>NC_140585.1:734629852-735837977 GCF_964204655.1 Triturus cristatus
TGCTGCATGAGGAGTACTTGCTTTATGTAAATAATGGTGACCATAATGGTGAAAACAGAACATTTCATCATAATTAGATGTACCTTCATAATTTTCTTCACTATTGAATACGGTATAATGCTCTAAATTAACCCTGGGTGTAGTTTGCGTAGTAGCGCTATGTGTAGCTATGCGAAGTGCACTTCGCACTACGTGAAATACACGTAGCGCTATGCGAAATGCGTAGTGCGCTGTTTGGGATGATTGCACAGTGCCAGATGCTTGTCCGCACTGTGCAATCATTGAAAACAACATCTCGTACAGTGCGAGCTGTCGTTTTCTGCCGCTCGAGTAGATTTTTACTCCAGTGGCAGCTTTCTCAACGCGGACTGGTAGTTTCTCATCGCGAGCGGTCGTGAGCATACGCGACCACTCGTAATGAGAAACCTTACCTCCCCGCGTTGAGAATCTCGCCGGGAGGTTTATTTTCCACGCTCGCGATCGCCAACTTGATGTTGCTGATCGCAAACGAGGAAAAAGTCTCGCCAGGATGTCATTTTGCTCGCTCGCGGTCACCAACTTGACGTTGAGGACCGCGAGTGAGCAAAAATTGCCAACTACGCTATGCTACGCGTTTTTGCACAGTGCTACGTGCAATTCGTGTAGCGCGAAGTAGCACAGACTACGCAAACTACACGAGCGTAGCGTAGTTGGCCGCCCAGGGTTACTCTAAATCAGCAAGCATTTCATGAACTGTGTGAATGTCCCAGTCATCACAGATAGCTCCAGGAGTGATAACATAATTTAGAGAAATATTGAATATATAAGGTATCTGTAAAGTTTCAGCCCCTTTGAAATTGTTTCATCCCAAACAATTCTGTCGGGAATGGAACAGCTGAAATGTTCACCAGGAAAATGAATCAATCAGTGATCTTATAAAGCGTGACTACTCACCTATGAAGATCTCAAGATGCTGAGTGGGGGGTGGATCTGTGGTTCAGTCAAAGAGCAAGATCCTGGTATCCTTCCTGCATTGCGGCAGTGATGCTGATTGCCTGAGGTGCAGAGGCAGGGAGTTCCAGGTCTTTGCAGCGAGACAGGAGAAGGATCTTCCTCCAGCCGTGGTCTTGCAGATCTGTGGAATGGTGGCCAGAGGATGGGCAGAGTGGAGTGGAGATGTCTGGAGGTAGTGTAGAAGGAGAAGAAGTGGTTGAGGTATACATGTCTGGCATTGTGGAGGTAGTGGCATAACTAGGCACTTTGCCGCCCATGGCGGTACCTGCCTTTGCTGCCCTGCGACGGCTGCACTGAAGAGTGGGGGTGCTGGTGACAATTTCCTGCATGTTTGCCCATGTAAGAGCGGGGGGATCCGTCACCCCCAAAACTTGGGGACCCCTCTTGCTACGCTACTGTGTGGAGGGCTTTTTAGGTGTGTGTGAGAGCTTGAAGGTGATTCTTGTATTGACAGGTAGCCAGTGGAGGTTTCTCAGGTGGCCGGTGAGGTGGTTGCAGCATGGAAATGCTCAGGATGAGTCTGCCATAGTTGTGGACAATCTGCAGTTTGTTTTTGAGTGGTGGCGGCATAGAGTGCATTGCAGTAGTGAAGTCTTCTGCTGACCAGAAGCATGAGTGAACATTTCCCTGGACTCAGTGTGGATCTACTTGAACATCTTATAAAGGAAGTGGACCATGTGGAATCAAGCAGATGACACGGCGTTGATTTGGCCGTTCATTGTAAGTGAGGAGTCCAGGATGATGACAAGGTTTAGTGCATGGTTTGTGGGTCTGGGGGGATTCCAAGAGCTGCAAGCCACCAAGAGTCATCCCAAGCAGAGGGGGAGGAGCCCCGAATGAGCACTTCCATCTAGTCTAAGTTAGGCTTGAGCCATCTCATCCAGGTAGCTACTGCCTTTATCCCATTGTGGAAGTTTCTATTGGTATCTGTCGGTTTGTCTGAGGCAGAGAATCAGTTGGATGTCATTGGCACCCAACTGGATACAGTATTGAGTCTGATGATGTCTGCAAGCGTGGCCATGTAAATGCTGAAGAGGTTGGGGCTCAGGGAGGATCCCTGAGGCACTCCGCAGCTGATCTCTGTGGGTTCTTAGTTGAACAGCTGAAGTCTGAGACTCTGAGTTTGGCTGGTGAGGAAGGAGCGGATCCATTCTAGGGCTTTGTCACAAATGCCGGCGTCATGGAGTTTTGCACAGAGGGTGTGGTGGGAGATGGTGTCGAAGGCTGCTGAGAGATCCAGGAGGATGAGGAAGGCAGTCTTGCCTCGGTCGGCGGATGTCTTCTGTAGCAACAAATGGTCTCTTCCCAATTTGTGTGATGGAGAATGGTGTTTCAAAACCATGGTAACCAGTTCAACAGCAGAGTGTTCTGGGAGATAGTGTCTGTTCAGAAACAAGTTAAAGACTGCCATAAAAACAATCTAAACAAAGAAGAGAAGTAACAAAATTGTAATCCAAATGTATATCCATGGAGGGATAAAGTATGTCTCTTTGAGCTAAATCTAGAATTATTGAGGTCCCTTTGTGAAGGTGGATCTGAGTCTGACAAATCCGTAGAGATATCATCAAAGTCGACAAAGTAACCAGAGGTTGTTTGTATAATGTTGGGTGGCTCGTAGAGCCAGAACTGGTAGATGACGATAATGATGGTATGTTATGGTAGACAACATCCTTGTTTGTTTGCAGAATTGGAATCTGTGTTTCCGCACCTGTTGATTGTTTGGCATTTGTTGATATATAGGAAGAAATGATACTTTAGTTTTATCTGTCTCCAGCTGAGAGAAGAAACTTAATCATCAGTCAAAGCTTCCAACGGGACCTCCTGTAGGGAAGTGGCAGGAAACAGCTAACTACCCAGCAGCCCTTGAGGCCTATTATGTAGATACGGCCACATGATGTTGTTTGATGAGATCTATAGACACAAATCACGTGTGCTTGCTACCAGCAAGGGCAGTAAAAGTACAATTCTGGTATCTTCAACAGCCAGGACAGGTACAGATACTCTGTAGGATGGCCCAAATTCCTTCTTGTGCACAATTATCTCCCAGACCAGATCCCTGATCATTGGAATCTAACCAGAAGTTGCTAGCCCTTCCTTCACTTCACTAGTGGTGGAACGTTTCTGTTGGACGTTGCTCTGAGCATCTCGGAAGTTGTTCAGTTCCTGTAAAACACCCAAAGATTCACTGATAGCAAAAGGTGTTTCCGCCGCAGCTGTACTGGGACTGTCAAAGCTAGGAACCCAATGTTTTAAAAAAAAAAATATTTTTATTATTTTTCAGAAGAAAAAGAGGCAATGAAGTAAACAATAGGTATTGACTAGCAAAAAATATTATAGTACATGTGTATTCACCATTTTAAAAGGGAGGGGAATCCCATGGAACCCAATCTTAACCCCGAATAATATATCATTGGGAGTCCACCACCGAGGAAATTTCAAGGCACATTATTGAGGGTTCTCTGGACCCCATAGAGGTGTTGAATCGAACTGCAACCTGAACCTAGTACTATAGCTGTTAAAGACTGCTTTAAGTCCTGCTTCTTCCTCTCCACTACAGTGTTTCCCTTAGGATGATAGGGGAAGGAATACCACACAGTCACACCCAATTTTCCCATTGTGTCTCTGGATGCCCTCGAGGTTAACGTTGGACCCTGGTCCGAATGGAATATGGCTACTGCATATATCCCAATGAACACTTGCAAGTCATCTATAACAGCTCAAGTGCCAGCTGATTGCTTTGGCCATACACATAGAAATCGAGAGCAGGAATCCACGGCTACCATGATGCACTTGTAAGACACTTCTGAGTGCAAGGGTCTGCAATGGTCCAAATAGACTCAAGCCAGAGGCTTGTCAGAGATCAATAGAGGTGGAAACTTTCATCTGCTGGCACATGTCACATTTAAGTATAAAGTCCTTGGTCTGTTTGTATAAACCTGGCCCCCAATAGCGTTACTGCATCAGTGAAAGTGAAGACCCAACCCCTGCATGAGCAGATGCTAGACCCTCATGTGCTGTTAAGATCACTCCTAACATGCAATCTGAATTAGGTATTACCCTATCCCCCCACTTCAGGAATATGAGCAAATGGAATGTTCGGCGCACTTAACTGATTCGAGTATTTCTTTGGAATGCCTTTCGGCAAGAGGGTGCCATTGAGCACAGCATTGACAGCCATCAGATGTCGCCATCTATCCTCATACTAGAACGAGTAATTGCAGCAACTGCAGCAGTTTGTGATGTTGCTTTTGCAGCTGCATCAGCCCTTGACTTCCTTGCAACATGTATTCCTACATGCTGATTACTCAGTGTGTTAATCACATGAGTCCATGGCAAAGATGCTTTTAGTTTGGCCACTTGTCCCCAAAGCATCTTGTGATTTAGCATGAACCCTTTGGAATCTATAAATCCATTGTAGCTCCAGTAGTGTGAAAACTCATTGGAGGACTGAACAAAAATAATGTGAATCACACACAATGGGTCCGATTCACAAAGGTAAATTTAGACCAAAAGTCCAACTTTACTACTGTTTGGTATTCACAAAGGTTGACTTAGATCAAGAGTCTAGTCTGACTAGTTTTCAGTATACACAAACGTAAACTTAGACCAAAAGTCTACCTTTACTACTTTTCGAAATTCACAAAGGTAAACTTAGAACAAAGGTCAAACTTTACTTTACCTTTGTGAATACCGAAAAGTAGTAAAATTAGAATTTTGGTCTAAGTTTACCTTTGTGAAAACTGAAAAGTAGCAAACTTGCATAAAAGTGTAATCTACCTTTGTAAATGGGGTCCAAAAAGTGTGGGGAATCCAGGATCCATATTTTCAAGTGCCAGAATTCAAGCTTTCATTTTAGACAGCTGTGCAGTACAGTCACCAAATGACTGCTTATATGTTTTAGGAGGTTGGAATTCTCCATCCTGCATTGATTGATTGATTGATTGATTGATGTACTTATAGAGCGCAGCTATCACCCTACGGGCATCTTGGCGCTTGCATTGGGAACCCGTCCTGGTTTTTCCCTGTAAGATAACCCGTACTGGGCATCCCCAAGGTGAAAGCCAGGCATCCCGCCGCGGGGGGCCGTTGTGGAGATTAAGCAGGCTTGTTGCCCAGAGCTGCATAGTGTGAACTCGTGCTTAGAGTGGGCACCTTGTGCCCTTTATCACTGTGCAAGCGGCAGAGTATTGTGCTTTGTCTCTACTGCAGGCTGAGCAGAACCATCAGTGTAGATTATGTAATCATACTGGCCTAGAGGCACAACTTAATTGCGCAGAGGATATTCCTGTTCATGTTGGAGATATGCTTGTGTTTGAGATGTTGAGTAAAATATGTGATCTTCACCTGTCGCTGTGAGTGATTGAGCCCATTGAATCCATCCCAGATGTAAAGCATTTGGGTTTGGAATGCTAGCCTTTGGAACTCTCTCTGAGGCCGGAATGGGAGTCATAACAATTATTAGTTTCCCCTGAACCAATAATCTTTCTTTCACTGCAGCAGCCTGTACTGCCTCAGGATTTTTTCTGTCAGTGCAAAATGCATACATTCAATAGGTACAGTGTCTCCTTCATTGAATGTGACATAGGTGTACCCTGATGCATCCACATTTATACAGATCAACAGGATTGTGGTGTTAACACGTATGTGTAAATGTTTTGAGGCTAACATGGCAGCTTGTACTGATCATAGAATTTGTGTGGGTTTAGATGTTCAATTTGTGCTTGAATTGTCTGGATGAATAAAGTCGTACCTGGGTTTACCCATTCTGCATATTCTGGAATGTAAGTCCTGCTAAAATTGTGGAAACCGAATATTGATTGGAGTTTTTTCAATGTGTTTATATGTTGAAACAGCGCACACTTCTCTAGAAAATCTATCACAAGGATTTTGCCTTCACTTGACAGTTTGGATCCCAAGAACAGGACACTGAGATGGACAATTTTAGTTTAACAAAAAATGTAATTTATGACTCATGTGAGCAGATCCCGAAACTATGTGATCTACTCTAGCCAAGTGAATTGATCATCATCTGTCAAGTATGTGTCATCAACATATTACAATGCCTGATCATCGAAGTCTTGTAACAGTTCCATTACATGAGCTGAAAACAACCCTGGGTTATTCTTATACCATTGTGGCAATCAACAGAACTGTTTTGAGAACCTAGAGCACTAAATGCGGTCAAGTACCTTCTTTCAGGTGCGATATTTTAGCATCAAAATCCATTTGATATGTCTAATGTGGTTTTGTATTTTTTACGTACTATATTGTTCATCAGTGCTGTGCCATGAGCTTTTTGTACCACAAATCTGCATGTAGCAGTGTCCAAGTGTCTGTAAATCTAAGACTAAATGATATGAATGATCTGGTGTTATTACTGGAAACAAAGGATTATTCATTGGTGAGTTGCTACTTTCTATTACACCTTGGAATTCTAGTTGTGTGAGTATTTCTCTAAAATTGTTCTTTGGCCTCATGTTTGATAGGGCATTGTCTTTGTGGTTGTAAAGTGGGCCTCACAGGTATGATGTGATATGGGTATATGTAATCCCAACCCACATGGTTGCAGTATTTTTTTTATTTTTCTTACTATCACACTTCTTAGAAGACTCGGATGCCTGCTTTGAGTTATCCTTTTCAGGATTAACCTTAATCTGTGGTATTATCTCTTCCTATTGAAGCATAGGTAATTTTAGGCAATTCACGTTCCTGGTCTCCCAGATCAACCTGTGTCAGTCCCTGGCATGTAGCCAAGGCTGCTGCATCCCCTTTTATATTAGTTGGCATTATTGCAGATACTGCAGCAAAATTGCCCATCAGTTTCATCCTCAAATCAGGGACAGGGGCTACCTCGTACTCATTTCGGATCTTTTTAAGCCCCTCCGGCAACACATCAAATGAGGGTGTAGCATGTGTTCTGGTATATATTGCAGCAAAGACTGTGCCCCAAGTGGCGCAGTCTTCCGCTAGTGGAGCCATCCACATTGGCAAGCATTCTGTGAGAATTCTATGTTATGTTTGGGGCCTGTATGGGGAAACACTGCTTCAAGTTGATTTGTTTTTTTGTGCAATCCAGAACGGAATCTCTTCCCATCTGTTGAGAACCTTACCCATGACTGCATTGATGGTCACTGGACTAATAACAGGCATAGCCAATTGTGGTTGTGCAGCTTGAACAGTGCTTGTGTGATTTATTGCCATTGTTCGCATCACATATAGTGTCACATATCTGTATAGTTTGACAAAATCTCTATAAAGTATATGTTACTCTAGTGCTGTCAGATTTTCTATATCTGGGTAGGGTTTGTAACCGGCTAACAATGGCCATGTTGCTCCTTCATTGCTGAGGGGACCTAGTCTAACATTGTTCCTTATAAATGGTAAGACGCATTCAAACCAATTTAGGTGTTCTTGAAATGTTAATGTTATTTCTAATACTTCATAAGCTGTGTAGTTGTTAGGAACTAGAGCTACAATATAAGCTTGAAAATGTCTTGATTGTGCTTTTACTGCTGGGAAAGTAACCCATGAACAGAATACCTCTGTCCTGTATGCTTTGTGGGTCTTCTTTCACAAAGGTCACATCTCTTTCCGTAAGGGGGAGCCCATTTTGTTGTAACATCGGTGTGACTATATGTCTGCAATTCACCAGTATGGGTTAACTGGTGCTGCATTAGCCATTTGAATATGTGGAATAGAGAGAGGGAATCTCTTTGGGGAGATAACTTTTAAAGGTTCAAGCTTGAACAACATACAGCCAACACAAAAGGGTTTCGTACTCAGCTGATGAGGATTTTTCCCTAACACCACAGAAGTCTCCGGTTAGTAGGTTAGTAGGGGTCTTTGGGTAAACAAAAGAAAACTAGTCAGGCAATCCATTATATAAGAACCCAGGCTAGAATGTTGGTGGTGCCATGCCGTATGGTTCACACTCTCTCAGTAAAACTGTGCATTTTTTGGACCACATAAAGTCAAAACTGTGTATAACTGATTCCTGAGTACTGCTAGCTCACAGTGATATGTGTACCCCTAACCTGGCAAGGTAACAGGTGGCATGGGCAACCTCAGAATATGACAACCCTGACTCCCTAAGGAAATCGTGGAAACAGATCTGGAACCCTTTTGTTTGGTACCTCATGCATACCGAAAGAGATACACAAGAAATACACAGCATGGCATTTTCAATATTTATTGAAATATTATGATTCTTTGTGCAAAATACGTGCGCTGAAATAATCAATAGTGCTCCTATCCTCCTGTTTTCTACTCTTTTCGCCCTTTTAAACCCCTTACTCGCTTCAATGGAATCACAAAATGGTGGCCAACACTTCCTAGTTGCAACCGCTCGCAGCGCTCACAACCAATAAGCAGCAAGCTCATGCTCGTAATGCCTCAGCCAATCAGATGGCAGAATTCCCAAATATCGATATCTGTAAATCTAGATATTTCTCCAAAACTACTGAACGGATTTACACCAAATAAACAAATGCGTGCTTTTTAGACCAACACGCTTTTCCCTGCCAAATTTGGGGCAATTCCGTTCACCCGTTCGACCTGTAGCCTTGTCTAAAGTTTCCTATGGAAATTAACATGAAAAAACATGTTTTGGGACCCCCCTTTTTTCTTGGCTCCCCCTTGACAAATCACCCCCAAACTTCCCACATAGGAGCTGATATGAACAAAGAATTAGTTTGGAACATTTCATGAAGATTCATCAAACGACGCCAAAGTTATAAGCAAAACAAAATGTTTTCTTCCTATGGAAACTTGGTCCTAACTATAACTACCTACTGGCGACCGCCAGTAGGTGATATATATAGCTCACAAAACCACATAGCCATGGGAAAAATTATAAGCATGGACATGTGCTAATGGTCAGAGGAGTAATGCGATCCCCTGATAGAAGCACAATACATATTAATGCACTTATTACCTTTGTCTTTTTGCCATGTGTACTGCTTATTAACAATCGCAAGACTCGTGTCTTATTTAATATATGTTGCGTAAAACCACCTAACCGTAGCCAAACCTGCAGGCATGGACATGCGCTATCGATCATAAGGCTAATGTGATCCTCTGCCTGCTTGCAGCCTCAGAGCTAGCGCGGCACTCTAATGAGTCCGCAATGGTTGTAATTTCGCTACTTTCTACCTCACTGATTAGCCTTATTAGAGCCATTCAGCAAATACGCTGATAGTTTTCTTAGACCATTAGTTCAAAAACAAAGGTCATACATTACACAATCAGATGTTGGTGACCCTCGACAAGAATCACTACACACTAACATACCACAGAATGACACTATCAAAGTGATTGAGGATGTTTTAATGGAGGATGAACTTAGAGGTGCGAATAAGGAGTTCATCATGCAATGCATAACATTGGTGTTGAAGAATAACATGTTTTATCTGGTGATGACATGTATCTTCAATGCAAAAGGACCAGCATGGGAGCGACCTGTGCTCCCAGCCTGGCTTGCCTGTATGTGGGAAATTTTGAGAACAGGCATATCTTCAATGAGGCGGCGCCTTTCTTTGAAAACATTGCCACAGAGGCGCTGCTTCATTGATGATATTTTTTTCATTTGGGAGGGTGAAGAAGCCAATTTGGTGCAATTTCTAGAATGGCTAATCTTAGGTGATAACAATTTGAAATTCACAGCTGAGTACGACAACAACTCAGTGAGTTTTTTGGACATCGCCGTTAAGAATATACATGGGACATTGGAGGTTGAGCTTTTCAAGAAGCCCTCTGACAAAAATACACTCCTACATTATAGGAGTTACCATCCACAATCACAAAGAGATAAGATCCCCTTTGGACAGTTCCTCCAATTGAGGAGGAACTGTTCATCACTAGAGGATTTTTATAAACATTCTGAAATGCTGGAGGAGAAACTCCAGGCAAGGGGTGAATAAAATTAATAAAATATGCATTCAAAATAGCACAATTTTATAATCGGGACAGCATGCTTGAGCATAACTTAGTTGGGGAGAATAAAAATGAAAACATCACAAAAGATAGGATTGTATTTGTGAGCCAATTCTCCAATATTAGCAATAAAATAAAAAAGGTGGTTAACTCAAATTGGAACATCCTAAATGAAGATAAAGAGGTTAAACTATCCAAACCACTGTTTGCTTTTAAACGGAATGACAACATACACAAAAGCCTGGTACATACATATATAGAGACCCGACCAATGGTGCAGGATACACTCCAATGAGGCAAGGCCATTGGCAATAATAAATGTGGGAATTGCTCAGCATGTGACCATTGCCTAGTTACTAAAACACTGATACACAATGGATATACTTTGACATCCAAAAGCTTCAATAACTGTAGGAGTTCCAATGTGGTCTACCTGTTACTTAGCATACATGGGAGAGACGGGCAGAGAATTAAGATTAAGGTTGCTAGAACATAGATCAGCCCTGAAAACAAGTAAGCAGAATGCACCCTTAGTAGACCACTATAATACATTTAATCATAAACCCCCTGAGTTCAAGTGGTTCATTATTGAAAAAATCGCTGGGAACAAAAGGGGTGGCAACTTAGAATTGAAGAGAAAAAAAAGGGAACAGTAGTATATTTCAATACTAGACACCATACAAAAAGGACTGAATACAAGGGAGGACTGGATGAAACTTGTAGCATAGGCTATATGAGGGAGATCTGGTGGTACCAGATTAACAAGGAAAAGTAAGGAGAGTGTTACATATTGTGAAATACAGAAAAGAGAAAATTACATGAGTGGGTTTACCGTTGGCACCACCGTTTAACTCACCTAATTAAATTGGGTAATATTATGAAAGTATTAGTGCATGAGTAGTTGAATGTAATACGCCTTTGGGAACTATCTAGCAATTAGGTTTAAATAAACTGGTTTGAAGTTTTTTTTAAACAATGTTTGACATTTTTAACAGTATATTTTTTTAATTAGATTTGACTATTCTCGAATAACTGCTAGGTATATAACAAAATATAGAATGAGAATATGTTAATAAATAAACCTCACTGATACCTATATATCTGAGAAAATATATATATAAAAAATGACACATGAAAAATCAAATCGACTTACAATTTGAAACTTGAGTTAAACATAGCGATACAGGGCTCACCATGAAGACATTGAGTTAGACACACATTGATAGATATACCCTTCAAAGATGGCGCTACACTGGTGGGGACTATGGTCATGTGACCTCCTGACGTGATCAAAGGTTATTGGTTTAGGCTTGATGCACGCTATGCGATAAAAACCCAGCAGCCATGGCGGCAAATTTTTCAATCGAACCACAAAGGAGAACGGGCACTGGAGTAAGCAGAAGCCGTGAGCTATAAAGGTGGGTTGGGGATTACAATCAATGAGGTAGACAGTAGCGCAATTACAACCATTGCGAACTCATTAGAGTGCAGCCCTAGCTTTGAGGGTGCGAGCAGGCAGACTTTAAAACAATAAAGACAGCTAAAACACGAATACGAAGTGTATTTTAATAAAAATACGAGGGTAGGGTGACAAACTAAGTGCTTGAGTACATTCCATGGTTTGATCTGAGGATCACATTAGCCTTATGATCACTAGCGCACATTTATGACTGCAAGTTTGGCTATGGTTAGGTGGTTTTACGCAACATATAATAAATAAGACACAAGTCTTGTGATTGTTAATAAGCAGTACATATGGCAAAAAGACAAAGGTAATAAGTGTATTAATATGTATTGTGTTTCTATCAGAGGATCCAATTACTCCTCTGACCGTTAACACATGTCCATGCTTATAATTTTGACCATGGCTATGTGGTGTTGTGCGCTATATATATCATGTGAACAAGGCTCTGACGAGCCGAAACGTTATGGCAACATACAGCAACAAATAAAGAATTTTGCACTTACCTGCTGGTCCGTGTCCATGCTTGCTGTGGAGGTGGCGAGGAGAAATTGCTGCTGCTCAGCTGCGGAGTCTGGGATATATATATATATATATATATTACCTACTGGCGGTCACCAGTAAGTAGTTATAGTTAGGATCTAGTTTCCTTAGGAAAAGCGTTTTTTACTTCCCCAATAACTTTGGCGCCGGTTGACGAATCTTCGCGAAATTTTCAAAACTTGTGGCCCGCTCCGGTCAGCTCCTATCCTAAAAGTTTCGGGGTGATTCGCAAAGTAGGGACCGAGAAAAAAGGGGGTCCCAAATGTGTTTTCTCCATGTTATTTTCCATAGGACACTTTAGACACGGCTACAGCCCGAACTGCTGAACGGAATTACACCAAATTTGGCAAAAAGGTAGCCCTTGGTTCAAAAAGAGCCGTTTTTGTTAAATGGTGTAAATCTGTTCAGTAGTTCCTGAGAAATAGAAAAAAAAGAGGTTGGAAAATGAATTTCCCATAGGAAACTTTAGACACGGCTACAGCTCGAACTGCTGAACGGAATTACACCAAATTTGGCAAAAAGGTAGTGCTTGGTTCAGAAAGCGCCCTTTTTTAAATGGTGTAAATCCGTTCAGCAGTTGCTGAGAAAATAAAAAAATAAAAGTTTCGATATTTAGAGGCGCGGTGGATGCGCGGACCCTCCCGACCATGAGCTTTATTTTGATTGGCTGTCAACACTCCAAACCAGAAAGTGTTGGCAGCCATCTTGTGACTTACCGAGTCACAAGAAAAGAGAAAAACAAACGTGAAAAACAAAAAAAGGGGGCAGGGTAGAAACACCCTGACCCCCTAGGACTGCTCAGGGGGTCCCACAAGGACCCCCAGGGCCCAAAAAAGAATTTTCTTTTAAAACAAATCAACCTAATTCACACTTGGTGCGCGAATCCAGCCGAGAAAATAAAAAAACCGAAGCGCGGGCTCCCGCGGTTCGTTGTATTGAAGCCCCTGAGAGGGCCAGGTCCCGGGGCAGTGAAAAAAATGTGTGGGGGTCCCCAATCCCCCCTACACTGCCCCAGGGACTGCCACCTCCCCGGGGCAAGATTAATGAGTTGTGGGGGGCACGCAAGCCCCCGCAGCCCCGGGGACCGCCACCGGGGCTTCTTTTTTAATGTGTGGGGGTCCTCCAAGGCTCTCCAAGCCCCAGGGACCTACACCCCGGGTATTTTTTATTAATTATTTTGCAGGTGCACACGGTCCCCACATGCCCCGGGGACCCCTACCTCCCCGGGGCTGTGCATTATGTGGGAGGGGGGCCACGCGGCCCACCTCCTAGAGCCCTTGATGGCCCTGGGGACTGCCAACCCCCAGGCCGGCTCCTGCAGTGTCCCGGGGTGCCCACCCCTGGGATACTGCTGTTTGCTATGGCAGGGTGGAAGCCGTGCGCCTCCAGCCCTGTCATAGCAAACTCTGGTTTGGATTTTGTGAGCGAGAGCAGGTCTCCTACATTTAAAAAAATATATTTTTTTTTAAATTATGCCATGCTCCAGGGGATGGGGTCCCCGGGGACACAATTGACCTCAAGAAGGGGGCCACGCGGCCCCCTTCCTGTTTACATTTTATTTTTTTAAAGGGGCAAGGGTGGGGTCCCCAGGGCCCAAAAAGAGGAAAGAGGATCACGCCCCCTCCCTGCAGCACTCAGCAAACGCACCCCCTGACGCGTTGTAAGTTGGGGAATTAATTCCCATTGAATACTGAGGGTCCCTGGGGGCCAACTAGCCCACCAGGTACCTCCAGTTTGCGCCTGGGAGCTGCGTTGCAGAGAGGTGTTCAGAGGCCATGCCCCTTTTTACACCTCTCTGCAACGCAGCTCTGTGGCGCTTACTGGAGGTACCTGGTGGGCTAGTTGGCCCTCAGGGACCCTCAGGACTCAATGGGAATGAATCCCCTAATTTACAACACTCCAGGGGGCGCGTTTGCACAGTGGTGCAGGGAGGGGGCGGGCCTCACATAGCATGTGTGCAAAGGCACCCCCTGGCACATTGTAAATTGGGGGATTAAGTCCCCTTCAATCCTGAGGGTCACTTGGGGCCAACTAGCCCACCAGGTACCTCCAGTATGCGTCAGGGAGCTGCATTGCCGAGAGGTGTTCAGAGGCCATGCCCCTTTTTACACCTCTCTGCAACGCAGCTCTGTGGCGCTCTGTGGCTCAGGTCACGAGTTTGGTAGTAAAAGACATCATTAGCTGGGGCCCAGAGGGCCTCACACCTTGGACCCCGGTGCAACTGCTCCTGCTGCACCATGGGTACCTACGCCCTTGGTAAGTAGCCCTCAGGATCCACCCCTCCCCGAAGCATTCCCTGTTTAAGCCACTGCTGTGACAGTTATGTGGGCGGTAGTTATTCAGTTACCCAGGTGAGACCTCGGTAGACGCAAAAGCCTATAATGAGCGCCTTCAGTTACTGCTGCTCAGAGGTATGTCACTCCTTTGTTAAAGCACAACACGCCTCAGAGGCAGCAACTTTCAAAAGGGAGGGAAAGAAAACACTGAGTGACAGCAGAAAAGAAAACCAACAGGTAACTTTTATTACACTATTCTAAACAGTAGGGCCCAGTTACACAATCGTAGTTAACGGGCTATAGTTACATTAAACCACCCTGACCTTTGAACTTATGGTTTGTGATGTCACTAGACTCCCTCAGGGGCCCAATAAAAGGGACTACAGGAGCCCCGCCTTTACCAGTAGGTTTTCTTTCCCCCCAGGTGCACGGAGCCAGTGAGGAACCCACCTCTAGCACACACTTACACAGTGCCACTTATTACACACAGGCATGACAAGCACAGAATCCAAATTGTGTAGGTCAGAGTGTGTAACTACATTCAATAAACAAAGTATTATCTCGCACAGGCACTTAATCCCGACCCTTGCCCGCTGCAGCCAACTGCTTCCAGTTTCAATTGTATAATGTTCATGCGCAGTGCACACGGATGGACACACAAGCAAAAAAAATTCGGAATGTTTTGTGTGATTTAAAAAAAAAAATTCGAAAACAGATTTTCTGCCGTAGCGTGGTGGATGAAACGTTCACTGCCCTGCAGAGGTGATGCAAGGAATATGAACAGTCTGTCCACCGCATAAAAGTGGTTAAAGAGGAAATACCAACAACAACATGCAGTACCATCTTAGGAAGGATCGTAGCAAAGAGATATGACCTCTGTGTCTGAAAATTCCACAGATTAGCAATACTTTCACAAAGGAACAGTGTGATCACCATTTAAATTCGGTGACAACCCAGATAGTCACACAGCCACCACACATATACACTCACCAATTTCGTGTAGTTTAGATTTTGTGGGGGACCCACTGTTCGCACCGTCAACCTTCCACCACCATTAAGTTTAATTTTTCAGGGAGCACACCATTACATGTTCTTATGCACACATTTCTAACTTAACATTAACTCCAAAAATGAATCAACACGTGACACTTAGCGCCAAGAGACCGAATGGCTGTGTGAATGTCAGAAGCGTCCTCACTCGTGAAGTTAGTAGGGCCAGTAGAATTGTAGGGCGAGGCCGGACCTCGGTGTGCTGTAGCTTTGCCTTGAACCGTGTTTCAAGAAAAGGCAAATTACAAGTACTCTCCCAGACCTGCTAATCAGAAAGATTGTAAAATCCTGTAGTGAAGCAGCCCAAACCAGCAGGAGACTTATGGCTGAGTCGCCAAAGGGCTAATTTTTGTTGGAATGGATGCTCCCTCTTCAGACAGTTTGTACAAATGCAGCTTTCATCTTGCATCGGCGATTTGAAATGTCTTCTGACACTAATAACAAATATGAAGGAATACGTTTTTATCAGGCGTTGTATGGGAAAGCTGTCAGTTCTTTTCAGTTGCTAGCTAAACCCTGCCTAGTTATCTACGTCTGCAAGGGCAAACAAGGCTTCTTAAAGTCCATGACTTACCTGAGTCAATCCGAATCGGATTCAATATTACATTACAGCTGAGCTAGTCCTGGTAGCTTGCCGCTGCGCACAGAAGCATTGTACTGCTGCAGGTTGCTGTCCGGAGGAATACTAGGACAGTGGGACTATGACTACTTTGAACTCGGCGGGAGTTGGGCAGTTCACAAGGTAAGGCCCAGGCGGGCATTTTTTTACTTATGTAGGCACGTTTAGCCTTAGGGCCTTGTCGCATGGATTGATGTTGGGTGGGGAGGGGGGCAGACACAGTACATTGCCAAATATTTTAGTTCAGTTGTGAGTTCAACAATCGCATATCTTTTCTTTGCCCTCCATAAATGGAACGAAACGTTTATTCAAACGCTGTAAGTTTTATTTCTGTGCATTGTAAGAAATCTTTCACTCTGACTTTAATCAAACAATGGCGAATATATGCAAAATGTTTCTCTGCAAGTATGAGATGTAGTGTAGGGCCCAATGTTGTTTCTAATATATGTGCTTGATGTAGCTAGACCATTTGTTACATATGTATTTATTAAGATTTTAAATGCAATCACTTGTGTTAGGCTGATGAGATTGTCATTTTTGGTTATAAGGCACCTAATGGACCCTGGATGGTGGAAGAAAAATCCTTTATAGCAATGTTTCTCTGAGGTGTCATGCAATCTAAAATGTACTTACTGTTGTGGAGTGCATTGAGAAGGTCTACCTGTTACTTAGCATACATGGGAGAGACGGGCAGAGAATTAAGATTAAGGTTGCTAGAACATAGATCAGCCCTGAAAACAAGTAAGCAGAAGGCACCCTTAGTAGACCACTATAATACATTTAATCATAAACCCCCTGAGTTCAAGTGGTTCATTATTGAAAAAATCGCTGGGAACAAAAGGGGTGGCAACTTAGAATTGAAGAGAAAAAAAAGGGAACAGTAGTATATTTCAATACTAGACACCATACAAAAAGGACTGAATACAAGGGAGGACTGGATGAAACTTGTAGCATAGGCTATATGAGGGAGATCTGGTGGTACCAGATTAACAAGGAAAAGTAAGGAGAGTGTTACATATTGTGAAATACAGAAAAGAGAAAATTACATGAGTGGGTTTACCGTTGGCACCACCGTTTAACTCACCTAATTAAATTGGGTAATATTATGAAAGTATTAGTGCATGAGTAGTTGAATGTAATACGCCTTTGGGAACTATCTAGCAATTAGGTTTAAATAAACTGGTTTGAAGTTTTTTTTAAACAATGTTTGACATTTTTAACAGTATATTTTTTTAATTAGATTTGACTATTCTCGAATAACTGCTAGGTATATAACAAAATATAGAATGAGAATATGTTAATAAATAAACCTCACTGATACCTATATATCTGAGAAAATATATATATAAAAAATGACACATGAAAAATCAAATCGACTTACAATTTGAAACTTGAGTTAAACATAGCGATACAGGGCTCACCATGAAGACATTGCGTTAGACACACATTGATAGATATACCCTTCAAAGATGGTGCTACACTGGTGGGGACTATGGTCATGTGACCTCCTGACGTGATCAAAGGTTATTGGTTTAGGCTTGATGCACGCTATGCGATAAAAACCCAGCAGCCATGGCGGCAAATTTTTCAATCGAACCACAAAGGAGAACGGGCACTGGAGTAAGCAGAAGCCGTGAGCTATAAAGGTGGGTTGGGGATTACAATCAATGAGGTAGACAGTAGCGCAATTACAACCATTGCAAACTCATTAGAGTGCAGCGCTAGCTTTGAGGGTGCGAGCAGGCAGACTTTAAAACAATAAAGACAGCTAAAACACGAATACGAAGTGTATTTTAATAAAAATACGAGGGTAGGGTGACAAACTAAGTGCTTGAGTACATTCCATGGTTTGATCTGAGGATCACATTAGCCTTATGATCACTAGCGCACATTTATGACTGCAAGTTTGGCTATGGTTAGGTGGTTTTACGCAACATATAATAAATAAGACACAAGTCTTGTGATTGTTAATAAGCAGTACATATGGCAAAAAGACAAAGGTAATAAGTGCATTAATATGTATTGTGTTTCTATCAGAGGATCCCATTACTCCTCTGACCGTTAACACATGTCCATGCTTATAATTTTGACCATGGCTATGTGGTGTTGTGCGCTATATATATCATGTGAACAAGGCTCTGACGAGCCGAAACGTTATGGCAACATACAGCAACAAATAAAGAATTTTGCACTTACCTGCTGGTCCGTGTCCATGCTTGCTGTGGAGGTGGCGAGGAGAAATTGCTGCTGCTCAGCTGCGGAGTCTGGGATATATATATATATATATTACCTACTGGCGGTCACCAGTAAGTAGTTATAGTTAGGATCTAGTTTCCTTAGGAAAAGCGTTTTTTACTTCCCCAATAACTTTGGCGCCGGTTGACGAATCTTCGCGAAATTTTCAAAACTTGTGGCCCGCTCCGGTCAGCTCCTATCCTAAAAGTTTCGGGGTGATTCGCAAAGTAGGGACCGAGAAAAAATGGGGTCCCAAATGTGTTTTCTCCATGTTATTTTCCATAGGACACTTTAGACACGGCTACAGCCCGAACTGCTGAACGGAATTACACCAAATTTGGCAAAAAGGTAGCCCTTGGTTCAAAAAGAGCCCTTTTTTAAATGGTGTAAATCCGTTCAGCAGTTGCTGAGAAAATAAAAAAATAAAAGTTTCGATATTTAGAGGCGCGGTGGATGCGCGGACCCTCCCGACCATGAGCTTTATTTTGATTGGCTGTCAACACTCCAAACCAGAAAGTGTTGGCAGCCATCTTGTGACTTACCGAGTCACAAGAAAAGAGAAAAACAAACGTGAAAAACAAAAAAAGGGGGCAGGGTAGAAACACCCTGACCCCCTAGGACTGCTCAGGGGGTCCCACAAGGACCCCCAGGGCCCAAAAAAGAATTTTCTTTTAAAACAAATCAACCTAATTCACACTTGGTGCGCGAATCCAGCCGAGAAAATGAAAAAACCGAAGCGCGGGCTCCCGCGGTTCGTTGTATTGAAGCCCCTGAGAGGGCCAGGTCCCGGGGCAGTGAAAAAAATGTGTGGGGGTCCCCAATCCCCCCTACACTGCCCCAGGGACTGCCACCTCCCCGGGGCAAGATTAATGAGTTGTGGGGGGCACGCAAGCCCCCGCAGCCCCGGGGACCGCCACCGGGGCTTCTTTTTTAATGTGTGGGGGTCCTCCAAGGCTCTCCAAGCCCCAGGGACCTACACCCCGGGTATTTTTTATTAATTATTTTGCAGGTGCACACGGTCCCCCACATGCCCCGGGGACCCCTACCTCCCCGGGGCTGTGCATTATGTGGGAGGGGGGCCACGCGGCCCACCTCCTAGAGCCCTTGATGGCCCTGGGGACCGCCAACCCCCAGGCCGGCTCCTGCAGTGTCCCGGGGTGCCCACCCCTGGGATACTGCTGTTTGCTATGGCAGGGTGGAAGCCGTGCGCCTCCAGCCCTGTCATAGCAAACTCTGGTTTGGATTTTGTGAGCGAGAGCAGGTCTCCTACATTTAAAAAAATATATATTTTTTTAAATTATGCCATGCTCCAGGGGATGGGGTCCCCGGGGACACAATTGACCTCAAGAAGGGGGCCACGCGGCCCCCTTCCTGTTTACATTTTATTTTTTTAAAGGGGCAAGGGTGGGGTCCCCAGGGCCCAAAAAGAGGAAAGAGGATCCCGCCCCCTCCCTGCAGCACTCAGCAAACGCACCCCCTGACGCATTGTAAGTTGGGGAATTAATTCCCATTGAATACTGAGGGTCCCTGGGGGCCAACTAGCCCACCAGGTACCTCCAGTTTGCGCCTGGGAGCTGCATTGCAGAGAGGTGTTCAGAGGCCATGCCCCTTTTTACACCTCTCTGCAACGCAGCTCTGTGGCGCTTACTGGAGGTACCTGGTGGGCTAGTTGGCCCTCAGGGACCCTCAGGACTCAATGGGAATGAATCCCCTAATTTACAACACTCCAGGGGGCGCGTTTGCACAGTGGTGCAGGGAGGGGGCGGGCCTCACATAGCATGTGTGCAAAGGCACCCCCTGGCACATTGTAAATTGGGGGATTAAGTCCCCTTCAATCCTGAGGGTCACTTGGGGCCAACTAGCCCACCAGGTACCTCCAGTATGCGTCAGGGAGCTGCATTGCTGAGAGGTGTTCAGAGGCCATGCCCCTTTTTACACCTCTCTGCAACGCAGCTCTGTGGCGCTCTGTGGCTCAGGTCACGAGTTTGGTAGTAAAAGACATCATTAGCTGGGGCCCAGAGGGCCTCACACCTTGGACCCCGGTGCAACTGCTCCTGCTGCACCATGGGTACCTACGCCCTTGGTAAGTAGCCCTCAGGATCCACCCCTCCCCGAAGCATTCCCTGTTTAAGCCACTGCTGTGACAGTTATGTGGGCGGTAGTTATTCAGTTACCCAGGTGAGACCTCGGTAGACGCAAAAGCCTATAATGAGCGCCTTCAGTTACTGCTGCTCAGAGGTATGTCACTCCTTTGTTAAAGCACAACACGCCTCAGAGGCAGCAACTTTCAAAAGGGAGGGAAAGAAAACACTGAGTGACAGCAGAAAAGAAAACCAACAGGTAACTTTTATTACACTATTCTAAACAGTAGGGCCCAGTTACACAATCGTAGTTAACGGGCTATAGTTACATTAAACCACCCTGACCTTTGAACTTATGGTTTGTGATGTCACTAGACTCCCTCAGGGGCCCAATAAAAGGGACTACAGGAGCCCCGCCTTTACCAGTAGGTTTTCTTTCCCCCCAGGTGCACGGAGCCAGTGAGGAACCCACCTCTAGCACACACTTACACAGTGCCACTTATTACACACAGGCATGACAAGCACAGAATCCAAATTGTGTAGGTCAGAGTGTGTAACTACATTCAATAAACAAAGTATTATCTCGCACAGGCACTTAATCCCGACCCTTGCCCGCTGCAGCCAACTGCTTCCAGTTTCAATTGTATAATGTTCATGCGCAGTGCACACGGATGGACACACAAGCAAAAAAAATTCGGAATGTTTTGTGTGATTTAAAAAAAAAAATTCGAAAACAGATTTTCTGCCGTAGCGTGGTGGATGAAACGTTCACTGCCCTGCAGAGGTGATGCAAGGAATATGAACAGTCTGTCCACCGCATAAAAGTGGTTAAAGAGGAAATACCAACAACAACATGCAGTACCATCTTAGGAAGGATCGTAGCAAAGAGATATGACCTCTGTGTCTGAAAATTCCACAGATTAGCAATACTTTCACAAAGGAACAGTGTGATCACCATTTAAATTCGGTGACAACCCAGATAGTCACACAGCCACCACACTTATACACTCACCAATTTCGTGTAGTTTAGATTTTGTGGGGGACCCACTGTTCGCACCGTCAACCTTCCACCACCATTAAGTTCAATTTTTCAGGGAGCACACCATTACATGTTCTTATGCACACATTTCTAACTTAACATTAACTCCAAAAATGAATCAACACGTGACACTTAGCGCCAAAAGACCGAATGGCTGTGTGAATGTCAGAAGCGTCCTCACTCGTGAAGTTAGTAGGGCCAGTAGAATTGTAGGGCGAGGCCGGACCTCGGTGTGCTGTAGCTTTGCCTTGAACCGTGTTTCAAGAAAAGGCAAATTACAAGTACTCTCCCAGACCTGCTAATCAGAAAGATTGTAAAATCCTGTAGTGAAGCAGCCCAAACCAGCAGGAGACTTATGGCTGAGTCGCCAAAGGGCTAATTTTTGTTGGAATGGATGCTCCCTCTTCAGACAGTTTGTACAAATGCAGCTTTCATCTTGCATCGGCGATTTGAAATGTCTTCTGACACTAATAACAAATATGAAGGAATACGTTTTTATCAGGCGTTGTATGGGAAAGCTGTCAGTTCTTTTCAGTTGCTAGCTAAGCCCTGCCTAGTTATCTACGTCTGCAAGGGCAAACAAGGCTTCTTAAAGTCCATGACTTACCTGAGTCAATCCGAATCGGATTCAATATTACATTACAGCTGAGCTAGTCCTGGTAGCTTGCCGCTGCGCACAGAAGCATTGTACTGCTGCAGGTTGCTGTCCGGAGGAATACTAGGACAGTGGGACTATGACTACTTTGAACTCGGCGGGAGTTGGGCAGTTCACAAGGTAAGGCCCAGGCGGGCATTTTTTTACTTATGTAGGCACGTTTAGCCTTAGGGCCTTGTCGCATGGATTGATGTTGGGTGGGGAGGGGGGCAGACACAGTACATTGCCAAATATTTTAGTTCAGTTGTGAGTTCAACAATAGCATATCTTTTCTTTGCCCTCCATAAATGGAACGAAACATTTATTCAAACGCTGTAAGTTTTATTTCTGTGCATTGTAAGAAATCTTTCACTCTGACTCTAATCAAACAATGGCGAATATATGCAAAATGTTTCTCTGCAAGTATCAGATGTAGTGTAGGGCCCAATGTTGTTTCTAATATATGTGCTTGATGTAGCTAGACCATTTGTTACATATGTATTTATTAAGATTTTAAATGCAATCACTTGTGTTAGGCTGATGAGATTGTCATTTTTGGTTATAAGGCACCTAATGGACCCTGGATGGTGGAAGAAAAATCCTTTATAGCAATGTTTCTCTGAGGTGTCATGCAATCTAAAATGTACTTACTGTTGTGGAGTGCATTGAGAAGGCATTTACGATCCTTTGTGAAGGGGAAATAGCAAGCCAAACATCTTTGGTCACTTGTGCGTAGGAAATATTTGAAAATCTAAAATGTAATTGATCTCTTGTTGCATTTTGAAAGTAATGTATTGCATTTTGATGTGTTATTGCGTACAAGCGCTTGCCTTTCCTTTAACACGGCATATTATATAGGCACACAGTTCAGGGCTCTGCGTGAAATAGTTACAATTAATCTGCATTGCCAAGAAATGGTGAACTGTACCCAGAATCTTTCTACCATCTATGCTGCCTTTAAAAACAGGAGAATATAGTAGATTTTCTGTTCATCGTTCTCAGATCTGCCTGTAAGTGCAGCTGTACGCAAGTCAGTAGTACTAAACCTCAGCATTGTTAAGATCCCACACCACTAGCAGTAAAACTAAAGCTCTACCCCTTTCATTGGCCAAGTTGCACCTTAGGTCGCCTATGGAGTATACTTAAAAGGACACCATCTGTAGTTTATATCTCGCTTCTTCTAGACCTGTACACAGTGTTATTTATCTGTGTTGCTAACCAGTTCTGTGTAATCTTGTTTTATATGAGGCGCTCCGCTACTCTGGTCCTAGCTATATAAATACAATAATAATAATAAATAAAAGTACAGCAATCATAAATAAGCAGTGCTGAGCTTAAATCGTTAGCATCTGTGTGATCCCCTTCAGCATTGTTGCCAGAATCTCTTTGAGACATATTGGACCACAAAAATAAAAAACATAAACTTGAACAGCATCCAGACTATGCATAATTTTTGGAAAACAAAATGGTCCCCACAGGGAATCCTGACATAAGGCTATAACAATGGTTTTACAAACATATAAGCTGTTAAGGTGATATGACTGAAGTAAATGCTCATATGCTACTATCTAGATTTTGTTTAAAGATCTTTGTCCATAGATGAATTAGGGAGCCATTATGACAGATACTTTTGCAAAATATAATAAATAAAGAATGCAGTGGGCTTAGTGTGATGGGAAGGAAGTGGGGATGAGACAAAAGTGTGGTTGTGAGTATAGGCGGCAGGGGCTGAAGAACGAAGGCAGCAGTGGCTGGGTGATAGCTCAGCATTAGTACATGTGAAAATAAATAGATTAATTTCCACTGGTGGAACAAAGCAGATTGAGGTACATTTTAATTGGAAAAATGTCATGTAATAAGGAGTGGTGAAAATGGTCTGAAAGAGCAGTAAATTAACAATAAAAATTGGAGTAGGAGAACTCGATTTGTGGTCACTTCAATGTTTGCCCACTTGCCCAGAATGCATAGACATTCATACTGACAGGAAGGGTGCACAGTACAACTTTGCTTCCTAAAATCTGCTTTAAAATGCACCATTTGCCCACTCTTTTTTCAAAAATGTCTCGGGGGAGAAGCCCCCGAACGCCCCCTAAAATTTTATGCCCTACCACTTTCAAATGTCACCAGCCACCACTGCCCCTGTTCACTACCCATGCAGATCTCTAACCACCTACATAGTACTGATTCACTCCTCCAATTACCCAGGTTGTATCCATGCACTCCAGAAATCCATGTCACTACCCATGCACTGCTCAAATCACCCATCCAGCAACATGTACTTATCCAAGTACTCCGCCAAAACCCAAGCACTTATAAATTCACCATGTACTGTCCTTACAGCACTCTAATCATCTAGTCACTACCCATGTACTCATGCAATGACCCAGGCACTAACACATGCACTGCTACAATCCCCTAAGCACTACTGATGCAGTCCAGCCATCCCCATGCACTCCTCCAATCACCCAGCCAGCACCATGTACTTATCCAATCACTCCGCCAAAACCCAAGCACTTATAAATTCACCATGCACTGTCCTTGCAGCACTCTAATCCTCTAGTCACTACCCATGTACTCATGCAATGACCCAGGCACTAACACATGCATTGCTACAATCCCCTAAGCACTACTGATGCAGTCCTGCCATCCCCATGCTCTCCTCCAATCACCCAGCCAGCACCATGTACTTATCCAATCACTCCGCCAAAACCCAAGCACTTATAAATTCACCATGCACTCTACTTGCAGTACTCTAATCTTCCAGTGAGTACCCATGTACTCATGTAATGACCCAGGCACTAACTCATGGCAAATACAGAGGAGGTCATGCTAATCACAGGGGTACCCCAACGAATAGTGTTCCCTAGTGTATGTAGGTGTGTTCACTGTATTCTAAGTGTCTTTTTGAATAGCACTGGCTCTGGTCCTGGGTAGTCTGTCAGTTACCATCAGTACCTGTCAGTAAAACGTTGGGGGCACATGAGGACTTTCTGCTTCTCTGTTGGTTCTTTCTGCACATCTCTTGCTTCTTCCTGCACTTTTCTTCGTCTTTCTGGACTTCTGTTGCTTCTTTTTGCATTTGTCTTGCTTCTATCTGCGCTTTCCTTCTTCATTCTTCACATGTCCTACCTTTGTAGGCATAGTTAGAAATTAGCATTTAAAAACATTTGAAATTCACTGAAAAATCCATAGGTTTCAAGCACGTTATAGTTTGAAATTAGCATTTAAAAAAACCATCGAAATTCACTGAAAAAACCATAGGTTTCAGGCACGTTATAGTTAGAAATTAACATTTAAAAAACCTTAGAAATTCACTGAAAAAACCATAGGTTTCAGGGACGTTATAGTTAGTTGGACATTTCACTCGTACAAAACCATAGAAATTCCCCCGTTATAGTTAGTTCAGCTAACTATAACTCGCACCCCCGCAATGCACTGCTGATGACGTCACATATTACATCATTCATTACATGGTCGGTGACATCACTGATGACATCATTGATGACATTTCAAATGACACCACTGATGAAATTATTGATGACATCATCCACATGAAAATCTGATGCAACTCTTCACAGTCTAATATAACCTTTGATACACCCACTGTAAAATACAGACTACCATTTTCGAAACCATCGTCACACCAATACCAGTTACTACATACGCACTCACTGATTCCTAGGTTTACACACACATACACTCATTCACCCATACAATCACTCATACATATAGTCACTCATCAATACAACACTATCATATGTACTCATACACCTATATAGATACTCACACACCACCACTCATCCATAGAGTTACTCACACGCCTAGTCAGTCATGCAAATAATCAGTCACACTCCCATTTCGTCACCTATACAGTTATACACACACCACCTCACTTATTCAAACATATACTAACACATACTTACTCTCTTATACAATCACTGATGAAAGTACACACTCATCCATATAGCTACTCTCACAATCACTGACTCTCACGTATAGTCATTTATATACTCCAACTCTCACATACACTGCCTTTTACATATGTAGTTACTTGGACATGTGCCACTGAGGCATCCAATCTCTCACCAACACACCCATACACACACTCACCAGTCCATACAGCTGTTTCCACATGCACTCTTGAACCCATACACCCAGTGAATCAACCACTCACACATCTATGCACAGAGTCACACACCTCCCACCCACCCACACACACTCAGTCTCCCATACAAATACTCAGGCAACCAATCAATAACCCATATAGACACTCATGTAGCTCCTGACCAACACATGCAGCAGCTTACACAACAACAGATATACTGATACAGACATTCAGACAGTTTAGTCACTAACCCATGCATTCAGTAAGACACATTGAATCACTCACTTATACAGTCAGTCACACACCTACTAAATCCTTCATCTAGACACTTATACACCCACTTATTCTTCAATACACCTTGGCATATATATAAAACATATTTAAACTTTACAGAAACACACAGTCACTGGATGATGTCATCAGTGATGTCATTTGAGATGTCATCAGTGATGTCATCAGTGATGTCACTGACCCATGTCATGAGTGATGTAATATGTGACGTCATCAGCAGTGCATTGCGGGGGCGCGAATTATCGTTAGCTGAACTAACTATAACGGGGGAATTTCAATGGTTTTGTACGAGTGAAATGTCCAACTAACTATAATGTCCCTGAAACCTATGGTTTTTTCAGTGAATTTCTAAGGTTTTTTAAATGCTTATTTCTAACTATAACGTGCCTGAAACCTATGGTTTTTTCAGTGTATATATATATATATATATATTACCTACTGGCGGTCGCCAGTAGGTAGTTATAGTTAGGACCCTGTTTCCATAGGAAATCCGCAACATTCTATTTGGAATAACTTTGGCGCCGGTCGACGAATCCTCGCGAAATTTTCAAAATAGGTGGGGCGCTACGCTCCGCTCCTACCCTGAAAGTCTCGGGGGGATTCGTCAAGCGGGGGCTGAGAAAAAAGGGGGGTCCCAAAACGCGTTTTTCCCATGCATTTTTCCATAGGACCTTTAGACACAGCTACAGCCCGAACGGCCGAACAGAGTTACTTGAAATTTGGCAGAGAGGTAGTCCTCAGGTCAAGGAAGTGCCTTTTGTAGGTCTGGTGTAAATCTGGTCCGTAGATCCTGAGAAAATAGCATTTAAATAAAATATTTTTTTTTCATAAAGACACATATGTCATCAGCAGAGGATTGCGGTCGCATGAGTTATAGTTGCCTGCACTAACTATAACGGGGGAATTTCAATGGTTTTTCACGAGTGAAATGTCCAGCTAACTATAACATGTGTGAAACCTATGGTTTTTTGAGTGAATTTGCAAGGTTTTTTAAATGCTAATTCCTAACTATAACGTGTGTGAAACCTATGGTTTTTTCAGTGAATATATATATATATAAGAACTGAGGCAAGCGACTGTAAAATGATAGTATTGCACTAATTGTACCTTGTGTCTAAAGCGTGTACCCATGCTTTTATTTTAGCCATGGATACGCGCTCTGGGAATATATTAAACCCTTGAGGCTGAGTGAATCGTCTCAAATATAAAATGTGAGATGTCAAAAAATAAAGGTGAGGTCACCTAAACGGAGTCACATTGAGGGAATATGGGAGGAGCGATTGGGGAACAATTTAAATTAAAACCTCCCTATATTACTAACAAGCATTGGCATAGCCAATAGGTCTCGCTTTTGGGACCTTATAGGTGTTTAGTTATGCAACTATTGCATGGCTAATAAGGTCCCAAAGGCAAGACCTATTGGCTATGCCAATGCTTGTTTTTAGCTTGTTTTTCCTTTCACTTTGTGGTTTTGGCTCCTCAGTGTGAGTGTGGGAAGGGAATCGAAACCGTGACACAAGGTAGCATCATGTGAGTTGGCAGGCGTTCAACAGAGTTGGGTAAGTGCCTGGAAATGGCAAGAAATATCTATGTATAGTTAGGGTGACCAGATTTTGAATACCAAAAAACAAGACATTTCATAAATATAGATGGACTACAACTTAACATTGTGTAAAGGGCACAGAATGACATAAAATACAGCTCTAACCAACATAGAACATACAGACAATGAGGCAGTAAGGGGCATTAGATGCAACTTTTACACCGAGTATCAGCGTTAATTGTTTGATTTATAATCCTGCACTGGAAATATTTTCCATGTTCTGTGTTCAGTCGGCCGGAAAACCAGAGCATGTCTCAAGTTTAGTGAAATTATGTGGCCTAACAGAGCAGTCGGCCTCGAAGGTGGGGAACCTGGTTCCAGTCTCGGCCGGGAAATCACTTAATCTCTCCCGCCTAACAAAATGAATGTATCGTCTAACACAACTGGTGCTCGTGTAAAGCGCTGTGATACCTTCGGGTTGACTTTGCGCTATATAAAACTAAAAAAAAAGATGGTAAACCAGGACTGCCTCGGCATATCTGGGACGCCTGGTCAACCGATTTATAGTTCTTTAGTTTGGAATCCGGATTGTGGTTACATGACGAATTTGTGTACTGCATTTATCTTCTGTATGTTTTTAACAAATCACGACCGACTTCATCAGCCACCCAGTGTCACCTCTCCCTCTTTGGTAATGAGTACAGCTGTCTGACCTGCGGTGGCCATGTTGGGACCGCACACGTAGTTACTCTAGTGGTTAAATATGTACAATGTTTCTTTTTGTCCTCTCCCTGAGTTGTAGGGTTTCCATAATCTCACGAGGGTTTGTTGATTTATCATACATGTGCATACATTATGTTCAATGGTATAAACAAGAAACAGAAGCCACTGGAGCATTTAAAATCGCGCTATATATGTGCCCATTTGAAGGCTGGAAGAGGGGATCAGGAGAGCACTGCGCATATTATAAATGCACTTTGCAGTTCAAAGCAATGATGAGGGAAAGGATTATTTTTTAGTAACCGAACCCCTGCCCGCCTGGGGTGCAAGTTTAAAAAAAAAAAAATTTTCTCCCTGGCGAAGCTGCACTATGGAGGGTGGTTGTTATGCAACCAGTCACAATATACTGCACCAAGATTGCAGGCCGCGGAGAAGGTTAATTTGAAGTGATAGAGAAAACGTTTGCAGCATATTTCTCCACTGTGCCGTGATGCTGGCTAAGCTATTTGTCTTCTACATTTATGGATGCATTTTCATAGTTACTCAGTGAAATTTAAAAAACGAAAACCCTTAAAGTTGAACAAAAAGTTAAAGCAAGCTAAATACATGATTTTTCTGTTGAAATCTCCTATGTGTTGATTTTTGGGTTAATTCCATCCTATTTTTAGTATCTTAGCAGAGCATGTTTCCCAATTTGAAAGATTAATTCGTTTTTGTTTTCAGAATCTTGTGTTTTTCTAATAGTATGTGGATTTGATAAAACCAATAACCTATAATTGTTAAATGCTAGTCACAAGACTGAACCAAAATTAAAAGCAAATCTACATGAATAAAAAAGGCTTGTAAAAACAATGGAAACAAGCGGAAGTGATCGCGTTTGCGATCAAACATCAAAGCGGCGAAAGTGAAAGTAATCGAGCAGAGCATCAAAGGGCTGGGTGAGAAGGGAGGGGGGAATGCCAGGGTCAAAGCGGCTAAAGTGAAAGTAATCGAGCAGAGCATCAAAGGGCTGGGTGAGAAGGGAGGGGGGAATGCAAGGAGCAAGAGGAGCAGCTGTGCACGTGCACGCCATCGTGCACTCAAGCCCTAGGCCAGCAAAACCATGTGGGTAGCCCTTTTGAAAGCCCACTTACAAAATGTCTCAAAGAGACAGCTTTTGCTGTCTCAGCGAGACCTAAAAATCAAGATGTAATAAATAATACCAGTAAGGGTTGGCTTGACCTAGGAAATACAAGTGTTTTCCCTTAACTAAATAGATCCTCTCTCTATACACAGGGGGTGATTTGACCAGAACTGGACCACTGATTGAAAAGTGGAAAACCCCACCCAAAGATACAGTGGAGATTCATAGGTAAAGAGATGGAATTATCAGGGATAACATTAGTCCTGATTATATTAAAACATAAATAGATTTTTTTTTAAATCTTTATGTCTCTGCTCTAGAGGACACTGAATCATTGGTGCATCATCAAAAGAATTTTTATTGGAGCAACTATCAACTGAGTGCTTCTGCACCTGTGAGTCGCTAAGTGGATGAGGGAATGAATGCTGATTGGGTCATAACTGAGTATGAATGAAGTTAGACCTGGGTCTTAAATAGAAGGTAAACCCAAGTAGGGATGTTTGGAGCACTTGTGGATATTGTGGGGATTGTGTGGAGAAGATATCGAATAGCCTGACATGTTTTTAAATAGTGATAATTGAAAGTTTTCCCTCCTGATATGTGTGCAAAGGGTTAGAGATGGAAAATGTATTTTGTAAATGTAAATTTGATACTTGTATAGCACACTACTCACCCGCAAGGGTCTCAAGGCGCTTGTACGAATACCACTGTGGAACCAATCCTGGCTTTCCCTGTGAGGCATCCACTCCTGGGCACCCCCAAGGTGGAGGCCAGGCATCCTTAGCATTGTGGGGGCCATTGTGGAGATTAAGCAAGCTATTGCCCAGAGTGGGACTCCATGATTGGAATAGGCACCAAGGCAAGTATTATCAGGTCCGTGTAATTTTTGAGCCCAAGACCCGCCGAGGTGGGGAATTGAACCCTGGTCCCGGACTAGATCTCTGCATCGGGGTCTGCTGCTCTAATCATTGAGCCACACTTCTCCACTCCCCTTCTTTGTGTGATGTTAGTTTTAAACATGCATTATTATGAATGTGTTAGGAATAGGGTGAAACCTTTTTTATATATACCTACATGTTGCTTTTTTTCGACCTAGGTGCATAAAGAATCAAATGTGTGTGGCGTTTGCAATAATGGAAAGGAGTAAATCAAACTTTTTGTCCTGAAGAAGGGGGCTTGATTGAGGCTACGCCATCGAAACACGTCGACGCTTGAAACCTTGTTAAATTTGCCAAAAGACAATAGCAACACAAAGACAGGAAATTAATTCCCCTACAGAGTGCTGTCTAATATTTCAAATTAACAGCGACAAGACAAATATAACTGTCTCATTATATTCTTTTCCAGGACGTGGGTAGTGTAATGAATTTGTACAATTGTGATATATAAGTGCTTTAATATGTTTTGTATGTTTTTTTTGTTCATTTGCACATATTTTTAATGTATCATTGTGGTATTGTCAATTAAATATCTTTATAACTGCTTTAGCATCCTGAGTGGAGTATTAACTGGTCATAGTGCGATAGTGAATGCTTGTGGTGAATAAGTGTATGGAGATTATGTAGATCATTTCCAAAGGGAACATTTATTTTTAATTTTTCGGTTTATTGGTGCTCTGTCCTTTTGGAACATCCGGCCCCTCTCCTTGTTTTTCAAGAGAAATCCAAAGTGACAATTATGCGTACGACACACCACAGATGAAAGCGTCAATAGATCTCTTCCCCTTATCCCTTTACTCCGGTTTAGATACTGTAATTTTTGCCTTGTCTGTTCCACTTAGAGTGATATGCACACAGTAGGTTGATAATTACAAAACTATGTTGTATGCAGTTTCAGCTGGGCACCATGAGATGGTACAAGAGTTTGGAGAGTATACTTGAGAATATCAAACATTAGGTAAGCATGATTACCTCATGATAAAAGAGAGCACTAGTTGCACTATGGTTTTGAAGATATGATGATGTCTGATCACACTAACAAGATCATTTCTTCACAGTAGACAAATCCCTCTGAAAGGAAGAGGGATGTTTGAACAACTACCACACTGTTCTAGTGGTGGCTTGTATAATTTTAATTTCTCTTTATTCTCTATACCACTTTTGCCAGAGTGACTTTACATTATAGGTCCTGACGAGTGCATTTGGATCCCTTTAAGGGACCCATGAGTGGCAGAAACATGTTGACCTTATTAACTAAGGTATATCTGTTGAATCCCTAATCCTCTTGCCTTTTAACTATGTCACTGTGACCACCTAATAATCTTCCAGTGGACTCAGATTGACATTTTTTTATCACTTTTTTCTGCACTCTGCCCCTCATTCACCTGTACCTTTTACGTTCATCTACTGAGAAAACACCTCTGCTCCTCCCCTTGGGGAGTCGTAGCCCACACCACGGTGTGAGGAGGGAACCCATATGATAAAGCATGTCACCTAACGGTGAGTGAGGATTCTTATCCTGAGGGAATTCTCCCCTCCGTTTCTACATAGTACTCGGTCTCCGGTGTTCCTTCCCTCTTCCTCTTCCCCTCCTCTTTCCCCCTCTCTTGACACATAGCCAGACGTATTTCATTGTGAATAGTACTCTCTAACACAACTCATAGGGAATTTGCCAGAATGGTAGGGTTTTGCCTTTGTTCATTTAAGTTATGTTTTCTGGACCCCTTCATTATTTTGCACGCCAACATCACAAAATTAGAAATGTATCAATGGGTCTTCTGCTGGACATTCAGACACAAATTAAGTTGCAGCTTGTGAAAAAACAGATCATAAGGAAAGGAAGTCCCTATCGACAAGTACATTAGGGAAGAGATGACATGGTGGAGAGATCATTTAACTGAATCTTCAGATCCAGTGGTACAGTCAGATGACAGTTTGCAGGGTTGGTGAATTAGGTGCAGCGCAACTCGACTGGTGGAATATAGTTTGGAAAGGAGTTGTCTTTCACCAATCACAGTATCATCAACAGCAGGACACATTGCACACCGTGAAGGAAGTGATCCACTTGGGGCCACCCGGGTCACCGTAGACCACCTCTCAACCTTCAATACCAAAGGAAGTGTCGGAGAGACAGTGGAGAATATACACCAATAGCTGTTTATTCATATACACTCAGAGCAGAGCTCGGTCTGCACAGTCTCTGGGAGTGGTACAGACGGAAGTAAAGATCAGCAAGCATAGAAATACATTATATACATTTCATGGCAGATGCAGCTGCACAGTGGAATACAAAAAAAGGTTTCTATTCTTGTATCTTTGCAACCCAGCACAGTCAAAGACCGTTACACCCTGAGTCGTGATCAAACTACCAGACAGGTGGGAGAGGGCCTTTATTTAATAGAAAGCTATGTGCTGGCACTAACGGTTCTTTTTTGCAAAAACAAAACTTAGCAAGAGGCATTTCTTGGAATAAGTAAGAATTAGTTTCAATCACCATAACAAATGGACAACAGAAAAGCAAATGGTGTAGCGAATGCTAACTTATACATGGGACTATACACGTGGCAATGGGCCTAATCTAACACACTGCATTTGCAGATAGGCAACATTTTTCCTGTCCAAAACATTAACCATCTGGGAAGCTCAAAGTCCAAACCCATGGAAGGGATGGCAAAGCCATGTTGGTAATTCTGAACCCATTACAAAATTTTAGTTAGGGCAAAAATTCTTCCAGGCATCCACAAGTGGCAGGTTGGCACTCCTGGCACCTTATAATCACAGAGAGGAATTTCACTAAATAGTCTTTCTAACATTGAATCAACATTGGGATTTGTTGCCCTTGAATCTCTTTGTCTTATGGCTGAACATGCAATTTCTATTTTTAATGACCTCTGACTCTGCTGTTAGGATTAGCCTTCAAAGGTAATTGATATACAATCCTCAACTGCTGAAAGATGCCTTGCCCCTGAAGTCAAATGAGCAGTTAGAGAAGAGTAACGTAACCAACACACCAGAAGTAAGTAGAAACAGGAACAAAATAAGGAAAGTAGGGAGTGGATCTTAGCGCCCTCTCTAGGTAGAATGCTGGTTCTGGCGCCTACTGTATAGGGAAAATTAGACCAAAAAGATCTTTTAAAAAGTATGAGGAAAACTCTGAAGTACCTGCCTACAAACATGTAAATGGATAATTTGACTTACTCTGGTCTGAATGCAAACCATGACTGGAATGATCCTCTGAAGCTTCACAGGTTCGCCCTTCAGGAGTAGGCAGATACAAAGGCGAGGTGAATGAGGAGACAGGGAAGTGATAAAAACAACAAAACCGCTCAATGCAGGAAGGCCGGTTATGAACTTAGCAACAGAGATAGAACCCACCAAGCCATAAGGTTTCACTGAATGCACTGGAAGACCTTAACAATAGACACCCATAAGAGTAATATAAGAACATTGAATTCTTCCCAAATCAAAATGTCCTCCTACAAGATGGTTTGGAAAGAGAGGTAGAAAATCCCTGTTTAAATCTTTAAATATGACTGCAGTGTGAGCACTGCAGCTTCCTTCCATAAAGTTTTAAGCCACAAGAAATGCACTCCTAACCATCTCTAGACTGCCAGCTATGCCAGCTTCCCACATCCTTTGATGACAAACCCCCTGAGGAAACCAGGTACTACATCAAACGTTTGGGCTGTGTGATCTCAAGGCTGCAATTCAATCTTGCTTTTCCCCCATTCCTCACATCTAGCAAACATACATGTTGTTTCAAGAATGGTTGCTGGTCAGATTGTGCTTTTTCTCCTTTTATCACGATCTCTAGGTGTCTGGCTCAGAATCATAGATAGAAGGCTGTGTGGGTCTCATATGCTCACTATGTCCTAAGTGTGGTTCTGATCTCTTCTCAAAATGTCTGTAAATCTTTTTATATTGCTCCCATTTTACCCTCACCTCCTTTAAAATCTCTTCAGCAAGAGTCAAAATCTGATCTTGTCCACCAATCTACAGTGGAAGGCTTGAAACCTTTCACATAAACTTGGTCTCTGACAGACCTGTGCCTTTAGCTGCTAGTGCGTACACTTTCCAAGGGCCCTGTGTACCACCAAGACTTACAAGAAAGCTGTACAAGCTTGGATTTTGGGGGTGCTTGGTAAGAAAACACTATACTATTTTAGCAAATGTCACTTCAGATCTGACTTTCCTAGCCTATTTGGCATCTCAGGGTAAGTCTTTCAGAACTATAATTAGCTTTCAATGAGCTATTGTGTTGGCCATGGGCTTTTTGTGATTCAGATCTTTTTATTGATTTATATAGGAAGAAAAACAGCCATCATCTACATCCTTAGGCCGGTGGGGAACACCAACCATTGTGAGAGTAAGAAGAAGTCTAGGGAAAGGGGCAATACATATAAAGAAATAACAGGGAAGAAAAGCATTTGATAGCCAGAATTAAAGGTCACCAGTGAAGATCTGTGTAAGCTAGCAGCTGCACCATAGATGCCTCAGTTTACTGCTACTCTGCCATTTGTATTGCTTGGGTAAGCGGAGTACCCGTAGGTAAATAGGGCAGGATAGTTTGACAAACTTTGTCACTATGAATCTAATAGTGGAGACCCATGTTTTGTCAAAGCATGGTAATGTGTGTAATGCTAGCAGTGAGCTTCTCCATACCCACGAGTTCCCATAGTTTATGTAACCAATCCAGTCTGGTTGGAGTTGTGTCAGTGCCCCAACAAGATAAGAAGGTCTGCTTAGCCGCTCCCAGCGCCAAGGTAATTGCTCTTCCATGGCAGGATCTGAGAGGGTAGGTCAGGGCATTAGGCAGACCCAGTAATATGTAGCTTGGGAATCGAGGCAATTCCGTTTCATAGATGGCGTCAACATTGGATAGGACGGCCGCCCAGAACTGCTGAATTTTTGGCCAGCTCCACAGCAAGTGAGTCAGGGTGCCAATTCTGTCTGCATCGGCGACAGCACCGTGGGTCTCCCCCGATACTCCAACGGCCCACTCGAACTGGGGTAAAGTACCAATAATTAGCAGATTTTGAAGAACATTTCCTTGCCCGCTGTACTGCATGAGTAGGCCCTTGCTCTATGGATGATGTCATGTCATTCTTTAAGAGAAAATTCACACTCACATTCAGACTCCCACCTATGCTGCACTGGTGATTTTGAGTGGTCTAAAGGTCTGGTGAGCAAGGACTATATGTCAGAGTGTAGACGTTTGTCAGAGTGGTGGGTGACACACAATTTTTAAAGTCTATTAAGGAATGACTCGTGTGCTGGCGCACATGGGGTTGTGTAACACAATGTCGGAGGGCATTATATTGCCAGTAAGCGCCTAAGGTATGCCATATCCAGCACAAAGCTGGGCAAAATCCATCACTCCCACTTTATCAAAGAGGTACCCCAACCTCTTACAATTGGCGTCCTGCCACTTAGTGTATCCATCTCCATTCAGAAACCTCCAGGTGGCCAATGAATGGGGTCAGAGGCGACGTGAAAAGGCATCTCGCTGTTTGGACCCTGTCCCATACCCCCACCACGGCCTCTGTGACAGGTGAAAAGTACACCCCTGGGGGCCGGTATTTCGTAGGCAGCTAGGGAACTTTCCTTATGTGAATCCCGGCCACTGCACAGTCAATGAAGCGCCAGTGTTTTTCAGATTCATTCAATACCATTCTACCATATAGAGCAGCTGGGCCGCCTGGTAATACCTTTCTAAATGGGTAACACCCAGCCCCCCATCCTTCTGTTTGAAGTAGGGCTGTTGCCGGGCCATGCAGGGTCTTTTACCTGTCAACACAAAGTCTCCAATGAGGTGCTGCAACTTAGATGTCATCAGATCTCAGCCCCTCCCCGTCAGGACCCTCAAGATCGAAAACTTGGTATTGAGCAGTTTGAGCACGGATTCTGTATGCCAGTAATTTGCCTGCATTAGCCTCCTTCATAATACTTCTGCCTGGTACACAGGAGAGCGTATTACACCTTGTCCAAATCCAGTGCCCTCAACTGCTTACATGCTGTAGTGAGTTTGCGCCTCGCTAGAATAAAGCCTGTGCGCAGGTGAACTCCCTCCAGTTCCCTGACCTTGTCTTCTAGTTGCGCCCTCTTTACCTTCCTATCCCTCTTGAGATAAGCTGCAATAGCGATAAATTGTCCCCTGGGTACCACCTTTAATGCATCCCACAGCAGTGCGATCAGAGTGGAACCGCCATCGTTCGAGTCCAGGTAGTCCTGCATGGACTTTCATATAGCCACCACATTGGAGTCGTATGTGAGCAGGCTATGGTTCAGCTGCCTTGTCTTATGAGGGAGGCCCCCTTGCAGTCTCAGGGAAAGGGTAATGATGGGAGAGTGGTCCGACAATGCTGCCACTCCTATGTCCACCACCACTGTAGCCAGGGACACTCATGGGGAGGTAAAAAATGTTTACATTCTGGCATGTCCAGTGCACTGCAGAAAGAAAGGTAAATTCCTTGGCAGAGGGATTTTGCAGGCATCATATGTTCACTAACCACACCTCTACCATTCACCGCCATGTGAAGTCTGAAAGCGCCCCAGTCCTCCCAGGCCTCACCACTGACCTATCCATTTGGAGGTCCTGCACAATATTGAAGCCCCTCCTACTATTATATTTTAGTCTGTGGATGCCAAGATTACACCCAATGCATTCCTGATGAAAGTCCCCTGTGAGTCATTTGGAGCGGATATTAAGGCAATTGCGTAGGTGTGATTTCCCATCCCCACCCACAGGAACAACAGCCTACTCAGAATGTCAGCCGGGTTGAAAGGCTCTTCCCCTGAAAGTGTGTTGCAGCAGAATGGCTATCCCGCCCTTTTCTCAGCCATGGAAAAGAAGCATCGGGGTGTCGAACCACTGAGATGAAGGCATTTTCCAGTCAGAGCAGAGTAGGTGCATTTCCTTTAGTAGACAAATCTTGCAACCAGATTCCCTGATGAACGTGAGCAGTGCCAGCCGCTTTGCCGGGACATTAAGGCCCTGAATATTTTAATGGGTCTAATGAGTATAAGTTCTAGGCTTGGGGGTGATTAAGGAGAGATCCCAGCCCTCACCAAGGCCAGAGACAGGGACAAACATAAAAAGAAACCTGGTGAGCAGAAAATAAGGGGCTGTTGAGTAAGGAGAAATGAGAAAGCCACTGGGTTCAGATCGCAAAAGTGACACCAGAGGCGAATTGCACATAAAACTATAGGTATCTTGTGTCACTTCCCTCCAAGGTAAGGTGAGACAAATAAAGAGATGCTAGAGAAAAAAGTCACCCAAGATGAGCCCTTTTCAGCAACTGAGGGGAGCATGCAGCCGTCACACCAGGAGCAAGGAAGAGAAGGGGGCACCACCAGACAAACCTATTGCAGATGGGGCCTCCCAGCCGTCACACCTGCAGGGCTTTGGCACGCCACGCCGTTTCAGCATCAGTGGTGACTTATGAGCCTGCAACAACTGATGTCTCCTTAGTTTGTTGAAGCTGGCATAAGAGAGCCTCCCTTACCCTGAGGCTTTCAGCATCCAAGGGCTTTGGCAGCAGGTCTTTCCCATTCAAACAATGGCATCTTGATTTAAAGAGCCCCGGTGTCTTATGAACCCCAATGTACCACAATATAAGCCTAGGTAGCTACACAACATTTTACCTACATTTGTCCTACCTTGCTCTGCATAACAGTTCTTGCACTGACCTTTTACTCAGTTATGTGCTGAATAAATGTTGATCAGTTTCTTTGAAACTAGCCTCAATTATTTTGCATGAGGATTCTTAGAAAAGTCCCCTGCAGCACATGATGTACATCACAGCATGAACATACCCTACATAAAAGTCATGGCCATCTTCTTCCTAGGGCGAAAGAGCTACTTTGCATAATTTCAGGTATTGGTTTAGGTTCATGCAGGGAACCAGGAGGCTATCCTTTCGGAATAAAAGGAACATACCGAACAATAAATAGCTAGGAGGAGATGCTTCCGAGCTGACACAAGGTACGGGGGTCCCAGCCTGCAGAACCTCCAGCACTCAGTGGTCTGACATCCTTTGCGAGGTGTCCAACTCAAGACCAAGATGTGGTCCTTTGTTCTCTCATATCAGGTAATGGGGTCGGCTCATTCCTAGGGGATTCTTGGCTTTACTCCTACATACATGCTAGGTACATTTAGGTACACGTATATAGGGTCCGAATAGTAGGAGTACATTTGATTACTGCCATGTATATTTATGCCTGCATGTATTCACTGTTTTAGCACCATGGTAGAATTCTACCTTTTATTTACTATGTTGGTGATCGTAATCCTATACATCTGTTTCTGTCTAATGATTGGCGCAGCAAACATGTTATATACTAGAATGATGCTGCATATTGAAAACGTCCCCATTGTTTATTCTGTGTATTTCTCTGAGATCTAATGAGCATGAGTGACTTTCAAAGTTGTTTGTACTATGTGACCTTAAAGAATGTAAGTTACAGACTCCTGATTATAGAACATCCTCCCCTCAATTGTTAATCTCTTTCAAAAGAACTCATGCTCCTGTACCTTCTCCTAATCCAAAAAGATGGGCTAAAACAATGTATTTGACAATAGTACATACAAAAACCTTTTTCGATTGTTGGAAATGGCATTTTCTACAGGGTCACCCGCAAATGTCACCCACAAATGTTTTGCCTCCCTTTTCCCCTTTTTGCTGAATTTGTTTTTGTTGGCTTTAGAACTGTAGGCACTTTACCACTGCTAACCGGTGCTAAAGTGCATGTGCCCTCTGCTTAGAGCATTATAACATTGGCCTATGCACAATTGGCAAATTGAATTTACTTACAAGTCCCTAATAAAGTCCATCACATGTGCCTAGGACCTGCAAACGAAATGCTACTAGTGAGTCTGCAGCACTGATTGTGCCACCCACTTAAGTAGCCTTTTAAACATGTCTCAGGCCTGTCTCTGAAGAGCCTGTGTGCAGTGTTAAACTGCAATGTCGACCTGGCAAGTGAACCCTCTTGCCAGGCCCAAATCTTCCTTTTTATTACATAGAGGTCACCCATAAGGTAGGCTCTGGAAACCCAAAGGGTGGCTACACTGTATTTAAAAAGTAGGATATATACTTTTTGTCGTAGTAGTGAAATACTCTATAAATAGTTTTTTCACTACTGCAAGGCCTATCTCTTTGGGATTGCCTTATTCCATTTTATGTGTAAATTCCAAATTGGAAAAGGTGGATCCCTAAATTTAGGGTCCCAGGAATCACAATTTAAAAACACAACTTATGGTGAAGTTGGATTTTAAATTGCAGTTCTGAAAATACCACTTTTAGAGAGTTGGGATTTTCTTACTGCAACCATGCAGTGCCCTCTACCTGTCTCTGAATATACTTCTGAGGTGGGTGACGCCTGGCTTTGTGCATTCCCTCTAGACAACCACAAACAAAGGGCACTTACACCTGAAACTGCTGTGTCCTGTCCCCACACAAAGAGACTCCCCTTTAGTGAGTCTGGAGTCAGGGCAGGAAAAAAAGGGATTTGTTAAAGGCTACTCTTTGAAGTCTCCCCCACTTCAAAGGCCCAACTGGGTATAAGTACTAGACCTCTGAAACCACCAACTCAGTACACTTTTGGACCTATGGATACTCTGCTAGAAAGAAGGACTGCTGTGCTGCTGAAGGCCTGCCCCTCTGCTGGACTGCTGCTCTGGAAGAACTGCTTTTCTGCTGTGCTGACCTACTTGTTGCCCTCCCTGCCTGAGTGAGAAGGACTGGACTTATGCCACTTGAACCCAGGGTTGCTCGAATGGCTTGACTGCTTGCCTCCTGTTGGAAGTCCCAAGGACCTCAATCCACTCCACATCCACAACCTGCACCTGTACTCTGCCATCTGGGTGTTGTGCCCTGCCAAGTGATGCCAGTCTAGTCCTGGACCCTTGGAAGGGGAAATAAAGTGCTGCAACTGCTAAAAACCTATGCATTGCCGTCATTGCGCAGCTCAGAACTGGCACATTCCTCTCTACGCCAACTCATGACCGCTGCTGCCAGGATCAAGGACATCACATTGCCAGCTATGCAGCTCAACGGCGACCCATTGCCTACATCAGAGGGGTACGATGACAATGCATCTTCAACTTGCGTGGCTCAGAGCTGACCCCTTGCCCACATCCTAAGGATTAATGCCGATGCTTTGCCTCTGGCTGCTCCTCACATCTCACCTTTGATGCACATCCAAACCAAGGTACTGTTTTCAGTGTGCCACGGCTGATCCCTGTATCCAGCCCATGCTTCATCGTGGTGGGCCTGAACTTTTGGATTTGACTTGGTCTAGCGCGACCAGATAGCCCCGGTTGGAGCTCTATGCTTTTAAGTACTATATTTCAAGATATTCTTCAAAAATGTTACCTCTGTCTCCTTATTGGGTTTTAGTAGTTTTGGTCTTGTTTTGTTCAATAAATTAAGCTAAAGTTTTCTAGCCAGGTGTGGTATCTTTTTGTGTGGCATTTCCCTGTTTTACTGTTTCAAGTGTTGCACAAATAATTTACACATTGCCTCTTAAATTAAGTCTGACTGCTCTGTTCCAAACTACTAGAGGGTGAGCACAGGTTAATTTTTTGTGTGTATCCGATTTACCCTGACTAGGATTGTGGTTTTTGCTTGGAGAGGGCGCATACCTCTGCCAATCAGAAACCCAATTTCTAACAAAGATTATTCCACTAGAGGAGTCATGGATTTCAGAGTTTTGGGGCTGGAAAAATACTACAAGGTATTGTTAGATCTGCTGAGCTTCAGCATTCAGGATGTTTTATTGCAAATTGGTGGCTTACTCCTATTTGGTAGTAGTAAATGTATTTCGAATAAACATAATATGAGCCTTCACTCTTTCAAAAAAATGCATGTTTTTTTCTTCTTATAATAGAGAAGAAAAGTTCTGATCTTATTAATGACATGGTGAAGAATAGAATCCCTCCACTGTCTATAAATTGTCGAATGTTTTGTACCCTCTGTCAGTTTTTATCTACTACAAATGTTCTTGATTATTTGTTTTTATTTGCAATTGCTGCAGTTCCTGGTCCTTCCTAATGCTTCATCTCAATGGTACCCATATGAAACACAAGCAGCCAGACTCTTGTATTTTCCTGATGAATCGTCTGGGGATTCCAAAGAAATTATTTTGTCTATGTGGGGTTTCATAGAATTTAAATTGTTGATTGTCCTCAAGAAAAGAGGATGTTACTTTTTAGCCGAGGATTTGTCGGACTGACCTGTTTGTGGGACACAGCTTCTGCTAAACTTTTCTGTTGGTGATTGTTTTGGGTCTTGCCACATCACCTCCCCGCCTCGTGGTGCAGAGTGAGGAAGCCGCCTTTAAAGGACCCTGTGTGCTTGAGGGGAATTCCATCTGCTATAGGGGTGGAGCGCTGCAGGGACTCGCTTGCCCAGGAGTCCCTGCGTGGCCTCTGACACCTGGTCTGCGCCCCCTGATAGCCCCGCCCCCTGGCTGGTAACCTGATTAAAAGTGCCGCCTTCCCCTGCCATCTGTGGGACTCCTTCAAGCAGAGGATTTGTCGGACTGACCTGTTTGTGGGACACAGCTTCTGCTAAACTTTTCTGTTGGTGTTTGTTTTGGGTCTTGCCACAGCACCTCGCCGCCTCGTGGTGCAGAGTGAGGAAGCCGCCTTTAAAGGACCCTGTGTGCTTGAGGGGAATTCCATCTGCTATAGGGGTGGAGCGCTTCAGGGACTCGCTTGCCCAGGAGTCCCTGCGTGGCCTCTGACACCTGGTCTGCACCCCCTGATAGCCCCGCCCCCTGGCTGGTAAGCTATATTCCCTTATATATCACGCTAACTCCTAATTGATTTCCTGTAGAACCATCATTCGATAGTCTTTAGTGAAGTATATTAATGGTATGATGACTAGGGGTAGCAGGAGTAAAACTGCCCAGGGGGCAGTGCACGTTACAGGCCCAATCGATCAGTATATTACTAGGGCTAATGAGGCGATAAACCAAGGCATATCACTCTTGGAGCGTAGGGTTTCTCAGGATCTGGCCTTAGCCAAACGATCATCAATGGGCTCTTTGGTGCTAGCTAAGACACCCACTAACCCTCGGGAGAACAGGCCCCTAATTGAAGTACGAGCAGAAACATATAGTGTGCCAAATACGGCTGATTTTTCGGCATCTTTGGTACTCTCGGATACGCTACTGAGTGAGGCGCTTGAGAAGACGCCTGAACTTTTTGCGAGCCCGAGGCAGGAGGTCCCCAACACAGAACATTCAAGGGGAAAGAGGGAGGGTGCTATACCAAAACGAAAGAAGTCTAAGGAAGTGAAAAATTGTAAATCTAATAAAGAACTTCCTATCATTTATACGCCAGGAAAAGATGTACCTACACAGAGCGGTCCAATCAATATAGCAACGGATATGATAACCCTCTCTGTGAACCCAATAAATCTTAATGATCCTGGTAGTCTGGGTAAGGGTTGCAAAGTTTGTGAGACAAACAACCAACTATTATTCAGATTGGGAGAACTTATCAAAATCTACATGCAGCCCATCGAACTATCTCTCTCAAATATTGAAAAGCAAATAGCTTCTATGAATGCAACTTCTAATATTCAGACGGGTGCCGGGTTGGTTAAACCAGGGTGGTCAAAAACAAATAGCAAAAATTCAACGGTGGAGTTGCAAGTTACAAAAATAGCCATTGATGGGTCAAATATAAGAACGAAGCAAACTCCAGCTGCATTGAAGATGGTCATAGAGCCATTTAAAACCCCAGTCCCTTCTGACAACATGAAAGCTATGCCAGCCAAACCATCAGGGTCACAGTATACCAACGATAGGAACAGGGGCGGGAGTGGGCACCCAATAATACATCTACCACCAGAAGCAAGTCCATATGTTGTAATCATGACCGGAGTTCCCGAGCTAAGTCAAAACGAGGAGGAACCGACATGGTCTTTAAAAAACAAGGTACAGCATTGGCTTACTATTAATAGACCGCTGCCACCTCATTGTAGTAGCAGGATCTTAATGGTGCGCAGGGTACCCTGGATAGGAAACGAGAGGAAAAGGACTCGGGGGGATTGCGTCATAGTCAACTTTGACGACCCCCGTACGGCCGATCACATTTGCTGTTGGGGTATGCGGGCAAAGAATGACGGAATAGAGACAAGAAGGTTCTCTTTTTTCTACACCCCACTAATCAACATAATGATGCCCCTGATTGGAGCTGGTCACAAGTAAGAAACTGGGATAGAAGAAGAGAATGGGTTGATTGGTCAGGTCACGGAGGTAGAGACATAGCTCCCTTTGTAGGCTGGAGAGGCATACCAGTCGCAAATAGGTTTAGCTGCCTAGAAGCAGTGGACTGACCACTATCGTGTACTGGACATGGCCTTGAGGGCATTGAATATCCTAGTCCCAAACCTTTACAATCTCTGGCTAGCTCTACGACTAATATAAACATAGATACTAGCTATATGATCCCAGTGATGCAGACAATTGACCAAGCAATCTTACAGGTCCCAGCTTTATGTTCCTACCTTATTTCTGAACCAGGGCCTAGTATTGCTCAGTCCACGTCTTCTATTGAATTCATGCCTCCTGTTGTATTCATGCCTTCTATTGAATGCCTGGGTCCCGAAAATAGTGATGGTCATGATCCTAGGGGTACATTAAAGATTCTTAGTTGGAACCTAGCAGGTATCCACAGGAAATTGTGCTCACCAGAGTGGAATGCTTTAGTGGAGGCGCATAAGATCTGTTTGTTCCAGGAGACCTGGAGTTTAGAACCACTCCATCGAGTTGGGTATGTCACATACTCTGTGCCTGCAGTACTCCCTAGAAACGGGAAGGGTCGCCCCTCGAGGGGCCTTCTCATCTGGGTAAGCATCTCCCTTAACTGCCGTACAATACTTAAGCAGATTAATAGCCCAGATATTCTAGGAATCTCCTTGAGAGGTCCCCGTAGGGGGTTAACCCTCGATTTGTTTAATATTTATGTTAGAGGTACCAAACATGGGTCTATGTCCCCGATAGTGACCATTCTTGAAACAGAGCTCAGAGAAAATACTGTTGGTGCCCAAGTCCTGGTTGCGGGAGACTTTAACTGCACCTATGAGCCTCTCTCAACAGATGATATTTTGGACCTGGGTGAGGATGATGCTAGAAGGGGTATTCCAGCCCTAACTATTCCTCCGATCAAAAGATGGTCCCAAAGTGCGATTCAGTTAAATGCTCTAACGTTGGAGTTTGGCCTAAGAGCCACAAATGGTCGTACAAACTCAGACCCCATGGGTGCTGCTACATTCAATAGAGTCAACCACACCTCGAGGATAGATTACATTTTGCTAGATTTTTCACTTTGGGGATTAGTACAGGATATGGTAGTTTTACCTACTGTAGAAAGCGATCATAATTCGCTTTCTCTGACTCTTAAAAACCCTTGGCCTAGTAAAACACTCGAAGTGCTCCCTAAGCAAGCTCACAAAATCTCTGTCTCCTCTTGTGGGAGACGCTTGAAGTGGAACAAAGTTTCAGTTGATGAAACTAAACTTAATACTATCGATGAAATGCTTACAACTTCACAAACAGAGTTGGACACTATTGATCCGGCCCCGTAAGCAACTGGAAGGGTTACATCTATTTTTGAGGGTACACTTAGGTCTATTGGGGACGTATTTTTGAAAAAGGTGTGTGTGGGTAGGAACACGGCAACCTGGAATCCAAGGGGCAAGCACGATTGGTACACATCTGCATGCAGGCACGCAAAATCTCTTTTGATTGAGGCTATTAAAGGTAAATCACAAGCCCTGATACAGGGAGCTAGAAAAGAGCATAAGCAAATATTGGCAAGTGCAAAAAAGGAGTGGGAAGAAGAGTACTGGCGTACTTTAAAAGAGGCAAGTTCTGGGAAAGATCCAAGGCGTTTCTGGGACACAATCAGAGCCAGAAACAGACCAGATAGTGACCTCCTAACATGTAACATTACCAGCCAAGTGTGGGTTAACCACTTTTCTAAATTGTATACTCGCCAACCTGGAAATAACACCACAGGTACACCCAATGATGAACAAGGCTGGGAGGTGGCTCTAGTAAATCCAGACTCCCCAACAAAAAGAGTAGAGTATGCTATTGGTACTATCATGCCCCAAAAGTACTGGGAGGTAGATCCAGTAGACCCCGACTTCTCAATAAATGAAGTAGAGTATGCCATTAGTACCATCATGCCCCAAAAGGCGGCCGGTCCAGATGGTATTCCCGGGGACTTGCTTTGTTCCGATATCCCGAAATGGGGGAAATTTATTCATTGCCTGCTCATTGCCATCTGCAGGGGTGCACCGATTCCCACTTCCTGGAAAGGGGCGGAGGTCGTCCCTATTTTTAAAAAAGGGGCCAGGGACGACCCTTTGAATTATAGACCTATAAGCCTGTTGGATATAACCCAAAAGGTAGTCGGTAAGGTGCTGTTGGTTAGAATATTCAATGGATTAGTGAAAACAACATTCTTTCTGACTACCAGGCAGGATTTAGAGCAGGCACTGGCACAATAGAACAAGCCTTTAGATTGATGCTAGTATACTGGAAGGTGGTGGTCATAGGCAAAGGCAGTCTTTATCTCGCGTTTATTGATTTAAAGACTGCCTTTGACCTTGTACCTAGGGAGACTCTCTGGAGAGTCCTTACTGACATGGGGGTACCACATTACATTCTATTGTTACTTGTAAGGCTCCATGAGAACAGCTTTGCCCAGATAAGATGGGGTACAGAGGGAGAGAAAACCAGCAGTATCCCGGTAGAGAGAGGGGTTCGCCAGGGATGTGTTCTAGCTCCCACCCTCTTTTCCTTATATGTCAACAGTGTGGTTGAGCATCTGTTGAAAGATCCTTCAGATGAACCATCCCTGGCGGGGGAGCGTATCCCCACCCTTCTCTTTGCGGATGATACGCTTTTGCTATCTAAATCCCCAATGGGTCTTCAAAACGGGGCCTGGTAATCAATACCGATAAAACAAAATATCTTGTGATGAATCCCCCAAAAAAACCTGTGCGTTCCTCAAAGTTGAACGCCGTACCTTTGGGGAGGGTGGATGTATTTGATTATCTAGGCATCCTTTTGTCGCACAATATGCAGTGGGCTCCTCATTTAGGTAAAATGTTGCTAGCCCACAAGAGGGTAACAGGGGCTCTTTTGAAGGAGCAGCGCTCCTGTGCAATTAGACCTATAGCCCCTGTTATTGAAATCTATGCAGCAAGGGGAGTTAGCTCTGCTCTTTATGGGGCAGAGCTATGGGGCTCATGTAACACTAGTGAATTGTCAAGATCTGAGAGGAAGTTCTGTAGGGCCATCATGTCACTATCCCAGGGTACTCCCATGATCCCACTAATGCATGATTTAGGTTGCCGTCCCATTGGTGATTTGGCAAAGTTCCGGCCCTTACTTTTATGGGCCCGGCTGTGGCGAGTCCCGGAGCTTGCCAAATATGCTAACGGGCTCTCTGAAGTAATGTCATTACCTGGATGGCATAGGATAAAATGGCTGAGAGATATGAAATCCCTCCTGTATAACTTGGGTCTAAGTGAATCCTGGGCAAATAGGTCTTCCCCCCCAAAGGCAACACTCAAGAGTTTGTATTGGAACTGGATTGTGACCCAACGGAGCATTAATTGCACATTGGGCAGACTCACGGAGGACTTTCTAAAATTTAAGGATTTGCCGATCCGGGAACTTTACTTAGACATTATTGAGAGACCATTTATTTTAAATTTAGGACCGGGACTCTTCCACTGCACGCTTTTACATCTCGGTGGAAACCCCCAGCACAGACCACAGAATTTTGCCCTATTTGCATATCCAGGCAAGAGTCAGTGGCACACTTTCTGTTTGAATGCCAGGAGTATGCACAACCAAGAAGAAGATGGCTTAACCCCTTCAGTGCCCGCCCCTTTCCCCGCCCTGTGCCGGCCGTTGCATTAGCGGGCGGGGTCTATGACGAGCTGGACTCGTCATGGGCACAGCGCTACCGCGGCCCATGACGAGTCCAGCTCGTCATGGGCACTGAAGAGGTTAAGCAATTGTGCCGTTTGTTAGGAACCAGGCATCACACTGAGGACCTACGTATTTTAATGTCGGACTCTCGCCCACTGTATGTTTGTGCCCTTTCCAAATTTTTATCATGGGCCTGGTGTATTAGAAGCAAAAGGCTTAAAGGTAATGTTTAATCTCTTTTTTAAATGATTATTTATGATGTGTTTCTTTTTGAAAATTAAGATCTTAAGGTTAAATGTAATCAAATTTCTTCTTTTTTTTTTCTTTTCTTTTCTGTGTTTTTAATGTGAAGCTTTTATGATAAGTTTTTATCGAAATAAAGCCTTTTTGACTTGACTTGACTTTTAGTTACTTCTATGGCTAGACCAAAGTAATGACTGATAAGTGGTTTCACTCCATTGCAGTCCAGAGTTTGCTGGGAAGAGTAGGTTTATGTGATTTTGCTGAGATAATAAGGGTAGTAAGTTGAGAAAGCATAATGTTCGTCTCTGTTTCTTTAATAAAAGTGGGGCTTTCCTTCCATATTCTTGCTAAGAAAATCTGCATTCTCTTCATATCATACCAGCACCAGATTCTGTTCTTTTGTTCACCACATTTGAAAGAACACATCTCATTCTCAGATTTGTAGACTGTCTCACAGCAGCAGCAGAGGCTTCGGCGGCGCAGCAAGCCTTTATTAGGCCTTAATCAAGTAAAAGAAATGCGTTCCGCCGCAACTGAGTTGCAGTGGGTCCCCTCAACTCCTTGGGCCTCAGTGCCACTACAATTGTTGTACTGATGATAGGTACATCTGTGTTTTTTTCATCTATCACACACAGTGCTGACTGCCGGTTCACTGCCGTCGGCCTCAATGCAGATTATTGCACTGTGCTCGATGTTGAGGCTCCTCGCCCTTTGCTGCTCTGCTTCACAGAGGGGCTGGAAGGCCGGCTGCTTTCTGTAAGCTTGGCGCACGAGCTTGGCAGCGAAACTGCAAAATTACTTTATCCCCAAAGCCAGATGTTGAAGTTGTTTTAATAATATCTTATGTTTCCTCCTCAAAATAAAACAGAAATTCACTGTATCAGATGTTCCACGCTATCATAATGATGTGCTGGTGCTGTGACTTGTCGGTCTTGCACAAGATGGTGGATGTGAAATGTGAGTTAATGCAGAAGTCACCGAGAGACATGTCTTTCAGTGTATTGCTGGGTCGGTGTGGGCTCCTTTCCTAGAGGGTGGCATTTTTCTCAGCGAATTTAGTACTTGAACTTTTCTTTAGCAATTTAAGATGTATTTTGTAACCTAGCAACAAAGTACTTCGGATTTAGTCTGGAAAAGGAGTGTAAAATGCCTTAACATATGTAAGGAAAAAGTTATTCTGCTGATTCAGAACTTAACAAAATCACTTTTTGCTTACGTTTGGTCAGACCATTCCTTCGTTTTTTTAAATAAGAAATGAAATTTGACCTTAGTTTCTAACAGTGGATTGAAAGGATTAGATTTTAAAGAAGAACGGCTAATAAATGGTTGTAGCTGCTAGGATATTGCACTATTATTTCAAATGGTTCCCGCATGTTTTATACCATTTCTTAGAAATATTTCCAATGACAGAGATGAAAGGCCAAGTAAGTCATAACATTGTATTCTGCTTACCTTGCAGTAAAATATCGGTGCAATCACGCCTGGAAACGTGCTCGCAATCCTAATCCACAATGGCATATCCCTCCCAGAATGCAATGCACCTCAATCTTTTTTATGACCAAAACAAATAACAAAATGTCACCGTCTCCTCGCAGTGTCTCGGGGGACTGTTAATGGACTGTCCTCTTCAATTAGAAATACATATACAATGTTGTCACTATTAGGCCACCCTCCAGGGTTTTAGAGCAAATAAGATGCAGGAAGGATCCCAGACAACGTGTGACTACAGAGTATTCGATAAGGAGACAGAGGCCGAACACGTGGTGGCCTTCGGTGAGCCACTCACTTGCTACCTGTTAATCATGGACTTATGCATGTCATGTGCTGGGGGCAGATCTGCGTAGCTCATTTTGCACTCAGCAGTTATGCGCATTTATGCATAGAATTGCCTTCTATTTGGGTTTGAGATAATCATTGCCTATATTAATTACTGGCAAAAGGTCACAAAAGTCTTGTCAAATGACAGCCGAACGTATTTGTGTATGCGCTAAACTTTTGGTTCAAATGTAAAACACATTTTAGCCTAAACTGTTGACAATGGTGTTGCTATCATTGAAAATATTTTCTAAATTGCATTTCGCTTAAAAACACTTTATAAACGTCATTAAAAGTACTTAATATCATTGAAATGCTGTGCTTTCTGTCTGTGAATCACTGGAATGCAGAATGCATCACCAATCGCATGGAACTCATAGCCCTTGCTCAGGCAGGTTGCTGTGGCGTACCCCTGCACTGTGACAGTAACTAGAAGCGTAGTCAGAATATGAAGGACTCTCCTGCAGGGAAGGAAATGGGGACCCTGGCTGCTCTATAAATTTCAGGAATAATCAGACTTCAGTGGGCCCCTCAAACTCTAAACTTATGCCTCTTCACCTGCTGCACCGACGGGAACGGCGCCCTGATAGCGACAGAGAGTTCGTCACCTGGATATGGCCTTTTGTGTTGCAAGTTTATCAATGTCCCTGGACTTTTTTCGAGTCTCTCAGTGACCGTACGCTAGTAGACAGGATACTGATGCTGTTGGATTAGTCTGATCAGCGTGTGTATATGTGTGTCTGCCACCTGCCAGATTAGGAGTTAAAACTTGGTCTGGCGGGCAGTGCTGCGGCGGTCTGATAGTGGCAGTTTGTCAGGCTCATAGAAAAGCCTAACAAGCAGACCGCCGCTGTCAGAGCACCAACTGCACCTTCCTGCATGGAACTGGGGGTGCCAGTCCGGGGGGGCACTACATGTGCTCCCCCCCTGCATGTGCACCCTGGGCCAAGAGGTGGCAGGAGGCCTTAGCCTCACTGGAAAAGGTGGTGGTTTGGCAACTCAGAATAATGCGGCACTGCCAGCATATGCCTCAGACCACCATCGCCAAACACCGGGATCATGAATCCCGACAGACATGGCAGTCCTGTGGCAGTCCGACTGCCACACTCAGAATGCAGCACACGGTGCCGCGGTGTGGCGGTTGTCGGACTGCCATAGAAAGTACGGCAGTCCTATGGCCTGCTGCACTCTTTTTTGGAGCTCAGATTTCCTCAGAGGGTCAAGGCTGCAAGCTGTAGCCGATGGGGGCTCCACAATGCTGCACATTGTTTTTGGAGGTCCAGCTGGAAAAGATTTGCTGCTCCAAGCACAGGCAACATTAATCTTTGGCCCAGCGGCAACACACCATTGTCGGTTCGACTTGGTAGGTTGGTTCCAGTCCTCTGGAGGTCTTTGAAGTCAAAATGTTTCTAGTTGAATGAATCGGGGTGGCGGAAGACAGTGATGCCCCATGGTGTCAATCGCGTCTCTGCCGAGGGGAGAGAATTTGAAAGTGGTTGTAGAGGCCGGAATCAATCTGGAAGCCGTCTCGCTAAGTACCGAGCGTCGGGGTGAGAGGCTGCACGAGGCTACCTCCGAGCTGTCACCACAGCAGCCTCGACCCCGACGCTCGCGGGGCATCACTGTCTTCCGCCACCCCCTGATTCATTCAGTATTAGTTCCATCACGGTTGCCTGACGTTGCCCCCCTCCTGGCAACATCTGTTTCATCAGACCAGGGCGGTTAAGTCACTCCACGCCCCCCCTGAGCACTACTTTAATTATTGACCATTGTCCTTATGATGACCTGAAATTAATCAGATTGAAACGCTGTCAGCTACCCAGCTAAAAACATTGGCGCTGTTATGGTCAATTTATCTGTCTTGAATGCTAAATATCTATCCTCTAAAAAACACTCATTTATTATTTTTTTGACCACAGTACTATTATCACTCTGTTCGCCGTTTATGCTGTTATCCTCACCCTTGTGCCACTGCGCCGCTCACTATCACTAGCCCGTCCATTGCTCACTTTGTGTGTTAATGGTCACTGTATATCAATCTGTACTGTAGTGCTGTTATCACTACGTACAAATAATAACTCCCTTTCTTTACCTTCTACGTTGTGGTCTCCCTTCCTTTATCCCCTTCCCGCTGTGATCTACAACACGTTTTTCCATTTGAAAGCACAACGTGGCACAAGCAAATGTGTTTATATAGTAACATGTGCAAAAGAAAATGCATCTTACAGCATGCACAATTAGGCTAACATAGGGAAAACTACAATGGGCCATGCAGGAAACACATGACATTTGGAACTGGTCAGCTGGGAATTCACAGAAAAGGTCTCTTGTAGCACGTTGTGTCCCTGTGGCTTGAGCAGGAAGTCAGCCATTTGACCCTTGGAGTCTACTTCTTTGTCATGGGTACAAGGGACAGAGCAGGTCTAGTATTCTAGGCTCTTCTCTGGTCACAGATAGCAGGTCCAGTCCGCCTTTATTTTTCCACCAGTCCAGAAAGTGTTCCGACAAGAGTTTTGAGGATGGCAAATGTATGCCTGGTACTAATCTGTGGGTTGGGGTAAACTCCTGATCACTCCCTAACCAATAGGTTAAAAGTTCCCACCTTTGCAGCATTTCCTCTGTGCCATACTGCAAACAATCCCACAGTGCACCACTCTGCTACGCATCCACATTGACGAGACTCCGGACGGTGCCGCCACTTGAGAATACGGTAACTATGGGCCTAACATAGCCTCCAACAAAGCAAGTTTTACACTTTAGTACTGCTACTAGACTTAAGGTTTTTTTTCGATGTACTTCGACCTAGAATTATCATAGGATCTTTTTACCTGCCTTTGAGAAAATCGTTTATATTGATTGTTGTCCTCGGGGCTCTGAGGCACGTTGGAAATCTTTATGATAGATTCCAGCGGACTGCTTCTGCTTCGTGAAATCTTTGAGCCATGAAAAAGTCGTCAAATGACGAATCACATGTCGGCTGTTTCTTCTTTGGATTCCAATCAATTTGAATATCTAGAAAATAAAAGCATTTGGAACTACAGACATACCCGGTGTCTCTATGTTTGGACTTTGTTTTATGTGTTACTAAGTTTCGGTTTTCTACAGATATAAGCTTTGGACCTGTTGGACAAACAGTCCAAGATTTTTCAGTTGTGTGGTGCTTTGGACATATTATTATTTGGGGAATATTTGAAAGTTTTCTTTCATATATCTGTCCACACTAGGTGGGTGGCATAGTGTTGTTTTTCCTTTTGAGAACACATAACCTTATGACCTTGTCTCCATATTTACCCTGAATCTGTGATGTGCAAGCTGAGCAGTTTGACCCCTGCCTTCTTTGTTGGTGCACTGCCTAAAACTAAGATGGCAGAAACTTTCTTTCCCTGTGGGGAGCTCCTGTGCCCAACCCAGAGGTGTGGCCAGGGAAGTGAGCAACCCCTCCTCTGTGGTCACTGTAAACCAATTCTGTATGCAGCCCCTCTTCCTCTAGGATTGGTGCCTGGCTGTCTGGGGAACAAGGTAGGGCCCCGCTCAGGTGTCAGCTAGCATGTGCCTGTGACAGGGTAGGCCTCTTTGAAGTTAATTAAGTTCCTGGGCACAGCCCAGATGGTCATTCTGTTAGAGAAACAGAACATCTCCTTACACCCAATGCCTGTGTTCAGCTGTGGGAGAAAGTTGACACCTCCTCAAAGGGGCCATTCAGCTGGCAAGTGACTGTTTGACACCATCTCTTACCACACATTCATCACCAGACTACACACACCAGGAATACAAGGACCAGCACTCAAATGATAGCTTCCTTCTTCTCCGGAAGAACATAACAAGTCAGGCTCTTGACATTCACATCAGAACCCAAGGATCACATCTGCGGAGTCCCACAGGGATCATCATTCAGCCCCACATGTTTCAACATATACATGACTCATCTTGCAGATATCATCAGGTCCCACAGAATTAATATAATCTCCTACGTTGACGACACCCGGCAAATTTTTCCTTCACAGGCGACACCGTTACCACACAGACAAACTTCAAACAATGTATGAATAGCGTGGTCAATTGGATGAAAGAAAACTGCCTCAAGCTAAACACTGACAAAACTGAATTGCTGATCTTTGGGATTATGAACTCACCATGGGATCCTACCTGGTGGCCCGTCAATCTTGGACCCACACCCACCCTAACCGTCCATGCAAGGAACGTAGGCCTCATCCTGAACACCAACCACATCATGCATTCCCAGGTCAATGCTGTCACCTCCTCATGCTTCCACATTCTCCGCATGTTGCTTAAAATCTTCAAGTGGCTCCCACTGGACCCCAGACATACCAACACGCAGGCTCTAGTCACATGCAGCCTGGACTACGGCAACATACTCTATGCCAGCATCCCAACCCATCTCCTTCACAGACTTCATACTACAGAAGCAAAACAAGAGGCCAATCATTCTCCTACCAAGCCACCAAATCCTAGAATGACCTCCCCCAACACATCAGGGCCTCCTCTCTCAATTCTGCAAAAAGCTGAAGACCTGCTATTCAACTAGTCTTCTATGGACCGTCAAGACTGCCTGTATTCAGGCCCAGCCTCACCACTCACCGACTCAGCGCTTGGATACCCTCATAGGTAACAAGCATCGCTCTACAAATCCACCTTATATTACATTAGATTACAAGTACTATGATGATTAGCAGTACATCCGGGGAAAGGGGAGTGGAATAGGTTAGAGAAACAGAGTTCATGGATAACTTCACTATGCCTGTTCTTGCACCTGGGCTAAAGATGTTCTGCAGAAGCAATGATATTTAAAATGAAAAAAACATTCTTGAAGTATCTCACCTTGTATGTTACAATTTACTCCTTAATATGACATATGCTATCCCTTATGTGATTCTCTGTATTCCTGACTCTCTGTAGAAGGTTAAAGTTCTAAGACTTCCTAGAGCTAAAACAAAATTTGCATCTCTGTTACAGATTCAAGAGAATACTTATACTACAATAACTGTTTCTATGTTGATAAATACCTTCCGTGACTGTAACATAAATTTATAGTCTGAATGAGTCTTAAATCCACATGTTTCATCAGCTACAACATAAGGAATCTATGTTACGACCCGCTCGACTTGTGCCTGTGAATGGCTTGGCTCATAAGTGCCCATTGCGCTTTTCATGAATGGGGACATCGTCCCGATTAGATGACCCCCTAGGCCTCCCACTGCTCCTTGATATCAGTAGGTGTTCTGTTGGGGTTCATTACTTAATATTTAAAGCACACCTCTTGAGAGCATGGATATTCTCCTTCAGGATTCCAAACCCTCCTAGAAAGGGTGCGGAGATCATGTGTGAGTTATCGCAAGAGTACATGCTCATGAGTGACCTGGCAGCCATTTTTAGACGTGGCATCGTTAAATTCTGCATCCTCGATAAAAGCCATGCTTAGCTTCAAGTTTCTTCCCGGGAGGCTTTCACTTTCCGCATTTCAATTCTAATTTGCAGTCTCTTGCGCCTGCATTCTGCCTACTGCAACCCGCTCCCATATCCCAATCAGTGTATCCTAGAGGAATACTCACCTTTCTCCCAGCTCCTTGAGTTGGCTCCTCATCTCTCTCCTGCACAGCCTCTGGATTCCTGCAGTTCGTGCCTCACATTTCGTGGACAGCATCTCTGCTCTAAGAGGAGACAAAAATGAAAACATAGTAATCACCAAACATGAGCTGAGGGTCCGTCAAACTTCATAGTCAAACCATCTATAATACTGAACCCAAAAAAGCATTCAACACGGCAAGGAAATCAAAAGTGGTGGACATAAGTACATTCTGGTATTGTAACCTCTTTCTGAAAAAGTAGTCTATGGACTTACACTCTTATGTTTATGTTTATGTTTATAAAATTTATAAAGCGCACAAATACCCAGGGGTGTCTCGGCGCTAAGGACAACAGCATGAAACCTATTCCAAGAATTACTGTGCAAATAGCCACGTTTTGGTCAATTTTCTGAATGAGAGTAAGGATTGAGAGGTTCTGAAATACAAGGGCAGCGAGTTCCAGAGTCTGGCAGCTGCGACAATGAAACGTTTGTCGCCCCAGGCAGCCGTTTTGGTCCGAGGTACAGTGAACAAAGAAGACGTAGAGGAATGAAGCGCCCGGGTCGGAGTATAGGCTGCCAGGTCTTTGATCAGGAAATGAGGTCCAGTGTTGCGTGAGGTTTTATAGGCAATACACAAGGCCTTAAATTTGATCCGATTCCTCACTGGGAGCCAGTGGTATTTTCGGATCACCTGTGAAATTGAATTATATTTTGGAGTTCCTGAGAGCAGCCTTGCTGCTGCGTTCTGGATGGTTTGCAGTTTGTGAATGACCTTACTTTGGGCATTTAAAAGAAGCCCATTAAAATAGTCAATAGTTGACATGAATAAGGTTGCTAATGAGAGTTTTGCCTGACGTTAGGGGGAGGAAAGGCAGAATTTTCTTTATCATCCGTAACTTGTAGAAAGCGGCTGAGACTACTGTGTTGGCATGAGGGAGAAAAGTGAGTCTGTCATCAAATATGACTCCTAGGTTTCTGACCTTGGTGACTGGAGTGGGCGGGGGGCCTAGAGATGAGGGACACCAGGTAGAAGACCATGCTGGGGCTAGTTTACCAAAAATCATGATTTCTGTTTTGTCAGAATTCAGTTTGAGGCAATTATTGGTCATCCAGTTACTGATGGCCAATAGGCCACATTGAAATTTTTCGGCTGCTTTATTGCCATCATTATGTATAGCCAGCACCAGCTGCGTATCATCGGCATAAGATGTGAGATTCAACCCATGGCTGTTGATGATTCTGGCTAAGTCCGCAACGTATATATTAAAGAGGGTCGGGCTCAGAGAACTCCAAAGGGAAGACTCAGAGACTCAGTTGGGAGGACTGAAAGGTGCCAAGGTTAACCGTCTGCGTACGGTTGGCAAGGAAGGAGGCCAGTAGAGCACAGGCTTTGCCCCCAATGCCTAGCTCTGCAACACGGTCAATAAGTATGGTATGATTGACCGTGTCGAAGGCTGCAGAAAGATTGAGCAGCACAAGGACCGCTGTGCCCCCCTGGTCCAAAATAACTCTGATATCCTCGTCCGCCTTTATAAGTGCAGTTTCAGTCCCGTGACCCTTCCGAAATCCAAACTGAGTGGTGTCTAAGAGTTGGTGAAGTTCAATGTACTTAGAGATTTGAACATTCATAATTTTTTCAACAATTTTAGCCGGAAGTGGCAGGCTGGCTATAGGTCTGTAATTTTTGGTGTCACTGGCGTCAAGATTGGCTTTTTTAAATAAAGGTTTTATTATAGTTTGTTTCCAAATGGTGGGGTATGTGCCAGACTTGAACATAGTATTGTAGATGGTGGATAGGACAGGAGCCACTTGTTCCAGTACAGGAATGAGTGCGGCCGGCGGACAGGGATCAGTGGCAGAACCTGATTTGGTTGTTATCATGATATTCGCAATCTGTTCAGCGGTGGTATTCTCAAAGAGCACAAGAGACTGCCCGGGGGGCTCTTTTTCTGCCAGTTGTACCGTTGCGTTAGAGATTGGTGCGAACTTGGTGTAGATGTCATTCACTTTGTCGACAAAGAAGTGTGCTAAAGAGTCACAGAGTGGCTGAGTGGGGGCGATACTATTGGTAGAAGCTTGTCCAGAAAGCTTTACCACTACTTGGAATAGGCGTTTATTCGAGTCTTTTTGACGCCTTCAATTTGCGAGGTGAAGTATCTGCCTTTTTCCTGGATGATAAGTAATTTGTATTTAGTGAGCTCTTTTTTATAAACTAATTTGTCCTGCAGGTTGTAGGATCTACGCCATTTTCTTTCATAGTTCCTGCATAGTTTTTTCTTTTCTCTGAGAGTTTCCGAGAACCAAGGGGCTGATGGAGCATTTCGATTTCTAGAGATATTTTTCAGTGGCACCAGCCGATTGAACGCATCGCTGAGCCAGTTGGTATATCTTACTGATGCTATATTGGGATCAGAGGAGGCTAGAGGTTGGGTAGAGGAAAGGCAGTTTTTTAGGAGCTGTGGGTCAGTATCCCTCCAGGCTCTCCGAGGTCCCTGTATCGTAACAGAAGTTCTGAGAGGGTGCTTGGCACAAACCGAAATTTCAAAAAAGATGGCATGATGATCGGACCACACTAAAGGGAGGATGTTTTTAACCTGGATGGTTTGAGAGTTCGAAAAAAGGCCATCTAAAATATGGCCGGCTGGATGCGTGGCAGTTTGGACTTGCTGTAATAAGCCTTCCATGTCATTGAATAGCGTTTTTGTCTAACTGTCTAAAAGGTTCTCCAAATGAAAATTGAAGTCACCTAGGACTGTAAAAGAGGATTCAGTTGCTGCTGCCTCTAAAAGCATATTAAGGGTACCGAGGAAGTCTGTCCTGGGTCCCGGTGGACGATATAGAAGGATACCCTTAAAGGTTTGTGACGCCGTTAACTGAATGGAAAAATGAAAGGCCTCACAGGTGGGTAAGGGGATGGGTGTAACTTTTGTAGAGAATTTGTTATTAAAAATTAAAGCTAATCCACCACCTTTTTTATTTACTCTATCATGCCTTAAAGTGGTAAAACCTTCTGGGGTGGCCTCTACAAGGTCCGGTCCTGAGGAGGGGTCAGTCCAGGTTTCCGTAATAAAGATAATATCAAGTTTATGATTAGTGATAAGTCATTCTATCTCATATTTGTGTTTAACAAGGGAGCGCGCATTAATGAGGGCGGCGTTAAGATTCCTGTTCGGTGGAATTAGTGCACTGCTTAAGTAGCTTAATTGGGGAGTGGGGAAGTATTTGCAGAGGGGGCAGGTATACGTAGGCCTAATCATGCTCTATGGACACATGCGAGTGCAGCCTTTAATAAGCGGGGGGCATAATTTATACAGATCTAAGGCAGAATACCTATGCATAGTACGTATGTCACACTCAGGACCAGGGGGGGTGGCCCTCGGCCCGGTCCAGGCGCGGACGGGGCAGACGGGCTTGTCTTTGGCGCGCCTATGGCGAGCCGCCGGTGCGCCCGCTGCACGCGTCCGCTGCACGTGCGCATGAGAGCGACCTTTATGCTAGGCAGGGCAGAAGTACAGCGATGATCTGCTCCCGGTGGCCCTCCGCGCAACGGCACTTGCCGCGTCGGACCGGGGCCAGGGAGAGAGGGTGAGTGTATTAAAATGGCAAGAGCAATAAAAGCATTTTACACACACAATGAATTAAAACCAAGTTTAGCAGCAACGAGAAGAACAGTTTTAAAAACCTGATATTCTGTGCAAATTATCGCGCCACGCAGCTGCAGTGTCAGGGATTAGTGACTGCTGCGTCCGCTGCGCGTGCGCATGAGAGCGACCTTTATGCTAGGCAGGGCGGAAGTACAGCGATGATCTGCTCCCGGTGGCCCTACGCGCAACGGCACTTGCCGCGTCGGACCGGGGCCAGGGAGAGAGGGTGAATGTATTAAAATGGCAAGAGCAATAAAAGCATTTTACACACACAATGAATTAAAACCAAGTTTAGCAGCAACGAGAAGAACAGTTTTAAAAACCTGATATTCTGTGCAAATTATCGCGCCACGCAGCTGCAGTGTCAGGGATTAGTGACTGCTGCATCCGCTGCGCGTGCGCATGAGAGCGACCTTTATGCTAGGCAGGGCGGATGTACAGCGATGATCTGCTCCCGGTGGCCCTCCGCGCAACGGCACTTGCTGCGTCGGACCGGGGCCAGGGAGAGAGGGTGAGTGTATTAAAATGGCAAGAGCAATAAAAGCATTTTACACACACAATGAATTAAAACCAAGTTTAGCAGCAACGAGAAGAACAGTTTTAAAAACCTGATATTCTGTGCAAATTATCGCGCCACGCAGCTGCAGTGTCAGGGATTAGTGAACACTGCGTCTCAGGATTGCGGCCTCATAAGGAAACAGGATTATTCCTCCTATACCTTCAGTGATGTTAAATTGAAGTACCTATCTAATGGGTGAGTGATTGCTAGAGGTTAAACAGATATTGACTTATGCATTGTCTCCTGCTGTGTAATTTTTAATTGGGTCTCTGTATCTTTTCAGAGAAATCGACTCACAGGGATATTGGGACCCATGGGTGAAGTGTGTGTCTGCTGTGGTGTCGAGCCAAAGGGTACTGGCTTCTCCTTCTTCCCATCCTTTCCTTTTCCTATCTCCGGTTCCCCTAGGACACAAACAGTCAGTGCTCATGAATACCGGGTGCCAAGGATTGTTCTTAAGGGGTACTGGGAGTACTGCATTCGCTCTTGCAGATCCTGGGTTTCAGGTGAATGGAGTCTTGAAAATATACTTTAGTATTGAACCTTGCATGGTACAATAAGAAATCAATTCCCCACCATTGTCAGATGATATTAAAGTAAACACAATACATTAGCTGCAACATATGGAATACACGTTCCTATTGAATCTCCCCTAGTAATAACAAGCATCTCCTTCACCACCATTGTCAATACCTAATATCATATTATGACTAGAAAAAATATATTCAGACGTGTACAAGTGAGGAAATAGTGCACTTCTAAAAAACGAGTGTAATGATTTCCCTGAATATTTGTCTGAATATAAAAATCTTTGCTCACTACAGGCATAGACATTATATTCTAACTATGGCAACAGCAATCCAGTGGTAGCAACTGAGTAACTTGATTACCTAGCAAAGAACAATCTCACACTGGGTGGAAATTACACTTTGCAAATCCAAGATGACTGCCACTATTGCAAGTCTTGTGAGGGTTCCATGTGCCTTGATATTTCTAGTTTGTTCTGACTCAATCCTTGTTTCTTGTATAGTGCATGTGTCGCATACACAAAACCTCACACAAAGTGGCTCCCGCACTTTGAGTACACTGCTGAAGTTTTCTGACTTGGAAGTCTTACGCTCCCATGAAGTTCAGTGGATCACATCTCCTAGCTTGTTTTGTTATAGGAGATCATCGTCCATGGACCATAACTAGCACTCAACAAAGACAATAGCCCTGAGGTGCAATTCACAATCATTTACAACAATGCAGAAGGTTCACAGCTGGTGAAAGCTATTCTATGAAGACACAATATTCTTTCTGTAATGCAGAGATGCTGGGCAGTTCTGATATTGATTGGGATGGTCCAGATTCCAGGAGTAGAGATGGAGAAGACGTGTCATTTGCTTTTCTCTTTTATATAGTTTTGTTAGTCTGGCAGTGCCCTGGTCTCTCATGTAGCACTGTTCATCAGCAGTAGATACTTTCTCTGCCAGGTATTGAAGGTTGCCTGTGCTGGAGGCATTTTATATGATGAATTTTATCAACATTTTGTTGTTGTGGCTCTCACTAATCTGAAGTTGCATAGTTCATGGAACAGGGCCCCAGTTCCTAACACTGAATTTATTTATGGTGTCCTTTCCATGCTGCATCCAATACTGCTAAGATCTAAGTGCCAAGAAACTTTCTGTTGCATTAATGACCATGGTGTGATAGACTTGTGATATACCTTTGGCTTCTAGCTTACCCATCAAGAGTCTAGCCTCAAGAGGTTTACATTCTGGGAGGGGTTAGGAGCAAGGTTAGGCCAAATATATAGGCCTCAACAGCATGATGCAAATACAGATATTTGTAAAATTGGAATTTATACAATTGTAATTCGTCCCATAGGACTTGGAGGGATTTTGTGTGGTCACTGATGAAAACATCCTTTAGTATGGATAAGTTGACATGGCTCTATTGTTCGAAGCCAGTCAGGAAGTGTGTTTAAGCGAGCCAGGATCCCGTCCACAGGGATGTCTCCGGTGATAGCTTAAGATCCCATTCCAACTAAAGAGACCTTTGTACCAGCAGTCTAGAACTACCTTTGGGGCAAGAAGGATGTGACTATAGGACCACCACATGACATACCCAACAACTTAGAGAGCCGGCAAATTCTAGTCAGTGGGCTCTATGCTCCCACTGCACAAAGTGCCAATTATTAATTACAATAGCCTGGGACATCCAACAGTGTAAATGACCGTCTGCCATGGAGAGTTTTCCATCATATGAAGACTGGACACATTTATTGAGAGTCACACCTGGTGCAATGGAGGTGCTTGAGCGCTTCCCCAACGACGCAGTGGTCAGGCCATCTCTTGGCCTCTTGTGATGGATATCTCGTCCGCCTTGTTCAAAGTTTGACTCCGATCAGATCACAGGGTTTATCACTTGCCACATTCTTATTGACTCAACGGCTCTCTATTGCTGCTGCTGGACTAGGTCAAGAGCACACAGTGGAAGCACAGTTCCTGTCAATGCTTTCGTGACACGTGAACCCTTTGCTAGCAACGTCAGTGCCAGTATCACCAAAGGCAAGCCAGAGGTAGCTGCTGCTGCTCTTGACTACCCATGTCCCTGTTTGCATAGTTTCCCCACGGAGGGGAAATGCTTTCTTCCTTCATACTACAAAATCCCCAACCCGATATCGTTGGGATCGACCTTGGAACACTTTTATCTAAAGTTTCTAAATTGAGGCCCCATCTGTGGTTATCTGGATGAAGTTCTCTTTCATTTTGCTCAGTTCCATGATATAATACATTATGTGGCGTGCACGACATTGGAGTAATTAACACGACATAACAAAACAGCAGAGAGGAACAATATGCTGCCTGAGTTACGATCACTAAACCCTTATGCAGTCTACAGCTCGCAGACGGAGGTCTGGTAAGTCACCATCGGCTCATGGTGTTATTTCGATTTATTCTCGAGCATGCCTTTGTAGAATTTTTAGAAATGTTTCCAGTTTCAGTATCATCTCCCCGTTAGCAGTTCTGGCCAAATTTGGGAGACGTTGAGAAATTGTGGATGACTGCTAGCATGTACCTCCTGTCCAGGAGGCTCCCGAAATCTGCACTGGCTCTCACCCACAGTCCTTGTGGAACATCTTGAATAATCACGGGAGAAGTGAATCCAACCCTTCATCCTTCATCCAGCAGAGGAAGCCACTCTTTCTGGCAAACCTGTTCTTGGGTTGCACCTTACAGTTTACAGAGCGGCACAGCAAAGATCGTACAGAACATCCAAATCCGATCCCAAATTCTGTGTAGGTGCAACCCAGAACAGTACCATCCGCTCAGGATACTGCTGCTAAAGCAGAAAATCGACAAATAAACTAATTAAGGAGCACTTCATCCCTTAAATTGGCTAAGATTCCTGGCTTTCAACGGCAGCGATTAGGGGGTGCCTCCTTGTCTGTTCTGGCGGCTCGGGCCTGGAACGCCCTTCCCCTTGGTCTGCGCTTGACTGAGGATATTGTTGCCTTCAAAAAATTGTTAAAAACCCATCTTTTCATGTAAGGGTCAGGTCTTTCTTTGTGTTTCCCCTTTGCTCGCGCCGGGGCACTCTTTGAGTAGCCGTGCGGGCTATAAAATTAAATAACATAACATAACATAACACTCAGGTCAAAAAGTAACAATTATCAAGTCCATTTTGTCCAATAAACAGAAGTGAAGAATTTTGATGTCTTGAATCACTTCTTTATTTTAATTTCATTCAAAAGCCCATACAGCCAACACATTTCATCCTTATGAGCTTCTTCAGGGTGATAGTTGGAAAAACTAAATTCATGTTATGCTGGCCCCTTCTGGTTATTCCAACACTTTGGTAACAGTTTGCCAAAGGTGATATATATTAGTCATGTAAGCTAATAATCAAATCTGTATGAAGACATGTGCCAGTAATGGTGTGAACGCTATTACTGACACACAGTTTTTATATGAATTTGGCATTAACACTATTACTGACACTCAGTTTTGCTACAGATTTGGGGTAGATGCCCTTAATTACACACGGTTTTTATACAGATTCGGGTATTAACTACTGCTTACATGACTAACAACTATGTCAATTTTGGCAAGTGGTGTCTAAAGTGACCTGTGAGCAGAGTGTGAGAGGCCTACTGGCATACACAACTTGGGCCCATTTTCCACTCACTTGTCATTGGGGCACAATGGTACCTAACGCAGTGGGGCGGGCATCTACAGATACTTCTGTTTCCTTGGCTGAATCAAAATATGACAAAGTGGTCTCAGCAGAGAGCGTCTCCTTAGTCTTAATGAAGGCTTCCACTTGTATTGTGCCCTGCGCTCAAAGGGTTGATGACATGCTCAGGTCTCTCAAAGGGGCCTGAGGTTGGAATAAATCAGCCAGAATGCTTCACCATACCCAAGAAGCTCTGAACTTCAGTAACATAGAAGGGAGCACTGGCAACTGTAATGTTCTTTACTATGACAGGATCAGGATCCACTACCTCAATCTGCTGAGAAGCGATTCTTAAAGGGACTGTTGGAGTTTTTGAGTGACTCACACTTGACCCTATGAAGGGGTAGACCACTATCTTGGAGGCTCTGCAAAATACTTCTCAGCCACTTGTAGTGTTCTTCCAGAGTGGAGGAATATATAAGGATATCACTAGTTACATTTAGGGCTCCAGGCAATCTTGACAGAACTTCTCTGACTACATTCTGAAAAACATCTGAAGCACTGCAAATCCCTAAGGCCAAACCTTATAGCAGCGTGGACCTACGTGAGTCAAAAGTGTACTGGTGTATCTTAACTTTGGGACTAAAAGAATGTGGTGATAACTGGATCTGAGGTTTATCTTCGAGAGCCAACAGGCTCCACTCAACTCAATGTACTCAACTATCGGGGTGATATTCTGCTCTCGTTTGATGGCTCTGTTTGAGAGGTGCATTTTGACGCTTTATCATTGTGCTACTAAGACCTATTATCAGAGTACTTGCGTTCTTGGCTAATTCAATCTCCTGCCCCTATTGTCTAATCATTTCCAATCTATTGGAAACCCAGAATATGTGCTGGTGTGCCTGTGTGGTAAGGCCATAAACTCCTTTAACCTTAATAAACATGATTTTCCTTTAACTTACAACCTTATAGGTTATGCACTCTGTTCTTAAGTAAACTCTTCACATCTTTTTCATCAGGACGAGTGTTTAGCCTGCACTGCTCTTTCTTCATGTATGGTTGCATAAAGCTCTCTACTGTTGTCTGCTGTTGCATTGTGGTTTCCTATTTAATTTATTCCATAACACCTTGAAAGAGTGGTATGTTGCTATGGTCAAGCTGAAAACTCCTATGCATTGGAAGCAACTGTCTAGGCATGAGTTGAACCATTTGGGCACAATCCCTCTCAGCCCCACTCTTATTTCTAAGGTTTTCAGAAGAGTGGGATGGTTCACAAGGAAGGTGATTCCCCTTTGACATGGCAAGGGCATCATCGACAATGTGTAAATTAGTCCTTCAGTTAGTCCTACCAGTTTTGAATCCAGATTAAGCTTGGCCGTGAAGATTGTTGTAGCAAATGTATTTTTAGTGGGCATTAACACAGCCTTCATGGGTTTTAGATGGAGAAGTTTCAAAACTGGGTGATAGTTGTTTAGGTTTGCTGGATGAGATCCTTTTTTTCAAGAATTTGGGTAAGCACATTTTTTTTAAATGTCTGGTATAGTGCCTTGTGATGCAGGTGCATTAAAGGTTTTGTCCAGAATAGTTCAATGAGATCAGCGAAGTGAGAGGAGATTGTCAGTTTGTACATGATTTTCCAACGATCAATTTGTGAAATTTCATTGACTTCAGCTGAGGTGAGAGTGTATTTTTGGGAATCATTACAAGTGGGAAATGGCGGTGAAAAGCTAATAATGAGCAGTTCAATTTCTTCGGTTTATTTTTTGAAAAATGAGTTGCAGTTGTTACTGACTGCATTGGGTCTAACTTTTGGCAGGGTTAATTGCATGGGATCAGTAGGCTGTCTTACCTTGTTGACTAGATTTTTAGGTTGATGTTTTGCAATGTTGATCTCTTGTCATATGTACGAAGCTTTGGCATCAAATATGCATTTCCCTTAGTTTTTAATTTCCATTCAGAGATTTTCCAGATTGGTAACAGTGAGATTTTGTTTCTATCTTCTTTCCACTGGTCCTTTTATCTTTCTGTTAAGATTAAGTTGCTTGGGGAACCATTCTGAGCAGGGCTTAGACTTGAGACGCTTCTGTTTTTTTAAACAGGGCCTCATCATTGATAATGGTGGATTAGGAGGTCAGATAACAACTTACCATGTTCTCTACCTCTTGGGAGAATGCAATGGTACAAAGGGATATACATAATTTGGAGTGTAGGTCAACTGTGTTAGTAATTGAGAAAGCTCAGACCCTTTTTTTGTACTTGGCTCTCTTTGTAGGGTCACCTATAAACCTTTTGCCTTTACCATCCACATTTTGCAGAAATTCCTTTTTCTTGGCTCTAGGACTCTGTGCACTTTACCACTGCTAACCAGTGCTAAAGTGCTTGTGCTCATTCCCCTAAATATGTTAATATTGGCTTACTCCTAATTAGCACGTTTAATTTACTTATATGTCCCTTTTAAAGTGGTATACCAAATATCCAGGGCCTGTGCATTAAATGCTACTGGTGGGCCTGCAGCAGTTATTGTGCCATCCACTTAGGTAACCCCTTAAAACATGTCCTAGGTCTTCCATTGCAGCCTGGATGTTATTTTAAACTGTTAATTTGACTTTGCAATATTACCCCCTTGCCAAGCCTTAAACGTTCCTTTTATTGCATATTCGTCCCCTCTAAGGTAGGCCCTATATAGCCCGTAGGCCAGAATGCATTGTAAATAAAAGGTTTGACATGTACATTTGAGTTGTACATGTCCTGGGAGTAAACAACTCTTACATTTGTTTTTCACTACTGTGAGGCCTACATGTCCCACAGGATAACATTGGGTTACCTTGTTAGATTTAATAAATGCTAACGTATGATTGGAAATAGATCAGCGTTTCATGTTATTTTACTCTGAAATTGTAATTAAAAATTCTCTTTAATGGTAAAGTTGGATTTTAAATTGTAATTTCGAAGATGCCATGTTGAATAAGTTGTCATTTTCCAGCTCTTGCTACTTGGTGCCTGTAGCCTGTCCAAGGTCACGTGACTGGGTGTAGTTGGCAGTTGGACTTTGTTAATTCATCCCAGACAGTCACACAACAGAGGGAATAGTTTGCCTAAATGGGGCATCTGCTCTTAAAATGGGGCAGAGCTGGGCACAGCTCCACTTGCAATTGAATAGGCTGGCTCTGCCATCAGACAAAGGACTTATCACCATTGCATTGTTCCTGCCGCTAGCTTGGAGCCAGGGCAGGAACGCCAGGAAATCCTAAGCACCTCAAAGGACAACTTCTAGAAACGTCTCCTACTTCAAAGAAGGCACCAGGTATGAAAATGGACCCACACAGCCACTCTTCAGTTCCCTTTTCTAGATCTGCAGAAGGACCCTTAGAGGACTGCTGTCGCCTGCTGTGCACTCCACAAGGCTGCTTTGCTGTACTTGGAAGGACTGTTTTTCTGCCTGAAGCCTGCACCCATGGGTACTAGGCAACCGCATTCACACCCAGGGCAACCGTAAACACATCAGCTGGCCAGCCAATGATGGGTGGCTGGGGTTTACTTATCACAGTACCATAAGGGTTTAAATAATGACCCCCACACTCCTGTGTTTGTCTACCATATGGCCCATGCAATAAAGATTTTTAACCACTCTTGCCCTTGAGAGCTAGGAGGGCTTTTTTGCCATAACCTCTTGTCCATGTGTGCAAGGAGGACTGTAGACTTTATATAGTAATGAGGGACCAATAATACACATGGCCCCTTCACCCTAATCTCCGGGGGTGACATCCACGGTAACATGAAGGAGCTCCCTAATAAACATATGGAGGGATTTATTGAATTTATGAGGTATAGTACTCATCAGCACCAATTAAGCTCCATTTACATAGAGCTGTGCGGCATAATAATCGCTTGCATTGACACAGTAGCCATTTGACTTATAAATTAAATATCTTCTTCCTACTTGCACTAACAAGTTACCTTAGTGCGTTACACCCATAAAGTAATCATCGCACCACGACCTGTGTTATTCAACATGGGATAGTCAACTTTCTATTGTAACAGAGTGCTGATACGCTCTGGCGCAATGACACCGGACGTTGACGCCCTACGCCATGCGCACATGCCCCTGGTGACGCGGTACACGTGACGGGAAGTCAGCCGGCATACAAAGGCTGGCACGGCTTGAGCCGCACCTGCACTGCACCAGGAGGGACCAAAATAGTGGTGGCGCACCATCCCTGACGATGTAAGGAGGTGGATGGGGGCTTTGCTGATGGGCATTCTGTTAATGGCAATAGCCTGAGCACAAGATATTTTTAACGGCCCGGTGGGCTTTTCCTATGGTCTAGGAGGAACCAAATCTGCTACACCGGACCCGTGGTAAGGTTGCTAACAGAGAGCCCTATAGCACTGAGTGAGATATGTTATGAGCATTTGCCTTATACTTACGGTACCTATCTAACTATAATTTCTCCAGCTAGTGTGTGACTAGAGGGGGTTGCCCTGTTCCCTCGTGCCAGTTTTAGCGATTTACAGAGTGAAACTTGGTAAGATGTACCGAGTGGTTGTGTATGAAATCAAACCGCATATGATTTTAGGTTATCGGCATGAGTACTGTTGGGGGCATGATTACCAATAAGTTTTGACGAGTAGGTGTGTTAATTTATGTTACAACATAGGCACATAGTACTTGCAATATAGATACTTGCATCTGTGAATTCACAAGCAAATAAATCCTAGTGTTCCCTCACTAGCTGTGACGTTAAATGTTGAATATGGCCGTGTCGCACCAAAAAGGTTTACAATATAAAAAAGGTAGCATATATAGCACTTAGTCACTTTCATCACTGTTTTGTTTATTTGTTCATTTATACACGAACCCTCTTCACTTGTATTTATATTCTCTGCATTTACAGATCATAAATAGGAGTGTATGTACTGGACCATACTACATAATACAGGTGGAGTAACCTTAAGGATCCTGATATACTAGGGGTACATTGGCAGAAAGGAAGTCTAGCATAGGGATCCGACAGTCCTGATGAAAGCCAGTAGGGACACGCATTCCGGCTAAAACATGTTGACCATTATGCAGAACGAAGGGGTGAAGGGTGCATAATACACTCACCACCATCCCAGGGTATGAATTATCTTTTTAATCTTGACAAGGGAATCCAGGAATCAAATTATTATTAGGAAATCCCTTAGTTAGTTTTAGACTTATTATCTGCACCTTCCTTGGATCCTTCTTTTTGTTTACTATTTGTTTGTATTGTCTCCCCCAACCTATTGCTCCGCCTCAAGCATTGATCTGCGCTGAAGCATGCCACAATTTGTTGTGGGTGAGGGCAGTTTTTTACAAAGTAATGTGCTTTGTCATACCATTATGGTAGATTGATACTAAATACAAATTGCGACTACAGGAACCTTACTTCTTTTTTGTGTGTTGATACTTACCTTGAGGAGGTCGAAGTAAGGTGCTATCCTCCTCCCCCTTCCTTTTGTGTTAAGCCTGCCTTGAACCCTCAGAGACCCAGCAAGCTGCTTGAGCCCTGCTTCAGCACTTGTACACAGGACTACCAGAGTGACTCCGAGATCTAGTTTGCTGGCCTCCAAGACTCCCGCCATCTTGAACCCGCACATGGATCCAGCCTGAGTGAGTCCTGAACCCCCCACTGGTGCCCCTCCAGTCCCAGACACTTGATGTGTGGTTTTGAAGGGCCCACATAGTGACAATCCAGAATTTGGTACTTAGAAATGTGTTGGCTAAAAACTGCTCTGAGAACCAAGGGAGGACCAGGACCAACCTGCTGATTTATCCCAGGTGAAAATAAAAAAGCTTTTCGTGCTTGACTTTTGGAATCCCTTGCACCTATCACCTTGCAGCCACACAATTTTTTATTAATAGGAGATTTTAATCATCATTTAGACATCACCTCTGACCCAGATTCCGTAGGTCTGATAGCAGCTATGGAATCTCTCGGCCTTTCCCCTAAAGTATTCATCCCCACTCACATTGATGGGACACACGTTGGACACCTTTTCTAACATACAGGATGTAGTAGTGGATCCCCCTATACCCTTGACCTGGACAGACCACTTTGCTTTAAAATTCTCGGTAGACACCCCTAAGGCTATCAACAAAACTCAGTATGTCTGCATTCACCTCTGCATTTAAAGCCCCAGTATTTCAGGACTGTGCGGACAGTGATGCGGCACTGGAAATGCTAGAGGTTTCTCTGACCAAACCTCTGGACACTATTGCCCCAAGTAAAAAGTTCTCTGATGATCTGGCAAACCATTTTAAGCTAAAGATTGATAAAATCTATAGCTCTTTTAACACACAGGCGGAACTTAGCATGGCATCACAAAACCACGTGCTTTTAAGGCCATCACTTTGGAGCAAGTCCATTCCTTACTGGCACACATAAAATCTGGTTCCCCTCTTGACCTGGCCCCTCCTTTCATCATCTCAGCTTTGGCCTCGGCCCTTACAGCTCCCATCACTGAAGTTTGTAACTTATCTCCAACCACAGCCACTTTACCTCCGAAATGGAAGATGGCTCAAATAAGACCTATATTAAAAAATGCCTTGGCTGATCCCCTGGATTTTCAAAATTATAGACCCATTTCTCTTCTTCCTTTGTTCTCAAAAGTTATGGAAGCTTTAGTTAATAAACAGTTAACGGAATATCTTGAACTGAATAACTTACTTGACCCTTCCCAGTCAGGCTTCCGTGCGTCGCACAGTACCGAATCCGCGCAACTGAAGTAACAGATACGATCAAGTTGGCCTTAGAAAAGGGGACACCAACTATGCTGATCCTCCTCGACCTGCCGGCAGCGTTCAACACGATCTCTCATTGAATCCTAGTGCACAGGTTATGAGAGATTGGTGTCAGTGGAATGGCACTTAATGGTTTGAAAGCTTCCTTGCTGACAGAACACAGCGAGTCCAACTCGACTCGCTTACATCTCAGACTTCGGCTGTAGACTACGGGGTCCCTCAGGGTTCTGTTTTAAGCCCCACTTTATTCAACATCTATGTGTCCTCTCTGGCCTCCATTATTAGATCTTTTGGATTTGAGACCGTCTCGTACGCGGACGATGCACAACTGATAGTTACTAGTGACACAGATCCCGCGACGACCAGATAAAAATTAAAAAAGTGCATGTTAATGACGGCGGCTTGGATGACTGTGAATTTTTTACAGCTGAACACAAGCAAAACCAAGATTCTGCTGTTCATAAAAGCGGAGGATTGCTGATCTACTGATTAGTGGCCTGAGCAGGTGAACCCCCACCCCAAAAAAATGAGTGAAAAACCTAGGTGTTTTTGTGGATGACAAACTCTCCATGGAAGAACATGTGAAAAGCATCTCGGGCACCTGTTTCGGCCTGATGCGAATGATCAGAAAGATTTTTCCTTGGCTTCCTCTTTCAGCAAGAAAGTCTCTCATACAGGCACTACTAGTAAGCAGGCTAGACTACGGTAGCTCCCTATTGGTAGGGATTAGGAAAGATCTGCTCTCGGGGCTGCAGGTTGTGCAGAACTCAGCTGCACGTCTGGCCCTCAATCGGCCATCTGAATTACCTTCTGAACCTCTCCTGTGACTACTCCACTGGCTGCCCATTAGGAAATGAGCAGTATTTAAACTTTTGTGTCTGGTATTTAAAACACTACAGGGGAATGGTCCGGCTTACCTCATTAAAAAGCTAAAATCTTATATTCCTTCCCGACTGAGGTCGAGCGATCGGAGGCTGTTGTGTCCTATTCCTCAATAAAATCAGAGTGGGTGGCCTTTCATTTTCGCATCTTGCTCCCTCCCGCTGGAACAAACTGACAGACAATCAAGGGCAGTTTAAAAAACGTCTTAAAACCTGGTTGTTTAGTCACTAATCAGTTGTCTCCTCTCTGCTTTTCTGATATTGTGGTGCCAAGAGATCCCCTTGGGGATGATTCAATTTGCACCTAACAAATGCTAATAATAATAATAATAGCCATCCAAGGTGTGTCCTACTTCACCTTGACACTGTGGTAGCCCCAGCTATGTTCTTCTCCGCAGAACAAAATCCTGCAGTCCCTCGTCGAAGGGGTATCTAGTCTCCTGGAACTCTCGTTGGCTACAGACTTCAACTTTGTCCAGCTGACGTTTTTTGACTTACAAATCTTCACTGCAACTCTGTTCAGTGCCCCCCCCTGACAAGGAAACCTACCTCTAGGATGCTGCCTGCATCCTTACCCCACTGAACTTTACCTTCTCAGAACTTTTTCTTCAAAATTTCATCTAAGTCCAATAGTAAGTGCCATATTTTTTGGCTTTGACCCGGTCTCTCGCAACTAGATGTCCGTGTGTTAGACCTGGCACCATTGGCGTGGGTCTCCCTTCCATTTTTTGCTGTTGCCTCACATGTTTTTGCTGATTATAGATGCTTTGGGCACTGTGCCACTGCTATTTAGTGCCACTGTGCAAGTGCTCCCTATGGTAAATTGATGTATGGATTAGTGACTCCATGATTGGGTTATTTAATTTACTTGTCAGACCCTAGTACAGTGCACCATGGTTGTACAGGGTTTGTAAATCAAATACTGCTGGTGGGCTTGCAGCACTGGTTGTGCCACCCACAGAAGCAGCCTGTAAAGTGTGTCTCAGGCCTGCCATTGCAGAGCCTATGTGCAGTCTGGTACTGCCATGTTGACTGGCCAAGTGCACCCACTTGCCAGTCCCTAAACCTTCCCTTTTCTTCATATCAGACACTCCTAAGGTAGGCCCAAGGGCAGGGTGCATTGTAAGTATAAGGTAGGACATGCCCTGGTGTGTGTGGCTTGTCCTGATTGTGAATTACAGTCATTTTCGTTTTTCACTATTGCAAGGCTACCTGTTCCCCATAGACCAAAATGGGCAGTTTGATTATAACATCTTATAATCCTAACTGACTCAGGGAACTAGGTAGAAATTTGAGTTTAGTATGCCTGAACTCGGAATGATAAAATACATCTTTTAGTGAAGTTGGTTTTAAAATTATGTGTTTGGAAATACCACTTTTATAAAGTGGGTATTTTCTGGCCTAACTATCCAAGCCTGCCTCTGCTAGGTTGTGTATTCCATGTCTGGAGTTTGAGTGACAGGGGCTGGGGGATTCCAGGAGACAGGGTGAGTCAGCACAAGGCTGAATAGAGAGATCTACATGGAGAGTGGTGGGAGGAATTGCACATGGATGAATAGGGCTGTGCCTGCCTTCCACAATGCTGGCTCCACCTCCTGTGGTGCGTCTGATGTCCCTGGCCCACACTGTGAAAGGAAAGAAGGAGTCATGTAAACAAAGTGCTCCAGGACTGACCAGAACTGGTTTGGACTAGGCAAAGGCCTCTCTGCCTTCAGAGAACAAAGAGAATATGAGTGTAAAAGGGGGGACCCAGACCCCAGAACTTTGGAACACTTTTGGGAAACAAGAAGAAACTTTGCTGAGGAGAGGAACCAGAGAAAGAGACTGCAGGAGGAGACTATCCCTGTGCTGTGTGCTGTTTGGGAGATTGGCCTGCAGTGGTTGCCTGACTGCCAAAGAAAGGAGAAAGGAACTTTGTGCTAAAATCATCAACTTGTATAGGATCTCCAAGGGCTTGAAGATTGAGCTTGCCTTTTGCTGAAGCCTCAGGGACAACAGACTTCACCAACCAGCTCCCCTGCATGCCCTTGCTGAGAATTGAAGTGCCTGAGAGACTGCGTGTCACTGGGAGCTGGAAGCGCGACTCAAGACGAAGAAGCGTGTTGCCGCCGCAGCAGTTGTCATCACATTGCCAAGAAAGCGTGCTGCCGCTGTTGCCATCGCATCACCGAATTGCCTCACATCACCGGAGAAGAGTGTCGCCGTCGCAGTAGACGCCGTCACATCACTGGAGAAGCGTGTTGCTGCCGCAGCAGCTGTCGTCGCATCGATGAGGAAGCTTGCCACCGCTGCCGCTGTCGCATTGCATCACCGAAGCGCCCCGCATCATTGGAGAAGAGTGTCGCAGCAGACGCCGTCGCATCACCAGAGAAGCGTGTCGTAGGGCCTGTCGCGGCTCAAGAAGATTCACTGAGTCGCCGCACGGCCGTCGGGCGTGCACGCATCACCCCTTCGTTGTTGCAACATCAAGAAGACACCATTTTGTTTCATTGCTCCGGATCTTCATTGCATCACAGGGGTGAGCAGGGGTTATTTTAGGAGTGTAACCCCTTACCCTGACTAGACGCAAGGGTCCCTATTTGGTCAAAGGTACCTACCTCTGCCAACTAAAGACCCCCAAATCTAACACCATGGTTGTCAGTTTGATCTTTTAGGTGCTAGCTTTTACTACAAAGTTAAAATATTTGAGCTCTGGGTTCTACTGATTGTAATTTTGTAATTTTGGTATCAAATAATTAATTAACATTTACTCTATTTTTCTAAATTGGTGTGAGATTTTTTGATGTTGTGTGTTCTCCATATTATTGTTTGAGTGCTGCATAAATACTTTACACATTGCTTCTAATTTAAGCCTGACTGCTTTTGTGTCAAGTTACCAGAGGGTAAAGCACAGGTTAGTTTAGTGACTTTTGTGCTTCACTCTTACAGGGAGTGTGACTGTTGCTTGATCAGGGGTTACTCCCCCATTCAACCAACAGCCCAATTTTTCACACCGTTGTTTTTAGTTTTGAGTTTGTATATTGGTGATCATTTTGGCGGAAGAATTAGGGAGTGGTCAGACCAATCTACTGGAATTGGTGCATCAATTTCTATTTAATCTTTGTTTGCAATCACAAGGTCTAGTTTTGCACCTTTCTCATGAGTAGGAGAGATGGAGGGTTGTGAAAGGTTATTATTGCTTGTAAAGTTATTTAGTTACAAGACGTGTAAGTAATTGACTGCACCCCAGCGCAAGTTAAAGTCTCAGAGAACAGTGTGGTTTGTTTAAGCTAATAGCTTCTTGAATAAGAGTTTGGTTATTTGTTATACAAAGAGTGATTATCTCTGAGGGCAGAGGTGGTAAATTAGGGAGAATTTAATCAGAGTCAAGTGTGAAGATAGGATTTGCTAGGCATTGAAAAGTATGGAAGCTGTTACTTTTGGTTGTATATTAACTTGATGGACGTTTTGTAAACAATTCCCACTCCCCCTTTAATTTTCTCGACTCTATCCACGTGAATTATATAGTAGTCAATGGAACCAGGATGTCTAGTAATGCTTGTGAAGCCGATATTTGTGAGGAATAGTATTTGATTGTTCAATCCTGTATTGAGCTGCTGATCTGCAGTTATGAAGAATGCAATTGAGTGATTACTTTGCATAGCAAGTGGGGGTAATGAATTGGCAATTTTGATGAGGTTTTTTGGGTTGCATCTCCTTCCCTTGCTTGTTTTTTGATTCCTGCTTTGACTTTGTATGGTAGGTATAGTCTGGGTTCTTTGGGTATCACCTTCTATGGGTTGGTTTTGTGTTCAATTACAAGAGATCTTATGCCTTATTTTGAAATGTTTTGTGTTGCTCTCTTGGGTCTTGGTTCATATTTATTCCTGGGGGTGGTGTTAAGATGGGTATGGGTGGAAGGGCGGGATGTGGGGATATGGAGGGATTAGCAAAGAGAGGACAGAGCTGATTCATTTCAGTTCAATAAACTTTATTCGGTACATGAATATGACCATAAAAGTACATAAGAAAAAGAAAAACCATAAATATAATATAATCCATACAGGCATAAATTAAAACATTATACATTTCCGGGCTCTAATAGATTTAGAAAGAAAAGTAGCAGTGAAAAAACAAACATCAGGATAAATCAGGTTAAAAATCAGTTCCATAGCATGATTAACCATGAAAGCCCCATATTTCATTAAAAGAGGTTTTAAATATACAATACGCCAAGATAGATAAAATTTACATACCAACCCATTAATGAACAAAGTAAAAAGTAAAGGGGCAAGAACTCATCCCTGTCTAATTCCCCTTTTAACATTAAACATAGGAGTGCACTCGCCCTTCATACCAAAACAGACACAACTTTGGAGTTTAATATAGAGCCGAGCCAAAAAGAAAACAATGCCCTCCGGAGCGCCAAGATCAAGCAGGGTTCTCCACAAGATCACATGATCCACCAGATCAAAAGCGCTGCTTAAGTTGGCGAAGCAAAGATATAGAGAACCCTGCTTGGCCCGAGTATATTTCCCAATCAGGAGATCTAGATTTAGGCATTGCTCAATGGTTCCTCTGCCTTTCCGAAAACCATACTGAGCGGCTTATAAAATCCCATTTTCCTCTGCCCATTCCTCCAGTCTAGCCATTAAAACTCTGCTCAGAATTTTAATGGAAGAATCGAGCAGGGAAATTGGCCGATAGTTTTTGACATCCGACCTATCACCCTTTTTGTGAATTGGTATTATTATTGATTCAGCCCATGAAAGATGGGATTCATTATTAACTGCTATATTAAAAACAACAGTGAGAACCGGACCCTATAAAGATACATCTGCCTTATAAACATCGATAGGGACTCCATCCGGGCCCTGGGCCTTCCCCCCCTTACTATTGTTAATGGCTAGCACAACTTCCGGTATAGTAATATTAAGGAGTAAAATCGGCCAATGGTTAGTAAACGGTACCTTTGACCTGGTAGGGTCAAAAATACCAATAAAATGAGAGACCCAGGACTCACTGGATACGTTTGAGGTAAGTACCGGGATGGATTCATCTTTGAGGAATGGGGAGTTCACTGTAGCCTAAAAAAGAGCACAGTTGGACGTAGCTGTTGCCTGAATCAGGCTATCCCAAGCATGTTGTTGCAATTCCTTCTTCCCACGTTTTAAGGCAATAAAATATTCCGATCTCGCAGCACGGATCCTCACCCGATCCCTAGGCTTAACTGACAAAGCTTGTTTGAGTCTCGTTAATAGGGATGTACATGCATGGTCAAACCAACCCGGGCCACATTTAAACTTTACATTTGCTATCTTGGTAAACAAAGTGTTAATGTGATTATTCATACTATAGAAATTACTCAAAACACAGTTAGAATCATTATAAAAATTTAAAATATTATTAATATCGGTTAAACAGGTGGTTACCACTTTAGCATGAAGTTCCTTACATTTTGCCCCTTTCCATCTTAACCTAAAACCATTTGGCCTGCATGGAACAATGTTATCAACAATTTTCCCCTGCACGGTTAACATACTGGGGTCGATAGCGATATATAAGATGATAAAATTGTGGTCACTCAGACTAGACTCCACAATAATAGGGGCATCACAATAAGGTGCTAAATTGGAAGAGACCAATACATGGTTGATTGTAGTGTTAGAATTCCTTCCCGTAAAAGTAGGGAGAGTGATACCATCCGTTCTTTTGGAAAACTGTAAAATTTCCAAGTTCAAATCTGCCATTAAACTTTTAAGCGATTCTCCATATGGATTATGATGAAAATGCAAATCCTCAGTCCCTGCATTATTAGTTACCCCACAAGCTTTAGATGTAGACTGGGCGCAGGTCGGGAGGTTAAAATCACCCACCCACAAAACATCAAACAAAACATTGCCCTCTACACTCAATTGTTCAATAACAACAGCTAACTCCATAACAATGGAGTTCCTGGTATTGTCAAAGATGTTGTTGACTAACAGGATATTTCGCCCACATTTGACCCGCAACCATAAAAGCTGGACCAGGGTCCCTACTTGAAGATACCTTTCCATTGTTAGGGGTAAATTAATAGAAATCAGAACCAGGAGACCCCCTTTGGCTCTTCCTGAGGTGGAAGCTACTGCTGGTAATTCAAAAGGGGTAAAGCCATCAAAACCTTCAAAACTAGTGTAGTTGGTACACCAAGTTTCTTGAAGACAAATAATTGAGGACAGAGCTGATTCATTTAAATTCTGAGGAAAAAAGGCTGATTTCCTAGAGAATTGCATTCTTTTTAGAGAAAAGTGAACCTGAGTTATTGGGAGGAGAGGAATGGTCCTGGAGTAGAATGGAGATTGAATAATGGAGCATGAGATAGGAATAAGGTTGCTTGCTAGCATCATTAGTATGTGAGTGAGACTGCCTGGAGTCTGGGTATGTGTTTGAGGCTGCTGTCGGAGACTGAGATACTTAGGGGAGAAGGATGAGGGGTAAGATAATCGTAGGTTAGGTATTGGGTGGGAGATAGATTGGCTGTTTGAGTGCTAAGGGTTGAGGTATTGAGAACTTGCATGTGGGGTATGAGTGCGTGATTGTGTTTGAAGGCAGAGGAGCTTTGAGGTTAATAATCAGGATATTGGAATGGGATTTTAGATATTTGCTGTTGGCTAGTAGAATTTTAAAATAAACTATGGCAACTTATTTGAAATTCAAGGTTTAGGACAAAGTTAAGGTTATTTTTGCATTGATTTGAAGTAATTAAAGAATAGGGTTACAGTTAACATCAGAGTTACAGAAAGGTTACTTATGTAATTCTATATCGATTAATTAAGGAATAGCACTAGCACAACCAGTAATATTAGATTTAATTGAATTGAATTGAAATAAAATATTTTAATTCTATTAATAGACTTCTCAAGAGAGTTACAGTGAGAGTATCAATTTACTTTAATTAGCTGTGGTTACAATTAAGGATATGATATTGCTAATTAATTTAAGAAAGGGTTAGAGTTAGGTTCAGTGTTGGGTTTATGCAGATGCATGGTTAAAGCTATGGAAAATTATGTTTAACACAATTTGTTGTCGTATTTGAGGTAGTTGGTCCACTATAGTGGTAACTTAAGATAGCAATATACAGCCTTTTATAGGAAAAAATTAACATAATTATGTGGACGGCACTACAGTTTGCAATGGGCAGTACCAACAGTTAGTGGCTCCAGCTGGCAAAAGCCTAAAAAAAATTCTTTGGGCCCTGGCACTAAGTTTTTTTCCACTTATGCACATTATGTTAATAGTCTATAGCTATGAGACCTAGTTTGACTTTGTTGCCAATGGAATCTAGACAACCAGGGAAGCTCAGTGGTAGGACCATTCACAGCTTCCTAAAAGGTCACTTATTTATTTTTTAAATTTGGGCAGATAGCTCCCTTGATCACACCAATTAGAGAACCTATTCCTTATGCCTCTCCAGCAATAAATTACCATTCTCTAGCCATGTATTTGCAGAGAGCAGTAATGAAATGAGGGTTTGTGAGGTACAGTATCTTTTAGGTGTGAGCTGTGATTATATCATTGTAATGCATTAATTAAAACAATATTGACTATACCAAATCATGTTCTCCACTTTCAAAGCCATCTGACAGCAACAAACAACACATCATTCCCTTCACGCAGCATTCAGGGTCTTCCCTCCCCCCACCCTATGCATGCACAACCTGAGGCCTCGCCAAAATGTAGTAATTAGGCGTCCCCCACCAAGTGGCGTAATATGAGACACAGTGTATCCCTGTTATGTCTCCCCATTTGGTTCTAGTTTACATCATTAGCTGGCATATACCACCAACTTTAGCGTAGTGCTGACTATGAGAGTGAAGCCCAACTCCCAGTACAGCTCACAGATTACCTTGCATGGAGACAGAACTCGCCTCACCCATCTATCCCCATCAGCATTGTAATTCCAGAACTGTGAAAGGGGGGGGCGCAAAATATGATGTAATTCTATTCCATGGCAAGATGTAAAATGGATGAAAAATACATTCTATTCGATATTGATGCTATTGTACTGTACTTGTTACAAAATGCCAATAAAAAAAAAATCATGCTGCCCTAAACTTCTCTGGAGTGCCTGCAAGTCTCAGAGGCAAAGAAACTCCGGGCCTAGAAACTGAAAGAATGAAGGCTCTTTTCTGAAGCTCTGGTATGGCCTGTCTACTATTGCCTGCATGCTTAAGAGAACAGGGGTGAGCTAGGTCAGATGAAGGTGACCTGAGATGCCTGAACCATGGAGGAAGTGGTCGGTAGTCTTAGGGAGCTGTGGGAGTGACATAGGGATGGTGGTCTGATTTTTAGTGGACCTCACCTATCTGATGTGATACAGGCAGCAATCTACCCACCTCACTGTGGTCAGTGACAGCAGGCACAGCAACTCCTACACCTCGACACCCACCATTTAAGCTGCAAATTAATGCTCTGTCGAGGAATCTGTATGCTAGAATGGGATCAGCAGAGAAGTGGGGACCTTCCTTAAGTGATCTTTGTCTCTGAGGCACCTGGAGGAAAAAACCCAGTCTGGAGGATGACATCCTAGGATAGAGACAAGAAGGGTTCAGGCCAGCCTTGAGTGAAATATCATTTGACCATGATCCTGGCGCCCTGTGCTATTCAAGAAAATAAACACACCCTGCACACTGCTGCTGATGAAATTCATGGTCATGCAAAGGAGACTGAATGGCAAGTACCCATCCCTTGTCCTCACTTATTACTGCTAGCTTGATACAAGTTCAGAGGCTTAATTCAGAATTAATTCTCCATTGTTTCTGTCATTTTTCGATATCAGAAGAAGCATCCAAATCTTGTGGTGCCAGTTTGCAAAATATAGGATTCAACTGCAACAAGTCTATTTCTTACTATAGGATGAGTATGTGACTAGACATTGGTAGGCCTATGAAACGTAACTGGTCTTCTGGCAAGACTGTTACTTTCTATCCCGAAAGTGTAACAACACATGTCTTTTCTGCCTGGTGTGTAAACCAAAATTGACCAGGCGTTTATGGGAACTATTGTGGAAGAAACACAGAAAGTCATAATTGATCAGACACTAGCCAAATAAGACATGTTGGAGGCCATACTAAAATAACTAGCCACAAGAAAATCATCTGTTGATTTGGTATAAGAAACAATAATGGATATGGAGACTGAGATATAATCAATGAGAAGTGGCATGGCCTCATTCAACTCAAGACTTGACATCCATCAAACAAAAATAGCAGAATCACTTGACAGGGAACAGGAGCATTGGAACTTTCTGAGGGAAACAACAGACTTGGAGGATAGGAATTGTAGGGATAATGTCAAATTTTTAGGAATAGCAGGGAAATTTGGACAATACAACATGATCACGTTTCTCACAAGTTTCATCCTGCACCTCACAAAATAGTAATTTGATCCCTCCCTCGTATTTCAGAGAACACATAGAAAAAGAACATGAAACCAAGGCAAACAAATGGGACCTAGCCTATTTTTTAACTACTTTTTGCAACATCAACAGACCACACAAGTAATAATGGCAGCCAAAAACACGGCCCTTTTCAGCTTGGAGATTATGTAATACACATCTCACAGGCCTTTTCATATAAAAAAAAACCCAGAAAAAAAGACGTTTTTGCGATCCGACCTCACTTGAAAAAGCGGGCCCTAGACTTTGGCCTGCTTCAGCAAGATGTCATGCTGATAGCAATTGATGGGAGAGCAATGAAATTTGATGACCCCTGGATTCCTTTGATAACTTAGCCATCGATAACTTTCAAAGACATGAAGATCCAACTGTGGTGTTGCTAAGTGGGTTGCTAAGATGGGTGATGAGGGAGGAATGTTGAAGTGACAGTTAAGGGGACAGTTGGTGCGGACTTCGGCTGTGAAGGACGTACCAGCCTGCTCTCCCCTCTATATGAATAAACTACTTAATAACTTTACTACAATCGCTGTGCCTCTTACACCAACATCTTGCCAGTCAACAAGTGACCCATCAACCAATATATCACAGCCCAATGACAGAGACAAGTTGGAAGCAATCACACAACATTGGGCACCAGGTGGGCTTTGCTTTATCTTTCTGCATCTACACCATTGGGCTACCATTTGTGTTGGACTTGCTTTGATAGCTGGGGGACACTGGTACCAGCATTTTCACGGGCCCAGCTTCATCTAGGGGGGTGAGCCTCTGCGAATGCTGCACCTGGGGACTGCAAATCCTGCAATCCCCCTGTGTTCTCACCTGGTCCTCTATAGCACTATATCATTGTGCTTCAGTCCTGCTGAACAGGGGCTGAGCTTCATCTTTCTGCATCTACACCATTGGGCTGCCATTTGTGTTGGTAGTGCTGTGACAGCTTGGGGACACTCTTACCAGCATTTTCACAGACTCAGCTTTATCTAGGGGGTTGAGCTGCCACAAAAGCTGCTGCTGGGGGCTGGATGTCCCACAATGCTCCTGTGTCCTCACCTGGTTCTTTTTTGCGCTATACCAATGCGCTTCAGTCCCGCTAAATGGGAGCTGCAATTCATTTTTCTGCAGCTATACTATTGGGCTGCCATTTGTGTTGGACTTGCTGTGACAGCTGTGGGACACTCGGACCAAATTTTCACTGACCCAGCTTCATCTAGAAGGGTGAGCCACCGCAAACGCTGCCGCTAAGGACTGCATGTCCCACTATCCCCTGCACCCTCATCTGGTGCTCATTTACACTTTATCAAAATGCTGCAGTTCTGTCCATCCTTGCCTGTCAGAAACCAGAGGATGCTGGGCTGCCCCCCCCCCTTGGCTGAGGCATCAGGCTGGTTTGTGAAGGTATTAGTTATATTCGCCCCAGTCACGATTGTAGAAGGCTCACCTTTCCTTAAGCTCTTAATTTTGCTCCAGCCTAATTTAAATTACACTGTATCATTGTTTTTGTGCTTGGTGTTTACTTCATTTGTGTTTCACGTTCATTCAATCTCAAAGCATACGCTTACTCCCCATCCTAAGTATGGGTAAGCATAAGGCATCTGCGGTAGAACAGGGAACTGCCAAACACTCAAAAAATTCGACTAAACCAGACAACTGCACAATAAATGAGATCGACCTCTTAATTAGGAAGGGGAGTCACTCATTACCTCGGACATATCACTTTCAACCGCTTCTAAACCTGATCTGAATAACAAAAATGTTCTAGCCCCTCATGACAATCTAGGTGCTATCCCCAAGAAACAATACCCCAGATCTCCAAAACGAATAGCCGGGCTAGTCTTTAAGCCCTAATGTGATACCCCGCCTGTATCAAGTTATTTCAAGAGACATCTCAAGAAACCTCAATTCAATGATACAAACACATTACAAGTTCCTTAGACTCACTTAGTTTCTTGAGTACTCAAAATTCGGCCATAGACACATATATGATCCTGTGTAGCTATTGCTTTCTTCCCCTTGTTGACCCGACACAGACTTCCCCCTGCACTCACCTTGTGAAAGGCCTCATATATCTAAACCTGTAGTGTACACCTTCTCGGATGATTTAAACAAGCTAGCCCAATCAACAAATCATAGAACTTAAAAATTCGGCGGGGGAACTCAAAACTATGGTATTGTACCTTTCGGCCCTGTTAAACCTGTTAATTACCGACCAAAATACTAATACTGGTAAAATCTGGAATTCTATATTGAGAATGCAACTTTGACCAGTAAACCCAAACCCAAACCCATGAAGCCTAATAAAGTGATTCCAATAAAAACCCCAGGCCTGGGCATACATTTTTGGGTATTATCAACAAGGGCCAAATAGCCTGTCCGACACGCCCCGGGTATCCTCCATCTGATATGAATGAGGATTTTGGCCAAAATGGGAACTCTTTTATATTGCTTTTCAATAACACACATAAAACGGGCCTCAGATGTCTCGCCATAGATGTTCAATCTTTATGACAATTGTCCCTCAACTCAAGCACAATGAAGAATAAAGAAGGGGAGATACACTAATAAATAAATCCATACATTGGATCCGGAAGATAGGAGTCTGTTGTTTGCTCAACAGAGAGGATATCCTAGGAGCCAGTAGACATTCCCAACTTGGCACGAATTTTGACAACTTCAAACTAATTTTTCCAAATAGAGAGCTAGTGGACAATCTAGTGGTGTTCAATAGCAGGACATCCTCCTTGCTTGACACTAATGTTCGTCTCAAATATAACTACCAAGAGCACACTTATCTAAAAGATTGACACACTCCCTTCAGCAATTGTTTAAGAGTCTCTCCAACTCAGGCAGTAGATTGACAACCATTTACTAGTAATATCTTCCTTACGGTAGATGGGTCTTTACATATGAATAACAGCAGACATCCCCCAGTTGATTCTCCCATCTATGAACCCCACAAAGATCCTATTTTGGTTGGCTTTATAGGCTCTTCTGAAAATCACCCATTAATAGTTTCTAGTCACCATTTTGGAGTTGGGCTGAATCATGAGGTTGGTTTTCCTCCAAACATTGCTCAAGAACTAAGACAGCAGCTATTATTTCTTGAAATGTAGCTGGTTTAAATTAAAAAATTGCTTTACCTAAATGGAATGTCTTTATTAGATTGAGTGATATTTTTCTGCTCCAAGAAACTTGGTGATTGGAACAAGTTTTTAAGCTTGGGTATCTTAATTTGTCGACCTCTGCCATACAAGGCTCTGTAGGTCATCCTGCAGGAGGCTTTAAAACATGGGTCAAACTAGATTTGGATTAAAAAATCAAGCAATTATATGTGGACTGCCCTGACATCATAGCAGTTCATGTTACGACTGGTAGAACCTAGTAGAACTAGCTGTACAGATATCTATAATGCCTATGCTCGAGGGTTCAGGGGAGGGCTGAGGTCTAACACCGTATTGATCCCGGAAAACTCCCTGGAAAAACATCATGGTGAAAACTATTTAATAATAGCAGGGGACCTCAACACCCAATTCAAGCTCCTAGACAACAATGATGTGAATTTGGCAGAAGAAGAGGATATGGCATTGAGTATCTCACAGCTTGACCTACCCCTGATTCATTAGTGGACTGAGGCTTCCCTAAAAAAAAGCTCTTTAACTAGAATATGGGGTGAGATCCACTAAAGGAAGATTAAAGTCTGACAGAAGAGGGGCTAGTACTTACAATAACACTTTTTTACTCTCTACTAAAATGGATTATATTCAAATTGATCTCCACATACAGACAAACCTCAAAAATATGTCACGAGTAGAGTTGAAAGTGATCACAACCCATTGTGCCTTATTCTGGAATCCCTTTATCCTAAGCTGAGAAACAAGCCCCACATTGCTGTCAGCTCTAGGGATATTCATACTGCCAATGATGCAAGGTGTGTCAAATGGTCACAGCTAGTTGAGAAACCAGACTATTAGACCGCGATTAGTGTGGACTTGCAGGTATCTTTTGTCTAGATGGTCTGTAGCTACTCTGGTATAAAGGGAAATTAGGCTATACCTGATATTCATAGCAAACTTTTTTTTAAATTCTATTTTATTTTATCATCCCAGCTACTAAATTAAAAAAGTCCTAGAAATGCCAAAACATGGTTTAATGAGAATTGTAGGCACTCTGGCCAACAGCTGGGAGAAGCTCTCAGATCAAAAGACATCCCTCAGATCCATCTTATTTTATTTATTTGAAAGGTTTTGTATAGCGCTGGCTCCACCCAGGGATATCAGAGCACTTTACATTAGTATGACGATAGCACAGGAATACAAAACAATTGTTCCAAATGCAACATTCAGACAGGGTGGACTTAGAGAACACATTGAGTAATATAGCTTGAATTGATAACAATGCAAAGAAGGAGCTATTTACAAACAACACGTGAATAATGTAATTACAAATTATTATACAGTGTAAAGGAGGTAAGCTCAGTAGTCTGCATATAGCGGAAGGGGTTAGGCGAGTGAGAAGGGGTGGGGAAATGTTAGGATGGGGAAGGGGCTGAAGAGAAAGTAGAGAAGGGTAGGGAAGGGGATGGGTATGAGAGGTCGAAATAAAAAGGGGGAGAGGGGGAAAGGCAGGAGTTTCAAGAGGAAGGGAGAGTATCGCAAGTAGGGTAAAAGAAGGATTATGGACCCCAATATTTGTTGAGCAGGTGCATTTTAAGGTCTCTTTTTAAACTGACGTAAGAAGGATTACATCGTAGATCTTTAGGGAGGGCATGCCAGATGCTGGGGCCTTACCAGAGAAGGAGCGAGATTGAGAGGCTTTCTTTTTTAACAGAGGGGGGACGAGGAGGAGAGAGTTGGTGCTTCTCATCGGTCGGGTGCAGCCCGCTTTATTGAGTTTGTTTGAGAGGTAGAGCGGGGTCTTTTGATAAAGGGCTTTGTGCGTAATGCAGGTTATTTTATAGGAGGATCTGCCTTCGATAGGAAGCCATTTAAGGGCCTTAAGGGCAGGGGAGATGTGGTCAAAATGTTTGCAGTCAGTTATTAGACTGGCCGCTATTGAGAACAGATTTGAGGGGGGCAAGGTGAGCTTTGGTTTGGGAGTTCCGGAGAGGATAGCGTTACCATAGTCAATTTTCGAGAGGACTAGAGATTGGACAGCCGATTTGAAATCTTTAGCTGGAATGAAAGGTTTGATTTTTTTGAGATATCGAAGCGTGAAGAGTTCTCCCTTAGCCACATTTTTTTATATGGGAATTGAGCGTTAGCTTACTGTTGATGGTGATGCCAAGAGATTTTACTGGTTCAGATAGGGAGAGTGAACAGTTTAGGACATAAAGGTCAGTGATCCATGTTTGGATGGGGAGTGGGTTGTTTTTAGGAGAGAAAAGAATGATTTCAGTTTTATCAGGATTGAGTTCGAGATGTTTGGAGTAGAACCAGGATATGATCTTATCCAGGGCGGTGTTAAGGTGCACCACATCAGAGTGGGATTTAATTTTATAGTACAGTGGAGTGTCATTGGCATAAAGGTGGTAGTTAATTCTGGCTTGTTTAAGTATTAGGATAAGGGGTTCCAAAAAGAGGTTGAAGAGAGCTGGAGAGAGGATAGATCCTTGGGGGACATCGGTGGGAGACAGGTTTGGGGTTAGAGAGGCAGTTTTGAATTTTGATTTGCTGGGTTCTGTGTCGGAAGTAGGAGGCGGACCAGTTGAGGACAAGGCCATTTAGGCCAAAATGAAATTCGAGTGCGTTAAGTAAGGTTGAATGGTCAACTGTATCAAAAGCAGCAGTGAGGTCGAGGAGAATGAGTAGGCAGGTCTCGCCTTTATCCAGGGCGTGGTGGATGTCAACAACTACATTTAGCAATGCAGTTTCAGTGCTGCAGCCTTTACGGAAGCCGGATTGTAGGGGGTCGAGTAGGTTGTAAGTGTCAATGTGTTTATCCAATTGAAGTAGGGCACATTTTTCAAGGGCTTTGGAAAGAAGTGGGAGGTTGGAGATAGGGCGCAGTTTGTTAGGGTCGTTAGGGTCAGCCTTGGGGTTTTTAGGAATGGGCGTGATTTGTCCGAGTTGGAGGGAGGCAGGGACGCATCCTGAGGAAAGGGAGGAGTTGCTGATAGTGGTCCAATAAGGGACAATGACATGCTTTAGATCTTGGACGAGGTTATATGGGAGAGGGTCTTTTGTGTGAGAGGACGGTTTTAGTTTGGACAAGATGTTAAAGCCTTCAAGTTCAGAAACGGAATGGAAATTCTGCCAGGAGGCATTATTTTTAAGCTGTGGGTTTGCGAGGTAGGTTTCAGGAGGGGTTGTGGAAAGTAGGTGCGGGGAGGAAGCAGGGGGTAGAATCAGAAGGGAGGGGGGTATTGAAAGTAGCCTCAAAGGTACATTGGTGGTTGGGAGGGATCTGAGTTAAAAGGAAGGATGGATCTGTTTTGCAATTTTTTCGGAGAAGTTAGCAATTTCTTTACATTTGTTAGTGGAGGCCGTCCAGTTGAGGGGGGCAGGGAAGGTTTGGTTTCTAACAATGTTGAACAGTTCTCTGGGTTTTTTTTTGGCACGGGCGAGTTGTGAACGAAAGAAGGATGCCTTTTCATAGAAAATGTGTTTTTGGTAAGTAGATCCAGCGGTTCTGAGGAGGGCGAGGTGGGAGGGAGAAGGGTGTTGTCTCCATGTTCTTTCAGCCAGTCTAAGTGCACGTCTTTCATTGTTGAGATATGATTTAAACCATGATTTGGAAGGGATATTTTTTAGAGTTTTAAGTTTGTGAATTGTTTTCCGGCCCTGGCCTTTTTCGGGATTTTCTCCCGAATTCCGACGCCATCTTCGTTTCTCCCGTCCTGGGCTTCATCCCTCCAGGACCTAGCCCACCGTGCGGGGGTGTGTTGTGACCAAAGCAGATGGAGTCCTTCGCCCCCAGACACAGTGAGACTAGGCTGGCCTGTCATCAGCCCTGCTGCCTGATGATTCTACCGGGGCACTGGCACGCCTCCAACCGTCTCCTCGTCCGCTGAATTTGTTGCCTGGTGCGGCAACCAGCCTGGCCCCCCACCGTGGTATCTTTGAACTCCTGCTGGTTTCCGTCTTTGGGGAATCTTTGGTCTCGACTCGCCGCCATGGCCCCTGACCAACCCTCCAAAATGGTGACTGACCTGCTCCCGCTTTTGAAACTGACGACTCCTACCGATTTTCTGCTTTTCGGGGGGAGGATTATGACTTGACTCGCCTCCACTGCCTGCAAGCCTTTTTTCCAACCCTCCTCCACTGACTGCTGCACGGCCCCGCCTGTCTGGGCCTTCTGTCCGGACATCATTGCTGCGTCACTTTCACCCTCTCCTGACGCACTGACTCGGGTGCGATTGGAGTCCTTGGCGCTCCTTCTGCTTTTGCCCTGAGATTTCTCTCCTTGGTGGGCCTGCGCTCCTATATACGCTCTGCTGCCGATACTGCCATCAGGAAGTAGTCCCTGGATAGTGGGCTGAGGGGACGGCTGGTCTATTCTTTACATCTCCATTTCCTTACCTCGGGGCACCTGGTCTCATCTCTCTAGGGTGAAGCCTGGTTTCCCTGTGGTTCGGTATTATTGAAACTGTCTTGCCTCCTTTCTATAACATGGCGGTGACCCCCCTGAACTCGCCCCACAAGATGGCGAGCAGCGGTGCACTCCGTGCAAGGCCATGTCGAGTCGCTCCTACTCCCTCCGCCTAGACTACAACCTGGATTTCTTTTGCCTGATTTTTCGTTTCCCTGATTTGGTCCACCCAGGTTGACGATTTGCGAACTCTCCCCCACACAATCCTCCACCTAACGCCTACCCCTGAAATCTCTCTATATAAAGGGCAAAAGCAGAAGGAGCGCCAAGGACTCCGATTGCACCGAGTCAGTGCGTCAGGAGAGGGTGAAAGTGATGCAGCAATGATGTCCGGATAGAAGGCCCGGACGGGCGGGGGCCGCGCAGCAGTCGGTGGAGGAGGGTTGGAAAAAAGTCTCACAGGCAGTGGAGGCAAGTCTAGTCATAATCCTCCCCCCGAAAAGCAGAAAGTCGGTAGCAGTCTGGAGTTTCAAAAGGGGGGGGCAGGTCAGTCACCATTTTGGAAGGTTGGTCAGGACTCAGGGGCCAAAGACGGAAACCAGCAGGAGTTCAAAGACGCCACAGTGGGGGGCCAGGCCGGTTGCCACACCAGGCAATAAATTCAGCGAACGAGGAGACGGGTGGAGGCACGCCAGTGCCCCGGTAGAATCATCAGGCAAGTGGAGCAGTGGGGCCGATGAAAGACCAGCCTAGTCTCACTGTGTCTGGGGGCGCAGAACTCCCTCTGCCTTGGTCACAACACCCCCCCCGCACGGCAGGCTTGGTCCTGGAGGGATGAAGTCCAGGGCAGGAGAAACGAGGAGGGTGTCGGTATTCGGGAGAACGTCCCGAGAAAGGCCAGGGCCGGAAAACAATTCACGTCCTCGCTCAGTGGAGAAGCAAACTTAAAGGGATTGTTCCTGGGTGGGAGCATAGAGGACCATGTGGCAGATCGTTGGTGGTCGACTTTGGAGGGCATGGTCGTGGGAGTCTCAGACCCGGCTGGGAGCCGGGAGGAAGGCATCGGATCTCCGGAGAGCACCCCAGGTCAGGCCGGAGCTGTACAGCGCCTCCAGTCCCCATTCGGTGGGGCCACAACACCGGTAGGCCCCCTCCTGGATGGGAGCACAAGGAAAAGAGCGTTGGATCACTGTTTGACCCCTCAAGATTGGCTGGCTTGATCCGGGAGCAGAGCAGCAAGGAGGTCACAGTGCGGACAAGTCGGATCCTTGGTGAATCGATTCCTGGTGGTAAGTCACTTTAGAGGTAATTCCGTTGAGCTTCCTTCGATCAGTAGTTGAAATCATGTAAAAAGGGGGTCGGATGGTCGGGTGTGTCATGGGATAATTACCGATATGGTATTCCCTAACCCGGGAGCTCATTGGGAGAGCTCCTACTCCGCGGCCATCTTAAAAGCATCCAATCTTGCAAGGAAGCCATATAAAATGACCCGCTAAAAGTCAAAAGAGAATGGGACAATGGAAGATGCCAGGACTTAAACCTGGCCTGCCTCTCCAAAGACTCCTCCAAATTTTGCCCCCTAGTTAAATAGGGGTGGGAGGGCTCTCTGTATACCCCCCACAACCACGTAGTACCTTCCCTATGGGTCGAGCACTTTTCTGCTTTGTATCACCCAGTCATTCCATCTCTATGGCTGAAGGTGAAGCAAGTGGTTCTTGCCTGGCTGTTCCTATTGCTACAGCAGAACTCACTATTGAGCAATCAGATGAGACAATGGCCCTCGATGCTATACCCAGATATAGGGCCCAAGACCAGATGGCATACCGTCAGACATATTCCTACATAATAGGGAAAACCGGTCAAGGTAAATCCTTATCTTGGCCAATGCCATTGCAGGTGGAGCTCCAATATCAGACTCCGGGACGGGAGCTGAACATATTCCTATAAATAAGAAAGGAGATAAATTATTGCCAAGCAACTACAAGCCGATTAGCCTGATTCATTGAATCCAAAACGTTTTTGCAAGTCTCCTTCTGGGCAGGACCCAGGATTGGACTGACGACAATGATGTCTTGATCCCATATCAGGCTGGATTTTGTGCGAAAGTTAGCACCACAGACCAAGTCTTTTGATTTCTGGTATTATATTGGAGGACCATTGAGAATGGCGAAGGCTGCATGTATGTCACTTTTGTTGATCTCAAATCGGCCTTTAACCTGGTTCCCCACGGGAAACTATGGCAGGTGCTTTCTAATATCGGTATGCCCACAGGAGTTGTGTCTCTGCTAATTCCCATGCATGAGGATACTTATACGCAGGTTTGCTGGGGACGTCAGGGACAACAGACCGAACAGTTTCCAATTTTTAAGGGGGCTGTGTTTTGGCACCCACCTTATTCTCCCTATTCCTCAACAACAGTATTAGTTTTCTTTACTGTTTTTCCACTGATACCCCTTCTCTAGCTGGTACAAAAGTTCCCATTTTGTTATTCGCGGATGACACTTTACTGATCTCATAAACACCTAATGGCCTACAGAGAGTGTAAACCCGCTTCAAAGAATTTCATAATAAACGTGGGCCTGAAATAAATGATTTTCAAGAAACTCAAGTCATCTAGGGGCATACTAGAGTTAGGGGTACTATGTCAGAAAGCGTTGATGTCTTCACTTATCGGGGTGTCACATTATCGTCTAGCCTTTCATGGAAATCGCAGCTTGAATTGGTGTCTCTCAGGCACAGGCAAGTCACTGGCACAATTATTAAAGAGCACAGTTCTACCTACTTTAAAGCCATTGCCCTGGCCCTACAAATGTATGATGACAAATCAGTGGGCTCAGCCTTGTACAGCTCTGACCTGTGGGGTTTCTCTAACACATCTTCCCTTGCAATCTCTGAAAATACGTTTTTGCGGCCTCGCTCGTCTCCCTGCCAGTACTCCATTGATCCCATTGTTATTAGATGTGAGCAGGAATTCAATAGCTGGCATAGTTAGACTTGGACGATGGATGTCATTTGAAGTTAGGCAGGGGTCACATATGTGACCTCTAGCTTGCTCCCTGCCACTCCTGGCACTTCCTTTGCAACCACTGACCTCAAAAGGGGGAAAACATGTGCTTCCTCTGAGGCCATGGGTCGTATAGGAAGTGCCAGCAGTAGCAGGGAGCAAGCTAAAGGTCACAGCTGCGACAGCTGACGACCTTCAAATGATGTCCATGACTTTAACCTCTGCTGGTTTGGAAAAGGCTGTGAACCAACCAGAATTTACCTAGTATAGACCAGCGATAATAGATGTTAAGGAGGTGGACACATTCAATAAAATTGTTTGGCTTCAGCAAATTAAAAAAGCTGCTAATAGCCATAAGTTTGCGGTCCCTTTGGGATAATCCACTTCTAATGCCGGTTCCTTCAGGATTGACCATAGATAAACACTATTGGCTCTGGGTAAAACACAGTTAGAAGCACATTTAATCATCCCTAATAGGCAAATTTCTAGATTTCAAAAGTACTAGGATGTTAGAGCCCTATTGGGATACTATCTCTCTCCTCTGGACAGGAAACTATATTTCCAGTTTACAGTTTATGGTTGGCACTCTGCCCCTGAAAACATTCGCTCACAAATGGGCCCAAACCGGTGAATCTGCTAGTCCGATCTGCAAGAATTCGAAAGAATCGATTGGTCATGCCCTCATGGCCAACCCGGGTTACACCATCCCCCTCAAGAAATGGATCAAAACATTATGCATGCAAATAGGGACTCGTAGTAGTGTGCAGTGGCGGCTCATCGAGGGAGTGCTGTGGGGCGGTGGGCGGGGGGTAGTAAACTCCGGAATGATGCTGAACGGAGTTGTGTATATAAATCTATATACACTAATTACATTGTGCACGCTGCAACGCCAAATCGGCGATGCAGCGTGCAATGCAATTCGTTTTATTTATTTAATTATATACACAACTCCGTTAGGCAGCATTCCGGAGTTTATTACCCCCCACCCTGCCCTACTCCCGTGCAGCACTCCCTCGAGGAACCGCCACTGGTAGTGAGGTCGCAATTCTTAGGCCAGACCCAAATCCCACCCATGCATGTATTATTGCCAAATATTTGGGGTGGATTGGGTCATTAGAACCATGGGCTTAAATGAGTTCAAATACATTTTATTATCCTTGATTCCCATGTTTCATCCGCCTTTACAATATGGCCATGATGTATTATATAGTCACATCTTTTTTTAAATTAAGATTTATATTGACTTAAATTGAATTATCATGGAGATGTCCTCTTCATTGTTTAAGTAAAGTATCACAAAGTTATTTTGACGTCTGAGAAGGTGACCTATTTCTATCATGTATGTCTTAACACTTTTATTCATGTATGCTGCGATGCTATGGTGTGCCTTTACCTATAGTTTACGTTAGTCATTTCATATATGGTGGGATGACAATGTATAGTTCCTTTACTTGCAACTCCATCAAACTCATAATTACAAAGATTTTTTCGTATTATTCCTCCTTTCTTTTTCCGTTTTCAATTTAATAATCATAGCAGACTACGATTAGGCTTATTTTGAATAAATAACATCCTGCATTTTCAAGATCTGCTGCAACTTGAATAATCTGTGCTACCTATCCCCCTAAATTTTTCCCAGCAAGGGATCAGTTGCTTATTGATTAATTCTCACATCTCAGGTCTACCTGCATTACATAGAGGTAACTCTTTGCTCACCGGTACTCATGTTAATGCATTTCCTCATTGCTATACTGACCGACATGCAGGTTCTGCTATAACAACTTTGTGGAATATTGGGTTTCTTACACACATCTATTTGTAACATCTGACTAACTAATACATAGCAAGGAAACATATCTGTAAAACAGTGTCATGAAGTATTTTGCCATGGCTGGTCATAAAGATGGCTACACATATTCCTACAGCTCTTTGCATTCTGTTTTTGAATGTAAACCGACTTATACACTGCATACACTGCCCTACTCTTTTCTCAACTTCCAACACCTAGCCATAACATTACTACAAAAAATGCATGTGTCTCCTCATAATGTAAAACCTCAGAGATGTTTGAAGGTAATACACGATAAACACAACTGGAAACTTCCAAACTGGTCTCTTATAGGAAGGGAGCGATGACTATCTCAGTGAAGAAGTCACTGCCTATAAGAATTTTACAAATGTGGGTAAACTCCAATGGTCAATTTGCATTAGCCAATTTGCATTTGCCAAACCACTAAACAAGCATTTTATGACAGTAGTAGGATCAATACATTCCCCTAAAGGGAAGAAAGACTTCCTATCCATTGTTTCCAGAACACTTCATACTATTGGACAATCAATTGTTGTGTTAGGATGGGACTGGAATATAATTTTTGATCAGCTATTAGACCAATCAGGGAGGCCTAACTTAAGACACCCTACAGACAGAGATAAGAAGGAATGATTCGCAGCATTTGATATTCAAGAGCACAGTTGCACAGCTTACAGCTTTCATTCAATCCACTCTAAACGCTTGAAGAAAAGACACACGTTTTTAAACTGTGTGAGGTTTAGTGGCTCTCCTGTAAAATAATTGAGAAGCTTGTCCAGTGATCATCCCACAAGACTAAAACAATGCATTTTAGCCAATTTCCCAGATCTTGAGGCATATATAGAAAGCAGGGTTGGGTTAATAGTTGTAAACACGTCAGACACTTTCTGGGGATAAACTGTGCTTTCGGTGATAAATCAGAAGCAGTGAACTTGGCATAAGCAACAGGGATATTGCACTATGATGTTATAAAACATAAACAACCAGCATTTTAGGATCATTCAAAAAAGAATGGCAAAAAAATATATCCCTTCTAAGAAGGTCATGGAATTGCTTACAAGCTATTCATTAGTCCCTACTGTTGTGGTTACCAGCTGAAAGGCTCTCATTGAAAGCTCCCTGATTTTGAATACATTTCAAAAGAATTGGAAGATGAAAGAGCAGTTGATGAGCGTAATTGGTGCAGTCTTATTTTTCGGTTGCTTTAAAGGAAAGAGAGTGATAACAAGAGAAACATTCATGCAGTCTGGCCTGTTTCACATTTTGATCAAAATACAGCGAAAAAACCCATACAACCACAAAAACTCTTCCCCTACCTCTAGTTTCAAGATGATTCCAAGTAAGTTGCTGTGCTACATCATTGCATTAATGCTCTAAGAAAGGCAATAGTGGATGTTAAACTACACATCCTTTCTTAAGAAGACATGTGGATGTCTCAAGTGGAGAAATATCCTCAGTTTTCAGTTTTGGAACCTGAAAGAAATTGGGTTTTTGATTGAGGGGAATGAAGACCCTTCTCAAACAACAACCACAAGCCATGCCCTGTCAGAGTGAACCATAAAAGTCACAAACTTAACCTGTGCTTAACCCTGTGGTAGCTTGGCAGAAAAGCAGTCAGGTGTAAAAAAGCTACAGGCTGTAGCTGATCAGTGCTTCACAAGTTTGGATACCTTCAGGTAGGGGTCCTGGTGCACAGAATTTTGTGCTGTGAAGAAGAACATAGGGGGGTTATTGTGGAGTCAGGTTGACTGGCGATGCACCTTAGGAAGATAGGCAGGCAGGTAGGTCCCTGTCTTCTGTCGGTTCTCATGCTACTTTTGGTGAAAATTGTTTTAGGTCCCAACTACAAGGGTTAGTCAGGACCAGCACCTTCAGCACCACCACTAACGGTCCAGGACTGGAGGGGCACCACTTGGGGGGGGTCAGAACTTATTCCAGAAGAGGCCAGGAGCAAGGTTCAAGGTCTCTGAAGCATTTTATGTCCCTATAGCTCACACAGGAGGCTAGCCAACTAGCCATTGGAGTCACTCTAGCAGTCCTGGGTTCAAACAGCAAGACAGACCCAAACCAGCAAGACCGTCTTCTGAGTATACAAGGCAATCTTCAAGCAACAGGGCAGTCCTCTAAAGTAAAAGGCAGGCCTCAAGCAGCAGGTCACTGGTCTGGGTCCCAAGGCAGTCCTTCTGATGCCTATTGCGTCTGTATATCTGTTGCCCATGGCAGAATACCCATTCTCATTTGACCACTGCAATCTCTCCTGGTAACTGTAAAGCCTCTAACAAATACTTTAATAGGCTTCATTGCAAGTCGGTGTACCTATAGAAGTGAAAAAAAACATGGTGGAGCCACAGTTGCCCAAAGTCATGGACCACACCAAACCCATATTGACTGACAGTAAAGATGGTGACTCTCATCAGTGCAGTTGTGCAAGAGCGATCAATTCAGCCACTTTGCAGCCATGAGGCTTTGACATCATAATGTGCAGAACACACGACATATGCTGCTCTCAATGTGCCATCTTCACTTCTTAAACACATGCCATCCACAAACAACACATGGTCAGGCTCAATCAGGAGTTCACCCTTAATATATGGTCGAGGTTTGGTGCATAAATCCATGTCATCTAGGCAATCATGTTAAATGTCATCACAATCAACATTATTTACAGTCAACAGTGTGGAAGACGTTAACAAAGTGCATCTCTTCAAAATTATGTTCTCGGATGAAAGAAATTTTGCTCTTAACAAGTCACTCTATTGTGCTTCATGCACTGGGTTTTTGTTTTGGTTAACAGCAGCTCCACAGAGTGTGGGGCCATAACAGTTAAAGGGTATCCCATCACTGTGTTCTCTCTCTTTTCTAGACTAGTACTTACCGTGGCCATCATTTTTAGGCAACCAGGAAGACCTGCAGCTACAGTGTCAAGGCCAGTAGAGAAGTAGGCTACAGGTTTTCGGGCATGCACCTGTGTCAGTACTGAGAGAGCGCATCCATCTCTCTCACCTCAGAAAAGTGTGAATTCTTTTGAATAATCAGGCATTCATTGTGCCAGGGCAGAACACAATTTTCTTTCAACTCTAGGAACGCTTTTGTACATTCGTTGTCCCATGGAATTGGATCAGACACATCTCTGTGTGTCGCCCTTAGTAAAGGCTTTGACATTGTGGAAGAGTTTGGTATCCAATGTCTACAGTAGCCAACCATTCCCACATATCCTAAATTCTTTCTGAGGTCGTGGTGAGTTCATCTGCAAGATTGCTTCCACTTTTTCTGGAGACACCTTTCTCTCTCCCTTGCCAATTATGTGTCCCAGATATTAAACTTCTTTTTGACATTAATACTGTTTTTTGTAGTCCATTCTCAGCCAGGTGATTCAACAATGCAATGGTGTCCTGTTTGTTGCATGCTTCTCGTGTTTTTGATGCCACAAGTAAATCATCCATATATTAAACTAGTGTGGACTCAAGTGGGATTTGCAGGGTCTTCAGATTTCTCTTCAAAATCTGGTTAAAGATACATGGACACTCAGTATACCCTTGTGGGACACAACACCATGCTAATACCTTCTGCTGGAACATGAAGGAGAACGAAAACTGTCTTTCCTCATTTAATGGCACTGAAAGAAAGCTTGGCATTGATCAATGACTGTAAACCATTCTGCAGTGCAGGGGATTTTAAAATATATGGTGGTTTCGGTTCGATACCAGAGCACAAGGAACCACAATCTCATTCATTTTCTGTAGATCTTGCACTATTCTAAATTTTTCATTGGGCTTCGGTAAGCGCATAATTGGAGAGTTGCATGGACTACCAAAAATTTTCCTTAAAACTCCTTTCTGTGACATGTCATCTATCACTAGTTTTATTCCTGCAATAGTCTCGGGTGTCAGATGGCAAGGTGGGGTTTTGGGATAAACTGCATTTGCTTTAACTTGGACTATTTCTACACCTTTAATAAGTCTGATGTCTTTTCCTGTAAAACTCCAAACCTCTGTGTTTGCAGTCCCTTTTAAATTCTCAGTTAACTATTAAATGGTTGGCAAAGGAAACATTTGTGTTTCATTCTGTTGTTTGATCATTTTAAAAGCTACATCCTTCTCATGAATTTGAAATACCAAACCGTCCAGAGTGCAGTATAGGGTGCAATTTAACTTGCACAGAAAACAATTTGCTAGCAAAATTTACAGGGTTTGAATCGCACACAACAAATTGATGCTTCTCTTTAAATGGGACTATTTTTAAAGTTACTTTTTGGAAACCAGGTTCATAAATTATTTGTTTGCAACTCCTACAACATGGATAGTTTTCCCCAAGAGAAATAGGTCTGTGACTTCCGCTGTTCTAACAATGCATCTGGTAGCACCAGTATCGATCAAAAATGAAATGGTGTAGCCACGAACTTCAGCATCTACAAATGGGCCACGCTAGTGTAAGTCTAAGACTGCACCAAGTACAGAATCTTCCTCCCCTCTCAAGCACCTTCATTGTGAAGCATCAGAACCTAAACCATCAAATTTGAATGAAGGGAATTGCTGTGAATGTTCTGGTTTGAATTCTGAAATGGTGGTATAGCATTCTGAAATTCATTGGTATTAATCTTTGGCATCTGTGTAGATTAAATCTAGTGTTTTCCATATTAGTGACATTTGTTTGAGCTTGTGGAACAGGCAACATTGGAATCTGTCCCTGCATAGGCATGTGCATCTGTTGTGCACGTATATTTTGAGTTTGCATGACTCTCTGCATTTGTAAATTTCCAACGTTATCAGGACTATATTGACATTTCCTCTTCCAGTGTCCAATTCTTTGACAGATGTGACAAGGAGTGATCTTCTTCATAGCAGCTATATCTTATGCAGAACCTGAACCCACGGCAAAACCTCCTTGAATTCCCTGAAACCCAGCTTGCAGACCCACAACACCTTGCTTGTTTCCTTGATTTCCTGCAAAAGAAGAATTCTGGAACCTTTTCTGAACCAGTTTTCTCTGTGCTAACATGAATTTCCTTTTGATTCCCTTTGGTTTCATTTTCAATTCATCAATACAATATTTAGCATCTCATCATATGATTTATTCTGCCAGCAGATCACACTTTGAGTTATGTGGGAACAGATCTCTAGTTTCAGCCCTAAAACAAACTGGGATACAAAAATCCCCATATCCCTCTCCTCAGGATATCCGCGTCCACTGTGCTGCTGTGAAACCTGCAACAATCTCTCATAATACTCATGCACATTTTCCTTTGGTTCTTGGGTAGTCCTTTTAATCTTGAGCCAATCCATAACTTTAGGTGGTACTCTGCATTTCAAAAAGGTAGTCACTGTCTCATATTTTTCCATTACCACAGGAGATGGTGAATTTGTTCTAGTTTCTCTCACTAGCTCCTCTTTCTGGCATTGTACTGCAGTCATACATTCAGCCCATAAAGGAGCAGGCACCACAATGTCAAAAAAAATATTCGGATCTGTCCACAACACCTTCGAAATTTTTATAAATTGTTCAACTTGTGCGTACCATTGCACCGGCTTGTCCCTCACTTTTGGAAAATTATTCATAAATGCTGTCAAATCACTTTGACTCCAAGGGATATGTACATAAGTTTCTCCTGTTCTTTCGCTGAGTGGGTAAGATGTCACCACTCCTTTGCCTCCCTCATCTTGTTTCCCTGCAATCTCTGCTTCTCTCTTTTTCTTTTCATGTTTCTCTGCCCATTTTAATTCAAGTTGTTCAGTTTAATTCCATTTGCTGATGCATTTAATTAATTCTATAATGTGCAAATGCAGTCTGAAACCCTCATGTTTCTATTGCTGGGTAAATCAATTGGACTCTGTAGTTTCTTTGCAAGTGTACATTTTTGCTAAGATCAATCTTATATTTCGGAGCCAATTCCACTAATCTATCAAGAGCTAAAGCCTCTTTCCTTGTAATTTCTTTCCACAAGTAGATCAACTCTTTCCTTTGATATAGTTCTAGGTGTTCAAATTCCAAGTATCCCCTTACTATTTCTTCTAGTTCTATCTTTAGTTTTGAGATGTTTAAAGGTGTTTCCCTCTCACCTTCTGATTTTTCTACTGTCCCTGTACTTTCTGCCATCCTTATTCCTGCTGCTTCTCGGGTTGGGATTTATCCTTCTTCAGCTGCATTTATATCTCCTGGTGATATCGGGGCTGTGAAAACTAACGTTCCCCCATCTATCAGTGCTTGCACCATTTGTGGCGGTTTCCACACAACGATTTGTGAATTCTGGGAAGTTAGAATAAATCCTGCTGTGAGTTGAGTTTCTGGCATCATCTCTGCAAGCGGAGGAGCACTTGCTACTATTCAGGGTACAGTTTGAGCATTGACACTAGGGACTGGGGCTACACTAGACAGTCCAGCTGTATAGGTTCCAGTAGGAACTGCAACTGGTGGTTGAGCCACTACTGGTGGAACAATTTGTAATATTTGTAAGGTTTGTTCAATTTGTGCTACACCTGAATTTGCAGTGGCAGAAGGTACAGTCGGACTGATACTAGTGCCTAATTCTCTCTTATCAGAAGAGGTTGTATATGATGGAGGTCTGGAATTTAACATCTGTTCTAGAATGTCATCAGCTGAATCAGTATCCAAATCATTTCCTTCTTTCTTTGTGGAATCTTCCCCATTTCCTTTCTCAACAGCTTCTGATGTAATGACTGCATTTAATGTAGTTCCTTCTATGATAACCTTTTTCGATCTGCGCTGTTATTCATCCCATACTGAATAGGTCTAGGTGGTAGCTTCATTTTGTGCAATTTACCCCTCAAATTATCAAGAATTCTAGTGTTAAATGTCCCATACCTAGGACAACTCATTGCACCCTCCGTCTCAGTGACCTTACTCTATTGGTGAAAACAAAGACAAGTGCTCAAACCATGCTCTGTAGTCATAATGTATGCAGGTATGCCCTTAGGAGGTGCCTCTTCACCTTAGAGTACTGTAATAGTAACATGCCCTCTCACCAAGTTATTGATTTCTCTAAAACAGTTCATAATAGCGAGTCAGTTTGAAACAACATGAGCTAACAAAATGTGATATGGTTCCGTATGCATAAAATTCTCAATGAGTCAATTAGTTTTCAGCTAATACTTTCACACTAGCAAAATAAAACACGTTATTTTCTTTCTGGAAATCCAATACCAGCCTGGATCTGCAACATCACCAACCAATCCCAGCATGAAACACACCAACTGGCAAATCCTAGCGCAAACAAATATGACGTGGAATCTCACTCCTTATAGCAGTTCATCCTCCATTACTATTTTGTTTGCATTCACAAAACTCTAACAAATAACCATTAAAATCTCTTCTTGTTTGCTCTACTAAAAAAAACATTATTACAATCACTCAAGAATATTCTCCACAAGTGAAATCTTGACCAGCGAGAATTCACCCAAACCAATGCAAGTTCCCCCATTTGCACAATTTGGTTCCACTTACATCGATCAATGTTAATCAGTTGATCAATCACAACAATGTTTAGTATATCTACGTCAATGGTATGGGTGATGGTACCTCACACACTCCACCTTAAATTCTGTAAACAAGACTTCAACTTGTTTCAACATATACCGGGATATTTCGACTACAGTGAGTCTGAAAGCTTCAATCTCATTTTTCAACAACTAACAAGATTTTCTCACTCACTCACTCATTCAATCCAAAACAGTAATCAAAAAAATAAAGCAAAGTCACAACAAACTACACATTCCCCTATTAACACTCACACCTTCAAACCACAGCGCCTTCTGGTACTGCCTTGTCAGATCTCCAAGCTCTGGACATTGGATTTGGAAACCAAGAAATTTATTTTGACTTGGGTATCATTTTCTAGCTCCATTTAGGGTGTGAATCATACCTCTGCTACCAGAACTGATAGCGCAGAAATTAATATTTAATTTTACAGTTCAACCCGTGACTTACAATGAGGATATCCAACTCCACACCAACTCCTCCTCAGGTCAAAAGGATCTTTGCCACCATTTAAGAATGGAGTATTGAATTAAAACATCTAAAATAACATCAACTATTAGCCTTAATATTTTAGTCAATGATGAGAGGTTTAGTAAGGATTTCAAAACATTTATTATTCATTTAAATTTAGTATTTTGTTTTTTGTCTTTTTATTCAATTAGTAAAAATAAATCCATTTATAGAAATATCAAGAAAAATAATGTTTAATGATAGCAGATAAATGACAGTGTGTTCCATAAAGGAAATAATCCCTACCAGTGGCGGCTCCTCGTCGGAGTTCTGTGGGGTGGACGGGTGGGGCGGGGGAGGGGCAGGGTGTGGGTAGTAAACTCTGGCATAAGGCCGAACAGAGTTCAGTTAATAAATAAATAGATAAAACAAATTTCATTTCGCGTGCTTCATTGCTGCATTGCAGCGCGCACAATGAAATTTGTTTATTTATTTATTAACTGAACTCCGTTCGGCCTTATGCCAGAGTTTACTACCCCCCACCCTGCCCCTCCCCTGCCCCGCCTCGCCCCTCTGCCCCACAGCACTCCCACAAGGAGCCGCCACTGGTCCCTACACTATACTAGAAGGATGCTAAGTCTTTCAGAACCCATAAAGAGTTCCTTGGAAAAGAGTAAGGGCCAGATGTATGAAAGCATTTTGCATTTGCAAATTGGGCGAATTCCAAAATTCTGCCATTTGCGAATTAAAAATGGCCTTTCCTTATTTATGAAAGGCTTTTTTATTTGCAATTTAGGTAATCACAACTTTTTGTGATTACCTAAATTATAAATGCAAATAGAAAATCACAATTCACATGTGAGAAGCCTTTCCTAAATGCGAACTATGCATTTAGGAAACACTAATTACCATCAACTTCAAGTTGATGGTGACCAAGTGCGAATGCTGCACCCAGATACCCCTAGGGCATGTGTGTGCTTTACATGTGCAGAATTTAACTTTTGGGGGTGCTTCAGGGATTCGTAGGCCCCCAGGTACCCTTCACTTTGCATTTACTAATTTGCAATTACCAATTAGTTAATCGCAAATTAGCGAATGCAAAACCATTCACACCTATGGGCCTTTCGGCTAATAGGAATGCATGGAGTCATATTACCTAATAGCGATTCGCTAGTTACCAAATTTGGTAATATTAAAGAATCGCAAAATATTTTGCGATTCTATTGACATAGAATTTTGCGATGACAAAATAGCGATTTGGTAAAAATTGCTATTTGGTAATTGCAAAATCTTACTTTCATACGTGTGGCCCAAAGTCTTTTGGAGATTTGGTTAGTATCTATAAAAAGTCGAACTCCCCATAAAGAGCAGTTCTAGAAAGTCAGTCAAGTCTCTCAAACAGTTGTAGTACCAACCATCTAAACAAGTTAAAGGAAAACAGTCACAGCAGTAGCTTATGACCAGCAGCACATTTTCACAGCAAAGATGAGTTTTAACGATTAAATCAGCATAGGTCAGTGTTTTCTAAAAAGACACTAACTTTATTAAAACAAGAGAGAAAATGAAGGATAAACAAGGCCTAATTGGACTTAGCAGTAAAAGTACAGTGAAATAAGAGCTTTCTGCAAAAATTAAAGCTGCACATTAACACTTTGCACGTTAAAGAAAGGCACATTTTCCACAGGTTCTGCTCAGCATGCATGTTCCACGTTAATGTCTAGGTAGCTGTCAGCTTTAATGTGTGGCTATTCTAATCTAAATTTGTCCATTCGAACACACCATAGGTGGTATATCATTCTCTGTTCAAGCAGCCAAACTAAGGAATTCATTAACCCCAAACATAAGTTCACTGAAACTATCTTGCCTTCAGAAGACTACTCAAGAACTGGCTCTTTTCAACAAAAAAACCATGCCAACACAATAATGCACAGCATGCCCCTGAGCTTTTAAACATTTATAAATTGAATATATGAATGTATCTAGATATGAAAGTTTATTTGTATAAATATGTATTATAAATATGGTTTTTAAAATATATAGATATTCTTTAGGTCTGCTTAACAAATGTATATAGTTCTCATGGTTAAATGGATATATATATATATATATATATATATATATATGTATATATATATATATATATATGGAGAAAAAACGCCTTCAGGTAACCAAATCCTTGGCAAAGACGAAGCGAACCCAATTTGAATTTGTGCCAGCGTTTATTTAGTGCCCAACACCAATGCCGCCATTACGCGTTTCAGCCCTCGTGGGGCCTTGATCACATGACAATGTTTGAGGGCGTGAATGAAGTATTTAAAGTGCAAACAACTCATTATCAATTGCATCAGGTGTGTAGTTTAGCAATAGACATAGAAAACATACCCTGATCACACCACAACGTATTGGTTTATGCATGATAGACCAGAGGATAAAATCAATGTGAAATACATGATTTAAAATCACCGTAAAATACGGGAAATGGGGTAAGGAACAAGTATCTACACAGATTATATATAAATATATAAATACATAAAAACAGATATATTACAGAATCCTCCACATATTAAAATTAAAATTTAAAACATATGTGAATTCTCAAATATATAAAAAAACACGAAATATGCCTATATAAATATAGATAAATAAATAAATAAATATCATATATAAATATTCAGATACCTGTTTGAAAAGATTAATTATTGATCATTAGTTACCTCAAGGATATTACATGTATTTATGTTCTGTGTAAGACATCTCAGATGTTAATAAACATTTCATCGGTAATAGAAGACAAATACCAGTCATTCCCTCCATTACTGTCCTATTGCTGTATGTGCAAAGATGCAAAGATAAAACATCATAAATATGTGCAAACCAAGTGTGTATAAAAATACTATAAAAAATGTCTAATCATTAAAAGACCATATAGGTCATGGGAGAAGGCACCCTTATATGTTTGAATTTTAAAATTATTTAGAGACAGGTGAAAAAGTCTTCACTAGCGTTCAGTCCATTTGGTGTTTTGCAGTGCATGAGAATAATATGCCTCGTTTCCAATTTGCGCAGTAATGACTCTCGATTACCACCTCTTCTTAGCGGCGGGACTGTGTCTATGGCATAATACTTAAGGCCTTCTGGGTTTCTATTATGAACCTCATTGAAATGTCTGGCAACTGGGTACGCGGCGTCTCCATTGGTAATGGCTCGTAGGTGCTGGAGTATCCGCTTGTGCACCTGCAGCTTGGTACTACCCACGTAGCGCAGGCCACACGGACACTCCAGCACATACACCGCGTACTCAGTCTTACAAGTCAGTTTGTATATTATCTACTGGCGGTCGCCAGTAGATAGTTATAGTTAGGACCTATTTTCCATAAGAAATCCGCAACATTCTATTGGGAATATCTTTGGTGCCGATTGACGAATCTCCGCAAAATTTTCCAAACTTGTGGCCAGCTCCGCTCCGCTCCTACCCTGAAAGTTTCGCATTGATTCGTCAAGCGGGGGCCGAGAAAAAAGGGGGGTCCCAAAACGCATTTTCCCCATGCAATTTCCCATACGATCAGTTGTCGCAGCTACAGCCCAAACCGCTGAACGGAATGACACCAAATTTGGCAAAGAGGTAGTCCTCAGTTCAGACTCGTGCCTTTTGCATAAATGGTGTGAATCTGTTCAGTAGTTCCTGAGAAAATGAAGGGAAAAAAGTTTGTGATATCTATGGCCGCGGAGGATCCGCGGATCCTCCACGCACCCTCCCCGAACCCTCCCGAGCACGAGCTGAATGCTAATTGGCTGCAAACACTCTGAATCAGGAAGTGTTGGCAGCCATCTTGTGCAAGAAAGCACAAAAACAAAGACGCAAAACGCAAAAAGGAGGCAGGGTAGAAACACCCTGACCCCCTAGGCCTGCTCAGGGGGTCCCACAAGGACCCCCAATGCCAAAAATTATTATTATTTTTTTATTTTTATATCGCGGTATGCGCAGGGTCCGCGCATACCGCTAACAAAAAAAAACGAAGTGCGGGCCCCCGCGCTTCGTTTAGATTTAGCCCCCGAGGGGGCCAAGTCCCAGGGGCAATATGGCTTTATAATGGGGGGCCCAGAGGGGCCCCCCAGCCCCGGGGACCACCACCCCCGGGGCTTATGTTAATGTATGTGGGGGGGCTCATGGGCCCCCGCAGCCCCGGGGACTGCCACCCCCCGGGGCTTCTAAAAAAAAAAAACCCTGTGTGGGGGGCTCGAGCCCCCCCACACGCCCCGGGGACCGCCACCTCCCCGGGGCACTGAATATGTAAAATAGGGGATCCGTTACGGACCCCCAAGCCCCGGGGACCACCACCCCCCGGGGCTTTAACTTAAGTGGGGGGGGCGTGCGCCCCCCCTGGAGCCAATGATGGCCCTGGGGACCACCACCCCCCAGGGCCGGCTCCTGCAGTGTCCCGGGGTGCCCACCCCCGGGACACTGCTGTTTGCTATGGCAGGGTGGGAGCCTCGTGGCTCCCGCCCTGCCATAGCAAACTGCTTTGGTATTTGGACGAGAGAGCTGGAAACCTGCTCTCTCTTCCAAATACCAAAGACGATTGCTTTTCCACACGGGGAGCAGGCGGGGCCGTGGGGGGATTGGGGACCCCCCCACAGCCCCCAACGGAGGTCAGGCCCCGGGGGATGGGGTCCCGGGGCCATAGGTGGCACAGGAGGGGGGCTATAATGAATAATTTTTTGTAAAAGGGTCATGCCCCGGGTGATGGGGTCCCCGGGGCAAATTATGGCCTGGGGAGGGGGGCCACGCGGACCCCTTCCCGTTTAAAAATAAATAAATAAATAAATAAATTGGGGGCAGGCCCTGGGGGATAGGGTCCCCAGAGCCAAAAAAAAAGAAAAAGAAGGGGGGCTACACAGCCCCCCTTCTAAAAAACAGAGGGGGGAAAAAATGATCGGGCCGGAGGCCACGCCCCCTCCTTACACCACTATGCAAACGCGCCCCCTGGCGCGTTTGCAGAGGGGGAACGAATTCCCCTTCAATACTGGGGGTCCCTGGGGGCCAACTAGCCCACCAGGAACCTCCAGTATGCACCAGGGGGCTGCGTTGCAGAGAGGTGTAATGAGGCCACGCCCCTTTTTACACATCTCTGCAACGCAGCTCCCTGGCGCTTACTGGAGGTACCTGGTGGGCTAGTTGGCCCCCAGGGGACCTCAGGATTGAAGAGGAATTAATTCCCCAACTTAAAATGCGCCACAGGGCGTGTTTGCACACGTCACCTCAGGCCCCTCCCCCTTCCTTCACCATTGTACAAATATTCCTCTAAAATCAGCTGAACTACGAATTCCGATTTACTCACCTGTTATCAGGAGAGAACCCAGGGCTGCATCTTTTAGCCCAGCACTGACCCTGAAAAGTAATTCTAAGCGTACTTACCAGTAACTTGTATTTCCTTCCATAGGAATCCATTGTGTGGTTTTCACCAGAACATTTTCTAAGTGTCCATTTTTGAAATGTACAAATATTCCTCTAAAATCAGCCGAACTACGAATTCTGATTTACTCACCTGTTATCAGGAGAGAACCCAGAGCTGCATCTTTTAGCCCAGCACTGACCCTGAAAAGTAATTCTAAGCGTACTTACCAGTAACTTGTATTTCCTTCCATAGGAATCCATTGTGTGGTTTTCACCAGAAAAGTTTCTAAGTGTCTATTTTCACAAACTAAAAATATTCCTAAAAAATCATCTGTATGACTTAAATACATTCTTTCAACTGTTTACAGGAGGTTGACCAGTGCTGGATCCAGGAACCACCACTGAGTAAGAAAAAGTAACGATAACACTACTTACCTGCTAAGTGAACTTTCTGCCTTAGGATAACATTGGTGATTCTAGGGGAAAAAGTTTCTAAGTGTCAACTTTTAAAATACAATAATATTCCTTAAAAATCACTACTGTAACCAAAGCGTTTTTACTCAACTGTTTACAGGAGATGTCCAAGGACTGAATCTAGGATCCAATCTTGTTGTTAGAAAAGTAATCCATAAAGTAACTTATTGCATTTAACTCGAAATTCACATTGAGCTCAATGTTGCTTTGTGTTTGAAATTGTGTTGCCCATTGCAACAACTGTAACTACTGTACTTAAAAGTCTGTTGCCTATTTGCCAAGTATTTAAACTAAAGTAATTCATTCTGAGAAAGTATATTTTGTATTGTAATGTATAATGTAATTATAATGTAATTAAAAAAAATATATCTAAAAATAAATAGTTTAAAAAATGTAGTAAATCAGTATAAAAAAAATCAGTATAACAATTAATACATTCAAAATTGTCATTTAGAAAACCTTTGAAATTCACTGAAAAACCATAGGTTTCAGGCCTGATATAGTTAGGAATTAGCATTTAAAAAACCTTTGAAATTCACTGAAAAAACCATAGGTTTCAGGGGCGTTATAGTTAGGAATTGGCATTTAAAAAACCTTAGAAATTCACTGAAAAAAACATAGGTTTCAGGGGCGTTATAGTTAGCTGGACATTTCCCTCATACAAAACCCTAGAAATTCCCCTGTTATAGTTAGTTCGGCTAAATGCCAGGGAGCTGCGTTGCAGAGAGGTGTTCAGAGGCCACGTCCCCTTTTACACCTCTCTGCAACGCAGCTCTGTGGTGCTTACTGGAGGTACCTAGTGGGCTAGTTGGACCCTAGGGACCCTCAGGATTCAAGGGGTCTTAATCTCCCAACTTAAAAAGGCCACAGGGCGTGTTTACACAGTGGTGAAGGGAGGGGAAGGGGCCTGAGGTAACGTGTGCATACACGTCCTGTGGCTCGTTTTCATGAGGGGAAATAATACCCCTTCAATCCTAAGGGGCCCCTGGGGGCCAACTAGCCCACCAGGTGCTTCCAGTAAGTGGCACTGCACTGCGTTGCCGTGAGGTGGTCCAGGCCGTGCTCATTTTTAAACCTCTCTGCAACGCAGCTCTGTGGCGCTTACTGGAGGAAGCTAGTGGGCTAGTTGGACCATAGGGACCCTCAGGATTCAAGGGGACTTAATCTCCCAACTTAAAACTGCCACAGGGCGTGTTTATACAGTGGTGAAGGGAGGGGACGGGGCCTGAGGTGACGTCTGCAAACATGCCCTGTGGCACGTTTTAAGTTGGGGAACTAATTCCCCTTCAATACTGAGGGCTCCTGGGGGCCAACTAGCCCACCAGGTGCTTCCAATAAGCACCACTGCGCTGCGTTGCAGAGAGGTGGTCTATGCCGTGCCCCTTTTTACACCTCTCTGCAACGTAGCTCTGTGGCGCTTACTGGAGGTACCTAGTGGGCTAGTTAGACCATAGGGACCCTCAGGATTCAAGGGGACTTAATCTCCCGACTTAAAACTGCCACAGGGCGTGTTTATACAGTGGTGAAGGGAGGGGACGGGGCCTGAGGTGACATGTGCAAACACGCCCTGTGGCACGATTTAAGTTGGGGAAATAATTCCCCTTCAATCCTGAGGGCTCCTGGGGGCCAACTAGCCCACCAGGTGCTTCCAGTAAGCACCACTGCGCTGCGTTGCAGAGACGTGGTCTACGCTGTGCCCCTTTTTAAACCTCTCTGCAACGTAGCTCTGTGGCGCTTACTGGAGGTACCTAGTGGGCTAGTTGGACCCCAGGGACCCTCAGGATTCAAGGGGACTTTATCCCCCAACTTAAAACGCCCACAGGGCGTGTTTGCACACATGTCACCTCAGGCTCCCCTCTTCCTTCACCAGTGTGCAAACGCACCCCATGGTGCGTTTTAAGAGGTAGTTTTAATCCCCCGCCCTATTATGTACTAGGGGCTTACAGATGAGGTCATGCTAATCACAGGGGTATCCCAACGCATAGTGTTCCCTAGTGTATGTAGGTGTTTTCACTGTATTCTAAGTGTCTTTTAGCATACCACTGGCTCTAGGCCTGGTTAGTCAGAGTCAGTTAACACCAGTACCCGTCTGAAAAAGTTGTGGGCACAGGATGATTTTGTAATAAGGCCTCTTTCTGCTCCTCTGTTGGTTTTTTCTGCAAATCTCTTCTTCTTCCTACAGTTTTCTTCGTCTTTGTGGACTTCTGTTGCTTCTTTCTGCATTTCTTTTGCTTCTTTTTGTGCGTTTTTTCTTCTTTCTTCACATGTCCTACCTCTGTAGGCATAGTTAGAAACTAGCATTTAAAAAACCTTAGAAATTCACTGAAAAAACATAGGTTTCAGGCACGTTATAGTTAGAAATTAGCATTTAAAAAACCTTTGAAATTCACTGACAAAACCATAGGTTTCAGGCACATTAAAGTTAGAAATTAGCATTTAAAAAACCTTTGCAATTCACTGAGAAAACCATAGGTTTCAGGCACGTTATAGTTAGAAATTAGCATTTAAAAAACCTTAGAAATTCACAGAAAAAACCATAGGTTTTAAGGAAAGATATAGTTAGTTGGACATTTCACTCGTACAAAACCATAGAAATTCCTCCGTGATAGTTAGTTCAGCTAACTATAACTGGCGCCCCCGTAATGCACTGCTGATGACGTCACATATTACATCACTCATGACATAATCAGTGACATCACTGATGACATCACTGATGACATCTCAAATGACATCACTGATGACATCATCCATGTGATAAATTGATGTACTAACTATAACGAGGGAATTTCTATGGTTTTGTACGAGTGAAATGTCCAACTAACTATAACTTTCCCTAAAACCTATGGTTTTTTCAGTGGATATAGATATAGATATATATATATATATATATATATATATATATATATATAATGGCGGTGGTGCAGGGCGTTTAAATAAACTCATTGCACTGAATTTTGGGTCCGCATTCGTCTGTTCCAGACACATTGGATATTGTATGGCAAAGTGAGCAGCACTTTGCCATACAGATTTCTCACCGTGGAACAATCCTTAAAGGAAAACTAGTGCGGACCACAGTTCCATGCAAATAAAATGTATTCAATTAATGAACTCCATCTGCCATTACGCGTTTCGACCGTTGCCGGTCTTGATCACATGACAACGCTGGACTTACTAATTAACTCTTTTAAAGTGGCAGTGCTCTACAATGTTCCATGGAGGTGGACAACAGACTATCCAATTATACATACAAGCTTTTAATAATTGTATACTTGTTTTGTTCTTATTACATAAAAATGCCTCTGTGCTTTGACATAACATTTTAACTGTATAAATACCTATTAACAACGAAATTATAGTATAAATGCAATTTTTCATTTTTAGTAATTTAGTCCCCCCTCTACTTTTCATTGTTGTGCAAATACACAATTTCTGGAAACTCACAAGAACCACCCAACCAGGATTCATGCAAAAGTAAAATAATTAAAGTGCCACGTGCTTTAGAGCATTGCTGATACATATAGCACACACAGTTATAACTGAAAATTACAAATTTGTTTCTTTTTTCTTTTTTGCATCTGACTACATATTTATATGCCCGGTATGCATCTAAATCTGCATACCTAATGCATATCACATTCCCTATTATGTAAAAATATCAGCCTCTACTTAAAGTGACTATGTGCTAACAATTCCTTTCCAGCCAGGACTTGTTTTCTAAAGAGCCCAGTACGAAAAGTGCATGTACTATATGTTTTATATAAATTCATTTTGCTTCAGTTGTTGCCTGTATAGAATTAATGTATTATTGGCTCATCTGTAGCAAAAAGTAAGTAAAGTGCATCTGGTGAATAAATATTGTAGGGTTACAAACTCATAACAGTGCATTATTATTAGATAAAATTATTTCATCTAAAAGCTGTATTAAAAAATGCTTGCTAATATCTAGAACCCTTAAAACCGTAATAGATGTCTGGAGGACTCATAGCCTATGAGTATTCACTTAGTTAGTTACAGATATGTATTTAAACCCCCTGGACACTTTGTGTCAAGCTCTAAGATATACTTTGTTTCCAGTCATCTAAGTTTTTCCTCCCAATTTCCTCATCTTTTTTGAACAGGAGCTGTATCGATTATAACATATTTAAAGTATTTGAGATCACTATTGTGGAATTCTCCAAAGTGTCTCGCCACTGGATAGCTGTGATCTTTATTAGGGGTGGCCGGAATTTGCGTAAACGCGTTACGCAAATCTCCACGAACTGTAAAAAATCCCCGCGAACACGCAGAAATTCCGCGAACACGCGGAATTGCTTGTTCGCGATGCTTTTTTCCTGTTCACAATCGCTGTTTGCGTGCTCGGGGAGAAATATCTCGCTAACACGCATTTTGAGAACGCGAACAAGCAAAAATTTCGCGAAGTCGCGGAAAGCGGAAATTTGGGCAATTTTGCGTTATCCGTAGAACGCGAAATTGCCCAAATGCCGCAAATTCCGCGAACGGAACGGAATTTGCCGCCCAGGCCTAATCTTTATTCACTATGGCCCTGGTATGCTGCAAAACCCTCTTGTGCGCTTGCAGAATTATGCTGCCGACATACTGCAAGTCGCAACTGCATTCCAGTATGTAAACCGCATGATCAGTTTTACATGTTAGATGTTTATTGATCTTCTGTATTTTGTTTTAATTTCTGAAAAGAGCTCTTATTGATCCCATATTTACAGGCATTGCAGCTTGTGCATTTAAAAAAAAACATTTCTTGCAGTAAGCCATGTTCCTGTTTCCATATCATCCAGACTACTCTTCACTAGAGCATTTCCCATCGATGTTGACTTCCTGTAGGTGATTGCCGAAGTTTTAGGTAACATTTGGCCTATCTAAGACCAGTGGCCAATTGCGCTTCATTATGCCTCTTAGCTGCCTTTCCTGCTTAGAGTATGTTAAGATCAATCTTGTCATAAGATCCACTGACAAGGGTGGCAATGTGGTGATCATGAGCAGGGACATGTTCATAGCTTGAGCCACACGACAATTGAACGATCCCTTATTCTATGCCTTGACCAATAAGAACGAATACACCAAAAGCGTACTAGGGATTTGTAACAATCTAGTCGACTGGCGAGACAAAGGCCTGTTACAATGGGAGGAATATTGCTTTCTTAAAAAGGATTTTCCCAAGCTCCCGGTTTTATATCTTCTTCCTAAAATCCATTAAGACTTATCCAATCCCCCTGGCCAACCCATAGTATCCTCCTGAGGCAGTGCTTTAATGAATGTGTCCAGATACGTGGATCCTTTTCTTAAAGACTAAGTGATTACCCTACCTTCCTACGTGAAGGACACTAAAGACTTTTTTACCAAAATACAAGGGGTCCAATGGCTAAAATGACTTTCTGTTAATCACCATGGATGTGAGCTCACTCTATACAATCATTGAGCATGAATTTGGCATTAAGCATTTACAAAATATCTTTCTAGGAGACCTGTTAGACACCTAAAGCATACCAACATGATCACTGAAATGATCAGGTATTGTCTTAACAACAACTTTTTCCTGTTTGATGACAAAATATACAAACAGATCCTCGGTACCGCAATGGGGACATGTTTCGCTCCAAGTTTTGCAAACCTGTTCCTGGGACCCTGGGAAGATGAGATAAGGAAAGATATCAAGTACAGCGAAGACTTTGAACGGGTGATCATATGGCTTAGGTATATAGATTACCTGTTTTTGATATGGAAGGGCACCACCAATGAAGCGAGTGACTTCACACAAAGATTAAACCTTAACAATCTCAATCTCGTACATAGCAGTAACATCAGCAACAAAGCAGTAGAGTTTCTAGATGTTAAGGTTGAAATCACAGGCAATGCCATAAACACGAGTCTGGTCAGAAAAGCCACAGCAGGCAACAGTCTACTCCACGCCATGATCAGTCATGCTGACAAGCTCAAGTGGAGTATCCACTATGGGGAATCCTAAGGGCTAAGCGGAGCTGCAGCTCGGAGGAGTCCTTTCTGTCTGAACAAAACAACATGCTTATAAGATTTGCGGAAAGAGGGTACCCCAGGTGGGTCCTCCATAAAGCAGTTGAAAAAACCTAAATTATCAACGGGACCACCATCTTAGAGAGCAAGGAAGATAAGAATTCATCCGATAACATTGACAACACTACCCGGGTCATTTTGACCTGCAACGGCAACTCTAAAGAAATTCAAAAAATCCAGGCTAGGAACTGGGAAATGCTGAAGAAAGAACGTGTTATCGGTACATCCATTCCTGACAGACCACGCATCACATATAGAAAAGGATCTAGTCTAAGAGACATACTTGTGCACAGTGACATCACCACAATAAAAGGCAATAAGAGTATCAACCTAAAGGGCTTCTTCCCATGTGGCCACTGCAAAGCATGCCGCAGTAACTACATGAGAAAAGAGTTCCTTAGCACTAACAACAATGCCACAATACATAGTCAACAATTTCTGACATGTAGCTCTTCCTTTCTTCTGTATGCACTTGAATGCCTGTGAAATCTCCGCTACGTTGGTAGTACCACACACATGTCCAAAAAGTGGGTCCTAGAGCACATGAGGGCCATCCCCAACAGAGATCAACATAGCCCCATAGCTAGACACTTCGAGAAACATCACTACTCAGATAGTTCCAAACTACAGTATTTTGTCATTGAACAGTCGACAATCAAACACAGAGGAGGCAACCGAGAACTACAACTTAGGAAGCATGAATCCAGGTATATCATAGACCTAGGAACCTGCTACCCAAGGGAGCATAATATTGATGAAGAGATTGCCATACACTTGCAAGAAGAGTAACCATGTATAACCATGTATAAATGACATGTATGTAAAGATTGTCTGATGCCATTTAAATAGTACTATTTTTGAAATGCTTTGTTTTGCTCTCAATCTTTTTTCATCCTTTTTTTCCCCTTTTCTTCCATTCCTTTCTTTCTTCTACATGTTTCTTCTATTTTTCTTCCAATTGCCTCTATTATGTAATTTTCTGGCACCTTTGGACTAAAATGTCTTTTACTAATTTATTTTCTTTCGCAGGAGGAAAGGAAGGTACCGAATGGTTTGGACCAGTAATTCTGCTTGGGTCCCCACCCTTTTTCTTCATGGCATCATTTTCCTGATGTTCTGATCACCACAGTTAGGAAATATCACTTTTCTTTCGCATTATTTATGCACTAGAGTGTATCACGTTTTTTCACTGTGTACAGTTTGCGAGAGCTCTTTACAACTGAGGACTACTAGTCTGACATTTACCCACTAGGGGAATGTATTTTTGGTAACTACCATTTGAATATGATTTTACACCATGTAGTGGACAATTAATATGCGAGTATCCTAATATGTTTCTTAGGCATTTGCATGCATTATGTAAACATTGACACAATGTTGCAATTTATCCTGACACACTTGTGTCTATCTGCCTCCCAACCGCATTTACGAGGTTTCTAGTAGCATGTACCACTGTTTATCCTAGAAAAAGTTAACCTGGACAAATCACAGTACGATTTCCACACTAATTTGAGTTACCTTCTAGCAGTCAATGCGCAGTGTTCTTCAACCACCACAAATGGCGACCACACTTGTGATTGCAGCCCTCTTTCTATGTCCCACTGTTGCATTGAGTCCTACTGCAGTTTTCACATCATGTGTGTAATGATGTTCTATTTTAGTTTACACTTTGTGTGATCAAGACCGCTTGACGGCCTGAACGTGTCATGTTGCGATTTATAAATTAATAAATTGACTGTTTTGACATCTCTGTGTTGTTCCTGAGAGCGCGAACTACCTTCTTTTGTGCATATATATATATATATATATATATTACCTACTGGCGGTAGCCAGTAGGTAGTTATAGTTAGGACCACGTTTCCATAGGAAATCCGCAACATTCTATTTTGAATAACTTTGGCGCCGGTTGACGAATCCTCGTGAATTTTTCAAAATAGGTGGGGCGCTACGCTCCGCTCCTACCCTGAAAGTCTCGGGGGATTCGTCAAGCGGGGGCTGAGATAAAAGGGGGGTCCCAAAACGCGTTTTTCCCATGCATTTTTCCATAGGACCTTTAGACACAGCTACAGCCCGAACGGCTGAACAGAATTACTTTAAATTTGGCAGAGAGGTAGTCCTCAGGTCAAGGAAGTGCCTTTTGTAGGTTTGGTGTAAATCTGTTCAGTAGATTCTGAGAAAATAGCCTTTAAATCAATATCTATATCTGAGCCAGTGTACGGTGCGCTTACGGTGCGCTTACCGTACGCGTACGGTGGCGTGTGCGAGCGCGATTCTGATTGGCCCTTAGATCTTAGTAAACATTCGAATCGGTCGAAACCGGGAAGCAGCGGCCGCCATTTTCTCTCTCGCACTCTGACAGGGGGTTGAAAAACCAAGTGCAAAAACATGTAAAGGGGCTGTTTACACAGCTCCCAAGCACCTAGCCATGTCGAGGGAGTCCCCAACGATCCCCCAAGTGAAAAAAGGCAATTTTAATTTTTTCGAAAATTTCGCCGATTACGCTTACCGTACGCGTACGGTAAGAAATAATAAAAAAAAAAAAAAATCCACATTCTCCCCACCCCGTGTGCAAATGTGCCCGAAAGGCACCTTTTGTGCATGGCTTATTAGAGCTAAACAAAACATATATTTTACCTGTCACAACGATGGTCATCATATGTCCTCCATGTGCGCACGGTGCGCGAAGCGCATCGTGCGTTCATGGCCCATCTAGCGTAACGTGCGCACGCGGTGCGCGAAGCGCACCGTGTGCTCACTGTGCGCGCACGGTGCGCGAACCGCACCGTGCGCGCACGGAACGAACTGCGTTAAGTGGGCGCGCACGCCACAAATGGCGTAAAGTAACTTAGCATTTAAAAAAACGTACAAATTCACTGAAAAAACCATAGGTTTCACACACGTTATAGTTAGGAATTAGCATTTAAAAAACCTTGCAAATTCACTGAAAAAACCATAGGTTTCACACATGTTATAGTTAGCTGGACATTTTACTGATAAAAAACCAATGAAATTCCCCCGTTATAGTTACTGTAGGCAACTATAACTCACGCGACCGTAATCCTCTGCTGATGACATATGTGTCTTTATGAAAAAAAAATATTTGTAATATATGTATAGCTAAAATTTAATGGAAGAAGACATGGGCAAATAAGTGTCTAAATACAGTATTAGCATCAGCAGAGGATTACGGTCGCGTGAGTTATAGTTGCCTACAGTAACTATAACGGGGGAATTTCATTGGTTTTTTTATCAGTAAAATGTCCAGCTAACTATAACATGTGTGAAACCTATGGTTTTTTCAGTGAATATATATATATGTATATATATATATATATATATATATATATATATATATTTATATATATATATATCCCATACCATAGGTTCTCTCGTTTGAAGAGCCTTTCCAATAGAGCGCACTCAGGAGCCATCTGCGTTTTAAAAGCAAGTTTATAATTTATTTGCGTCCTTTACTGCATTAAGTCGACAAACGCATTTCGGCGTGAACGCCTTCGTCAGTGTCTACTCAACAACTTCACAATGTGAATTTTAAATAAAGTTGTGCTATACAATTCATGAAAATAGAAAGTGCTTCGTGATTTCAAATGGTAATGAAAACAAAAGAAAGCACAAAAAATATGAAAACAAAACTATCGTTACTGCGGCGGCCATCTTACAAGAGTCATTATGACTTGGTTTTTACTTTATAAAGCAAACCAATCCATTTTATCCTATCAACACCGCCAATGTTGTCATACATTAAAGCCTCATTTTCCTTATCTGTATATGATAATTCATCATCTTAAAGTATATTACTTTACGTTTTGAATAGGCAGAACGTGACAATTACTTCCACACTTTCAAACTTTAAGTGTTAACATTGTTGGCCTTCTTACTTTGTTCTATTACGCCCTGCATGGGCTGGCTATTACTCAGATTCATCTGCATAGCTTTGTTTCCCAGAGGGTATCAGTATTAGCAATCATAAAACAGATTTCATTGCATCGACAATCCCATATGTATACATATATGCATCATTTATATGTACATATACCCACTGTTTCGAGTGAAAATGGTTATTAAAAAGCCAAATTGCAGTCATTTCGAATTATGAGATCACCCTGTTCCTTAGACTCGGTAGAACCCCATCTTTAGCCTATATGGACCCACATTTCTTCTTCATTATTGAGTCCATTGGGTGTTTTGGTTTGCATTTTAATGATGTATTTGGATTCCAGTATACGCAATTTCCTTACACGATCTCCTCCCCTCCCAGATTTCGCAATCTGATCTAGACAGAAGAACGTGAGAAGATTGCTATTGCTGCTGTGTTCCATCTCAAAGTGGCGTGCAACGGGATAATTATGATCCCTATTGTGTATCGCCCTAAGATGTTCTAGGATTCTTTTCTTCGTGGGGTGGATAACATATAGAAGAGGGAATTCCCTAAAAGACCATTTGGTGAAAAGTCATTACCTACCCAAATATGTGGACCATTATCTACATGAATTCGTGGAAGAATTGCCATCTTTTATAAGGGACACTGGTCATTTTCTAACCAAACTAAGAAAAGTAAAATGGGAAGAGGATTGTCTTTTAATAGCAATGGACATCAGTTCTTTGTACACAAGTATCCACCACAGTGACGGGATTAATGCCATTCGCTATTATTTGGATAAAAGAAATATTGCCATGTATGAACATAACAAAATGTTAGTCAAGATGATAGAGATTTGTTTGACTCACAATTTTTTCTTATTTAATAAGGAAGTGTTTCAGCAATTACGTGGAGTAGCGATGGGGGCATGTTTCTCCCCTAGTTACGCGTGTTTACACGTGGGCTGGTGGGAGGAACATGTCCTCAGAACTGCTCATCATCATATGTATGACCAACATGTGCTTCACTGGTGGAGGTTCATAGATGATGTGTGTATTATCTGGAAAGGTTCTATTGAAACTGCCCAAAAGTTTGTGAATGATTGAATTTGAATGCTCTTAATCTCACTTTTACATCGGAGATTAGTGACACTAGGATACAGTTTTTGGATGTTGAAATTTTTGTCGAGGACAACATGATTCACACAAAATTGCAAAGGAAAATAACAGCTGGTAACTCAATACTACATGCGACTAGTTTACACCCTCAACACCTTATACGAAGTATTCCCTATGGGGAATTCTTGCGAATTAAGCGCATTTGTAGTCATGAAGGGGACCTTCAACAATGTCAAGCGGAAGCTTTTGAAAGATTCTTGAATAGAGGATATAAAGCTTCAGATTTGACAATAGCTCGTGACAAAAGCTAATAAAGTGAACGAAGTGAATGTTTTACCTGAGATGTCAGGCACATCCAGGCAGTTATATGAGAGTTCGGACAGTCTGGGGATCCAAGTGGTTGACAGTATTAGGTTAATTACAAGCTTTTGCCGACAGGAGAGACAAGTCCGGAAGATTTTATATAAAAATTGGCCAATTATTCTTTCGGATTTAACTTTGTCTCGAATCATGCCTAAACTACCTAGCCTTACTTTTAGGAGGGCACCCTCAATGAGGGATGCTTTGGTACGAAACAGCCCTGAAATGTTAACATCTAGCAGCTGGCTGTCAGCACGATCAGGTTTCTCAAGGTGTAGTTCATGTCGAGCTTGTAAATTTGGAAAGAATGTTTCACAATATGTCACAGCTTTTAGCCCAGAACCAGTTAAAATGAAAAGTCACTACACTTGTAGAAGAGAGTTCGCTATTTATGTCCTAGAATGTACCTGTCACTTACTTTATGTGGGCAGTACAAAATTACAGGTGTTTAACAGAATATTACAACATCTGAGAGCAATTGTGAATTCGGATCCCAATTATCCTGTGGCGCAGCATTTTAAACTGGTGCATAATAACAATTGCCATGATCTTAGTTATTATGTTATCAGTGCAGTACCCAAAAATATGAGAGGAGGAAATCGAGAAAAGAGGTTAAGGCAGGTTGAATCTGAATTCATTATGTTGCTCGATACTAAAATGCCCAATGGATTGAATAACAGTGTTGATTTGCACAACTTTTTATAGTTATTTATGGAAGATAAAATGCACACGTCGGGAGGACTCCTGTAGTCGCTGTATATTCTCTTTTTATGTTCCAGTTTTTTAATCTATGTAATTTTAGATTTTAACTGGTTTTAGGAGAGATACGTTGCCGATTTTAAAGTTCTGTGAATTTTATCTGAATTACTTAATTGGTTGTGGTCAAATATGTTTGTCTAAACATCTGACAGTTTAAACTTTTGTTCTTTTAGACCACAGGTTTATTGTGAACGTGTTTTTCTTGATATTTATTCTTTTAAGAATCAATTCATTGAAATATTCATTTTGTGTATTACTCTTGTATGTTCTTAATAGGTTGAAGAAAGCTGATAAATTTGGAAAATAAGATCTCGAAACTGTGTTGAAAATATCGCAGGAGAGGGAGTGATAAAAAGAAAAGGAAAAAAGGAAAGAAAGATAGAAAGAAGGAACTTGAGGAAATGAAAATAAGAAGTAGACTCTAGTAACGTCTGCATATATGCTGCTTTATCTTTGTATATATATGTTTTTTGCACTAGCACATTAGCACTTGTTTGCATATTTTTTGCACATTATTACATTCCATTTCAATGATTGAAAAGACTGATTTGAATTAACATTTGTAAGTGAATACTATTTAAGGAAAAAAGATACTAGTTGTTTTCCTGACATTGATGGTTCTAATTAGCACAGGCCTTTTTTAATAAGAAACCTTTCTTGTTTTAATTGTTTTTTGCTGTATTGGAATCTAAAGAATCAAAATAACATAATATGGCTAGGTTAATGTCATGTAATTTGGAGCACTATGCCATGATTTTTGACAACCTGCATATATATTTATTTATTTTTTTATTATTTCAAACATGATGTATTATGGTTAAGCTAGTATACTTTACGATTGTATTGGTCTGTTTTCACGCTCTATGCTTGTGTCTACAACTGATTGGAATGTATTTATCATGTGATTCCTTAGTTGTAACTATATATACATTGCCATTGGTCCAGCGCGTCATGTGATCAAGACTGCCGTTGGGCAGTTGAAACGCGTCAGGCTGGGCACTTGCTTTTGAATTATTTTGCACTAGCACCTTTTAAGCTGCACAAATAAAAGAAAAAGATTTTTTTCACCACGTTGGAGGTCCGTACCTGTTTTGTTGACCTTGGGACTTCGATCGTTGCAGGACTGTGGTTTCCCTGTGATTTGAACGAGGAACGGCTGTCCTCGTTTCTACGGACCCTCCTTGCGTGATGTGGCTGGCTAGCACACAGTCGTAACCACGGAAGTGGATGTATGTCAACCCGGAAGGGGTATTTTCGTCAGCCAGCCCCCCGCACACGCAAGCCAATAATCGTTACTGTTGCACCGAAAAGAATACAGCGCTCGGTCCCGGAGGAGTCGGAAGACATTGACGGAACCGAAATTGCTGGTTTAGTATGTGAGCATCAGTGTGGAACGATTTGAAGTTTATAGTGGGTAGCAAGGATAGTGGTGTTATCGCAATACACCGAGCAGAGGAACAACGCTCAGTGTTAATCTTTACAAGTGCGTGCAGATTTAATTGAAGCTATGTTGTCAACAGCGGACGCGCTGAAAGACCGAGAAGCAGCGGCAGACGCTTTGTTTTCCAATATTACAGAAGCTGAAACAATACATACTGAACAGACTCACAGAGTTAATTCCAATAATGATGTGAAAATGCTTTTAAAAAAACTGGAGAAACTGCACCGAACTGAGATGACTAAATGGTGGGAAATGAAATCCCTGCAAAAATATAAGGAAGTGGGAAGAGTCCCACGTGGCCTACGGGTAATGATTGCACCTTCGTTTGAAAGACCAAACCCTCTAATGCTGAAAGAGTGGGCGACCAACAATCTAGAAGCCTCTATGAATATGGTTTCGCTATTAATTAAATATGCCGTGATTGATAGGGTTGAGGTGCTCAAAGAAATTGAAGAGACCAATACACTATTAGAAGCTGATGAACATAAAGAACAGATTGCAAAAGGACGAGAGGAGATTCTAATTAGATTGAAAAAACATGAGGAAGTTATTAAGGAGAGAAAAATCTTCAAGTTTGCAAGAGACAAACGTGATTATGAAACGGGACGTGTATTCACTTTCTCCAAAAAATATGATAACATCAAGCGTCGAGCGCTCACTAATGAAGAAAACAAAAATGTTAATGCTACTGTGGGCGCTCAATTAAATGGCAACAGTTCTTCAGTGGAAACTAGTAGTGTTGATAGCAGTGTGGAATCGGATGATAGTATTGGTCGTCAAGCACCTCAAGTCCCGATCAATTTCGCTCCTGGAGAAGAGCTTTCTTTTTTAGTGGAGGACCGCCGGCAAACTCTGAGACCGCGCAATCAAGCGCAGAAACCAGAACAAGAAGGAACCAACGGAGGAAACAGAGGCGGAAAATCAAATTACAAAGGAAAAAACAAGAAGAAGTACAACAATAAGAAATAAGACAGGTACCCAAAGATGAAATTGATAATACTGTAATTAATTTGTCTGAAATCACGCTTACTGTGGCAGAGAAGCAATTATTGGCCCTAGGACTGTCATATTGCCCCACCAATTTTTTTTAAATATACACAAACAAGAGTGGATGTGTTTAAATTTATTCGGAAACTAAAATTAAGGAAGCACTTCCAACTTAAGAATGCATCGGATATTGCATCCCAAAGTAGATCCATTTCAGAAGCAGGTTTTAATCTGCAAGCAGCAGATGTTGGCACTTTGCTGGCGATGCAATCTTTGGCTGATTTAGGTGATATTTCAGATGAGCCAACACAGGTGAACTTACACGCAGCAGGTATTACCTGTAACATACCAAGTACTAGTCCATTTAAACCCCCTTCTACTTTCATCCCAATGATGCCGAGGGATGCGATTGATGTTTTTAGGGATTGCGTAGTTAATGAATTGAAGCAACTAAATAGCACTGTCATGCAACAACAAAAGAGGCAGCGCAAATTTGCTGAAATGCAATACACTAAATTAATCCGAAAACTACAAGAACATACGGAGGTTATAATTAATAAAGCTGACAAGGGAGGGAATATTGTTTTATGGCCAAGAAATTTGTATATGGAGGAGGCTTGGTCACATCTCAATGATGTTGATTGTTACAGGAGAGCGAATTTCCAGGACCTAAGGAAAAATAAGGAATTTGTGTTTGGTGAACTGGCTCAGTGGAAGCGTGCTGGCTTATTATCCAAAGATGAATTTAATTTTCTAAAAAATGATCATCCAATGACTCCTTTTTTATACTTTATTCCAAAAGTACATAAGAAGGTGGTACCGGTCCCTGGCAGACCAATTATTTCCGCACGTAAAAGCCTTTTAGAGGCAATGTCAAAATATGTGGACCATTATCTACATGAATTCGTGGAAGAATTGCCATCTTTTATAAGGGACACTGGTCATTTTCTAACCAAACTAAGAAAAGTAAAATGGGAAGAGGATTGTCTTTTAATAGCAATGGACATCAGTTCTTTGAACACAAGTATCCACCACAGTGACGGGATTAATGCCATTCGCTATTATTTGCATAAAAGAAATATTGCCATGTATGAACATAACAAAATGTTAGTCAAGATGATAGAGATTTGTTTGACTCACAATTTTTTCTTATTTAATAAGGAAGTGTTTCAGCAATTACGTGGAGTAGCGATGGGGGCATGTTTCTCCCCTAGTTACGCGTGTTTACACGTGGGCTGGTGGGAGGAACATGTCCTCAGAACTGCTCATCATCATATGTATGACCAACATGTGCTTCACTGGTGGAGGTTCATAGATGATGTGTGTATTATCTGGAAAGGTTCTATTGAAACAGCCCAAAAGTTTGTGAATGATCTAAATTTGAATGCTCTTAATCTCACTTTTACATCGGAGATTAGTGACACTAGGATACAGTTTTTGGATGTTGAAATTTTTGTCGAAGACAACATGATTCACACCAAATTGCATAGGAAAATAACAGCTGGTAACTCAATACTACATGCGACTAGTTCACACCCTCAACACCTTATACGAAGTATTCCCTATGGGGAATTCTTGCGAATTAAGCGCATTTGTAGTCATGAAGGGGACCTTCAACAATGTCAAGCGGAAGCTTTTGAAAGATTCTTGAATAGAGGGTATAAAGCTTCAGATTTGACAATAGCTCGTGACAAAGCTAATAAAGTGAACGAAGTGAATGTTATCCCTGAGATGTCAGGCACATCCAGGCAGTTATATGAGAGTTCGGACAGTCTGGGGGTCCAAGTGGTTGACAGTATTAGGTTAATTACAAGCTTTTGCCGACAGGAGAGACAAGTCCAGAAGATTTTATATAAGAATTGGCCAATTATTCTTTCGGATTTAACTTTGTCTCGAATCATGCCTAAACTACCTAGCCTTACTTTTAGGAGGGCACCATCAATGAGGGATGCTTTGGTACGAAACAGCCCTGAAATGTTAACATCTAGCAGCTGGCTGTCAGCAAGATCAGGTTTCTCAAGGTGTAGTTCATGTCGAGCTTGTAAATTTGGAAAGAATGTTTCACAATATGACACAGCTTTTAGCCCAGAACCAGTTAAAATGCAAAGTCACTACACTTGTAGAACAGAGTTCGCTATTTATGTCCTAGAATGTACCTGTCACTTACTTTATGTGGGCAGTACAAAATTACAGGTGTTTAACAGAATATTACAACATCTGAGAGCAATTGTGAATTCGGATCCCAATTATCCTGTGGCGCGGCATTTTAAACTGGTGCATAATAACAATTTGAATGATCTTAGTTATTATGTTATCAGTGCAGTACCCAAAAATATGAGAGGAGGAAATCGAGAAAAGAGGTTAAGGCAGGTTGAATCTGAATTCATTATGTTGCTCGATACTAAAATGCCCAATGGATTGAATAACAGTGATGATTTGCACAACTTTTTATAGTTATTTATGGAAGATAAAATGTACACGTCGGGAAGACTCCTGTAGTCGGTGTATATTCTCTTTTTATGTTCCAGTTTTTTAATCTATGTAATTTTAGATTTTAACTGGTTTTAGGAGAGATACGTTGCCGATTTTAAAGTTCTGTGAATTTTATCTGAATTACTTAATTGGTTGTGGTCAAATATGTTTGTCTAAACATCTGACAGTTTAAACTTTTGTTCTTTTAGACCACAGGTTTATTGTGAACGTGTTTTTCTTGATATTTATTCTTTTAAGAATCAATTCATTGAAATATTCATTTTGTGTATTACTCTTGTATGTTCTCAATAGGTTGAAGAAAGCTGATAAATTTGGAAAATAAGATCTCGAAACTGTGTTGAAAATATAGCAGGAGAGGGTGTGATAAAAAGAAAAGGAAAAAAGGAAAGAAAGATAGAAAGAAGGAACTTAAGGAAATGAAAATAAGAAGTAGACTCTATTAACGTCTGCATATATGCTGCTTTATCTTTGTATATATATGTTTTTTGCACTAGCACATTAGCACTTGTTTGCATATTTTTTGCACATTATTACATTCCATTTCAATGATTGAAAAGACTGATTTGAATTAGCATTTGTAAGTGAATACTATTTAAGGAAAAAAGATACTAGTTGTTTTCCTGACATTGATGGTTCTAATTAGAACAGGCCTTTTTTAATAAGAAACCTTTCTTGTTTTAATTGTTTTTTGCTGTATTGGAATCTAAAGAATCAAAATAACATAATATGGCTAGGTTAATGTCATGTAATTTGGAGCACTATGCCATGATTTTTGACAACCTGCATATATATATATTTATTTATTTTTTTATTATTTCAAACATGATGTATTATGGTTAAGCTAGTATACTTTACGATTGTATTGGTCTGTTTTCACGGTCTATGCTTGTGTCTACAACTGATTGGAATGTATTTATCATGTGATTCTTTAGTTGTAACTATATATACATTGCCATTGGTCCAGCGCGTCATGTGATCAAGACTGCCGTTGGGCAGTCGAAACGCGTCAGGCTGGGCACTTGCTTTTGAATTATTTTGCACTAGCACCTTTTAAGCTGCACAAATAAAAGAAAAAGATTTTTTTTACCACGTTGGAGGTCCGTACCTGTTTTGTTGACCTTGGGACTTCGATCGTTGCAGGACTGTGGTTTCCCTGTGATTTGAACGAGGAACGGCTGTCCTCGTTTCTACGGACCCTCCTTGCGTGATGTGGCTGGCCAGCACACAGTCGTAACCACGAAAGTGGATGTATGTCAACCCGGGAGGGGTATTTTCGTCAGCCAGCCCCCCGCACACGCAAGCCAATAATAGTTACTGTTGCACCGAAAAGAATACAGCGCTCGGTCCCGGAGGAGTCGGAAGACATTGACGGAACCGAAATTGCTGGTTTAGTAGGTGAGCATCAGTGTGGAACGATTTGAAGTTTATAGTGGGTAGCAAGGATAGTGGTGTTATCGCAATACACCGAGCAGAGGAACAACGCTCAGTGTTAATCTTTACAAGTGCGTGCAGATTTAATTGAAGCTATGTTGTCAACAGCGGACGCGCTGAAAGACCGAGAAGCAGCGGCAGACGCTTTGTTTTCCAATATTACAGAAGCTGAAACAATACATACTGAACAGACTCACAGAGTTAATTCCAATAATGATGTGAAAATGCTTTTAAAAAAACTGGAGAAACTGCACCGAACGGAGATGACTAAATGGTGGGAAATGAAATCCCTACAAAAATATAAGGAAGTGGGAAGAGTCCCACGTGGCCTACGGGTAATGATTGCACCTTCGTTTGAAAGACCAAACCCTCTAATGCTGAAAGAGTGGGCGACCAACAATCTAGAAGCCTCTATGAATATGGTTTCGCTATTAATTAAATATGCCGTGATTGATAGGGTTGAGGTGCTCAAAGAAATTGAAGAGACCAATACACTATTAGAAGCTGATGAACATAAAGAACAGATTGCAAAAGGACGAGAGGAGATTCTAATTAGATTGAAAAAACATGAGGAAGTTATTAAGGAGAGAAAAATCTTCAAGTTTGCAAGAGACAAACGTGATTATGAAACGGGCCGTGTATTCACTTTCTCCAAAAAATATGATAACATCAAGCGTCGAGCGCTCACTAATGAAGAAAACAAAAATGTTAATGCTACTGTGGGCGCTCAATTAAATGGCAACAGTTCTTCAGTGGAAACTAGTAGTGTTGATAGCAGTGTGGAATCGGATGATAGTATTGGTCGTCAAGCACCTCAAGTCCTGATCAATTTCGCTCCTGGAGAAGAGCTTTCTTTTTTAGTGGAGGACCGCCGGCAAACTCTGAGACCGCTCAATCAAGCGCAGAAACCAGAACAAGAAGGAACCAACGGAGGAAACAGAGGCGGAAAATCAAATTACAAAGGAAAAAACAAGAAGAAGTACAACAATAAGAAATAAGACAGGTACCCAAAGATGAAATTGATAAAACTGTAATTAATTTGTCTGAAATCACGCTTACTGTGGCAGAGAAGCAATTATTGGCCCTAGGACTGTCATATTGCCCCACCAATTGTTTTAAATATACACAAACAAGAGTGGATGTGTTTAAATTTATTCGGAAACTAAAATTAAGGAAGCACTTCCAACTTAAGAATGCATCGGATATTGCATCCCAAAGTAGATCCATTTCAGAAGCAGGTTTTAATCTGCAAGCAGCAGATGTTGGCACTTTGCTGGCGATGCAATCTTTGGCTGATTCAGGTGATATTTCAGATGAGCCAACACAGGTGAACTTACACGCAGCAGGTATTACCTGTAACATACCAAGTACTAGTCCATTTAAACCCCCTTCTACTTTCATCCCAATGATGCCGAGGGATGCGATTGATGTTTTTAGGGATTGCGTAGTTAATGAATTGAAGCAACTAAATAGCACTGTCATGCAACAACAAAAGAGGCAGCGCAAATTTGCTGAAATGCAATACACTAAATTAATCCGAAAACTACAAGAACATACGGAGGTTATAATTAATAAAGCTGACAAGGGAGGGAATATTGTTTTATGGCTAAGAAATTTGTATATGGAGGAGGCTTGGTCACATCTCAATGATGTTGATTGTTACAGGAGAGCGAATTTCCAGGACCTAAGGAAAAATAAGGAATTTGTGTTTGGTGAACTGGCTCAGTGGAAGCGTGCTGGCTTATTATCCAAAGATGAATTTAATTTTCTAAAAAATGATCATCCAATGACTCCTTTTTTATACTTTATTCCAAAAGTACATAAGAAGGTGGTACCGGTCCCTGGCAGACCAATTATTTCCGCACGTAAAAGCCTTTTAGAGGCAATGTCAAAATATGTGGACCATTATCTACATGAATTCGTGAAAGAATTGCCATCTTTTATAAGGGACACTGCTCATTTTCTAACCAAACTAAGAAAAGTAAAATGGGAAGAGGATTGTCTTTTAACCCCTTCCCCGCTCATGACGGAACCGTTCCGTCATGAGCCACGGTTGCCGTGTGCTCATGACGGAACGGTTCCGTCATGACAATCCTGTTGGCGGCCGCTCCGCCTGCTCGGCGCTGTTTCCCCGCCTGTGCGAGGGGACAACGCAAATGGGCGGAGTCATGACGGAACCGTTCCGTCATGAGCACAGCTCAACTGTGGCTCATGACGAAGCGGCTCCGTCATGAGCACAGGCCCACCGCGCTGCCCCCCTGCCCCCCCCAGCGCTGCAGCGGAATGTCCGCAGCAGCGAAAGGGTTAATAGCAATGGACATCAGTTCTTTGTACACAAGTATCCACCACAGTGACGGGATTAATGCCATTCGCTATTATTTGCATAAAAGAAATATTGCCATGTATGAACATAACAAAATGTTAGTCAAGATGATAGAGATTTGTTTGACTCACAATTTTTTCTTATTTAATAAGGAAGTGTTTCAGCAATTACGTGGAGTAGCGATGGGGGCATGTTTCTCCCCTAGTTACGCGTGTTTACACGTGGGCTGGTGGGAGGAACATGTCCTCAGAACTGCTCATCATCATATGTATGACCAACATGTGCTTCACTGGTGGAGGTTCATAGATGATGTGTGTATTATCTGGAAAGGTTCTATTGAAACAGCCCAAAAGTTTGTGAATGATCTAAATTTGAATGCTCTTAATCTCACTTTTACATCGGAGATTAGTGACACTAGGATACAGTTTTTGGATGTTGAAATTTTTGTCGAAGACAACATGATTCACAACAAATTGCATAGGAAAATACCAGCTGGTAACTCAATACTACATGCGACTAGTTCACACCCTCAACACCTTATACGAAGTATTCCCTATGGGGAATTCTTGCGAATTAAGCGCATTTGTAGTCATGAAGGGGACCTTCAACAATGTCAAGCGGAAGCTTTTGAAAGATTCTTGAATAGAGGGTATAAAGCTTCAGATTTGACAATAGCTCGTGACAAAGCTAATAAAGTGAACGAAGTGAATGTTTTACCTGAGATGTCAGGCACATCCAGGCAGTTATATGAGAGTTCGGACAGTCTGGGGGTCCAAGTGGTTGACAGTATTAGGTTAATTAAAAGCTTTTGCCGACAGGAGAGACAAGTCCGGAAGATTTTATATAAGAATTGATCAATTATTCTTTCGGATTTAACTTTGTCTCGAATCATGCCTAAACTACCTAGCCTTACTTTTAGGAGGGCACCCTCAATGAGGGATGCTTTGGTACGAAACAGCCCTGAAATGTTAACATCTAGCAGCTGGTTGTCAGCAAGATCAGGTTTCTCAAGGTGTAGTTCATGTCGAGCTTGTAAATTTGGAAAGAATGTTTCACAATATGACACAGCTTTTAGCCCAGAACCAGTTAAAATGCAAAGTCACTACACTTGTAGAACAGAGTTCGCTATTTATGTCCTAGAATGTACCTGTCACTTACTTTATGTGGGCAGTACAAAATTACAGGTGTTTAACAGAATATTACAACATCTGAGAGCAATTGTGAATTCGGATCCCAATTATCCTGTGGCGCGGCATTTTAAACTGGTGCATAATAACAATTTGAATGATCTTAGTTATTATGTTATCAGTGCAGTACCCAAAAATATGAGAGGAGGAAATCAAGAAAAGAGGTTAAGGCAGGTTGAATCTGAATTCATTATGTTGCTCGATACTAAAATGCCCAATGGATTGAATAACAGTGATGATTTGCACAACTTTTTATAGTTATTTATGGAAGATAAAATGTACACGTCGGTGTATATTCTCTTTTTATGTTCCAGTTTTTTAATCTATGTAATTTTAGATTTTAACTGGTTTTAGGAGAGATACGTTGCCGATTTTAAAGTTCTGTGAATTTTATCTGAATTACTTAATTGGTTGTGGTCAAATATGTTTGTCTAAACATCTGACAGTTTAAACTTTTGTTCTTTTAGACCACAGGTTTATTGTGAACGTGTTTTTCTTGATATTTATTCTTTTAAGAATCAATTCATTGAAATATTCATTTTGTGTATTACTCTTGTATGTTCTTAATAGGTTGAAGAAAGCTGATAAATTTGGAAAATAAGATCTCGAAACTGTGTTGAAAATATCACAGGAGAGGGAGTGATAAAAAGAAAAGGAAAAAAGGAAAGAAAGATAGAAAGAAGGAACTTAAGGAAATGAAAATAAGAAGTAGACTCTAGTAACATCTGCATATATGCTGCTTTATCTTTGTATATATATGTTTTTTGCACTAGCACATTAGCACTTGTTTGCATATTTTTTGCACATTATTACATTCCATTTCAATGATTGAAAAGACTGATTTGAATTAGCATTTGTAAGTGAATACTATTTAAGGCAAAAAGATACTAGTTGTTTTCCTGACATTGATGGTTCTAATTAGTACAGGCCTTTTTTAATAAGAAACCTTTCTTGTTTTAATTGTTTTTTGCTGTATTGGAATCTAAAGAATCAAAATAACATAATATGGCTAGGTTAATGTCATGTAATTTGGAGCACTATGCCATGATTTTTGACAACCTGCATATATATTTTTTTTATTTCAAACATGATGTATTACGGTTAAGCTAGTATACTTTACGATTGTATTGGTCTGTTTTCACGGTCTATGCTTGTGTCTACAACTGATTGGAATGTATTTATCATGTGATTCTTTAGTTGTAACTATATATACATTGCCATTGGTCCAGCGCGTCATGTGATCAAGAATGCCGTTGGGCAGTCGAAACGCGTCAGGCTGGGCACTTGCTTTTGAATTATTTTGCACTAGCACCTTTTAAGCTGCACAAATAAAAGAAAAAGATTTTTTTCACCACGTTGGAGGTCCGTACCTGTTTTGTTGACCTTGGGACTTCGATCGTTGCAGGACTGTGGTTTCCCTTTCCATATATATATATATATATTCACTTAAAAAACCATAGGTTTCACACATGTTATAGTTAGCTGGACATTTCACTCGTAAAAAACCAATGAAATTCCCCCGTTATAGTTACTGCAGGCAACTATAACTCACGCGACCGCAATCCTCTGCTGATGACGTCAGATATTACATCACTGATGACATATGTGTCTTTATGAAAAATAAATATTTGTAATATAGGTATAGCTAAAGATTAATGGAAGAAGACATGGGTAAATAAGTGTCTAAATACAGTGATGTAATATCTGACGTCATCAGCAGAGGATTGTGGTCGCGTGAGTTATAGTTGCCTGCAGTAACTATAACGGGGGAATTTCATTGGTTTTTTACGAGTGAAATGTCCAGCTAACTATAACATGTGTGAAACCTATGGTTTTTTAAGTGAATATATATATATATATATATATATATATATATATATATATATATATATATATATATATTCAGTGAAAAAACCATAGGTTTCACACATGTTATAGTTAGCTGGACATTTTACTGATAAAAAACCATTGAAATTCCCCCGTTATAGTTAGTGCAGGCAACTATAACTCACGCGACCGCAATCCTCTGCTGATGCTAATACTGTATTTAGACACTTATTTGCCCATGTCTTCTTCCATTAAATTTTAGCTATACATATATTACAAATATTTTTTTTTCATAAAGACACATATGTCATCAGCAGAGTATTGCGGTCGCGTGAGTTATAGTTGCCTGCACTAACTATAACGGGGGAATTTCAATGGTTTTTTATCAGTAAAATGTCCAGCTAACTATAACATGTGTGAAACCTATGGTTTTTTCACTGAATTTGCAAGGTTTTTTAAATGCTAATTCCTAACTATAACGTGTGTGAAACCTATGGTTTTTTCAGTGAATTTGTACGTTTTTTTAAATGCTAAGTTACTTTACGCCATTCGTGGCGTGCGCGGCCACTTAACGCAGTTCGTTCTGTGCGCGCACGGTGCGCTTCGCGCACCGTGCGCGCACAGTGAGCACGCGGTGCGCTTCGCGCACCGCGCGCCCACTTTACGCAGTTAGTGCCATGCACGCACGGTGGGCATGCGGTGCGCTACGCACACCGCGTGCCCACGTTACGCTAGATGGGCCATGTACGCACGATGCGCTTCGCGCACCGTGCGCACATGGAGGACATATTATGCGCTTCGTTGTGAAAGGTAATCTTTTTATTTTTCTCAGCCCCCGCTTGACGAATCCCCCCGAGACTTTTAGGGTAGGAGCGGAGCGTAGGGCCCCACCTATTTTGAAAATTTCGCGAGGATTCGTCGACCGGCGCCAAAGTTATTCAAAATAGAATGTTGCGGTTTTCCTATGGAAACAGGGTCCTAACTATAACTACCTACTGGCGACCGCCAGTAGGTAATATATATCGCGTACTACCTTATTTCGTATATATATATATATATATATATATATATATATATATAATTCTATGCTCAACATGTTTATAGGTCACTGCATAGTTATTTGAATAGATGCTTATGGGTCTCTGTTTTATTTATCTATTACATTATGTAAAAATTATCATAAAAATGTTCTCTACATGAGCTTCGTGGTTGAAATATTGAGGAAAAGATAAAATGTAAAAAATAGCTGCAAAAATACGCAAATAAATTAGCTTCAAGTATAGCAACACTTAAAAATCTGAGTTTATACAGTACAACGTTAAATCTCAATATCTTCCTTATAAATGTATACCCTTTCCATATAGTTATGTGTCTATATATTTATTACTTTACTCCTACTGTAGAAGAAGAAACCTTTGACTCTCTCTAATGCACTACTCTGTCTCACCCAATACCTCTTTCAATATAGCACCTAGTTCCCACTTTCTGACTCATACCAAAATGTATACTACTACTTTGATTTCCACAACAACCCTTTCTAAACTATTCCCTGCTCTATCCCTCTTTGGCTCACCCTAAATAGCATTGTACTACTAATATCTCCCAAACAAACCATCCTACATTTTTTCCTCATATATCCCTCCTTTGACTCATCCCAAACCTCATTTTACTACTATGATTTCCCTAATCCCTTTCTGGACACTCTTCCCTCCTCCATCTCTCCTTTTACTCATCCCAAACCTCATCTTACAACTACGATCTCTCAAATAACACTCTCTAGACTCTTCCCTCTTCTATCCCTCCATTATCCTAATCAATCCAACTTACAGACTCACAGGTGCACCACTCAAAGGAACTCATATTTCCCTATCCAATCCACCACTAATCCTTTTTGGGTTCCAGAGTAGGTTGCTATGCTCCAGAAATCGCTTTGATGGCTCATCAGGAGTAGTAAGCGCTATCAATAAATATATTAATACAATTACAATTGCTGTTTGATATATTTGCTGAACAGGTAGGCAAGAATTTCACTCTGAATCCTTCATAGGATTTCTCTGAAGCTACTGGTCTGAGTTTTGATATTGTTCAAAAGGCATCACTGTGATTTGCCTTGGAATCCTGCAACTAGGGCACTACTGATGTATTTTATCACTGGTCTGTGTTACTTCAAACCGGCTAGCAGTAACATACTCTCCCTAACAGGGCTCAGTCAGCAGGATGGAGACATTGAACTAAATGTGTCTGTTCTCTGGAGTATCACGCTCTTCAGTAATTCCAGCATTCTTGTCTCTTGATAGAGTGGGATTGACTTGACAGCACTGCTTCATTCTTCTAAACTGTCCAATCTTGGTCATTACAGCATTTGCTCATTTAAAATCAATTCAGATAATGACTACAATCTTAAGCATTCCACATTTGCTGATGGTGCCACTCTCTGCTTGCCTCTCTTCGGGAAGGACATCTCCAACAGCAGGACTCTTGGTCCAGTCTCCTTACATTTCACCTCATTTGGGCCTCACCGCACCATGGACCCCATCAAAGTAATGATGTACACTTAATTGTAGACTTTCAAGGTCAACGAAACGATATCTCATACTGAGTTGCACTTTCTGACAAGTGTGATGTGGAATGGGTATTGATGTTATGCTATCTGTATATATTATGTATTGCTGTATTTTTAATCCAATCACCTTTCAGATTGAATCCATAACTGTTAATAAACCAGTTTTCTGTTTTTGGCTTATCATCTGTGTCAGGTGCTTAAGGTTTTCAGCTAGTAGTAACAATTTCTAATGAGGGGTGGACACTGACATATGGCATTCTGACTCTTGATGAGTCTTCCTGCGAGTAGGTGCTACATACCCCATCCCCAAATCCTGCTATGTCACAGCAGAACCATTAACATTGCCTACAGAACTCTGCTCTGCTTGGGCACATCTACTAGGACCTTTCCACAGATTGTTGAGGAGATAGTACACTGGACTATCTTCTTCTGACATGACACAGAGAGTGGATTCTCTCAGTATCTCCTTGAATCACGGGAATTTGGTCACCTGATTTCTCTGGGGGCCCACAGTAGGATCAGGGGTGGAGTTTTAAATTACAGGGTCGCCATAGTTCACAATTCTAAATGTAATTGTCTTCTTTTGATTAGAGCACTCTATTGCAAGAAAAGATTTGATAGACTGGCTCTTTATTCGCAGTTAAACTTTCTTAAAACTAGACTTCTATGAACATTCTCACCTTTAACTCTTTCTTATTAAGTTAATATTATTTTTTGGAAGTTTTTTCTTATATCCCTTAACAGCCATATTGTGGCATTCCTACTGTCTGTAATACTCAGTCAACCAAGGTGATCCTCATCAGCCAATGTGTTTGCCCTAGGTTTGTCTTCTTTCATAAACTGTCAAACCTGTTATCTTTATTCAAATTTGCTATTGAAATAGAAGTTGTGACTCCTAAACCTCTATGATGGTGGACTTTCGAAACAAAGCGATTTGCCAGACCACTTCTTACAGTAAAGACTGTAGTACAGAAACATAGCTAACAAGGCCGTGAGCAGACTCTGAATGTGCCATTAAGTTGAGGACTCAGGCCTGCGTCACAGGAAGTCCACCCTAAACAGCAAGAAGTCTTAAACAGCATTCATTGCCTGAGAACACAGTGAGATCAGGCAACCAATGAGCGCCCAAGGACCAGGGAAGAGGCAGCTATAGTTTGAGTACAGCCTGGAGGCTGCCCCCCATTCAATGAGAGAAGGCTATGCCAGTTCAAAAACCATCAAGGCTTCAAGGATGCTTGCTAGACCTGCTTCCTCCCTCCCTGCAGCTCATAGGCCCCAGGGCGACCCACTGAGCCTGGAAAAAAATACACACCAGACTTATAGGAGTCAGTTTGAGGCGACAATCTGTCACATAATTGATTAAAAAAATTTAAAATGAGCAAAGTATAAATAATAAGCCGAGGAAAAAAAAGGTGTCAGTGTCTTTTTACGCAAATTAAAAGTTGACATTTCTGTTGTCTTGACCTTTAATTAAGACTATCTTTCCCGCAGGTTAGAAAAATGAAACCCTAAAAAGACCATAGACTTTGATTGCTAATGCTCAGGTGCATTATGTATTATGTATTATGCTTCAGTGTTTTGATCTATCTCCACCAGCAGATGACACCACGTGAGGTAAAATAACCTAGCCTCAGACATATAGATTAAGCATGACGGATGATTGGATATGTTACATTTATACAATAATTACACTGCAAGAAACAGTAACTTATTTTCTAGTTCGACCATTCAGTTTTCCGTTTAATGCTGCTTCATTATAAGTGCCCTTTTACAGCGTTTTCCTAAGACATTTTTTATTTTATTTTTGTGCCTAAAATTATATATATTGGACTCTTTACTGGAAGAGTTCGCCCAATTCTAGGAATTGTGTGTGTTTCTTCAACCACAGTAACATTTAACAAAAGCGAAATGTGTAGTTTCATTCTTTTAATAACAGAGGTTCCATTAAGTAAGTGATTTCTCCTATGTTTGACGGATGGTAAAAAGTCCTTGCTGAATAAGATCTCCAGTGTATGGCAACATTTCCGCACACATAGACTTGACATTTAAAACCGTCAATTATTCCTCACTGTAGCGAGTCTTTGACTACATAAGAAGTGAGCATGGTTCAGAAGGGGAAGCTGCAGTTTTCACAAAGAGGCTAGTTTAATGTGAAGGTTCGCAATTTAATGGAGCAATGACGTATGGTTTAGAAATCTGAATATTTGGGAGTGGAAAGCTTAAGTCCATTAAGCAAACAATACATCTAAGGCCTTCCAATAACGCCAAAGATGATCCTCACCAAATGGAAAACCAGGACCTCATTTATGAGGTTTTGACGTAGGGCAGCGCCACAAGGAATATTGCGCGCTGCCCTACGTCAAAACAAACGGCAGGAATGCGCCATATCTTTGTGATACAGCGCATTCCTGTCCTCTTCCCCAGCGCAAGCGCAAATGGGTTGCCATGCGCCAACGCAGGCACCCTTGCACCATGGTACAAGGGTGCCTGCATTGTGGGGCTGATTGATTTTGGGCAGAAAGGTACACCTTCAAGCACAAAATCAATAAATTCAGGCGATTTCCTTTTTCTATGTGTGCTGCAGCACACATAAAAAAAGGAAAGCACAAGAGGAAATTAAAGAAATTCTCCTTTTTGCGCCTCCCTAATGCATTCACAGGTTTACAATTTCTCGTAAATCTGGGAATGTGTCCGGTTCCATGGATGTTGCGTGGGAACACCCACAGCAACACCCATGGAACGCCCCTTTCATGCAATTTTCAGCATGAAAGTGGCACATATTTATAAGGACAACAACAATAAAACAGTGAGTGACCCCACTGACCAAGAGACAGGGTACCACTGTTAAATGTGAAAGAAGGAATTCTCTTGGACCTATATATCTATAATTAAATATTCACACACCCCAACCATGCATACTTGTGTTATATAAACAAAGACATCCAAGTAGGGACCAAGATTTAAACCCAAAAAGGCATTCACATAGTACACAAAGATAAAAAAACTACGATATATACTGCAGTTAAGGTTTATTTAAAAAGAACATTAAAATTGTTTTACAAAGTTAATAATGATTAACAATAAATAAAATACACAAATGTATACTGAAAAGAAAAATTTAAAAATCATTATGAGAGACACAAACTTATATGTGAAACACTTAAATTCATCAAGAGGAGGTTATTGCCAACAGGAATCAAATACATAAACACCATCAGCCTATTCATTCATGTTTGTACTTAGACATGAGATTGTTCCTGGATATAACCCAATACAGAAGTATGCGTTGACGCGTTTCAGTGGTGAAAGGTTATTGCAGTACCACCTTCTTCAGGACTTAAAGAATACTTGTCTCTCTCGCAACAAATGTTAATAATATTTTGATACACCTAATTAAAACAAAAAACACATAATGAAACACATAATGAAACTCAGCTTCCAATGTATTCCCCATGGTCATTCATCTAATTGTTCAATACATTAATATCAACCCTTACCACCTCATAACTATAATTAATAAATAATAAAATATAATTGAAACAAGCAAATATAAACAAGAAAATGACACTGAAATAAAACTCTTATGAGGCTAAATGATTTTAATGTCAGTAGTTTCACAGTCTGTTATCAATGTGTCCATATAGTTGTTAATTGGGTTTAGCATAAACATGCAGAAAGTAAAGTAAAGGCCCAATTGATCATATAAAAGAGGGGGCATCAACAATGAGTGAGAACTCACATTCCACAATCTATTACAATCCATCAACCATACTCATACATTATACACACATCTTTACTCATTGGGTGTCTTATATGGATACATATTTCCATCTGTTACCTACCGCTAATCGTGTAGGGGGGCAGGAGGCTGATTACATCACTGGTCCTGTCGCTAATGGTTTAAAAATTGCACATGGTCTATCTAGATCCAACTGTGTCCACACCATATCAATAGTTTTCAGCCTAGTAAGGAATGGAATAACATACAATGGTTATCTATTCTTGTTTGTGAACTTACAATGATTTAATGTAAACTCATCTGTATGATAAGGACATACACTCACCTTCGTAATTTTGAAAAATGCATACGAATTTGCCGATCAAATATCCAAAGGCAGTTTAAAACGAGGTTACGTTAGTAATCTCTGCTAAGTATATACCCAAATAGGGCCACGGCTTTCATACCTAGAATGATAACAATTTCTCTTCATTGTTGTGGTCCCATTTTAATGAAACCATCACAATTGTGAATTCTACTCTGTTATTTGTAGTGGAGATATTTAAAACGAATATATTAATTGCTAATCTACAATAGATATTATGATGCCTATCTACACGATATAATGGAGTCCCTCCATTTCTAATATTCCTATATTTTATATTTTATATATTATTTGTAAGTGGGCACTACACCTAAATTCAGATAGCACTACCCCTATGCGATGAAGATCTGACTGGGTAGCTCAAAACTCAATCAATCAATCAATCAATCAATCAATCACGACATTTGTATAGCGCGCTACTCACCCGGAAGGGTCTCAAGGCGCTGGGGGGGAGGGGTACGTTACTGCTCGAACAGCCAGGTCTTGAGCTGCTTCCTGAAGGAGAGATGGTCTTGGGTTAGCCGAAGGTGGATGGGGAGGGAGTTCCAAGTCTTGGCTGCCAGGTAGGAGAAGGATCTTCCTCTGGCGCCGGCTCTGCGGATGCGTGGTACGGTGGCGAGGGCGTGGCTGGTCGATCGTAGCTGGCGGGTGGGCGTGTAGAAGGTCATGCGATCGTTGAGGTACTTGGGGCCCAGGTCGTGGAGAGCCTTGTGTGCGTGGGTGAGGAGTCTGAACGTGATTCTCTTGTTGACGGGGAGCCAGTGCAGGTCTCTCAGGTGTCCGGTGATGTGGCTTTGTCGGGAGATGTCCAGAATGAGTCGTGCGGAGGCGTTCTGGATGCGTTGGAGTCTTTTTTTGAAGTTTGGCTGTGGTTCCAGCGTACAGGGTGTTCCCGTAGTCCAGTTGGCTGGTGACGAGTGCCTGGGTAACTGTCTTCCTGGTTTCTGTGGGGATCCATCTGAAGATCTTGCGGAGCATGCGCAGAGTGTTGAAGCATGATGAGGAGACGACGTTGACTTGTCTGGACATCGAGAGGGAGGAGTCCAGGATGAAGCCCAGGTTGCGCGCGTGGTCTGTTGGTTTGGGAGTGGTGCCCAGGGCAGGGGGCCACCAGGAGTCGTCCCAAGCGGAGGGGGATGATCCCAGGATGAGGACTTCCGTCTTGTCTGAGTTCAGTTTCAGGCGGCTGTTCTTCATCCACTCGGCGACGTCTTTCATCCCTTCGTGTAGGCTGGCTCTGGCAGTGGCGGGGTCGTTGGTGAGGGAGAGGATCAGTTGGGTGTCGTCGGCGTAGGAGATGATGTTGAGGTTGTGTTGGCGTGCGATGGCTGCGAGGGGGCTCATGTAGACGTTGAAGAGGGTTGGGCTGAGTGATGATCCTTGTGGTACGCCGCAGATGACTTCGGTGGCCTCGGATCTGAACGGGGGGAGGCGGACTCTCTGGGTTCTTCCGGCGAGGAACGAGATGATCCACTCCAGTGCCTTCTCTTGGATTCCGATGTTGCTGAGGCGCTGCACTAGGGTGCGATGGCAGACAGTGTCGAACGCAGCAGAGAGGTCCAGGAGGATGAGGGCCGCTGTTTCCCCGTTGTCGATCAGGGATCTGATGTCGTCGGTGGCTGCGATCAGGGAGGTCTCGGTGCTGTGGTTGGCCCGAAACCCGGACTGCGAGGGGTCGAGGGATCCGTTCGTCTCGAGGAAGGCAGCGAGCTGTCTGTTGACGGTCCTCTCGATGACTTTGGCAGGAAAAGGAAGGAGCGAAATGGGACGGTAGTTCTTGAGGTCGGTGGGGTCTGCCGTTGGTTTCTTCAGGAGGGCGCTAAGCTCGGCGTGCTTCCAGCTCTCCGAGAAGGTGGCGGTGTGGAAGGAGGTGTTGATGATGTCCCGGAGGTGGGGTGTGATGATGGCGTCGGCCTTGTTGAAGACGTGGTGGGGGTAGGGGTCGGTGGGGGATCCGGAGTGGATGGTGTTCATCGTGCGGGTGGTGTCTTCGGTGCTGATCGGGGTCCAGTTGCAAAGGGTGGTGGTGGCGGGCGTTGGTTCAGTGGTAGGGTGCGTGGTCTGTGTGTCGAAGCTGTTGTGTATGTTGGCGGTCTTGCGGTGGAAGAACGAGGCGAGTGAGTCGCAGAGGTCTTGCGAGGGAGTGATGTCGTTGTTTCCGGCGCTGGGGTCGGAGAACTCTTTGACGATGCTGAAGAGTTCCTTGCTGTCGTGGGCGTTGTTGTCCAGTCTTTCTTTGAGTGCTGTCTTCTTGGTAGGGCGGATCAGCTGATGGTGTTTGCGGGTGGCGTGCTTGAGGGCGGTCCTGTTGTCTGTGGTCTGGTCGAGCCGCCAGGCTTTCTCGAGGGTGCGGCAGTTCTTCTTGGAGTCCTTGAGTTCGTCGGTGAACCAGGGGGTTTTCTTGCTGCCGGGTCTGTTGGGAGGGTTCTTTAGTGGTGTGAGGTCATCGGCGCAGGCAGTCAGCCACTTGGTGAGGTTGCTGGCTGCTTCGTTGGGGTCCGTTGTGCTGGTGGGAGGGTTCTGGCTGAGGGAGGCGGTGAGCTGCTCGGCGGTGATCTTGCTCCAGCTCCGGCGAGGAACCTGTTGCGGGTGGTGGTGGGTCGTGGTTCTTCTGAAGCTGAAGTGGTTGCAGCTGTGGTCGGTCCAGTGGAGTCCGGTGGAGTGGCTGACGGAGATGTGCTTACTGGATGAGAAGACGGGGTCAAGCGTGTGGCCGGCGTAGTGGGTGGGGGTGTTCACCAGTTGCTTGAGTCCGAGGTTGGCGAGGTTGTCCAGCAGGGTGGTGGTGTTTCTGTCATTGTTGTTCTCCAGGTGGAAGTTGAGGTCCCCTAGGAGGATGTAGTCAACGGAGGGAAGGGCGTGCGGGCTGATGAAGTCTGCGATGTCTTCGCTGAATTGTGTGTGTGGTCCCGGGGGTCTGTAGATGAGGGTGCCTCTGAGGGTAGTCTTGGGGTCGGTGTGTATCTGGAAGTGGAGGTGTTCGGCGGCGGTGAAGGTTTCGTCGGAGTTGGTTGAGATGCGGATGGTGTTCTTGTGTACGATGGCGATGCCTCCTCCCGTCTGGTTGACGTGGTCCCTCCGGGTGATCTTGTATCCGTCCGGGATGGCTATGGCGATGTCGGGCGCTGAGGAGGCGTTCATCCAGGTTTCAGTGAGGAAGGCGATGTCTGGTGCTGTTGCGTCGAGCAGGTTCCAGAGTTCGACGGCGTGCCTGTGGACGGAGCGGGTGTTGAGCAGGATGCACTTGAGGTGGGTGTTGCTGGTGTCTGGCTTGGCGGGAGCGGTGCAGGTCGGGAGGCAGGTGAATTTGCAGTCTTGGCAGGTGAAGGGTCCGTGGGTGCGTCTCGGGGTGGCACGGTAGCATGCGGGTTTCCGGCCGGCGTTGAGTGCGTTGAGGGTGGTGGGGTCGTAAGTCCGTCGTGTTGGCTGGCGTTCACGGGGGCCAGGGGTCCTGGCGCTGGGCGCGGTCCGGGCGCGGACGGGCGCAGACGGGCTTTCCTTTCGCGCACCTTCGGCGCACAATCGGCGCTCCCGCTGCGCGCGTCCGCTGCACGGTCGCTCTGGGGGCGACATAAGTAAGGAGCCGGGAGGGAGGAGCAGCTGGGTGGCGGGAGCGGGGCGGCGAATGGAAACACAGGGGGGAGGGGCCGCAGGGAGGCAGCGGCGGGACACTGGAAGAAGCAGCGGGCAGCGAGCGAAGGACGGGGGAATCTGCAGGCAGGAGGCGGCAAAAGGCAAGGCAGGAGCGGCAGCAGTGAGTGGGGCGACCAAGCCCTGTGGAAAGCTGAGCGGTCACACTCTGTGGTCCCCTTAAGTAAGGAGCCGGGAGGGAGGAGCAGCTGGGTGGCGGGAGCGGGGCGGCGAATGGAAACACAGGGGGGCGGGGCCCCAGGGAGGCAGCGGCGGGAAACTGGAAGAAGCAGTGGGCAGCGAGCGAAGGACGGGGGAATCTGCAGGCAGGAGGCGGCAAAAGGCAAGGCAGGAGCGGCAGCAGTGAGTGGGGCGACCAAGCCCTGTGGAAGGCTGAGCCGTCAAACTAAACATCACTCCACCTTTAAGCCGTAAAAAGGACCTTAATGGCAGTGAAACTTTTAGCGTAAACCATAACATTTATTTTACCCGATGTCAAGTGCCATTTCCTTTAAAAAAGAAAATACATAAAGGGCTTATACGGGCATGTGCATAGTACGTGACTCAACATAGCATAAGTTTAAGTATTGTCCCAAGAGTGCTAAACATTCTAACGTAATCAATCTGATTCACTTTGCCCAAGGTCGAGAACCGCTTCTTCATAAAAATCCAGGGGCTTCCCTATTGACGGACGTCTAAACATTACGCAATTCTACGTGATGTTGGATTAAATCTCCCATTTGTTTGTTGACCCTACTTTTATAGGTATCAGTATGTTACTTATTCCTTAAAAAACATGCCGAACTTTCGCTACTTGTACTAACCTTAGAATGCGGAGAACACATATATGTTTATAAGCAATGATCTTTATGACAAATCCTTCTAAAAATATGGATATCTAAAATATCTTCAACTACACCATATTTTTATTGATCTCCTAATAAGTAAGAAATTGTAAGAATTGTAGAGGACCCCACATGCATTTTAGTATAAGCCGGGGCCGCTTTAAGGAAAGCAGGAAATGAGATCCGCATCCAAGTGACGTTACCGTCACAGCTGAACCTGATTTCTTGAAACTTTCGGTATAAAACAAACGCAAGAGAAGATTCCAAATGTTTGCACAATGTGTGGGTTCACAGATCCAATGTACCTGAGAAAGACAATTAGTATACATAAGAGTAAAGACCACTAATTAGTCCCCAAAACCATAGCCTCAAAGGGTAGTCACCTTGAACCCCTTTGTTCAGGTCCTAGCTGTGGCAGCCATTATAGTCATTTGTGGGTGTAGTAGCTGCAAGAAAATTTAAGATGCCAATTTGTCCACCACGTAAATTAAGCCCAGTGACCTGCAGCATCTAAGACTCCTCTGAGTTTATTTTTTATGAAAGCAGATGTTTGCTATCATTTTAATCAAAAGTATCATGATCATGTACATTGAGTGGTTGTAATGGTCTTGGGTTCTCTTATTGATAGGGTTATACTTAGTAGAAATGGTGTGTCCAATTTTGGAAATGACTGCTGCCAAGGGTAGCTTCATCCCTCATTCTATCATCTGCTGGGCTCCTCTGGTGTCCATGCTCATATAAAGAAAATATAAAAAGTTTCCAACCAGAACATTTTTACATGTAAGAGACTGACCACCAATGTGCATTTTGAGACGGTGGCAAGCTTTCCAGAAACTCCTCTAAGAAAAGAAACTCTGCACTGACCTGGTTGGTTGGATTTTCACTGGCACGGGCTGCTGCCCATCTGCAAAGGATTGCACATAATAGATGGAGCTCTTCCTCAGCCTAACGATGAACACTAACATATAGATAGTCCTGTGTGGACCCAATTTTAATGCTTCCAGAATGCTGAGTTAAGTACTGCTCTCTCCATTAGTCGAGGAACAAGCATTGCAGCATGATCTACATCACTGCTGTGATGTAAATGAGCTAAACTCTTCTTAGTGATTTCTACTTCTGTGGCATTACACAGGTACAGGAACATACAGCCATACGGAGAGGTAGCACCCAAGCATTCTGTGCTAGGTTGGTCACTACAGCTACACATGTAACCTCACAAATGTTATAAGTTTATGAACTGCAACATTATAAATTTAAACAAGATAAATTTCTTTAAGATTTTGCAGGGGAGAGGAACCTACACCAGACTGACCAGTAAAAAGGGTTTGTGGATAAGAACACTAGTACTGTCAGTGTCATCTGGTGTCCTCAGAGCAGGTGATAGCTAATACATTCCACCAGGTTGTAGTAGCGGACAACCGTGACAGCCACTACAAAGTGGCTTTGGTTCCTTTGAATGGGGGTTCTCTGGTTGTCTTAGGGTAGCTGGGAGCCCTGCCATGCCTGTGAATTGTTTGCTTGGGAATGATCTGGAGCACATTGTATGGAAGGGAGTGGATCTCAGGTCACACCTAGAATTGTTGAGGTTACCTCAATGGATCTGTATGGTATGACCACAAGGTCCATGGCTACCCAGTAGGAGAGTCAAGGAGGCCTAGAGTCTGGAAGAATGGCCCATGCAGCTGCCAAGAAAGGTAAGGGGAGGAGGCATGGGAAGCCAGCTCCTGAAACGTTCACAGTACAGGTGGTGGGGTGCCAGAGGAAGCCGCCCCAGAGCCTACTGGGGAGGCAATTGCCTCGCTAGAAGACCTGCTTCAGTTTGCTGGATGGCAAACTGATAGTGGGCCCACTGGGAAGAAGGAGTGTCCAACCCTAGAGTGCATGAGGCGGCAAGCTGAAGCCCAGGCAGCTCCTGACACCTCTGGAGATCACCTCATATAATGGGAAAACAACGATCTGCATTGAGAACCTAAAGTGCATGTGTATGGGGCAACACATGTGTTGGTGGTCCCCCAATGTGACATAGCTTTCATACTGGCACCAACTCATAAAAATACCCCTTGGCGGGACCTCTGGAGCTGGACTTGAACTTTGACAGTCTTGTCTCTCACTTCTATCGGCTCAAGGTGAAGAATTCCTCAGATACATTCTGCAGGACGTGTCACCTGCCGGACCAGTGGGAAGACAGGGGAAAAGCTGAAGGCTCTCCTGAATCCTGTATCTGTTGCTGGCATCGCCCTTTGAAAGGGTGGGAATCGACATCATTGGACCCATGGACCCCAAAACTGGCTTAGACAAAAGGTTTATTGTGATTTTGCTGGACTATGCCAATAGATACCCAGAGGCAATACCTCTGCGGTCTGTGACTGTACCTGCTGTGGCTAGGCCCCTGTAAGCGGGTTCGAAGGAGGACGCTAGAGCATGGGCTGCTGTATAGAATGAGTTTTATTGTCGTATACAGGGTAGGTATGTAGGAGGGAAGCAAATCCGGTTTCCTGGCGGGGTGGTCGTCTGATCTCCGAGGTCCGAGTCTTGCTCGTGGGTGGGGCGTGGTTTACAGCTGACTGGAGGAGCTCCGGTGCCGGTGCCAAAAGGAAAAGAGAAGACTATTGTTAGTCTCAGGCCCCGTTCGGGCACAATCGTGAAGGAGGGGAAGTGAGGGAATACACACACCAGTGCAACGGTGACCCAGTCCGCGTCTCGTGTGGGGGGGTGTTTTGTGAGGAGGGGGTTTACACACTATGTCCACGGTGGCGAGTGGTGGCGTCTAGAGCCGCCCTCCCTTCTCCCGCCTCCCGACCCAGCCCGAGAAACGATCCCGTACCTGGGATAGCCACACTCTCCTTTGAGCGTGGCTCGGCAGAGCGTAGTTGCGGAGACCTCCTTGCTCCGGCTTTCCTTCCTCTGAATCGCTTCTGCTCCTCGCTGGTTCCTCCGTTCTCCCGTCGTCTGGCCGTCGCTCTCTTCCACCTTGGCTCTCACTCTCTCGACTTCCTCCGGTGTTTAACTTTATATTCAGGCTCCCTTGAGCCGGTGGAGTCGACGGACTCATGGTTACGCACCTGCGCGCTACGAGAGGTACTAGACCTGATAACGATTTTAGCAGCTTACACAGCAACCCCACACATTTTCCTACTCCCTGCTGACGAGAGGCAACTACCTCGAAACACGTGTCCAGGGATGGCACACGCCACGCATACTTGCATTCACACTCGAGCATAGGTGTATCCGCCGACGCTGACCTTCAGGGACCATTTTCATTGGGGGAACACGACTGGTAGGTGTAGCAGTGTGCGACCAATCTGGTTTAACTTTATATTCAGGCTCCCTTGAGCCAGTGGAGTCGACGGACTCATGGTTACGCACCTGCGCGCTACGAGAGGTACTAGACCTGATAACGATTTTAGCAGCTTACACAGCAACCCCACACATTTTCCTACTCCCTGCTGACGAGAGGCAACTACCTCGAAACACGTGTCCAGGGATGGCACACGCCACGCATACTTGCATTCACACTCAAGCTTAGGTGTATCCGCCGACGCTGACCTTCAGGGACCATTTTCATTGGGGGAACACGACTGGTAGGTGTAGCAGTGTGCGACCAATCTGGTTTAACTTTATATTCAGGCTCCCTTGAGCCGGTGGAGTCGACGGACTCATGGTTACGCACCTGCGCGCTACGAGAGGTACTAGACCTGATAACGATTTTAGCAGCTTACACAGCAACCCCACACATTTTCCTACTCCCTGCTGACGAGAGGCAACTACCTCGAAACACGTGTCCAGGGATGGCACACGCCACGCATACTTGCATTCACACTCGAGCATAGGTGTATCCGCCGACGCTGACCTTCAGGGACCATTTTCATTGGGGGAACACGACTGGTAGGTGTAGCAGTGTGCGACCAAGCTGGTTTAAATTTTTCCTCCGGTGTCGTCACACACCCGGCTCCTTGTCTCCAGGATATTTATTGGCTGCTGGCTGCGTAGGTCTGCACAGAGGGCGGTAGTAACTGGGAGGGTTTCCCAGTTAAAGCAACAGGCGTCCTCCTGGGAAGGTCCGGTGTCGGATGAAGTCCACGGATCGTCCTGGGGAGTACAAATCACAGGCTTTGTCATGTCGTGGTGTTCCCACCAGTCTCCCTCAGCGAGGGGTTGTTCCCCGTGTTCCCCGTGACACTCCTCCACCACTGGATTCTCCCGCTCGGGGAGAAGACATGTCCGGGACAGGTAGTCTGCACTGCCGTTCTCTGACCCTTTACGGTGTTTCAATGAAAAGGAAAAGGGCTGTAGGGCAAGGAACCACCTGAGGACCCTAGGGTTGTTAGAGATATTATGGCTCATCCACTGTAGGGGTGCGTGGTCAGTATATAATGTAAAGTGTCGCCCCTCTAGGTAGTAACGTAACTTGTCGACTGCCCATCTAATTGCGAGGCACTCCCGTTCTATCGTGGGGTATTTGGTCTCCCGAGGAAAGAGCTTCCTACTAATGAACAGTATGGGGTGCTCTACGTTATCATCAAGCACTTGGGACAGCACCGCCCCCAACCCGTGATTGGAGGCATCCGTATGTAATATGAATGGCTTGGAGAAGTCCGGGGATGACAACACAGGGCTGGATGTTATGATGGTTTTTAGGTCCTGAAAGTCTTTCGTCATTTCCTCCGTAGTTTCTTTGAAGATTCGGGGACTCACGTTTTTCTGAAGGGTGTTTGTCAGTGGGGAGGCCAGATCGGAGAAGTTCGGTATGAATCGTCTATAATACCCGATTAGGCCCAAGAATGCTCTCATGTCTCGTTTCGTAGATGGGAATGGTGTGTCGGTGATGGCTTTTACCTTCTCCGTCTGGGGAGCAATGAGACCGTGCCCCAATACATAACCCAAATAGTTCACTTTCTGGAAGGCAACCCTCGATTTCTTTGCGTTCACGTGGAGCCCTGCGTTATGTAGAGCCAGAAGAAGAGTATGCAGGTGTTGGAGGTGCGTGGGCCAATCCGGGCTGAAGACGACGATATCGTCTAAATAGGCTGACGAGAAACCTTGGTGATCCTTCAACACCTCATTCATCAGGCGTTGAAAGGTGGCCGGGGCACCGTGTAGTCCGAAGGGCAGGACCGTAAATTCGAAGAGGCCGTCCAGTGTTGAGAACGCCGTCTTTTTCCGGTCTGCTTCCCTCAACGGCACCTGCCAGTAGCCCTTTGTTAGATCTAGCGTGGTGATATATTGGGCTTCTCCCAGCTTCTCTATCAGTTCGTCGATGCGAGGCATAGGGTAGGCATCAAAGGAGGAGATGTCGTTGAGAGCGCGAAAGTCCATACAAAACCGTATGCTTCCATCGGGCTTAGGCACCATCACTATTGGTGAGGACCATTCGCTTCTGGACGGGCGTATCACTCCTAGCCTTAACATATCCTGTACCTCTTGCTGTATCGCTTCTCTTCTGGCTGCTGGTATGCGATACGGTCTTTGTTTGATGATTTTCCCTGGAGGGGTGTCTATTCGATGTTCTGCCAAGTGCGTTCTCCCCGGGGCATTGGAAAACAGCGAGGCGTGAGTATGTAATGTCTTCAGCAGTTCCTCGGTCTTTTCCGGGCCTATGTCTGGGTTGATCACCAGATGCTGTAACGTGTTAGGTTCCTTCGGCGGAGTGGGTACCGTGAGGTTCGTATTCTTGGGTGGGGGTCCGATCCACTTTTTTAATAAGTTGATGTGAAACACCTGTGTTCGTTTTGGGGTGATCTGTAGCCTATAAGTAGTCTTTCCAATGGTTGCTACTACTCGGTATGGTCCCTTCCATTCCTTCAGGAACTTTTGTGAGGATGTAGGTAGCATCACCAAGGCCCAGTCGTTTATTGCAAGGGTCCTCCATCTTTTCCCTCGATTGTAATATCTTGCCTGTTGTTCTTGTCGTTTCTCCAGATTTGAGTAGGCGAGGTCGCGGAGTTTCCCTAGCTTGGTTTGTAACTCCCGGGTGTACTCTAACATCTCTCGAGTGCTTTCTAGATCTTCTTTCTCCCATGCGTCCTTCGTCATCTCCATGAGACTCCTGGGTCTTCGTCCGTACAATAACTCAAAGGATGAGCAGCCTAGACTGCTCTGTACCTGGCTCCTTATAACGAATAGGGCTAACGGTAATATCTGGTCCCATTCTTTGCCCTCTACGTGTAACATCTTTTTGAGGGTTGCTTTCAAGGTTCCATTATAGCGTTCCACCAACCCGTCAGTTTGCGGGTGGTACACGGAGGTTTTGATCTGGCGAACATCAAGGACTTTGCAGACTTCCTTCATCAGGCGAGAGACAAACGGCGTGCCCTGGTCAGTCAATATTTCTTTCGGAAAGCCGACTCTTGAGAAGAGCTCCACGAACCGGTCGGCTATGTTCCGGGTGGTGGGGGCTCCTAAGGGGAATGCCTCCGGAAAGCGTGTAGCATAGTCGACCACTACTAGCACATAGGTATGGCCTCGTTTTGTACGAGGTAGAGGACCTATGAGGTCCATCCCCACTCTTTCGAACGGGGAGCCTATCACGGGAAGGGGTTGAAGTGGCACAGCTGGGGGTCTCTGTGTGTTCCTCGTCTGGCATACTGTGCAGGATTGACAGTGTTCTTTGGTGTCCTTGTAGATGCCAGGCCAATAGAAGTGTCGGAGTAGGTTTTGTGTGGTCTTCTCCGTCCCTGTATGTCCTGCCGTGAGGTGGGAATGTGCGAAAAAGAGGATTTGTTCTCTAAAGGATTGGGGCACTATGAGCTGGTGTGGTTCGGAGGGAGCTCCCTGTCTGTAGAGTAGGTCGTTTTTAATGAGAAACCGGGGATATACTACAGGGTCTACTCCTATGGATCTGTGTGCCTGTTCCCATGCGTTTAGGAGTGTGGCATCGTTGGCCTGGGCGAATCGAAAGCTACGATTCAGGAGCCATGGTTCTGCCGTTATCAGGGCTGGGGCTGGGATGTTCTCCCTCCTGATAGGGTGTTCTTCCCCCCCTCCCGTCTGAGACAGGGCCATGCGGAACATATCTTGGAATTGGGGATTATCGGTCCCTATGATTAGCTCTTCGGGAAGATTGTCAAGGACTCCTACTAGTTGCGGAGACCTCCTTGCTCCGGCTTTCCTTCCTCTGAATCGCTTCTGCTCCTCGCTGGTTCCTCCGTTCTCCCGTCGTCTGGCCGTCGCTCTCTTCCACCTTGGCTCTCACTCTCTCGACTTCCTCCGGTGTCGTCACACACCCGGCTCCTTGTCTCCAGGATATTTATTGGCTGCTGGCTGCGTAGGTCTGCACAGAGGGCGGTAGTAACTGGGAGGGTTTCCCAGTTAAAGCAACAGGCGTCCTCCTGGGAAGGTCCGGTGTCGGATGAAGTCCACGGATCGTCCTGGGGAGTACAAATCACAGGCTTTGTCATGTCGTGGTGTGCCCACCAGTCTCCCTCAGCGAGGGGTTGTTCCCCGTGTTCCCCGTGACAGCCCCTGATGGGGATTGTCGCACAAATATGGTTCCCCAAGGAAGTAGTGTCTGACAGGGGCACCAACTTCATGTCTGTTTACAACACGTCCATGGAATAGTGTGGAGTAACTAACAAGCTCTCCACACACTGTCATCCTCAAACCAATGGGATAGTTGAGGGATTCAACAAGACCCTAAAGGGCATAATTTGGCCTTACCTAAGCCAATGAGGTGGAAGAAGGACATCCTCTCACCATACCTGCACGTTGTCTACGGGGAGGTGCCACAGAAGGAAGGTGGGTTTAGGCCATTCGACATCTTTAGGGACACCCTGTTAGGGGAATTCTCAGTCTGTTGAAGGAGGGGGAAGCAAGCTCCCAAGATGCCCAACCTAGCATGTGGTACACTACATGCTCACCCTCAAAAACTAGATGACCAAGTTCTGGAAGATGGCTTCTGACAACTTGGATGCTAGCCAGGCAGTTATGAAATACTAGCATGATTAGAAGGCCACCCTGGTAAAGTTCCAGCTTTGCCAGAAAATGTTGTGATGGAGCCAGTGGAGCTCAGGGCCCTTCCAAACCTTTTGACAGGGCCCTATGAGGTAATTGAGAGGGAGGCCACCTAATTGGAGGACCTCAATACTCCCAGACACCCTTTAAAGGTACCCCATTCTCAAAGCTGATGAGCTCATTAAAAGGTTGGAAGATACCAAGTTCCAGAGTATTTTTGACCTTGCTTTGGGGTACTGAAAGATAGCCCCAACTGAGGGGGTCAAAGAGAGGTCAGCAGTTTCTACTCCAGGGGGTCCCTTTCACTTGAAAGTGATGCCCTTTGGGTTGAAGAATGCCCCTGCCATGCTCCAGGTATTGGTGTACCAGGTCTTATTCCTGGATGGATTCCTTCAATGTTGCCTACTTGAATTATATAACTGTCTACAGTCGCAGCTGGTAGGGCCACTTGTTTCACCTCCGGGAATTGTTTCAGAAAATGCCCCTCTCTGAGGGGTCACCCCAAACATTTTACCTTCCTCCTCCTCTTTTTCTGACCTTCTTTTTGTTGGCTTTAGGACTATGATCACGTTACTACTGCTAACCAGTGCTAAAATGCATATACTCCCTTCCCTAAACATGGTATAATTGGTTTACACCTCTTTGGCATATTTAATTTACTTGTAAGTCCCTTCAAAGTGGCATACCATATACCCAGGGCTTGTAAAATAAATGCTACTAGTGAGCCTGCATCACTGGTTGTGCCACCTGCACGAGTAGCCTTACAAACCTGTCTCAGGACTGTGTGTGCAGTCTACTGCCACTTCGCCTTGGCATTTAAAACCACTTGCGAAGCCCTAAACTCTCATTTTATTACACATAATTCACCCCTAAGGTAGGCCCTAGGAAGCCATAAAGATAGGGTGTAGTGCAACCTAAAGGCAGGACATGTACTTTTTAAAAATGTTTTGCATGTCCTGGTAGGAACAATAGCTACTTCCTTTTTCACTACTGTGAGGCCTATTCCTCTTATAGGCTAGCATTAGGAATTCCTTAATACGATTTTAAGCTGTAATTCCTGATTCGAATGGAGTGACTGCATCACGCTTCATATATTTGGAATTATAATGGTAAATCCTCTTTAATGGTAAAGTTAGATTTAACATGACTATTTTAGAAAGAGGAGATTTCTCTGCACTTACAACTCTGTGTGCCTTACAGCATCTCTAATATACGTCTGGGGTGGGTGACAGCTACACTTTGTACATTCCATCTAGAGCACCACAAAAACAGGAAGGGTGTGTCACATGGCAAATGGAAGCATTGTCATCTTCCCTAAGTTATCATGAGCATGCTGCAGCCTGTCCGCTGCTTTGCGCACATTCCAACACAGACTTATTTTTACAAATGCCTGTTTTGATATTTTCACATGTGAACCTACCGCTTTTTTCATGCTTTGCTGGTTCCTGGGATTTAGTCTGAACAGTGTGGACAAGGTCAAACAACAATGCCCCTTGTTATAATGTTTTGGTCAGGCCCAACATACAGACAAAACATACAGATGCAGCTGTTGTTTGGGAATACGTACCTTGGTCTTATTGGAATACACAGAGAGGCAACAGAAACTTGGAGAGGAGCCTTTCCAGGGAGAACAGCACAGCATGACAGCACTTATGATGTAGATCTACCATCTATAGACTGAGGTACGGGGTATGCTGATAATGCCCAGAGATCTTCAAATATATAATCATCTTGCTTCTATACATGGAGAGAGAGGTTAGATTACGCTATCATTTACTATGACAGCTCCTTTTATGATTTACGGACTACTTGTTATGTTGACCGCATTTGTGTTTTGCATTTTTCTGCTTATTGTGGCACGTATACTGCATATTAGAGCACATTAGTTAAAATAAATATTCTAAACTTGTTCGTGTCTCTGTCTTATCTTATTGTGGACATGACAAGAGCGTGAGTGAAAGGGTGTGTCTTGCAACCCCAATTCCTGACAGAGTCAGGAGTGTTGTATTCTGGGGTGTTTAATCACTTTTTCCTCTGTGAGTGAGTAGGAGGGCAAGTGAGACACTATAGCTAGTCGGTCCTGGGCTCATGGGTACTAAGGTGGTAGGATCACTCAGTACCTATATACTAAGGTTCCATAATACTATGCAAAGTTCTGTGTTTATGCAGAATCACTGCAACAGGTGGGTGTGGCAGAGAACTCATCTGCATTTATCTGCATTCTGATATCTCTTCCTGGGCAGGAAGAGAGAGGGGGAGCTGGCACCTACACCTGAATAGGCAGTGTCCTGCTACCCACACAAAGGGCTGACTACACCCTACTGAAAATCTGGAGCCAGGGCTGGGAGGAAAGGGGGACTTGTGCACTTTGAGGGCCTGCTTTGAAGTCACCCCTACTTCAAAGGCACAACTGGGTATAAGTACTGGTCTCTGACCCTACCAAGACAGTACACTACTGGACCTGTGAAGAACTCCTCCCGAAGTAAAGAGTGCTGTGCTATAAGGGGTTGCCACTTTGATTGACTGCTGCTCTGGAAGAACTTATTTTCTGCTTTGCTGTGCTGCCCTACTGCCTGCTGATCTCTGCCATGCTGTGAACAAGTGATTCAACTTTATAGACGAGTCATACAATTTGTTTCTCGCTCTTTTTTAATATCTCTGGCGGGAGCTGCGCCTCCAGCACCTGGGCAGGGCAGAGGCCTTGTAATTAGCCCTGCCATGATTAACTCAGTGATGGGCAAAAATCCTCAGAATCATGGGGACCTGCCTTTTGAATAGCACAGAAAATTGAACAGCTTGATACTGTCTTTCCACACAATAGTCCTGTAGAGAAGCACAGTATCCTTACTATGTGCTTGCCGAGTGGTCTAATTCCTTCTTTAGCGGATTGCAAAACCTGGGGGAGGCTGTATGCTTCAATGTATACATTGTGCTTTGGCACCCCCTCCATGAGCGTTCTGCAGAGAGTCCTAAAACATGTACAGGATGAATACAGGGCTGGTCCAGCCCTGGATTTGGGGATGAAATTAGTGGGAAGGTTCCCTATAGTCTCCGATATGATTCTGGCTAACATTAAAGGTGAAGCAGTTTGCTTGTAGGTGTGACAATGCCTTCCGGTGGTTGCTGATTGAGAGTTGCAGTTTCCAATTATTATTGCGGATGTTCATACGTCCCAGGGATGCAATATTTGGGAGTCAAACCATTTACACGGGTACAGACTAAACCCCCTCTGGATAAGGAGGGTTGTCCTGTCTTTCCGAAGGAGATATGGAATAAAAACATACAGCAGCAGAAGCCTAGGTCTCGTGCTGGTTCGCCACCACCTGACCCATCTGAGCGTAGATATGATTTCCATGACTGCTCTAAAATTAAATCACCTGAGAAGTTCCAGGTTCCTGATCCCCGTTCTCCTCGTTCCTTTCAGGAATTGTCGGATCAACAGTTTGGCAGAGGGGAAGACAGGATCGCTGACAAGGCGAGGCCATGCAGCAAAGGCGAGACCAACAGCACCAGTTTGATGTGAAAGTCAAAAGGGAGGACTCACCCCAATATCGAGCCCCATTTAAAAAGAAAAATGTTGCTGCTTTGACTAAAAAGTATGCCCCAGATGGTGAGAACCCTCCTACTGGACAGAAGTTGGGCAGTGACTCTCCTCAACAGCGCGGCGGAAGTTACTATAGTTCGGCAGAGACTCCACCGGCGTCTGGAGGTAAAAGACATATTTATCACTGTTGCAATCGCGGACACCCGCGTGTCCCCCCCATAGACTCCATGAAGTAGACATCCAAATCGAAGGTGATATTAAGCGCTCTGTAAATGCAGTTTTTTTTAAAAGAAAAAAGTTGCTGCTTTGACTACAAAGTATGCCCCAGATGGTGAGAACCCTCCTACTGGACATAAGTTGGGCAGTGACTCTCCTCAACAGCGCGGCGGAAGTTACTATAGTTCGGCAGAGATTCCACCGGCGTCTGGAGGCAAAAGACATATTTATCACTGTTGCAATCGCGGCCACCCGCGTGTCCCCCCCATAGACTCCATGAAGTAGACATCCAAATCACAGGTGACATTAAGCGCTCTGTAAATGCAGGTTTTTTTATCAATCTGACGTCTTCCTACGACATTTTGCTTGCGGAGGTTGATTGGCCTCCACCTTTTGTCCTCCCTTCCTCTCGGGCGAGGATGTAATACTTCCATCTTGTTCCCATTACGTCACAGAGGAAACTAAATATGCTCACGCTTTGGAGTGGGCTTTAGCGCTGGCTCCTGCTTTATACCGCATGCCAGCGGGTTGGGATAAGGATTCCCCATCGCATGTTATTCCTTTATGATCTACACCTCAACCTCAGCCACAATATCCCAAAAGAGAATAATCTGGCCTGGGAGCCACGCAAAAACCAAACAGGAGCAAGGGCCTTCCTTGGCCTCACTGGAAAGTACAGGAGGCTTGTTAAGTTATATGTCACCGTTGTTGCCCACTTAACTGAACTGACTTCCAAGACCAAAGAACCAGCCCAAAAAGGTGAGCTGGACAGAGGACTTTCAGATAGCCTTTGATACCCTCATACAGGTCATGTGCAGAGTCCCTGTACTCAAAGCCCTTGACTTGTCCCAGGAATTAATTGTGAAAACTGATACCTCAGAGCATGGCTTGATTTTGGACTGAGCTCGGGCTCCACCAATAGGCTTGTTACAAGTAAGGGACAGGTTGTTGGAAAGGCAGATCACAGCAGACTATTGCTCCGTGTGAGGAGGCTGCTCCTTACATAATGGACTGCAAATACCCACAGCTTCTTTTTATAGATCCTTATGTAGGTCACTCAGCATTGAGGGGAGAGAGGATAGTTTTTCTACTATCGGACCACACCTGCAGCTAGGTTGTTCTCTGGTCGGCCCGGTTTGTGCACACTTCAGATGTGAATTCAAGTCCCCTAGCTTCCCGTCGATGCCTGCAACGAAGACTGCCAGGGTATTAAGGAGGGTCAGCTGTACATCCATTTTGTCAGATGGGTATCGGAGAGCCTCCACCAAGAGTTTAATTGTATTTCAGAGAGATGCCCATGCACTGTCTGTGTTGGACCGTGTGTCACCTCCTGGGTTGGTTTTTCCTTTGTCAAACACAAAAAAGACCACGGGTCCAAAGAGCAGTATGAAGTGCAACAAGGTTTAATCAACCATGTACTAGAGGGGGATCCCTTTAAGGACAGTTCCCCTCACACACCAAACGCATCATGCTTCATCATAGGGGTGCCTCCTCGCGTGAAAGGCCTAGTCTCTATATGGGCTACAACCCCTGCGCTACGAGGGAGGAGCTCAGGGATGTTTTCAAGTGTAGATGAGGTGGGTTAGACTAAAACCCAATATGAGCGTGGTGCGCTTGATATGGAGTGTAGTGCTGGAGTGAACGCGATTAAAACTGGCTACAAGGTTAGCTATGTAGCAACTTTAATCAGCTACCTTGTGACAGGATTAAAAACAAATATCTGAAAACACAGCTTCCCTCATTAGAGGCTTCTGTATTAATGTATGACCAAAGTGTCATGGCCTTCATCAGGGTCGAGCATACAGCTACTGCAAAAAGTGAGGTATATGCACATGTTAAAGATAATGCGCAGTAATGACGGTGTGTTATACTGAGCCAGTGATCCAGATGTTCAGTATTTTCACCGTTGGAACCATCTTTAGTTAAAGAATTCACCACATCCGTCCTGGCCTATTAGCCAAAGTGTACATGCGCCAATCCGACCGCTCGAATGTAGCGTCGAGACCCAGGGCTCACATCCTCAGGACAGGAGGTGGCTGCCCTATCATAAGTTGCAGCTGCAGATTTGATTCCTGAGGAACAATCATGTGCATTATGTGTGTAAGCTGCTAGCATGTCTTCCCATTCTTGTGTGCTGAGATACAAGAGTAGCCCTTGCACTTCTGGCTGGCTTCCTCCTGGAGGAAGAGGGACAAAGGAGACAAGTCTCTTGGCTTAACTCAGTTTGAAAGCAGGGAACGTGGTGTGGGTTGTGGCACTTGTGATTTTGAGTCTTTGGTGGGTTAGCAGTCAAGCTGTACAGCTGAGATATGGTTATGGACTCATTTATTTTGCAATTCTTCGTCTTTGCATTGGTGTTGTATCTTGTTCTCTTGTTAGGTGGCCCTGTGCTTCAGTCTTGGACCTATTGTGGCAGGTGGGCTGAGCCTGGTTCCATATTATTCTCTAGATAGACAATGTTGTCCGCCCGGACCACCTGAGCAGTATTCCTTGTTTGTGGTGGTGTTGGCACAGTAAGGGCCAAAGGAGCTTGTCCCATCCCAGCCACCTCTTTGGTTTCTGGATCTGTTCTCGATTTTACACCGGCGGACTGAAGATTGTTCTTTTTTGTTTGACTGTCACTTTATTGAAGCTGCAGATGAGATTGTATACCTTGGACTCCATTGCTGCTTGAAAAGAGAGCCAAGCCTGCGTCTTTGAAAAGCAAAATTGGGGGTAAGTATATTTTTGGTTGAAAGAGGGCTGTATAGCATTTCTTGGTGTTAGCTTCTGCAGTACTATTTGTGGTGTCCTCCTTGTCGGGCTCAATTTCAATGAGCAGGGATCTGGTTGTGTTTGTGCGAGGGGTTGGATTGACTGCAGCTTCCTTTTATGTTTTTTACACACTGTTTTTGCCAGTGAGGGCCCCCATATTCACCTGGACCTCATTTTTTGCTGATTTCTGCCAATGTTGCCACGTTGCAATTTTTAAACCCTTCCTTGGCCAAGGGCCAGTGGACGGGGCCGCATCACCCCCACCTGTTAGTTAAGCCTTGTCAGGGAGGGGGGCACAAGCAAACTCCCCCTTGTGTGGGACGAAAACTGGATATTCTCCGAGGTTTGTGGTTTGAAGGGGAACATTTACATTGATCTTTTGCTTCTTGTTTGTTGTTTTTTTGATGGAGGGCGCTGCTCTACCACACGTAAGGGTGGAAACTTAATGGTGGGGGGTCATGAGAATGTATGTCCAGTGGAGGCAACACTGATGGATACAAAGCCCCCCTTTTGTATAGCTGTATTTATTTTGTTTTTGTTGTTCCGCACTAGTCACACTGCCACAGTAGACTGCCCTGTTTGCCTATAAGTAGTTGGAGAAAGCATTGTCTAAGTGTCACCACACCTGTCTGTATGGAGAGGGCACGGGCATGCGTCTATGTATTCCAGTTTGGAAGGGTTCTTCTACAATCCGAGAAGGAACTGTTTAGAGCAGGTAAAAGCAAGTTGGTGCAGAACAAAGGTGGTGAAGAGGTGGCTGATGATGTTGATAGGCTTTATTGTTGTCCAATTTGTGCTGCTGTGCTTTTGTTATGCCACCTTGTGCCTCTTTATTCCTATATGAAGGTAAAGGAATAAGGTCCTGAATGACCACTTTCGTCCTCCGCTGCAGAGTAATGAGAATGCAGGATGTGGGAGAGCAATCTCACCGATGGGGCATGCAACACTGGCCTAACAACAGCCGTTTCTGCCCCAGCAGGGGGTACCGTGGCTCTAGCCTTACTCACTATTCTCCAAATATCACACAATGCTGCCCTTCTGCCCTCCACCTCCTTCTACTCCTACTCTTGCTCCAAGCTTTCCCTCAATCTGGAGCAAGGAGTCACACTGGATGTTAGCGGTCAGAGGTCACAGCAACAAAGGAAGGTGGTGTGGCAGCTGAAGATTGAAGGCAACTGGGGTAGCAGAGTCAGCAAAGGCCAGATTTACTAATGCTCATTCACTGGTAAGTATCGGCTGTTACCTGCTCAATGCCCTGGCTCTCCCCGACTCACCGGCTCACCAGATTCAGCTGACTCAGTGCCCCACTGCAATCACAAGCCTCGAGTGAGTGCCAGAAGATTGAGGGTGAGCTGGGGTGTATGGGGTAAGAGGAGGAACAGGAGTCAGAGTTGGGTGAGCCCCCTTCCTGCCTTCCCATCCTTTGTGTTCTCTTTGCACTACACCACACCTCTCAGTGATTGACTCTGCAGACCAAATTTTGCTCTGACGTCGCTTTTGTGTCACCACAGCTCTCGTTTTTACAACAGGGCGCAAAGTCTGCAGCCCAGACTGAGTATTTCTCCCTACTTTCAGCTGGGGGGAAATGTGTTAGACCTGCCAACCTTAGGGTGGTCTTCCCCAAAACATTTTGCCTTCACCCTCCTATTTTTCTGAATTCATTTTTGCTGCCCTTAGGACTCTGTGCTCTTTATGGGCCCGATTCACAGAACTAACTTAAGACAAAATCCTAAACTTACTACCATTTTCGTATTCACAGAAGGCACTTACTCATTTTGGTATTCACAGAAGACACTTACTCACTTCGGTATTCACAGAAGTTAGGAGTCCTAACTTTAGAACTCCTAAATGCCTTCTGTGAATACCGAAAGTCTTAAAATTAGGATTTTTCTCAGTTTAGGAGTCCTAAAGTTAGGACTCCTAACTTTACTACTATTAAACTGCGAAAAATCCTAATTTTAAGGCTTTCGGTATTCACAGAAGGCATTTGGGAGTCCTAAAGTTAGGAGTCCTAACTTTACTACTACTAAATTGAGAAAAATCCTAATTTTAAGACTTTCGGTATTCACAGAAGGCATTTAGGAGTCCTAAAGTTAGGAGTCCTAACTATACTACTACTAAACTGAGAAAAATCCTAATTTTAAGGCTTTCGGTATTCACAGAAGGCATTTAGGAGTCCTAAAGTTAGTAGTCCTAACTTTACTACTACTAAATTGAGAAAAATCCAAATTTTAAGACTTTCGGTATTCACAGAAGGCATTTAGGAGTCCTAAAGTTAGGAGTCCTAACTATACTACTACTAAACTGAGAAAAATCCTAATTTTAAGACTTTCGGTATTCACAGAAGGCATTTAGGAGTCCTAAAGTTAACTTCTGTGAATACCGAAATGAGTAAGTGCCTTCTGTGAATACCAAAATGAGTAAGTGCTGGAAATTTTTACGTCCGAATAGCGTCGGGAAAAGTGTACGATAGGGAGCCGGACATTTTGACGTGCAAATCGTAAAACAGAAGTCCGAGTGCGCAAGTACGATCCGTACCGCCTGTCCGAATACACAACCGCATGTAAAAGGCCCCGTATGGAGCAAACGCAGTAGCACACATGTACACGGGTAAACTTGTGGCCGGATACTAGTCGAACAGCCCCCCTCTCCCCGCATATGTCAGAACCGTACCCCCGTATGTCAGCACCGTACCCCCCCTGTAGGCACTGTACCCCAGCCCCGTACCTGTTCGCACCGTACCCCCGGCCCGTAGTGCCTGTACGCGCCGCACCCCAGGCCCATACCCCAGCCCCATACCTGTACGCACTGTACCCCAGGCCCGTACCCCAGCCCCGTACCTGTACGCACCGCACCCCATGGCCATTCCCCAGCCCCGCACCTGTACGCACCGTACCCCAGGCCCGTACCCCAGCCCCGTACCTGTACGCACCGCACCACATGGCTGTACCCCAGCCCCGTACCTGTAAGCACCGTACCCCAGGCCCGTACCCCAGCACCGCATCTGTTCGCGTCGCACCCCAGGACCGTACCCCAGCCCCGCATCTGTACGCGCCGCACCCCAGGACCGTACCCCAGCCCTGTACATTGACGCACCGCACCCCATGGCCGTACCCCAGCCCCGTACCTGTATGCACCGTACCCCAGGCCCGTACCCCAGCCCCGTACCTGTACGCACCGCACTCCATGGCCGTACCCCAGCCCCGTACCTGTACGCACCGCACCACAGGCACGTACCCCAGCCCCGCACCTGTACGCGCCGCACCCCAACACCGTACCCCAGCACCCTCACCCAGCATCGCGTATGTACGGACCTCACCTATGCGAAAAAGACTCGTACAGAACTAGGACACTGTAAAACAGCACAAGGAGGGTCAACTCGACTCGCACAACACCACAAAACAAGTCTACATGCCAAAATACATCTCAATGACTGACCTGGGACATCCAAACAGAGGCCCAAAATCACAACCACCTCTTATAACACACCCACCAAAATTTCAAACCCAGCCACACCCACAAATGGACCAATAAAAGGGGCCCACACACACAACCCATGAGCCTTTGCAACAGACCCGCTGCTGCCAGACCCCACAGACAAACAACTGTACCTTACTCACACCTTAACTACACCTTAACTTACACACCTTCACACAACCTCCTTCACAAACACCCCCTCTTCACATTCACACACACACCCACAACCATCCCCACCCACACCCCACACCATGCCCACCGACAAGAATCCAAAGTTCACAAGGGCGGAGCTGGACCTCCTTGTCTACGAGGTCATCATAGTCGAGCCACAGCTGTTTGGAACATTGGTCAGACAGACCAGCATAGCCCAAAAAACTAGCCTGTGGCAGAAAATCGTCGATAAGGTGAATGCTGTTGCGCCCATCCGAAGGACCAGGCATGAATGCCAAGCCAGGTGGTACGATCTGCGCAGGGCAGTCAAGAGGAAAATGAACGAGGAATACGCCCAGAGTAACATCACTGGAGGTGGGATGCCCCGCAGACCCGTACATTACCATCCCTGGGAGGAGAAGGTGATGGCCATGCTTCCGCCGGTGGGAGTACATGGAGTCGAAGGAGTCGCAGAGTCTGGTGAGTACACAAACAACTCACGTAACATGGGGGAATGGCATCCACACTACAAATACACCAAAGGCACACGACTTCCCCCAAGCCCTCACCGCACACAACCTCACTCAAAAACCACGCTCATGCCACTAACGTCTCCATGCCCCATTCACAAATAAAGGCAATGCCATGTCCTAGGCCACACCAACCACAAACCCAAGACTGGATGTCCGGGATGCTGGGAGGGTGGGGCTCACACAACACATTGTGCAACTCAGAAGCAGACACCAATGCCCTCAGCCCATATGGCCTAGGTACATACCCATGCACCATGCCCAATGCACAGGGACTGGCAAAGTACTGACAAGGTAGCTGACACTTGGCCCTGCTGTATGCAGCACAAGGCCCTCCTGTGACCACTGTACACTCAAACACCAACTCCACAAGCTCAGATATCTAGCACAGGAACTCACACTCACTGACATGCCAGCATGCACCATGAGGGCACAGACACATCACCTGGGAGACCCAATGAAAAATCACACTACACCCAACAACATGCCCGGTCACCCCCCCCCCCCTTACACAAGCACACCCCCCCAGGGCAGGCAACAGATTTACCCACACTCACACTCACAATGGACATGTGGCACAACAAGACCAATCCATAGCCAAATAAGCATCCTGGCCAAAATTCAACAGGTCAAACACTCAGGAGAACATATCAATCTGTCCCCCGCAACATACCCATCCCCAAGTGGACATTGAGAGGAATGCTAGGCACATCCAACTACCTGGAGGAACTGTGACAACTTGAGTATGTATGAAACATGGATGTGGCATGAAACAGCATTAACATTGTCTCCCTCTCATGCACAGGGCAACGTCATGGACCTCCCCCCAACAATGGGGGGAACAATCACAGTCACAGGCTCAGCGTGAAGATGATCCCACCGGCAGCGACGCTCTCACCACTCCGTGGATGACCCCGATCAACCTGGCCCCTCTGGTGCCCAAGCCCCTGGAGCACCTGCGTCCGGTACATCTGTGCCAACCCCCACCCCCATTCCTGCCACATCCCAGGAGACACCCAGGAGCCCTGCTCGCACTGAACAACACAGCCAGTCTGACCAGGAAAGACAAGGTTCTCTGGGAACCCAGGAGGAGGCAGACAACCCCGCAAATGCCATCCCTCAGGGGTCCCGTAGACCCGATGTGCCCACAACAGCAGGCCAGGCTCATGTGGGCAGGGGTGGTGGGAGTGGAGGCAGGCGGAGGCGCGAACCTGACCAGCCAGCTGAGGGAACCGATATATCACAGATACGCCACATCCTGGACACATACCAGCATGACACCAGGTAGTGTCGAGCCTCACAGAGATGAAGGGGACCCTCGACGAGATGAAGAACCTGCAGGCCGAGCAACATGCCAGTCAACAACAACACCAAGGACGGATGGAGACTGGCTGAGCTCCTGGCGGTGCAAACGGACATGAGCCGTTCACTCCGTCGGATCGCCGACAACATGGGCAACCCTCCCTGTGCCACCAGGCGAAGACCACCACCAGCCACAGGGAGGGAGGAGGAGGAGGATTCGTCCGACGGAGCATCACAGACATCGTCAAGGCCTAAATCTGAGGGTCCCCCCAGGAAGGTGGGTCGTCCACGGAAAAGACCGTGAGAGTCAGCGGACCATCCACATCTCCCAGGTCACCTAGCCTGGCACCTGGCCCTCTGGCGCAACAGCAGCACCTCATCCAATCACATTCTCTGCCACATGGACTTGCTGGTCACAGTCTGACCAATGATGACCAACACTGTGTTCTGGACTCTGATGACTTCCAAAGCAAAGGATACCATCTCCCCCTGTGAACTTTGGATTCTATGCACCTGGTAGAGCACCTTAGTTCATCTACCTAAACACGTACCCCACCATAAATAAAAACTTTATTTTGTCATGAGATGTTGCTGTCATTTTGCATTAGTCCACAACATATGTGTGTGTAAATGTCAAACTATGCCTGAGTGTTGAACTAACTCCACCCATCCATACCCTGGGATCTGAGTCTGCTTCAGGACACACATGGGTCACAATGTATCATTCAATGCAGACATGAAGCACAATACTCACCTGTGATGGCCTCAAGCTGCTGAGGGGGGGCTGTGCGGACAGACCAATTTGGAAGAGTACCATTAAGGCGTAGAGGTCATGCCTCATTCGGAGGTTCCCGGGGAGGGAGTCCCAGGTATGTGTTCCCAGGTGGGAGAACCATGTCCTGCATGCATGAGTACGGTGGATGTGAAGAGTGGTGGCCAGGTCAAGGTTGGATGCACGGAGATGGCACTACGGGGTCTCGGATGACAGTGGTACAAGGTTGGTTTTGGGTCGGGGTTGTGGCCTGCCTCCTGAGTGTGGGTGGGGAGTCTGAAGGTCATCCTGCAGCACACAGTGATCCATTGCAGCTATCTCTGCTGGACGGTGATGTGGCTGGGGCGCAGGATGTTGAAGCTGAGGTGTGCAGATGCACCCTGGATGTGGACAAGTTTCCCGGGAGTTTGGATGTGGCTGCTCCGTAGAGGGCAGGGCAGTATTTGACACGGATGTTGTCGTGGACCTGGGGGATGGTCCGTCTTTCCTTGGAGTGGATCTATCTGGGGATCATGTGCATAATGCAGAGGGTTTTGCAGTCTGAGGCACAGATGCTGGTGATTACCATGGCAAATGTGAGAAAGCAATCCATGATGCACACCATCTTGTGTGCGTGGACACTGGGTGCTTGTGCAGGGCTCTTGCGGGTGGGACACAAGCAGTTGACCCAGCTGTAAGGGGACAATCCTCAGATGTTGACCTCAGTCCTGTACAAGTCCTGCCTCAGGTGGCTGATGTTCAGCCATTCATCAATGAATGTCATGCAATCTTGAATATTGGAACTGGCAATGTTCTGCGTCCTTGGTGAGGGTGAGGAGCACCTGGCTGTGAATGGCATACGAGTTGATGATGAGGTGCCGTGCGCATGTGATTGTGGAGAGAGGGGTCCTGGACACATTGTAGATTGACACGCTGAGAGATGATACCTGTGCCATGTGCCTGACGACGACACCATACTACATGCAGAAGCCTTGAGTCCCACTCCCATGGACTTGCTGGGGTACAGAGCCGGTGGGGAGTAGGAGGGACATGACCTGGTTGGTGTGACAGGGCCTGGAAGGCGTGGCAGCGCTGTGTAGGCAGTCGGAGTTGCATACTCATCATGCAAAGGTGTTGTGTGTGCGCTTAGTGTATGCCTGAGAGCAGGCAGGAGATATGTGGATGGACATTGCTTGGAGGGTGTCTGCAACATCAGACTGTAGGGTGATGTGGGTCATGCAAGGACCTGAGGGTCGTGCAATGTGCACGTTGCATGTGCAGACGGTCCAGCCTTTGGCACCGCGTGGCCGCAACTGTGGCACAGACAATCTGATGACAGCCAAAAGAATGGGTTGAGGGAGGAAGGGAGGAGCATCTCTGATGTGTGTGTGTTGCCAAATTCAGAAACTTTGTGTGCCCTTGCTGCAGGGGCAGCAACAGCAGGCGGCATGTCCTGGAAACTATGCCACAAGTTCCACCCAAAGACTAGGATGTCAGAAAGGACTACTGCAACAGGTGTATGTAAAGGAAGGAGTGTCCGGATTTCCATGGCACACCCAGAGACAAAGGATGCAAAATCACCAAAGATGACTGACACCGGATCATGAGACTGAAGGGCGAGCTGCGCACAGGAAACACACCCTCAGCAGGTGTTGACGGCCCGTTGTGGGGACCAACATGCCAAAACACATACACAGCCATGGACTCCATGCACAATAGAGAATCAAATACATGAAGAACAGCATGCAGGTTGCTAATCTACACATAGACTCATATGCACAATCTTTGACAACTATGCCAGAGATGCCGCATGCACAGTGGCAAGAGACCTGCATTGACAGAGATGAGGCACCTTGGAGGGTGAGGAACACCTTTATTACTCAGGCTCACACCTATGGAAATGCATCAATATGAACAGGCACACAGGTCATTTGGATGAGCATGTGGGACCTACACTGGACACCCCCTTCGCACCACAGATGCAGTAAATCCATTGGACTGGCACACAAGTGAAGGGGGTGAGCCAAACATCCCCTGCTGCACACGGAGAGGCTGCAATTCCCCATTGAGCCTCTTATGGGGATGTCCAACACTATGTCCACCCGTAGCATCCCGTATGTTTCATAGGGAAGTTTTACACACATTGATGCCTTCATCACAATCCACAATCCCATTACAGATGACTGTCACGAAGTGTGACTATCAATTCATGTGAGTCATGCTACATGTCATGTGCCCCATGGTGAGTCGACATGTATGCATAGTAACAAAACCTGCACAGGAGCAGTGCCCACACATTCCAAACAACTACCACACCCAACATGGCTTGCTGCAATCCTTACCCAAAGGAGACATCTCACCATGTCCGTGCATGTAACGCTGATAAAGCACACGTTGCAATACTCATGAGGAATAGCAGGAGCACAACGATGCCACGAGCAGACAGCATATGCAACTACCTGGGGATGACAGACACACAAGAAGTCAGGAAAAAGATACTCATCCGCATGCATGGACATGTACTCTACATGAATAAGGTTGACACCATGCTAGTTGAAAACTGAGTGTGTCAGCTAAAATGTGTGGAATGACAACATCACTCGAGTGACACATCAGTACACACCTCTAAGTCACTTAGCATACAGTCAGCTGGACACACACATTGCAACACATGCCACACAAGGCTCCAAGCGTGCACACTCAGACCCAGGGACTCACCATTATGAGAAGAAGTTGCGTATGAGCTGACTCCGGATGTCCTCCTCCTCCTCACTTGCCTCGTGACCAAGGCCTTCATCCTCCACGGGTGGATGTTCCTGCTCATCGGGATCCAGGATGAGTGGCACAGCTTTCTCCACTGCCATGTTGTGCAGCATGCAGCACACGAGGAATATTTTGCAGACCTTCACCGGTGCATATGGGAGGGACCCGCCTGTCTTGTGGAGGCACCGGAATTGGCTCTTCAGGAGGTCAAACGTCCTCTCAATCACTCACCTCGTCTGCCCATGGGCGTTGTTGTAACGGTGATCTGCAGCTGTTCTGGGATTGCGGTGAGGCGTCACCAGCCATGGCATGTTGGGATAGCCAGAGTCCCCTACATGGAAACATCATGTAAAGAAGTGGGTCGGGAGCTGCCGTAACATACAAAGATACCACTAAATACAGGACAAACAGAGTATACCCACCAACAAGACATGCTCGTTTGTTGTGCAGCCGCAGCACCATTTCTGGCACCTTGCTACGCCTCATGATGTAGGCATCGTGTGCTGACCCTGGAAAAAGTGCACAGACATGGGAAATCAGCATGTTAGCAAGACACAACACAAGGGCATTGATGGAGTGATAATGTTTTCGGTTTCGATAGGCTACCTCCTGTGCCTGTGGTGGTACCAAAGCCACATGTGTCCCATCAATGGACCCAATTACATGGGGCATCCCTCCCAGGGCATAGAACTCACCCTTGTGCTCACGAGTTGGAAAATGGATGAATTCATCCAGGTGCTCCAACATGGCTTCTAAAACAGCATGCAGGACACGGCTGAACATGGTCTGGGACATGCCACCCACATCAGCTATGGTGAATTGAAACATACCGGTGGCAAAAAAATGTAGGGCTGCCATCACCTTCATCTTGGGGGTCAGCGCAGTAGGATAACTGTGTCGCGGTTGGAGGTGTGGTGCCAGCCTGTTTGTCAGGTCCTCAATTAACGTTTGGGTGAATCTGTAACGGCGTATGCAGTCATGTTCCCTCATGGCACCCAAGTCTGGCATTGGTCGGGGGCGAGGCGGTGCCCTGCAGAAATTTGGAAGGAATAACGAAGATTGAGTACATTACAACACCAATGTCAATGAACTGAGCACATGTTAAACAGTGAATACACATCTGCTAAATACAGAGTCTGGTCTGTGCAATACATCCAGGACACGTATGCCAGCCAGGTGATACTCCTACTAAGAGGCAGCTACAAACGTTGATTGTCAAGGTCTACATGACATGCCATGAAACTAGCTGTGGCACAGTGCAAGTGAACAGCCAGACACATTACAGGAGTGACATACATCCACATATCTGCATTAGAAGGATCTTATCTCATTCAGACAGCTTGCGGCAAGCTAGACGCACAGGTCACATGTCATTTAAAAAGTACAAATCACACATATTGCCATGAAGGGGTACATGTCAAAACTCATAACACAGACATTGAGCCAACGCAGATATGTCCTCAGGTCGAAATACCATGTTCAATGCATACAGACACATGTTACGTGGGATTCCACATGTGGCATGGTGTGCGTAATTGTGTGCCATGCCCATCTACACACAGACACATGTTGGATGCAGCAACAGCAGATGCAGTTGACGGAACACCAACAGCAAGCTCATGGGAACACATGACACACACATGACATAGTCACATAGTGGCACGATGGTAGTTAGATGTCAGGTGTAATTATCCGTGTACCTGGCATCAGGGGACAGTTGCGGGTGTTGGGGACTGTGCCATACCAGTGATGCAGTGCTTGACACGTTTGTACTACATGCAGACGTGTGTGAAGGGGAAGTGTGCAACATAGTGCCCCATCACACATGACATGTGTACACAGGTCACCACACATCTATTGTGCAAAATCATGAGGAGACATCTGCCACATCACTGCCTGACACACCTAGGCCCTGCACATGAAGGACTGCACTGACAATGACTTGATGTACAGCCTTGTGTGAGTCTGACACCTCCATTCCTTCCCTGTGCGCCTCCTATCACCATTGTAAGCTGTGAAACGCACCGTACACACGCTCTGAGGGCATGTGTAGAGTTGTATCACTATATTGGGTTTGGGTTGGAGTACGGTGTGTGTACGGACCGTACACACGTACGTGTACGACTAGTGTGTACACGTACGTGTACTACGGTAGTACACATATGTGTACGACCAGTGTGTACACCTAGGTGTACACACTGGTTGTACACGTATGTGTACACAATGGTCGTATCCCTATAGTAGTGTTGGTGTAGGTGTACGCCATAGTGATACGGGCCGTACACGTGTGTGTACGGGTCGTATCCCTATAGTAGTGTTGGCGTAGGTGTACGCCATAGTGATACGGCCCGTACACGCACGTGTACAGGTCGTATCACTATGGCGTACACCTATGCCAACACTACTCTAGGGATACGACCAGTGTGTACACGTACGTGTATGACCAGTGTGTACACCTAGGTGTACACACTGGTCGTACATGTACGTGTACTACCGTAGTACACGTACGTGTACACACTGGTCGTATCTGTAGAGTAGTATTGGGGTAGGTGTACGCCATAGTGATACGACCCGTACACGCGTGTGTATGGGCCGTATCACTATGGCGTACACCTACGGCAACACTACTATAGGGATACGACACGTACACACGCATGTACGGGACGTATCACTATAGTAGTGGTGCCCTAGGGGTACGTGTGAAACGCACCATACCTGTGTGGGGATTTTAAAATCACAATGGGGACACATAAGGGACAAGTATTAGGGCCTCAATGCATGCTGGTTGTCATGGATACCGAGTTCCAAGATCAAAATTTTCCATCATGTGGGCTGGAAAAAGCAGTTGGCCACATTATACATTGTTGCAAAGTGGTTGTTGACTTGACATGCTGCTGCAAATTTGAAAGATGCTAATGCTGTCACTGGTGTATGTTTAAAGGGATTGGAGGAAACGTAGGATGCAAATGAGTCTGACCAATCACTCTGTACTCCTGGAAATGAAATAGGCCAGCAAGGCAGATATAAGTCAGCCAGAACCCATGAGAGGGCACTTGCCTGCACAACAAGTCATTGGACACCACTGCTGCTGTCATTGCTTTCTCTGTCAACATGTCCAGGTCTGTGGAGGGGGCCCAACCATTCACCCAGGAGGAGAATGAGGCGTTACTGGACGTCATCCTCCCACAGTACCCCAGCCTGTATGGGAGACCAGGGGAGCAGGTGAGTGCTGACTCCACTAGCTTTGACTGTGCCCCTTTTTTGTGACTGTCACTTCTGGCATTGTGTCCAGGTGTGACAGACATGCATTGTTGTTTAGAGTGGCTTCCAGGGTTGGGGGAATGGCTTATGTCTCCCATGCAGAGCATGATGTAGTTCATGTCTGCACTCCTCACTTGCATTGTGCTTACTGTGACAATCACTGCATGGTGCATGGCACATTCAGCCTGGCTAATCCTTTTGGGCATTTTTGTTCTATTGTCCTGATGTGATTCTGTGGTCCCCCTGATGTGACAGGTGACTGTACCCACAGATGTGTGTGAGTTGAGTGGAGCTGTGGTGAGAGTGTTCAAATGATGTGTACGCCCCCTGGACATTGATGTGTGTGAATGTTCCTTGTCATGTGGGTGAGTGTCTATGTGGAGTGTTGCACCACAGCTGAATGGAGGAGGCATATGCTCTACCCATCTGATGTGAGAAGGAAGCTGTGCTGTGTGTCTGACTTGCTGGGCTAGCCCCACGCCTGTGACACCCCCCAGGAAAGTGGCACATGTGCAGAGTGAGGTTTGTATCAGCTGTTGCCAATGGCAGGTGAAAGATCTGTGCCTGTGTGTGTCTGTGTACTCTGCTGAGGTTGCATCAGTGGCCTGGGGCATGTGACTGCTTGGAGGTGCTGTCCATCAGCCTTGTGTTGATGTGATGCACAGTGTGTGCCATGATCAGGGAGTGTGTCGAACCCCTCATGCCACCTGTGTACTTTCAATGCCATGTAGTGCATTGGCGCTTACACAGAGGCGAATGTCCCTATGACAAAGGTGCTATTAGTTGGCAGCATACTATGCCCTGTTCAACAAATCAATGATGTTAAAATGTGTGTCTCTGTGACATGGAGCAGGTGTAGTGATGTAGTCTCACTTTGTCATCCTCACAGGTAACCGCCTACGAGAAGGGGAGAATTTGGAAGAGGGCCGTCAGGGCCGTGAATACGGTGGAGGGTCGCAGTCGGCGCCTGCCCCAAGTGAGGACATGCTGGCAGGACATCCGGTGCTGGACCAGGAGGATCGCCCGGGTCCTGCTAGGGGACTCACCACCACGCCCCCACGGCGGGCGCCGGCGCCTGACCCACCAAATGAAGCGTGTCCTGGCGGTGGTCTTCCCTGAGATGGATAGGCGGTTACAGGAGAGACAGCAGCAGGAAGGGGGTAGGTACATGTGTGTTTGTTGTGTGTCACCAGCTTTTGGAAGTGCTCATTCGCCTGGATACAGTGCCAGGGTTTATATGTGCTGTGCATATCCTGTTCCCCCAAGTCAACCGGTGCTGTTCGTCCTCCCTTCCCCTCCTTGACATGTGTTCCCTGATCTGTGTGTAATCACTACTGCACATGGTCATCTAGGCTGCAAGTTATTCACGGTGCACACTGCTTTCAGCATCATGGGTGGGGGTGGTCTGTGACATGTGTTGGTACCTTACCTGTGCCCTGTCCTGTTCACTCATTTGGGGGTCCATAATTGTTTGCACTCTCCTGAGTCTCAACATAGGATTGTGAGGTTTCAAATAAACAGACTTGCAGCATGCATGACCGATGTAGTGGCCTCAGACATTATGTGCATGAGTGGGAGATATGCATAGTGCCAGGACGGTTGCTCCTGTTACATTCAGATCATTCCAGGACCATGGAGCAGTGTGCCCACTACAGTCCCCTGAGACACCTTTTCCTAGGAATCATGTGTGGCATCAAACACTGTGCCCATTCACTGTGTGTTCAGCATAGGTTGGCCTCTGTGGCATTGTTCCATGGCCTCATTTGTATTTACGTGAAGTGTGCTACATGTCTCCACTGTCCATGCTGACCCCATTAGGCTTATGCATCCTCACACTGGGCAGTGCCTGTGTGTCTTTGTACAACTATGTGTTGATGGTTGTTTGTCACAAGAATGTGTGGTCAGCCTCACGAGGTGATGTTGAGTACATTTAGGAGTTCTTGATGCACATTTTGTTAATCCCAGATTAAGAGGTGTAAGTACTTGCTCTGTCTCAATCATATTGTCTCAGGAAGGGGGGGTTTGTGCAGGCAAGGCCTACATGTCCAAACCTTAGGTCTCCGTGCCAGGTCTGACCTGTGTGTGATAATTGTCTGGACAGACACTCTACGTGCAGTGACCCAGGCATGTTGTGCAGGGGGTAATGTATGTGCTTTGCAGCATGTGTCAAAAGTTAAAAGACATGTTTCCTGCTCATCCATTTTTGGCACCGGTGTGTGCTCCAGATGCTACGTAGTTTGGTATGTGTGTGCTGACATCTGTGTGGACATTCTTGGTTCCCATGAGGGTGTCTCCTCAGTGCAGGTGCTCCTTATTCCGACACAATTGCAGGGCCATTAGCTAATGCATTGTCCTGTGTCTGGACATGTTTGCCACTCCACATGATAGGTAGTGGGTCAGATGTGTTGCCAACTGTGTCATCATGGTACGGATGGCCATGTGACAGGTGGCATGATTCAAGTTGTTAGTCGAGATGTCTTGTACCTTGGCACTGACTACACTTGTCAACATGTCCCAATAGTTTATATGGTTGACTTTGATATTTTGTTGTGAAGGACAATAATGTGCCTGCATGACAGATGTCTCCCAAGGAAGTGCACAAGAAACCACCTTTACACTTTTAGGGGACACGCTGGCACATTTAAAACAAAGGTACAGTTCTGTAATTAAATTGATTAGAGATTATCCATATACATGTTCCCACAGTGTGGTTGCATTTGGGTTAGTCCTCGGTTATTGCTGATACCAACTTACGGGTGTCAAGTCATCCAGACCACCGTGGTGCCATGTATTTGTACTTCCTGATACCACATTTCTTCTTAACAGTGGCTTATTTGCATTAGGCTGACAGCTCATACAATGACTGTGTAAAAGTAGCTTTGTGTGCACCTCCTTGTGTGACTTCTGTTATCCAGGCACATGTGTGTTCTGTTCCAAAAGTGGCACATTCACACATTCCAAACATGTCGATTGTGTAAAGTGTTGTGATTCCCAAGGGATCACAATGTATTTCTTTAGGATTTACAAAGTACTCACAGGTCTCTGAGTGTGGGGACACCTTCAGCATTGGCGTCTGTTATTTGGCCTTGGGTGCACCAATACTGTTTCTTTCACAGTGAACAAGAGGTGGCATGCCTTCATGGTCTGGCTGTGCTACACTGTTCACAGACACTAGCTTCTCTGTATAATTGGATATCGAGTTATTTGCAGTTTTGTCCTGATGTTCATTTTATCAGGTGGCATGGTGGGTGAACCAACTGGGGAGTGCATGGCTTACATATGTGCGGAGTATTCTAGATGTTACTCATGATGCATTTCCTGATATGCACTGTGACCTATTTTGTTTGGACTCATGTGTCAGATGTACACAGGTGACTGATTATTTCATGTCTCCTCACCTTGCACACATCATCGGGGGACACCGAGGGAGACACCTGCACGGACCAGGAGGAGGGATCGAGCACCGGTGCCACCACTGCTGGGGAGTCGGCGGAATCAAGTGGCACGGAGGGCGAGGGGAGTCAGGTGGAGGACCTGTCTAGTACCAACACCGACTACGACGCTGACGGGTCCGAGGCTGAGCTCCCTGAGGGGGCGGAGGCTGCTCCAACAGCTGGCAGCAGCACTACAACTGTCACCGCCCCCTCCATTTCCATCACCGCTCTCCCACTTGCTCGGGTCTCTTCTGTCCGTGTAGGGCAACAACGTGTCTCCTTCGTGCCAGGCACCGCACCCCCTGCCCCTGTCTCCCCTGCTGCCCTCACTGCCAAGCCTGTGGACATTCAGCAGCATTTGCAGGTTGGGCAGACATTGATCATGACTGTCCTCCATGGCCACACCAGGCTGCTGACACAGATGGTGTCGTACATGGAGGGCATGTCATCAGCGATGTCTGACCAACGGATGTTGCTGAGGTCCATGGACTCGTCACTGACGGCAGCAGTGAGTCTCCTGCAGTGCTTCATCCCCCCTACACCTGCACAATCCACACTTCCTACTCCCGTGCCTGTCCCAAGCACACCCAGACACTCCCAGCCACGCACCCCACCAGACACAGGCAGCACACCAACAGGGAAGGGCAAGCGCACACCTCCTGTCACCCACACTCAGGGGGAAGAAGGCACACCCACTGGGTCTAGGGCACACAGGCAGACACGCAGCCACAGTCCAAGTCCGCATGCCTCACTCCCCAGTCCCTCCAATGTCACTCCCCTCGGCTCCCCTGCCCCACAGTCTGAGAAGGAGACATACTTGGCTGTGCTGGGCCTCAGCCCCACTGGTTCACCATCACACAAACGGGCAAGGCACTCCACGGGTAGGGGAGTTGAGTCCCCCCCCTGTCCACCACCTCCCCCAGTAGCGCTGCAACCCATCCCTCCGACCCCACCCCCTCCTTGGGGCCTGTGGTTCCTTCGGGTGCAGGGGAGACGCTGGCCGAGCTTGCGGACGTGTGCAGCACCATGCTAACCGCCACCTTTGGCGCTGTCCCACCCCCTGTGGTGGAGTCGTCCGTCCCTGCACCCGCAACATCTACCCTTCCCCCTCCTGTCCCTGCGGTGCCTGGTCCTACCCCACATGATGCCCCCCCCCAGTCGCTGAACCAGAGGTTTAGTATGTGCAGGGGAAACATCCTTTACCACACAACCATTACAATGCGGTATGGTTACATCGCGGTCGTGACAATGCAAGTCGTTACACCGACTTGCATTGGAGGGCGCTCTAGACTAAGGAATAGTGTGAATTACTATTCTAACACCTTCCCTACTGTACGTAGACTGGAGTTGGAATAGTAATTCACACTATTCCTAAATCCAGCGCCCTCCAACGCAAGTCGATGTAACGACTTGCGTTGTCACGACTGCGATGTAACATACCACGTTGTGATGGTATGCGTTGTATCATCATACATCCATGTGCAGGCAAGCTCGGGGAGACGTGTGGACATGTGTCCCCCGCCAGGACTTTGCATCTGGACTGGCCTATGGCCTTTGTAAATATTTTCCTTTTATACCTTTTAATTTAATGCTGAATAAAGCATTTTGTTTTTCCTTTGACCAGGATTGGTTTTCAGGTATTGATGTTGGTGCTGATGCTCCATGAGTTGGGGTGGTGATCATGTGTTAGGTGTCTGGGAAATGTTGCAGTGTGCTGCTCATGGGGTGGACCCTGGTATCTGCGTGCCATCACAAGGTATCAGAAAATAATATGTGGTCGTGTATGCTCTTTGTAGTTGGAGACATTGTCCCAAGGAGTGTTCCTTCCTCTGTGGTAACTGACATCTTCCCTGCAGGGAGTGGCACAATTGTTGTGCTGAACCTGTGTCTACATTTCCTTTGTGGGTGACGGATCCCTTCAACTATGGCCATGTCTGCTCATCAATGTCTTCGGCTGCATCGTCTGTGCCATCCTTGGTACTCACTGTACTTGTGTATGGAGTATGTTGCCATGCCTTCATGTAGCAATTGTCCCTTTTTTGCACTATGCATGTGTGTACTCCCAGCCTGGCACACATATGGTACTTGTTCAGCAGGGTATTTGTTCACCTGACTCACAATTGTGGGCATTGTATCTGTGGGAAGTCCTCCCTATTCCTTCCATGGGAGACAACAACTTGGTGGCTGTCCCAGCACCTGTACATTCCTATCAGTCCTGGAATGTGCGTGACAGTGTGTGTTCCCTTTGGCTCTCTTAGTTTAGTAGGCTTTAACATGACTATACCGTCTAGTGACATGATCTCAGTGTGTGTATTGTGCTGCATCTGCCAGGGGTGGGTATGCATGTGTAATTTGTCCTCACACCCACATGTGGTGTGTCATGCAGTGGGGGGAAGACATCCATCCTCATGGGAGTGGGACACTGCTGTCAGTGATGTGTTGTTATGGAACTCATGTCTCTGTCCACTGCTGGTAGTGATATGCAGCCACTCCTCATATGTCTGGACACTGCTGGGAGTCCTCTGCACCCACTCCTCATATGTATGGGCACTGCTGGGAGTGATATGCACCCACCCCTCATATGTCTGGGCACTGCTGGGAGTCCTCTGCACCCACCCCTCATATGTCTGGGCACTGCTGGGAGTCCTCTACACCCACCCCTCATATGTCTGGGCACTGCTGGGAGTGATATGCACCCACCCCTCATATGACTGGGCACTGCTGGGAGTCCTCTGCACCCACCCCTCATATGTCTGGGCACTGCTGCGAGTCCTCTGCACCCACCCCTCATATGTCTGGGCACTGCTGGGAGTGATATGCACCCACCCCTCATACGTATGGACACTACTGGTAGTCCTCTGCACCCAACCCTCATATGTCTGGGCACTGCTGGGAGTGATATGCACCCACCCCCCCCCCCCATATGTCTGAACACTGCTGGGAGTCCTCTGCACCCACCCCTCATATGTCTGGGCACTGCTGGTAGTGATATGCATCCACCCCTCATATGTCTGGGCACTGCTGGGAGTGATATGGACCCACCCCTCATATGTCTGGGCACTGCTGGGAGTGATATGCACCCACCCCTCATATGTCTGGACACTGCTGGGAGTCCTCTGCAGCCACCCACCCACCCCCTTGGTGCAGTACACTGCTGTCCTGGCCATACACCCCCCCCAAATTTACTGCTAATATGCTGCACCAGGCCGTACTCCGACATTTGTGGCGTGTGTACGCCGTGTATCCATAATGTACTGGTGCCGTAGGGGTACGGGTGAGACAGACCGTACCCCTGCATTCATAGGGTGTGTACGGTCCGTACCACGGTGCCCCTACATCACCACGACAATGGTGGTACTGACCGTACCCATGCTCTGGGGGGCGTGGGTACGGTCTGTGCCACGCATACCCCTATGTCACCACTCCAATGGTGGTACGGACTGTACCCACGCTCTGGGGGGCGTGGGTACGGTCCGTACCACCATTGTAGTGGAGTCGTAGGGGTACGCGTGGTACGGACCGTACCCATGCTCTGAGGGCATGGGTACGGCCCGTACCACACGTACCCCTACCTCACCACCACAATGGTGGTACGGACCGTACCCACGCTCTGGGGGGTGTGGGTACGGTCCATGCCACGCGTACCCCTACGTCACCACTCCAATGTTGGTACGGACCGTACCCACGCCCCCCAGAGCGTGGGTACGGTCCGTACCACCATTGTCATGGTGATGTGTATGCGTCCACGTCCACTTCCGTTGTGGCTGTACGTGGGATTGGTGGACACGCCTCCCGAAGTGACCAGACCATGTAGGTAATTTATGTTCAGGATATATGTGTTTTACATTGAGTGGGGGTTATGTTTCCTGCCCCTCGTTTGCGTCGGTTTCTGTGCACCAGGTCGTAGGCTAGGAGGGCCGGGATGACACGTAGGATGGGGTCCATGGCTGTCCTTCGCGTACCGGTGCTCCTTCTTCGTGTCGTCCTCAATTTCCCGGGAGTTTTTGGCTGCCGTAAAAAATTAGCGGTGCGGAGTGACGTGGGCACGGATCGTACTTGCTGGTCCGTAAAACGCTGCCTGATGTCCCGGATCGGAATTGTGGGTATTTCTTAGCCGGTCGGTGTTTTGTACGACTCGTACGGAAATGGTATTTCTGTACGAATCGTACTTGCGGGTTTGTAAGGTGGTTTTCCCGGGTACGAGTCGGACGGAGAATACGCTCCGTACGACCATTCGTACCCGGGTTTTACCAGATCGGAATCGGCACCATAGTGTAGTGCACTGGATATTCCCAGATATATTTCTGGGCATTTGTTTTTTCACTTTTTGAATCAGGTGGCTTGCAGTGCCCCTCATCTGGTGCACACGGGATGTTTTAAAGTTTGGTGAAAAGTTTGAGTCTATATGTATATTGTTTAAATGTGATTATTTGAGTGCATCACGGCTGCGTTTCATTTACTGTTGTTCAATTTTAGAAAGTTGGCATTTTCTTGTCCTAGCCATTTTGTGCCAGCAGCCTGTTCTTGGGTCAAAGGGCTATCTGTAGTTTGCAGTTTGACTTTGATTATTCCTCCAAGTCAGCACCACAATAGACCGATTAGGTGAGCCTGGATGGGCCATCACTGGAAGGATGGGGACAAAGCTCAGCACTACCCCACTTGAAAATCAATAGGGTGTTCCCTGCTTTCACACAAAGGATTTCACACCACTTCATTTTTCAGGCAGCCAGACTGGAACCATGGCAGGGAATTCCAAAAACTCCAAACTCTTCAAATGGAATTTTCTAGAAACTTCTCCTACTTCAAAGAAGGCACCAGGTATAAAAATAGGAGCCTCATACCCACTCTTTAGTTCATGTTCTGGACCTGTGGAAGAACTGTCAGACGATTGCCTGCTACTTCGGTCTGCTGTGTACTTCAGAAAACTGCTTTCCTGCAACTGGAAGAAAAGCTCTGTAGTCTGACGCCTGCCTTGAACCCTCAGAGGCCTGTGCTGCTCCTGATCCCTGTTCCACCTTTTAAACGCAAGACTATCAGAGTGACTCCAAGGGCTTGTTAGTTGACCTCCTGACCAGAGCCTCAGGGACAGAAAAGGCTTCAACCATCTTGAACCCACACCTAGACCCAGCCTGAGTGAGTCCTAGCCCTCCAAGTGGTGCCTCTCTAATCCCGGACCCTTGGAAGTAGTGTTGAAGTCTCCCAGAAAGCCAAAATCCAAACTTGGGACTTTGAACATTTATGGCTAAAAGGTACTCTGTGAACCGAGAGGAGACTGGGACCGACCTGCTTGTTGACCCACCCAAGGTGCCGCGCTGGCCGAACTGACTTCGCAGCGTCTGTCTCTATGTTCTTCTCTGCAGCAGCAAATCCTGTTCACCGTATATCGTAGAAGGGGTATCCGGCCTCGTTGAGCCCTCATTGGCTACAGCTTGCAGTTTTGTCCTGCTGGAGATTCACCAATTCTAATCGCAGACCGCTTCAGCGCAACTTCCTCCAGCAGCTCCCCGATGATGACACCTGCTCCTCAGACACCACCTGCAGCCTTGCTCTGCTGAACTTTACCTTCTCAGACATTTTCCATAACATTTCTTCTAATTCCAAAGGTAAGGGCTGACCATGCCAAATCCACCTATTGTATCCAACCCTTGCTCCATGGTGGTCAGCCATATTCTTTTACTTTGACCCAGTCTTGTGCGATTATATGTCCGTGGTTTAAACTTTGATTTATTTTTTACCTTAAACTTTACAATTTATAACTATAGTTCTACTGATTAGATTTTTATCATGTTAGTATCAAATAGTTTATTAAAATGTACTATATTTTTCTAAGAGGGTATGGGTTTTTTCTTATGTTGTGTTTTCACATTACTATCCTTTGTGTGCTGCATAAATACTTTACACATTGCCTCTAAGTTAAGCGTGATAGCTTTTGTGCCAAGCTGCCAGAGGCTTAGACACAGGTTAATTTAGTGACTTTTGTGGTTCACACTGGCAGGGATAGTAGCACTATTGTGGTTCAAACTGGCAGGGATTGTAGCAGTTGCTTAAGAAGGGTTAGCACCCCACACAACCAACAACCCATTATGTCTTAAGCCATAATTGTCTACCTTGTGACGAGTTTAACATGTGCCCAGGTGTCCATGTTGAAAATGTGTTTGGCACATAAAAGATTATACTGAATGTGTCAGCTCGCCAGCTTGTTTCAAAGCAAATTTCTATTTACATAATCAAGGGGCATATTTACAATGAGGCGATAAAAAATTATCGCCGCTTTAGCGGCCGTTATCGGCCAAAAATCGGCGATAATTTTATCGCTATATTAGCAAGGTCACGCTAACGCGTGAAACCTTGCTTTAGCGTGGGGATTTCTAACGCCCAGCTTTGCATCTCTAATGAGATGCAAAGTGGGCGTTCCTGACCTGACATGATAGGAGAAATGTCGCTAAGCGACATTTCTCCTATCATCAAGCCCCACGCTATGAAGCATAGCGTCAGGAAAAGTAGCGATAACACCTGTTATCGCTACTTTCCTAACACCTGCTTCAGGACTGACTTAGCCATGATATCCTATGGAAGGTGGATATCATGGCTAAGTTTGTGAGTCCTTATCAACTAGCTAACGAGAGATTATCGCTGGGTTTCCAGCGATAATCTCACGTTAGCCAGTTAGCGCTAGGATTTTTATCGTCGATGAGATAAGCGTTGCTAATAGCACGCTATCTAAGCGATAAAAATCGGCGCTAGCCGGCGATAATTATCCGAGCGCTAAGTGCGCTCAGCGATAATTATCGCCGGTTGTTGTTGATATGCCCCTATATGCTTTAATTAAATCTATTAAGCAGGAGTATGAGTACTGTCTTTTATAGATCCGTTTTTCAACAATCATTGATAAGGCTACCAGATTGTCTGTGGTGCTAGCCATTACTTTGAAACCTCTTTGATTGATTTGGATCAGGTTTTTACTTCGGGTCCAGGACTTTAAATCGCTAAGTAGCAACCTGGCTAAGTATTTGGAATACTATTTGACAGCAAGTATTCAAGTTGACAGTGGAACCTCTTTGATGAATCGGCTTCAATATTGAGCCATACTATAATGATGGTATTGTTTGAGTAATTAGACAAAATGCAAATAAGCTGTGAAATGACTCCACTTTCTTTCTTAATTGCATCAATATGTAATCATTCAGCCAATCAAAACATTGCTTTTTTATTTTTACTTTCTAAGATTGAAGTCCACGAACCTGGAACAGAAGGTCCTTCCATTGCCAATTAATTTTTGATAGAATTTGAGTCTAGGCTTACTGTTTTAGGTTTGCGGTGTTCCTGGTTGAAAGACCTTATGTGTTTCTTAATTCCCTGAGCTCCCTTTGAATGACAACTTTGGCATTGTGATCTTCTAAATTCTTCAGAATTCTTGTTCTGATATATATGAAAAGCCCAATTGTATGTGTTGTAAGTCTACCGACTCAGCTCAAAATGTATGGACCTGAAACAGTAAGTCTAAGTTCTGCCAATGCTTTTTTGTAGATTTTTTGGCAGGACTTCCTAGTTCAGGTCTGCAAACATTGTGCCTTCTTTATGACTGAGTTCACTATTATTAATCATTTTCACCCTACTCCCTAAACCCTATAAATGAGGTGGGGAAACCATGATTTTGGAAAGTGAGAGAATCACTAATGTATGGCAGAGCTCCTGCCTCCCAAACTGTAAATATTACCCCTACTTTATCTGACAGAAGCAGAACAGCAGTTCTGAAAAGCATTAAATGCATAATACAGTGTTTTTTAAATGCCACTTTCTCTCCGACAGGAAGTCATTATAGTTACTGGGGGTACAAATGTATATGTCTACACTAATAGGGGAGCTGCAGTTCCATACCTACTCGTGTTTGTATGGGAGAAGCCTGGGTAGGCTAATGCGTTTCTATTATCTTAACAGCAAAGGATAGGTTTTCATCAATTCTGAGATCTAATTTTTTGTTACACTGTGTTGGGGTGAGGAACACGATCCAAAAAGACGAGATTCAAAGATCTTAACTGCCAACCACCACTTAAGTCTTTGTTTTACCTGTATGTTGAACACACCATTAGGTTGTGTTTGCCTTTGCGCACACATCTGACATAGATAACATTTCCATCCATTTTCTTGCAACACACATGATTGATCATCACTTCATTGAATATATTTGCTCTCTAATAGACTTCCCACACATTTAAACTAATACAGATTTTGTCACAAAACTGTGGTACCCATGTGCTGTCAAGACGAACAGCTTATTTTACATGCTCTCGATAAGAATTTCTAAAGTGCGCTTTGCCTCCAAATACATTTTCATCAAACTGAACTGTACACCAACACACACACCCACATGCTCACACACTCACACTCAAGAAATTACTCAGCTAATGGCTGATTTTTTTCTTTAGTGGACATTTTCACTGGAATCTTTTGACTCCTTCATCAATGCTTTTAATGATGGGCTTCAGTATGAGATGCCTGTGATTTGGTGCAAGGTTACATATTTTAGGAAATGAACACCAGGAGAAGGACAGAGAGTTACTAAACAAGGCCCTTCCTAACAAATATTGAATTACTAAACTCCGACATGGAAAGGAATGGAAATTGTGAAAGACCAGTTGCTGGAAAGTAAGAAGCCTAGGTCACTAAGCACTGCAGGTGTGGTATTTCTAGGTTGAAGTATACTTCTGGGTTATTAGTGGCAAAATAATTTATAACAGCTGTACTCCAGTATTCCTTTGCCTGACAACAAATCATAGTTGCAGTAGCTTTCCTCTTCGGTAGTTCGACCACCTGTTTTGAGTCCTACACGTTTATTGTTTTCGTCCTTTTCCAATTCCCCTCGTGGTTCCATCATTGCGGCCCTGTGTGGTTTGATGTTGGTTTGTACTACTGCTTTATCAGGAGTTAGATGCCATCTGCTGTTTCCGAGGTCTCTTATGTCTGAGCATCCTAGGGGGCTACATCATAATCCATGGTGATATCTTCTGTCTCAGTAGCTATATCCACGCAGGATTTGTGTTAGCGTCTTTTCTGGTGGACTGGAGTAGGCTTTAACAGCGATGTTGGACCATCGACCAGCCACCTCTATTCCAGTCCAGGTCTTGACATCACTGACCTACAACAGCAAGATCTCCTTTGTTTCTCTCTTCTTTGACCATTTCCCCCCTATTTCTCTTGTGAGATATAGCACTGAATGATACCTCCATAGAGAATTGCAACCCTGAGGGCATTCTTGTCTCCTGTCGAAGCTTGACAGAGGGATAACGGGGTGAAGGACTTGGATTGGAACCTCTGATGACAGTCACTAACTCTCCAGAAAATAGCCAGCAGTACAAGTTATTCTACCCAAAATGGGCTTATCAAGTTTCTCCTGGAGGCTAGAAGGGTGGGGTCGGTTCTGCAGCAGTAGGGGCCGGTTTTATTACTTGGGGTCCATTTTGCAGTGGTACTGCAATATCGGCACTCAGTAAGAATTGCAACAAGCAAGCATTTCCAGCCTCTCAGGGCCAGGGAGTGCTTTTCCAGGAAGGAAAATTACCTGGGCTGCCTTGGGTTCCTAGTCCGGCCCTGAGAGTAGCAGGGAATGTTCAACCCATTTCAGCATATATTCCCCTTCAGGGCTGAATAAGGGAGGGCCTGATTTATAGTTTGGTGGATGGGTACTCCATCACAAACATGACGTGCATCTCATTCACCTTATTACAAAAGGCATAGCATATAATGCACTTGCAAATAGGTCGGACAGGATGTCCGTCACGTTTGTGGTGAAGTACCCCGTCTCCAAAACCCTAAATCAGGCAGAGACTGTTTCCCACTGACATTTATTACCTTCTTACAAAAAGTGGTAATGTGGCGATGGGAGGTTTCTGTAGGTCAGGGAACAGGAGTTGAGAGAGGACACAGCTTGGCAAAGGTATAGCATTGTCTGTTCTACCTACCGCTGGAGCTGCAGGAGCTGGGCAGGATTGTTATGAACCCCAATGTACCCCAATATAGGCCTAGGCAGCTACACAACCTTTTACCTACATTTATCCTACCTTGCTCTGCATAGCGGGTCTGGCACTGACCTTTTACCTAGTTATATGCTGAATAAATGTCGATCAGTTTTCTCCGAAACTGGCCTCATTTATTATGCATGAGGATGCCTAGTATCATATCTTAATGCCCTGCCCAGGACGTACACAGCAGGATTACCATTTTCTGTATAATACTCTGTCCAAAAGTCACCGCTAACGTCATCCTTGGACGGCAGGTCCACTATACATAATGGCAAGCCATTACATATCTAGGTAGAACCACTGAGGGTACTTTTTGATTATCAAAGAACCACATCATTGCCTGTGTAACCAGAGGAGAAGCTTCCACACTGACACTAGACGCTGAGGTTCAGGCTTGAAGAAGCTTCAGCACGCAGTAGTCTGACATCCCCTGTGGAGTGTCCGACTCGAGACCAAGATGGAGTCCTTCATTCTTTCCCATCAGGTAATGGGAGTTGCTCTTTCCTAGGGGATTCTTGGCTTTACACCCCCTTACATGTTAGGTACACCTAGATATACTTAGATAGGGGTTTGCTTCGTAGGAGTACAGATGATTACTGCCATGTATCAATATGCCTGCATATATTTTCTGTTTTAACACAATAGTAGAATTCTACCTTTTATTTACTCTGTTGGTGCTTGTAACCTTATATATCTGTTTGTGTCTAATGATTGTCACAGCAAACATCTTTTATATACTAGAATTACGCTGGATCAATAAATGCTTATTGAAAATGTCCCCATGATTTATTCTATGTATCTCACTGAGACTAAGTGAGCACGATTCATTGAGCGAAAGGTACTGCACTGTTTCCATGATCCCTGAAGGATCAAGGGTTGTCATGTTCGATAGTTGCCAGAAACTATGCGCTCCTTGGTAACGTTAGGGAACTTATAGTGGCACTGTGAGCTAGCTAGTCTAAAGGCTAACATATCCTTTGGGGGTGTCTGGAATCAGTCTGGACACCAATCCCTTAGTTTATGTTATCTAAGCACGCAGATCCTATGTATTGTTAGGAACTACATGACAGGATTAAAACATTGAGTATTTGTGGATTGGTAATGTTTGGTTCGGAAATAGAAGCCCACTAGTAGTTGCAGCAGTATCCCTAAGGGAGTGAGGCTCTACATGTTTTCTTCTTATGATCTGGAGTTGCAAATGAAGTGTACATAAGCTTTGAAAATATTAATATTTTAACTGATTGAGTGTATTAATTTTTTTTCATTCAGGAAACTGACAGCTACTGTCATAGGTGGTGTTGTCATTGTTGATCAGTGAAGCTTCAATAGTAGCATTAGCGGGAGAGTATGTGATATCACAATGCGCAAGTGATGGAGTCAGATACGATGCCATCAATGATGTATTTTGTAAAAACATCTGTGATAACATGTAATAGATGATGCATTGTTTGCAGGAGCCAAAGGATTAGTCAAGTATGGCTTACACAACTTCCAGAATTCCTCCTTTGGAAACCCTGATTGCTCTTGAAAAGGTCAACGGACCTTTACCACCGTTTGTGAATTGGATAAACTATGCATATATCATCAACAGTTAGAATTTTAAATGTTCAATGATGAGAAGTTGGTGAAGTTCTCAACACCTTTATCTTAAAGATTTAGTATTTTTTTGTCATCTTTATTCAGATTTGTCGGTTTACAGAAATATCAGTAAAAGATTGATTAGTGACAGCATAAATCAATACACAGTGTTCCACAAAGGAAAACACTACTAAACTAGCTAGGGAACCTAATCTATCCAACGGAGAACCCGTGAAGAGTCCTTTTTGGAAAAGAGTAAGAATGAGAACTTCGCATAAAGAGTCGTTCTGGAAACTTAGCCAAGTTCCTTACCGCTGCAATATCAACCGTCAATGATAAAATGATCTCTGCAGTAGCACTGATCAGGAGAAGGTCATTGGATAAGAGGAAATAAGTCACCTTTAGCAGTAGCTGTAGGAAACAAAGCAAACAATCAACTCTACAGGAAAAGAGCTGCAGAATTGAAGTCTAAAAAGCATTTTAGTCTGGTCTTTTACTCCCCTACAGTGGTGGAGTGGTTTCAAATAGTCGTCGCTTATTATTTCCCATAATCACATGTCTCTGTTGCACATTTTTCTTTGAAATTTGTCCTGTCTTTTCTGCATGAAGTATTTACAGCTCGGAAATAGGACATAAAGCAATATTAAGCAAAGTGCTATTATCAATGTAGCAATTAGTAAAGTTTTATTATATCCTTCTCAGCTGTTAAAAACCAATTTCCAATTGTGCTCAATCCTTTTCCAAAATTCTCGTACAAACATGATATTTCCAATTCATGTAATTTAGGTTCTAAACCTAATATGTTTTTTCGCAAAGCTTTCAATCTGCTTGCTTTCATCCGGTATGAACCCACAGCAGTGAGTTAGTTTCAGCATGTGACAAACTTCTCCTTTTTCAGTTAGTAGGATGTCTAAAGCAAGACTGTCTTGCAAAAGCATAGACCTTATGGGAATTAGCTTAGTGTTAAATAAGAGTACAGCTCTTGATGTGTTTGTTACCTTTTTATTAATGTTGGTAGCTAGCTTTCTGATCTTTTGATAATTTTGTATGATCCCCACTGGTGGTATCACTGCTCCAAATATGTCTCCTACTAAAGCAGTTCCTGTCTCTATGTTACGTTTCTGTCTGTGCAATGTTGCTAAATGTAATGCTTCTATGCTTGTATTCTTGTTACTTGATACATATTTAAACACCTGGCATCGCATTTTTGTTTCCCTGTAAAATTTTTCATGACCCTCCAAATTTATTCAAATATGTATTCGCAACTACTGATCCCTACATGTCTTCTTCTTTTTAATGTTCGTTTTTTATAAAAACAAATTTTCCCCCTATGTCGGCTGTCTAGTCTGAGTTGTGAATAAACCATGTTCTTCCTAAATTTGTTTTCTTCCTTTCTCCATGCATTTTCAAAAAACGTCTCCCTTTCTGTCTGCTGTCTTTGTCATGTTCATCTACCTTTTTTCTAAAGCCATAATGCAAGCCTTGTCTGCAGGATGCATTAAGCATGCTAAGTTATTTTTATAGGCTTTCACACTATCTACAGGCAAGTGCGGACACACAATTATGCTCTCTATTAAAGCCACTCTCGATAGCACTAGATCATAATTTGAGTAAAAATATTCAAAGTGTCCTTGTCTAAAAACTAATGAAAGCAGAATACTACTAGAGAATGAGTAGGGCAAAGGAATGTGATGATACATGACTTCCTCAGAAACAGAAGTTAGCAAGTGTGCAGAAACAAAGTAATCCTTAACATCTAAAGCATTGGTGTATTCTTGCACTAGTCCAGAGAATACATTAGTAGAGAATCTTTTTCCTTATAACTCACAAACATTTTAGTAAGCCTAGGCGTAGATCAAGTGCAAAAAAACTCTGCCACGTGGAGCTCCGCAAGTGGCAGAGTGTGTTAGAAAAATGCCATTCGCGGTGATTTTCAGCGCCGGGTATTTGTCCGCACTGTGCAAGCATCGCAAACAGCACTATGCACAGCGCAAGCGGGCGCTGCTTCCTTTCTGCCGTTCGAGTAGATTTGATACATACAAGATGGCCGGCAAAACCATCATGCGCACTTAAGTGACCCAACCACTCCTCCCCTGCTGGATGTAATGGCAGCCAAGCCCTGTCCCACCCCGTAAACCTGTCTGACAACAGAAAAATAAAATGATTATAACATAGAGTTATTACCATTTTATTTTTCCTTTTCCACTGCTCAAATAGCATCTCCTAGATCTCTTTAGAACTGGATGATTTGGATCAAGAGAGATTTTGTCTTCTGTCTCACTCTCTTCAGGCACTGTTTTTGGAATCTGTGCTATTGATGAACTTTTCCTCAGTCTCTCTTTTCCAAGACTCCTTCACCACTCTGTTTGGTGACGCATTCTTTTCATCCCGGAGCTTGTTTATTCACAGGGATCTTGTTCTTCTCCTTGTTTAGTTTCACAGATACTCTCAATACCACTTTGTGTTATTTCAGCCACTTGTACTGATCTTCTGGTTAGTTGAGCTTCACCCCTTATTTCTTCGTGCACTTCTCTTTGCACTTCAGCTGGTGCTGGTGCTGCAGGTCTAGGTGGTTTCTTGACTGGTGATGCAACATCTACTGGTCTTCTCTCTGGATCATAGATAAAAGATGTTTCCTCTGGATTATTCACTCTCTTGATGTGTGAGGCATATATCCAATTTAGAATCATAGCACATTTGACAGCAGACTTCGTTGTCAGTATGATTTGGTAGGTGCCTTTCCCTTTGGATTCAAGACAAGTCTTCTGAACATGCTTCTTGAGGACAACCCAGTCACCAGGGCTGAGGTGGTGACACTGTTCTTGATGAGGGTCTCATGTAGCAGCTGATACCTGATGAGAGACAGAGAGAAACACATCAGCGAGTGTCTTACAGTAGTCCATAATCATATCATCTGTGATGTTCACTAGAGCATTCACAGGCACAGCTGATAGTCTCATTGCCCTTCCCATCAGAATTTCATGTGGGGCTAATCCTGTGTTACTCTCTGAAATACTTCGGACACTCATCAGCACCAATGGTAAAGCATCTGGCCATTTCAGTGAACTTGAAGCACAAACTTTCGCCAATCTGGACTTTATTGTTCCAATGTAGACTCTGTTCAATCTATAGTGCGGCACTTACCATGTTCATTCCATCGTTGTTGAAATGTGTTATTCTATCTGGCTTAAAAAGGACCAGCATCCCCAATCTCAGTATGAGCTTCAATAATAAGAGTTTGCCTACAGTGAGTCTGTCATTTCTTCTCATTGGGCAGGCTTCCACCGATGTTGAGAATACACAGATGATCACTAGGATATATCTCAACCTGTTGTACCCAGGCATCTTGATAAAATCCATCTGTAGTCTTCTAAAAGGGCCATACGATCTTCCTATGTGTGTGCTTTTAACGTGTTTTCCTTCCTACATTTAGTTTTTGACACCTTCTGCTCTTTTCATCAGCAATCATTTGGAACCTAGGATTAAACCAACTTTATCAAAAGAGTCTCACCATGGCATCTCTATCTAAATGTAGGTATCCATGGTAATGACTTGTCATTGGAAACAACAAGCTATCAGGCAACACTGGCCTTCCATCAGCTGACATCCATATGTCATTTGCATTCTTACACAATTCGTTCTGATCCACCCATTTTGTTTTGCTTCAGACACATTTCCTTGTACTCTTTTTAAGTTCTTCCCAAGTATCAGTTATTTCCATCTTCATTGCTAAGGCACTTTCTCCCTTAAATTTGTATGCAAAACCACCATTAAACGTGTAAGCTAGAGGTGCACAATAACAATACCTGGCTATGGAGTCAGCATATTTGTTGCCCATGGCAATGTACCTGCTCCTGTTTGATGTCCTGGACATTTTTCAACAGCAATTTCATTGTGTAACTGTAAAACCTCGAGGAAATCCTTCACATTTTGCCCATTCAGGATTGAAATTCCTGTGGAAGTAAGGAAACCTCTTTGTGACCATAATTGCCCAAGATCATGAACTTGGATAAAGCCATACTGGCTATCTGTGAAGATGGTGACTCTCATTTGCGCAGTTAGACTGCAATCTCTGGTATGGGAAATTTACTTGGCAACTTGTGCAGAGAAAACAGATTGAAGCCAGGAAGCTTCGGGCAAATCATTTGTGAAGCACACTGCATATGCTGCTCTTAGTGTGCTTTTATTTCCTCTTAAGCATGAACCATTGACAAATAGGATGTGATCGGGCTCATTTAGTTGTTAATCCGCGGTATCAGACCTTGGTTTTGTGCACAGTTCAGTGACACTTAGGCAATCGGGATGGAACTCTTCACATTTATCATCTTGTTCAATTACAGGCATCAAAGTAGAAACAGGGTATGGGGGAGAACAGGGCAGCCGGCTAGCAGGTCCGGTCGGAAGCTCCCTGCCTCCTTTGGTGGTACAGTAGTGAGCGCGATGTTTTCGCAGTGATGACACTCTGCTTCAAGAGGAAATTCTGCTGGGTCGAGCAACGAATAATTTTGCATAAATAAACAAAAACAAAATGATCTAAAACTCACCCTCTTCAGTCTTTGCTCTCAGCACCCGGCGGCGATCATGCGAGGGGCCCAGGAGGTGCAGCATTGTCTGAGGTGGGTCTCAGAGGATCAGACCCCAGAAGGCTCTTTGAAGTGAGTGGAGGCAGCCGCAAGGGCAAAACAGTGTAGGAGAGCCGTGGGGAGGATCCGCTTCTGGGGAGCAATCAGTTTTGCCGAAGCTGACACAAAATGGAGCCAGCGCGGATGTCAGTTGGAGAAGGAGGCTGAAGGAAAAAATGGAACTGGGGTTAAGCAGCGTTTTGCACTTCAGAAGAGATCTGGTTCAGAAGGGGAAGCCCACATGACTTGGGTAAGTGTCCGGGGAGGTAGGAAAAGTGCGCGAACCTCTAATTTGGACCAGGGGAAGGAGGGAGGGGATCAGGGGATCCAGGAGAGGCAGGAAAAGTTATCAGTCCCCCAACGGAAGGAGGGGAGTTTGAAGCAGGGAATAAGTTACTGCTTACGAAGAAGGAACGTAGGCATCCCCCCCCAACATCTTCCCAAATAAAAGTTTGGCTCCGTTGCCAGTCTACACTTCCCAGAGACAGAAGGGGAGACATACCAAACCACTGACCCCACCGTTATCAGCCCCATCTAGGGAGAAGGGTAAAGGTCTCAAGCCTAAAATCACACCCTCTCTACAGTCTGTTTTCTAAGGTGCAAGCCAGATTACCTTCTCCCTCCCTGGTTTCTGATATTAGTGAATGAATTGTCCTGGTTAAAATCCCTGTCTTGGAAGCGAATGGTAGGGGACCTGTAGGGGCAGGCATTGCACTCAGCAATAGGTTTCAATTACTAGCAATGAGTGACCAGGAAGTGACTCAGGAAGCAACCATGGCCCCCGAATTACAGGGGGCACAGGAAGGTGCAAAGAGTCAAAGCCAGAGTCAGCATCAAAGCCAAAATCAAAGTAACTCTAGCAATGCACCGAGCACGCGGGCCGAGCCACAAATTCCCAAGGAATCTGCATCAAACCCCAGGGTGGAAAAGCTGATGGAGTCTATGATCTTAGAGAAGCAAGAGAAGTTTGCCATCTCTGAGAAGAACCAGGGCAAGATTCAGGAGTCTTGTGAGGCACTGGAGGTAAAGATGAACTCCCGGATGAACTGAGTGGTGCTGGTTGAGGCCTCATTGACAGATCTAGGCAAGGAAGTTGAAAAGAACCGGGATGAGATAAGGACACTAAAATCAAGGGAGAAGGATCTTAGGGACAAGATGGATTGGTTGGAGAATAATGCCCGAAGAAATAACTTAAGACTGTTAAACATCCCGGAGGGGAAGGAAGGTAAAAATGTTAAAAGCTTTATAGTGAAACTATTCTGTGAGTTCATTCCTGGCCTGGAAGCATCAGCGTTAGAGAAAGATATACAAAGGGCCCATAGATACCCATTCAGGAGAACTGGGGCAAGGAAAAATCCACAGAAAATCCTAATCAACTTTCAGTCTTATTCTCTAAAGGAGAAGATCTTAGTTGAGGAGCTTAAAGCTGGCATATATAAAAAAGAAGATTGGTAATTTAGGATCCTCTCTGACATCTACAGGGTCACCCAAGATCGTCAGTGGGAGCTAGGCAAATATATTCAGGACCTGAAATCATAGGGGGCAACAGCACAAATGCGTTTCCCTGCGTCCCTATGGATTATTTGGCAAAACCAGATGCATATTTAGAGATCCCCAAGAAGTGGAGTCATTAATAAAGCAGATCAAATCACATCAGAAGGTGTGAGGTAGGGATCAAAGCAGGCAGGGTCTCGAAGGACGAACATGTTTCGACCAAGGAAGGAAGGGAGGGTTCTCCAGGGGGGTTTGGTGGGGGGGTTTCACAACTTTTTCAATACATACTTTTTCACTTGGGTGATGGGAGCATATAGGGGAAAAAAAGAATGTGTGGCTTAAAGAGATCTTAGGCAAAGGGCAAGAGCAGGGACTGAGGTTCTTTAACAATTCCAGATTTGATGTCAGTTAGAATATTATCCTTGAATGTAAATGAGTTGAGGGTAAGGAGTAGGAGGCAGAAGATACTGGAATATCTGCGAGTGGCAGCTAGTGAGATTATTATCTTTCAGGAGACCCCTTTGTTAAAATTGGAATGGGAGGAGGCAACAAGGAAGTTAAAATGGGTTGATGTTTCAATCTGTACAAACCAGAGCTGCTGTGTCAAGGGGGTGGCCATTATTTTCAAGAAAGCTGCGAAAGCAGTAATAATGGAGGCCTACTCGGACCCCAGAGGGAGATGGGTGGCAGTCAAAGTCAAGATCCAGAGGAAACCATATGTTATTGCTGGATATTATGGTCCGAACATAGACGACCCCTTAACCTTGCAATCCCTGTATAACCAATTTTTGGAGTTTTCTGCCCCCGTAATTTTGACCGGTGGTTTTAATTTATTGTTAGACCCTAGGAAGGCTAGGTAGCCAATTATAAAGTCATCTATAGAGACGAACCTACCGCTAATGAGGTCAGTGCTTGGAAGTTGCATGCAGGACTTTGTATTATTGGATGTATGGAGAGAGAAGAGGGTGGGCGATTAAAAATATAGTTTTAAGAATAGGAGACATGGTCACGCTTCTAGGATTTAGTATTTTCTGGTGCAAAAAGGAGAGAGTAGGATGGTTAGTACAGAGGAACATTTGCCAGCCTATCTGTCAGACCACTCGACAGTTCGTTTGGAACTGAAAGTGGGGGATGGGGGCCCATCCCCAAGGTGGACGTTTGACAGAACTTTACTATTTGACCAACAGGTGGTGATACAGTTGAAGGAGATAACAAGGGAATACTTCCACATAAATGCTACGAGTACTGCACCACAGACAATCTGGGATGCATACAAGGCAGTCATTAGGGGGTGGCTGATTGCTATTGCCGCATATAAGAACAGGCCACCAAGAGTAAAATAGGGTCCTTAGAGGTTAGATTAAACAGCTGGAAGAATTGGCTAGGAAGCAGGATCAAGGACAAGGGACACAGGGTGTAAGTTTGGTTGAGGCGGAAATAAGGGAAAGGAAGGAAGAGTTGTCTTGTTTGTTAGAGGGAATAGTTAGGAGGAAGTGGGAGGCGAGCAAGCTTGCTCACTATGAATATGGGGAGGGGTGCGGCAAACTTTTGGCTTGGAAACCAAAAATGGAGCAAAGCCATAAAAAATTTCAGCCATTAGGGTATAAGGGCAAAGTGCACTTAGGTGCGAGGACAGTGAGATAGAGGGGGCCTTCGCAGAGTTTTTTCAAACTTTATACAGAGAAGAGGAAGGAGTTACAGAGGAGCGCGTCGAAAAGTATTTTGAGGATTTGCAAATTCCAATACTGTCAGAGGGACAAAGGGGGTCATTAAATGCAGAAGGAACAACTGAAGAAGTAGTGGGTGCCATAGGAAAATTGAACAGGGGGAAGGCGGCTGGTCAGGATGCCATCCCGAGCAAGAGCTATCTGTCCCTTAAAGAGGAGGTCACCCCTATTTTGACAAGCCTTTTTAACCTGATTTTTCTTGGGGGGTCGGCTATACCGAAATCCTGGGAGGAAGTTACCATCTGTTTCTTGCATAAAGCAGGGAAAGACCCAGAGTATTGTGAGACTTACAGGCCTATCTCACTGCTGAACAGTGATTATAAGATCTTCACCTAGATTTTGGTAGTGAGACTGGGAGAAGTCGCAGATCATTTAATACACCCGGATCAGAAGGGCTTCATTAAGAGCAGGCAGATCCATGAGATAACACACAAGCTACTTGGGTCAATTGGCATAGCAACTCAGAATGGGCTCCCCCTGGCAACTATCACCTTTGATGCAGCAAAGGCTTTTGACAGGGTTAGTTAGCCTTTTCTGCTTATAGTTATAGAGAGATGCGGCCTGGGGTTAGCGTTCGGGAGGGTTCTAAAAACAATCTAGAAGAACCCATCTGCCAGGATATGGTGAACAGGAACCTTACCCAGAAGATATTTATATCAAGAGCTACAAATAAGGTTGTCCTCTCTCACCTCTTCTATTTGATCTCTATATTGAGCCCCTTGCTATCAAACTTAGAACTAGTCAACAAATCCTCCCTTTTGTATTTCAGGGATGGGAGGAGAGGGTGGCTCTATATGCTGATGATCTGATGGTATTTACAACCAACCTGTCACTCTCGCTTCCAATAAACTCAGACATTTTGGGCAAGTTTGGGGAGGTTTCAAGTTATCAGATAAATTGGCAGAAAACTGAAGTGATGGAATGGAACTCCCTGAGTAATAATCCCCCGGTAAAGGACTCAATAAGATACCTAGGAATCAAGGGGGCATATTCTCAAGGAGCTATCGCCGAGTTAACGGCAGTTTATTGCAGCCAAACTTGTGATAAATTTACCGCCCCATTCACAAGCCGGTGCAAACAGCCCATATCACCGGATTTCCGGCGATAGCATCCTCAAAAAACATCACCACAGACGACCCTGGCAACTATCGCTAATGAGATGCAGAGTAGGCGTTCCCGTGCAGAAAGCCGCGACAACACCACTCCACAACATTCTGAACGACCAGCCAGATTGGCGATCAGATCACAAAACATGTGATAAGGTGTGTTAGCAGCAGGAAATTAACACCTTCTCTGAGCTGGTGCAAAGTCGGATGACAATCGTCAACAGAAAAGGGAGCCCAGACCACAGCTACACCTGAAGTCCAACAAACGCCATGGAGCCACTCATCATGCAGCTCTGAGCCCCAACAGGGCCAAAACACCCACCGCCACCACCCTCAGGACCACCCCCCCCAACCACCACCGAGGCAGCGTGGACAAAGACAGCGGACCCCCAGGAAAAGCACCAGCCTCACGGACCCAACACCTGACAATGACATTGCTCACTGCAGGCTCAAAAGGACAACCATCCATGCATCCTGACCATCATCGCCCAACAGGCTGACGGCACCAACACATATATATATAAACGCTGATTCTAATGTCCGATTATTAAGCAATTGTGCAATAACTCCCGGTTATATGGATCAGGACTGGTGCCCCCAGGTCCTCTTCTGTTTGGACTCCAAGGGACAGGAAGATGGGGGAGTTTTGCTTTGCCACTTTATCGGTCGGAGGGAAGTGCGAAACCCCCTTGTTTGCATCCTGGTAGATCATTGCACAAATGAGGAAAAAAAATCTAATTAGAAACAGTCAAAACATTGCATCGTTTGTTTGTTGATATTATTTGAGGCAAGGAAACTCTGCTCATATTGGGTAAGTCTATTGTGGGTCAGGTACTGAGTTTTGATCTTTGTTAGCACTGAAACACCCCCACTGAGTGTGGGACCATAACAATTAGAGGATGTCCCATCACTAGTTATCAGTCTTTCCCAAACTAGCACTCATCGCAACTACTGCCTTCAAGCTGCCAGGGAGTCCTGCCACCACTTGATCAAGTGTGGTAGAAAAATAAGTCACAGTCTTCGGCTCTTTCCATGCTTCTGTGTCAAAACTGAGAGTGTGCACCCATCTCTTTCACTGCAAAACCGAGTAAATTCTTTTGCAAAATCTTGCATCCACCGCCGAACATAGCTAGAAATTGGGCCAGGGTTAATCTCTTAAGAAAGGTGATGCCAGGACCAAGGGAGGATATTGAGGGCTTTGAGCTGGAGTTTACGAGCTGGCTGGGGGAGGCTAGTAATGCTCACACCTCACTCCATAGATCTAGACCAGCAAGAACACATGAGGTGAATAAATGGTTTTCAGATTAATTGAAACTAACACAACTTCATCTTCGACAAGCTGAGAGGAAGTGGCGGTCCAAGAATGCGTCAGACTCTAAAATCGAGTATATTAAACATCTGAAAAATTATAAATCTCTCTTAAGGCATACTGAAGTAAGCTTTTTCTTGAGTAAAATCATGGGAGCCCCTAATAAATCCAAGGAGATATTTAAAATTGTCTCAGACCTTTCAAATCCTGAGAGAGTCACCCTCTCAGTTACTCCGACTCAGAATCTTTGTGACTCATTCAATACCTTCTTTATTAACAAAATTAAGGCCATTAAAAAGAGTATTCCCTCGAGTTCCTCAGTCATTAAGCCACGATCAGGAGAGAGAAACAGTCATATGATGTCTTGCTTCCCTCAAATTTCACAAGAGGACCTGGTCAATTTATTTTTTATTTTATTTTAAATGTTTTATATAGCTCTGGCTGGACCCAAGGGTATCAGAGTGCTTTACATGGGTTTAATGAGTAGATATAAAAAATAGCAAAAAATACAATGAGGTAGCATTCAAGTCCAATTAAAACAATAGATAACAGCTCAATTTATACGATCTGGTTACAACAAATTGCGATAGTCAACAGCAAGTCAAGAGAAGAGAGGATTGTCGTGGAGAAGGGTGGATAGAGAAGAGGGGGGCAGGATGTAAGAATGGTGAGAGGCTGTGAGGGGTAAGGAAATACCAAGTATGTCAGGCATGGCCTATGAAAGGGATTAGTGAGATAGAGGGAGAAGAGAAGTAGGAAGTGGAAAAGGGGGTGGAGAAAGGGTGTCGGGGATTAGAAGGGGGGATCCTAAACAGTAGGAAACCGGGTGGGGATATGAGCCCAAAGAAGGGGTTAAGGACCCCAGAATTTGTTGAGAAGGTGTAGTTTGGGGTCTTTTTTGACGCTGAAATAGGAGGGGTTCCAACGAAGTTGTTTAGGGAGTGCATTCCAGATGGAAGGCGGATTTCTGGAGAAGGAGCGTGATTGAGCGGATTTCTTGTTTAACAGAGGTGGGACAAGAACGAGAATGTTAGAGCACCTCAGTGTTCGAGAGCAGCCCGCTTTGAGGAGTTTATCTGCGAGGTGCCGCGGGGTGTGTTGATGCAGGGCTTTGTGCGTAATGCAAGCGGTTTTGTAGGTAGATGTGCCTTCAATGGGAAGCCAATTGTGGGCTTTACGGGTAGGGGAGATGTGATCGAACCATTTGAGGTCGGTAATGAGCCTAGCAGCGAGGTTAAGAACAGATTTGATTGGGGCTAAGTGGACTTTAGGTGTTCCAGAGAGAATGACGTTACCATTGTCGATTTTAGACAGGACCAGTGATTGGACAGCTGATCTAAAGTCATCAGCAGGAATGAAGGGTTTTAATTTCTTGAGGTGATGGAGAGTGAAGAGTGCGCTTTTGGCCGAGTATTTTATGTGGGAGATAAGAGAAAGGTTCTGGTCAATGTTAATTCCAAGGGATTTAACTGAATTGGATATGGTGAGAGAGCAGTTGAGAGCTGTAAGGTCCGAGATCCAGGATTGGATGGGGAGCAAGCTGTTTTTAGGGGAGAACAGAATGATTTCAGTTTTTTTAGGTTGAGTTTGATGTGGTTGTAGTGGAACCAGGATTGAATCTTAGTCAAGGCGTCGTTGAGGTGTAGCATGACATAGTGGGATTGAATCTTAAGATAAAGTTGAGTGTCATCGGCGTAGAGGTGATACTTGATTCCCGCATGCTTAAGAATAAGGGCGAGGGGTTCCATAAAGAGGTTGAAAAGAGAGGGAGAGAGAATAGAGCCCTGGGGGACACCCAGCAAGACAGGCACTGGTTTAGAAAGGCAGTTGTGAATTTTAATTTGCTGGGTTCTGTGTTGGAAAAAGGAGGAGAACCATTTGAGAACTGAACCGTTGAGGCAAAAACGATCTTTAAGAGTGTTAAGTAAAGTAGAGTGGTTCACAGTATCGAAAGCAGTAGAGAGATCAAGGAGAATGAGAAGGGAGGACTCGTCCTTGTCGAGGGAGTGATGGATGTCATCAATTATATTGAGCATGGCCATTTCCGTACTACAGCCCTTTCTGAAACCTGATTGAAAAGAGTCCAACTGATTGAATGTGTCAATGTGTGTGTCTAATTGGCGCAGGGCACATTTTTCAAGGGCTTTAGAAAGAAGAGGAAGGTTAGAGATAGGCCAAAGATTATTTAGGTCATTAGGGTCGGCAGCAGGATTTTTGAGGATGGGAGTGATTTGTCCAAGTTGGAGGGAAACAGGAACACAACCCATGGCAAAGGAGGAGTTGATGATCGAGGTCCAAAAAGGGGCAATTATGTGTTTTAAATCTTGGACAAGGTTGGCAGGGAGAGGGTCTCTGGAGTGAGAGGATGCTTTAAGTCTGGCAATGATGTTGAGGACTTTGAGCTCAGTAACTGGATGGAAGGGATGCCAGGAAGCATTAATTATTTTCTCAAGTTTGGTGGGGTTGGATTCAGGAAGAGAAACGACTAGAGGCAGAGATTGAAAGGTCGTGAGAAAGTGTTAAGAGGGCGGGAAAGTTGGAGGAAATGTCTTGGGGGGTAGTGGGCTATGTGGAAGGGGAGTTAAGATGACGGAGTAATCAATTTTGGCAATTTTTTCTGAGAAGTAGTTAGCAATTTCTTCTATAGTGGCCTGGGGGGGGGGGGGGGGGCAGAGGTGGTTTGGTTTTAATAATGCTGAATAGTTCCCTGGGTCTATTTTTGGCCCGGTGCAGTTGTGAGTGGAACAAGGCAGCCTTAGTATTAAGGATATGCTTTTTATAATTGGACCTGGTGGATCTGAGGAGGGCGAGATTTGGGGAGGATGGTTTTGTCTCCAAATGCGTTCAGTCGACCTAAGGGGGCGCCTCTCATTGTTGAGATCCGCATTAAACCAGGATTTGGAGGAGGTGTTTTTCTGAAGTTTAAGTTTGGCTGGAGCAATTTGGTCAAGGACACCCGTGATGGATTGATTAAAGTGCTCGATGAGGTTATTAGCATTTTGGGAAGGGGGAGGAAGTCGAATTTGCGCTTTAACTTTAGTCTCAAATTCGCCCAGGGGGATAAGATGGAAATTTCTAGTCAATTTCTTCTGTTTGATGATTTTAGGGGGAGGGGGTAGCATTGTGTTAGAAATCGTGAAAAGGATGAGGGGATGGTCAGACCAGTCGATGGGTACGATGGAGGAAAGGGAGGCCAAATCAGTGCTTGTAATGATAGCGTCCAGAGTGGCTCCTTTCGTGTGAGTAGGCGAATGGCAGAGTTGTTTCAGGTCATTTATTTCAAGTAGATCCATAAGGAGGTTAACCATAGGATCATCCTTTTTGTTCCAATGGAGGTTAAAGTCCCCAAGGATGAGCTTTTTAGAATTGGAAAGCGAGGATTCAGAAAGAAGGTCGGACAATTCTTCTACAAAGGGAAGTGAGTCACTAGGGGGGTAGTAGATATTGTGAAGGCGTATTGGCGGGGGACCATGCACTCGAAGTTCCGTTCCGAGGTATTCTAAAGGAGAATGATCGGAGCTCTGGACAAGTGAGAGTTGTAGTTCGTTTTTATAGATTATGGCAAGACCACCTCCAAATCTGCCAGGTCTATCTTTTCTGAGGATGGAGTAGCCAGGGGGAGAGAGCAGGTCAAGACTGGAAGAAGAGTGATCATTGAGCCAAGTTTCAGTTAGAAAGGCGATGTCAATGGTTTTATTAAGGATAGTTTCCGATATTTCAATTGCATGACAAGCAGCAGAGCGGCAGTTAACCAGCATACAGGTAGGTGGTTTAGGATTGGTTTTGAGAGGGAGGCTAGAATGGATAGTGGTAAGTTGCGGAGGCAGCCTGGGTGAAGCTGGGGAGGTTGGTATTCTGTTAGCTCCAAGGATCACATGGATGGATGCATGGGGGACAGGAGGGTCTGTAATCAGAGAGTTATGGGGGAAAGAGTGACCGAGGATACAGAGATCAGGAGAGGGGAGATGGCTTGAGGCGTGTGATGTACTATCAGTATCGTTACAGAGGGGGTTAGTTTTCCATTGTTGGTGGAATGAGGTGTTGGTTTGGACAGGGCCCAGGGAAATAGAATGGTTGGGGCGGTTCAGTGCGGAGAGGGAATTGACGTCTTTCCTGAGTGATATGAGTGCAAACGACAGGTTAGCGAGATGGAGTTCTATGTTAAAAAGTGTCTGTGTTTTGTCAAGATATTGACAAAAGTCAAGTCATGGTCGCCGAATGACATCTGCCCAATAAAGGTCTTTAATGCGGTTTGTACTGACAGTGCTGACTTGGAACTTTCACTCCTGAACCAATCCATGAAATCGGGGTTGGTCCCCAGAGCATTTAAGAGAGCAATTATTGTCCCCGTTCTAAAAAAAGTTGGAGCAGATCCTTTGGATATGAAAAACGTTCACCAGGTATCTCTTTTACCGTTCTTGGCGAAAGTTCTGGAGGCGCATGTAGCCCACCATCTTTGTTTCTTTATTGAGGAATCAGGGTTCTTGGACTCTAGTCAGGCAGGACCTAGGCCGGCCCACTCCACAGAGGCGGTGATCATGTCAGTTGTTGATGACATGCGGAAGAAAGTGGATAACGGTAATACTCAGGCCCTGGTTCAATTGGACCTGTCTGCGGCTTTTGATATGGTTGACCATAGTATTCTGTCTGATCGGATCAGGGCCGCAGGGTTTAGAGACTCAGCCCTGAGCTGGATTACCTCTTTCCTAAGCGAGAGATCCCTATCAGTCAGGTTAACCCTCTATGTGTCATCTGAATTGTGGAGGGCCTCAGGGATCCTCTCTATCGCCTCACCTCTTTGACATTTACATTCGCCCTTTGGTTAGCTACATTAAGAACAAAGAAATTAACATCTTCAACTACGTGGATGATATGCAACTACGGTTCACGATCAATGATAGCCCCACATCCAGGACGCTATGCTGTTCATCCGGGACTGGATGAACTGTAAGCAGCTGAAATTGAACTCCGACAGAACGGAGATAGTCATCACGAAGAGTAGTGGGGACCGCTGGGTTCCATCATTCTGGCCCAGTGAGATGGGTTCTCCGCCTGTCCCTAAAAAGGAGGTAAATAGCCTTGGGGACATTATTGAAAAGGAGTTTTCATTTAAGCAGCTAGTAGGCGCCGTTACATCGACAAGCTTTTACCCACTGCATCGCATAAAAAAGATAAGGAAATTTCTCACCAGGGACGCTCTGATTTAGGTAATAATAGGCCTAGTCACGTCAACAATTGACTATGCAAACTCTCTCTACTTGGGCACCCCTATAATCAATCTGCACAGACTCCAGTTTATTCAAAATCAGGTCGCCCAACTGATATGCCATCAGCCCAAATATGGGCATATCTCCTACCAATAATCAGTGACTCAGGCTGTATTAGCAGTCCAGCGCCAAGAGGCCGGTTGGTGAACGTGCGCTTTAGAAATACTCAGTAACATAACAATCCTAGTGATGGGGCACAACACAATTTCTAATTCAGCTTTAGGAAAGCTTTGATGCATTCATTGTCCCAATGGAGTGGTTCGCACACATATCGATGTGTCAGCCTCAGTAGGGGCTTTGCCATCAATGAAAAGTTCAGTATTCACTGTCTACAGTAGACAACCAATCCTAGAAACCTATTGATCTCCCTCTGTGTTCATGGTGGATTTGTCTGCAAGATGGCTTCAACTCTCTCTGGTGACACCTTCCTGGATCCTTTTATAATGATGTGTCCCAGATATTGAACTTCTAATTGACAGTACTGCAGTTTAACTGGAGACACTTGAGGGAATAATTACAAGGCGATACCGCCACCGAAGCGTCACTTTTAGCGACCTTCTGGCAGCGATATTCCCTTCTCCATACTTACAAGGTGGAGATAAGGGACTTAGGGCCATATGTAGGTAAAACATGTTTTGCGATTCTCTAATTGCAATTTTTAGGGAATCGCAATTAGAGAATTGCAAAACGGAATGTAGGTAGGATTAGCAAAATATTTTGCGATTCCCACCTATTCCTTATTTGCGAATCCCAAATTGAGATTCGCAAATAAGGACTACCTTGCCATTCATTCCTATGGGAAGGGTGTCAATAGGACACCCTTTTGCACCCCTGAAATAAACATGTGTGCACATGTGGCGCACATACATGCGCTAAGGGCATGTATGTGCGCCACATGGCACTTTGAAAAATGCAAAAAAGTGAATTTTTCAAGGAAATCGCAAATTACCACCAACCTGAGGTTGGTGGTAATATGCGATTCCTTAAGCCAAAATTGCACAACTTGGGTGCTTCCTACATTGCATTTAAGGAATCGCAATTTTGGATTCCTTAAATGCATTAGCAAAATAAGAGATCGCAAATTTTGCGATTCCTTATTTTGCGTGTGGGTTTTTGTGTGCTACATAGCACACTGACCAAATTGCGATCGCAAACGCCGAAATTCGGTGAATTTCAGCATTTGCGATCGCAATTTGCCTTCCTACATATGGCCCTATAGGTGGCATAACTTCACCCTGTATATAACGCCCCTTTTCACGCTTCACTTAGCGTCAAAGGGGTGTGCAATGGGGGTTGCAGTGGGCATTTTGCCATAACACCCCTTGATTTTTTACGCTGCCCCATATTTACGAGGCTGGGGCAGTGCCAAAAACTAAGACCAGGGAATACCTGGTCTGAGACTGGCGATACAAGGAGAAATTATTAATTCTCTGCATATTTTGCTCTTTCTGCAGAACACATAGAAAGAGCAAATTGCCTTTCAAAAATTATTATGTGCTGGAAAGTGCCCCTTCCTGCACATAACAAATTGCCCCTGCAGCGCTGGCACCCTTGCAACATGCCATAAGGGTGCCTGCTTTGGCACTAGGCACCACTATTAGCACTATACAGGGGTGCACTATATTTTTGTAAATACAGCACTTTCCTGTATTTTAAAAATGTTGGAGTGCGGCGTTACCAATTTTGGTGTCACACCGCGCTCAGACTTTATGTTGTAAATATCCCCATTTGTGTCCGTTCTCTGCCATGTATTTCAATAATGAAATGGTATCTTATTTACAGACATCACATGTATCTGAGGCTACCATCAGGTCATAAAACTACTGTACAAGGGTAGACTCACAGGGCATCTGCAGGGACTCAATATTTTTCTTAAAGATCTGATTGAATATAGAGGGACTCTGTATACCCTTGAGGAACGCAACACCACATGATTGTTTTCTGCTGGAAGACAAAGGAGAAGAAATACTGGCTATCTTCGTGCAAGGGCACTGAAAAGAAAGCCTGGCACAAATCAATAACTGTAAACCATTATGCAGTACAAGGAATTTGGAAAAGTGCTGCAGCGGGATTTGGTACTAAGGGACAACAAGGCACCACTGTTTCATTGATCCACCTCAGGTCCTGCATATTCTTGCCAATCGGCTTCTGCAAACCCATTATGAACAAGTTACATGGACTTCCAGTTAACTCTCTTAGTATTCCTTTCTGAAACATATCTTCAATCATTGATTGTATTCCTGCAATGGTCTCTGGGTGCAAATGATAGGATGGTGTTCTAGGGAAACTAGCATTTGGCTTCAAGTTAACTCAAACTGGTTCTACACCTTATAAAAGTCCAATATCTGTCCCTGTAAAATTGCAAACCTCAGTATTTACAGTAGTTCTGAGATCTGCTGCCAATTTACAAATAGTCAGCAGAGGAAACATCCCTACTTCAGCATTTTATCTGATCATATTAAAATGTGGTGTTTTTCTTCAAAAGATTCTATTTTTACTGGGACTTGTTTTTAAATTGGATTTAGCATCTGTTATTTGTAACTCCAACTACTTGGATAATTTTCCTCGGGAGAGGCAAGTCTGGAACTTCCACGGTTCTAACTGTGGATCAGGTAGCTCCTGTGTCAATCAGAAATGACACATTATGACCATAAACATTGGCATCCGCATATGGGCCACTGTGGTCTACTTCTAAGACTGCACCAAGTACGCAATCCTCTTCCTCTCTCAGGCAATGTCATTGGGAATGATCAGAAGTGAACTCATCAGTTTTGAATAATGGGCATTGACCAAAAAAATATTGATTCTGATTTTGGAATTGTGGCATTGCATTCTGGAATCGATTTGCATCAAATTTAGACATCTGATTTAAATTCAATTTGGCATTCCCCATTTGCATAGGAGCAATGGGCACCATTTGGGCTTGATTTTGCATGGGAGTCTGTATTTGCTGTGCGGGCAAAGTCTGACCTACCTGACTGAAGAATTTTGCATGAATCCACCAGCCTTTTCAGGATTAAATTGACATTCTTGTTTCCTTTTTTTAAATTTCTTTATTGCAAATTTTTATCATACATCATACAGCCCCAACCACCCACCCACCTCCAGAACCCCTTTCCAAGCCAAAAACAAGCAATTTCATCCGTAGAGAGATTACATATATCAAATAAGGCCTACCACTGTAGCTTAATTCATATAGCATCAATAGGCAAGAGGAATAAAAATAGAGTAAAACAAAGCAGTACATTCATAGTGGGATCCAAGTACTCAAGTATCAGTATCAGGCCAGGCTGCCCGTCCCCAGCGGTCCCCCTTCTCCCATCCCATTGTCTTTTTCCCTGAGCATGGCCTCTCCATCCATATCACTGATCTTTCCCCTCGGCGGTGTCCATATTTCCAGCCCTCTTTTATTTGCCACCCTGCCCTTCTGAGCATAAACCGCTGATTCCAACCGGTATGTGGCCAAACGTCTAGCCATCCACTGTTGACTAGTAGGCGGAACCGGTTCCAGCCATTCAGTGTCCAGACAGAGCCTTAAAACGGTCATGGCTATGAACATAAAGGACTGGACATGGCTTTGAGACACTTCCTCTCCCACCCCTAGCATAATTAGCTGAGGAGTAATCGCTATCTGTAGCCCCTGCTGTATCTCAAGCATTCTACTGATATTCTTTTTGAGACTATCAAGTCTAGGGCAGGTAGCAAATATGTTGAATGAGGTCCGCTGTATAGCTGCCACAGCGAGGGCATTCTTCGCAGGAGTAATATAAAGATGAAACCATATTTTAAAATGTTGCATCGGCAGGTTGGCTGCAATGAAAGTGGATTGTGCAAGATGCTGAGAGTCTTCGCACTCCCCTGCCCCCACTTGCAGCAGATCTTCCCAACTTCTAGTATGCTTATCTAAGTCACCCACCATCCTATCATTCAACATCCTGTACAATGTACCCAGCGAGGGTTTAGATTTGAGGAGCAAGTCTATCACATCAACTCTTAGAAAACCACTAGCCCCTCACAACTTTTTCCCTCAAAAAATCTCTTATCTGCAAATATTTCAAAAATTCCCAACACTCCAACCTAAACTTGTTTTTTATCTTGTCAAATGAACAAATGCCCACATCGCCCATTAAATCCCCAAGATTAGACAAGCCATGCTCTTTCCAACGCCTAATATAGCCATCCTTAAAGATATCGGGGAGCAGGGTATTTTTGTTCATAGGGGTATAGCCATTCAAGGGGCCTAGCCCAAGATTGTCCGGACAGCTGTCCATACTCTATAGGCGCAGGTCGAAGTTTTAAACTTGACCCTTTTGAAATACAAAAACTCCATTTGGCACACAAGACAGCCCCTTCAGCTCCTAATAATAGCTTATACGTCAAGGGAGGGTCCTCCTAACCTGATCCCAATCCCCCATCCCCCTTCAATAAAACTACCATTTGTTGAAGGGCCGAAGGCTCTTCTAGGACGTGAATAAGCCCACACAAATTTGGAGATCATCTGATTTAGCACCTTAAACCAGCAGCCCTCTATCTCCAAGAGTATAGCCCAAAAAACCACAAAATCTTAGGTACATTTTTTTTTTTTTACAATGTTACTCCTCCCGATCACTTTAAGCCTAAAATTGTTCATTCTCGCAAAGTCCGTTTACGTTCCCTGAATCAGCGGACTCAAATTAATTTCTACAATTTTCTCAATATCTGCCATGATATCTACCCCAAGATAAACTGCAAATGGAGCCACCTGTCTATCATTCAATTAAGCCAGTCTTTTGACAACAATTTGTGTTTTATTCTGATTTAGCAGATACCGCGACAGCTGTCGGGACTTCACCGCTTCCCACTCAATTTCTCTTAGGGCACCTTCGGGGTTGGAAGTAGTAACTGTCAAATTGTCAGCATATGCTAAGATTTTTCTCTCCCCGTTAGTGTGCACTGATATAATGAAAAAATCCTCCTTAATCTTCCTGATTAAGGGATCAATATACAGAGCAAACAGTAAGGCAGAGCAGGGACATCCTTGTCTCGTGCCACGTACTATTGCCACCACATCAGACATACCTCCCATTACCGAGATCCTAGCTACTGGATTATGGTATATAGTCTGGATTGCTGTAATAAACCCGGGACCCAAACCTTTTTTGACCATTATTGCCCATAAGAAAGGCCAGGAGACCCTATCCAAGGCTTTATTTGCATCAAGCTACGTGCTCAGGGGGCTATCTCAGCCCCCTGAGCATGTAGAAAGACGGGAGAGGTATCGTTGGAAAGGGGAGAACCTCCCCTTTCCAATGGTACCCCTCCCCAGTGTATCCCTGCTTGGGGATCGCCCCAGGAGGTGATCCCCAAGCAGGGATCCACCCACTAGGCACCAGGGAGGGGGGAGCGGCCCCTTGGGAAGGGCCTTTGCTCCCCCCTGATGACTTTGGCATTATTTAGTCTTTTTGCCCCCCCCCCTGGGGGGCATATGGGGGCAGTAGCCCCCAATCTGCCCCCCCCGGGGGGGCAAAAAGCCCACTAGACACCAGGGAATTGAAAAAAAAAAAATAGGGGTGAGGGCTTCCCAAAACGGGCAGGCCCATGCCCCCACCCCACCCCCCAATTATCACAGTCTTTCTGCCCCCCCTGGGGGGCAGATGGGGCATTGGTCCCTAATCTGCCCCTTCGGGGGGGCAGAAAGCCCACTATACACCAGGGACTAATTTTTAGTTTTTTTTTAGGGTGGGGGCTGCCCGAAATGGGCACGCCAATTCCCCCACCCACCCACCACCATTACAGCCTTTCTGCCCCCCCTGGGAGGCAGATGGGGCATTGGCCCCCAATCTGCCCCCGGGGGGGCAAAAAGCCCACTAGACACCAGGGATTTAAAAAAAAAAAAATAGGGGTGGGGGCTGCCCAAAACGGGCAGGCCCATGCCCCCACCCCAGCCTCCAATTATTACAGTCTTTCTGTCCCCCCAGGGGCATTTGCCACTAATCTGCCTCTTCGGTGGGGCAGAAAGCCCACTATACACCAGGGATTTGTATTTAGTTTTTTTTTAGGGTGGGGGCTGCACGAAATGGGCACGCCAATGCCCCCACCCACCCGCCATCATTGCAGCCTTTCTAGCCCCCCCCGGGGGGCAGATGGGGTATTGGCCCCTAAACTGCCCCTTCGAGGGGGCGGAAAGCCCACTAGAAACCAGGGATTGTTTTAGAAAGTAAAAATAAGGGTGGGGGCTGCCCAAAACAGGCATTCCCATGCCCCCACCCCCAGCAATCATTAGTCTTTCTGCCCCCTCTGGGGGAAGATGGGGCATTGGCCCCTAATCTGCCCCTTCGGGGGGGCAGAAAGCCCACTAAACACCAGGGATTTGTATTTAGAAGGATTTTTTTAGGGTGGAGGCTGCCCAAAAAGGGCACGCCAATGCCCCCACCTACCACCATTACAGCCTTTCTGCCCCCAGGGGGCAGATGGGGCATTGGCCCCTAATCTGCCCCTTCGGGGGGCGGAAAGCCCACTTGACGTCAGGGATTTTTTTTGCGCAATTTTATTTAGGGTGATGGATTTTATTTAGGGTGGAGGCTGCCCGAAATGGGCACGCTAATGCCCCTGTCCCCCGCTACCATTACAGTCTTTCTGCCCCCCTGGGGGGCAGAGGGGGCAGTAGCCCCCAATCTGCCCCCCCAGAGGGGTAGAAATCCCACTATCCACCAGGGATTTTTTTTGCGCAATTGTTTTTAGGGTGTGGGCTGCCCAAAATGGGCACGCCAATGCCCCCACCCTCCCCCCTACAAAAACGACAGTCTTTCTGCCCCCCAGGAGGCAGATGGGAGCTGTAGCCCCAATCTGGCCCCCCCTGGGTGGCGCAGAATGCCCACTAGAAACCATGGATTTTTTTGTTTTATTAGTGTAGGAGTAGGGGCTCCTCAAAATGGGCATGACAATACCCCTACCCCACCCCCAGGGAAATTCCAGTCTTTCTGCCCCCCCGGGAGGGCAGATGGTGGCAGTGGCCTCTGATCTTCCCCGAGTACGCAGGCTTTTTTTATGCGTCGAGGCTGCCCAAAATGGTCATACCAATGCCCCCACCCCGACAAAAAATAGCCACAGTCTTCCTGCCCCTTTAGGGGCATATCGGGATGAAACCCCCTTTCCCGATTCCCCCCCAGGGCGGCAGAAAGCCCACTGGGCTCCGATTTGTTTTTAGCAATGGGCATACCTGTGGATTTTGGACCCTAGCGCAGTTGGCACGTAGGCAAACCTAGCAAACCTGTACATTTTTTAAAACTAGACACCGAGGGGAATCTAGGATGGGGTGACTTCACTGGCTCTCACCACGTTCTGTTACCCAGAATCCATTGCAAACCTAAAAATGTGTCCAAAATAACACATTTCCTCACATTTCTGTGGTGGAAAGTTCTGGAATCTGCGTGGGTCCACAAAATTCCACCCACCCCGCGTTCCCCAAAATCTTCCGAGAAAAATGGCACCTCACTTGCGTGGGTAGGCCTAGTGGGCGCGTCAGGCAAGGGCCCAAAACCTATTGAGGAGACATCAAAATTACCTATCACAAAACAACCTGGTTTTGCAAAGGGGGTCCCATGAGTTTTTGGCCCCGGGCTTGGTGGCCATCTAGGGAAACCTACCAAACCCACACATTTCTGAAAACTAGACACCCGGGGGATTCCAGGGAGGTATGGCTTGCGTGGATCGCCCAACGTTTCCTTACCCAGAATGCCCTGCAAACCTCAAATTTAGCTGAAAAAAATCACCTTTTTCACACATTTTTGTGTGGGCTGACACAAATTTCCTACCACCCAGCATTCCCCCGGGTCTCCCAATAAAAACGGTGCCTCACTCGTGTGGGACGCCCAAGTACCCGCGACAGGCAAGGGTCCAAACGTAGTGCTCCTCAACAGGCAAGGGTCCTAAACGTAGTGCGCCTCACTACATTTTGGACCCTTGCCTGTGGCGGGTCCTTAGGCCTCCCACACGAGTGAGGCACCGTTTTTATCAGGAGACCCGGGGGAACGCTGGGTGGTAGGAAATTTGTGTCAGCCCAGTGATGCCACAACTTTCCCACACAAAAATGTGTGAAAAAGGTGATTTTTTCAGCTAAATTTGAGGTTTGCAGGGCATTCTGGTTACGGAAACGTTGGGGGATCAATGCAAGCCATACCTCCCTGGAATCCCCTGGGTGTCTAGTTTTCAGAAATGTGTGGGTTTGGTAGGTTTCTCTAGGTGGCCGCTGAGCACCGGGCCAAAAAGCCAAGTGACCCCCCTTGCAAAACCAGGTCGTTTTGAGATAGGCAATTTTCAGGTCGCCTCACTACGTTGTGGGCCCTTGCCTGTCGCGGGTACTTGGGCTTCCCACACGAGTGAGGCACCGTTTTTATCGGGAGACCCGGGAGAATGCTGGGTGGTAGGAAATTTGTGTCAGCCCGGTGATGCCACAACTTTCCCACACAAAAATTTGTGAAAACGGTGATTTTTTCAGATAAATTTGAGGTTTGCAAGGCATTCTGGGTAAGGAAACGTTGCGGGATCCACGCAAGCCATACCTCCCTGTAATTCCCTGGGTGTCTAGTTTTCAGAAATGTGTGGGTTTGGTAGGTTTCCCTAGGTGGCCGCCGAACACCGGGCCAAAAACCCAAGTGACCCCCTTGCAAAACCAGGTCGTTTTGAGATAGGCAATTTTCATGTTGCCTCAGTACGTTGTGGGCCCTTGCCTGTCGCGGATACTTGGGCCTCCCACACGAATGAGGCACCGTTTTTATCAGGAGACCCGGGGGAACGCTGGGTGGTAGGAAATTTGTGTTAGCTTGGTGATGCCATATCTTTCCCACACAAAAATGTGTGAAAAAGGTGATTCTTTTCAGCTAAATTTGAGGTTTGCAGGGCATTCTGGGTAAGGAAACGTTGGGGGATCCACGCAAGCCATACCTCCCTGGAATCCCCCGTGTGTCTAGTTTTCAGAAATGTGTGGGTTTGGTAGGTTTCTCTAGGTGGCCGCCGAGCACCGGGCCAAAAACCCAAGTGACCCCCCTTGCAAAACCAGGTCGTTTTGAGATAGGCAATTTTCATGTCGCCTCACTACGTTGTGGGCCCTTGCCTGTCGCGGGTACTTGGACCTCCCACACGAGTGAGTCACCGTTTTTATCGGGAGACCCAGGGGAATGCTGGGTGATAGGAAATTTGTGTCAGCCCGGTGATGCCACAACTTTCCCACACAAAAATTTGTGAAAACGGTGATTTTTTCAGATAAATTTGAGGCTTGCAAGGCATTCTGGGTAAGGAAACGTTGGGGGATCCACGCAAGCCATACCTCCCTGTAATTCCCTGGGTGTCTAGTTTTCAGAAATGTGTGGGTTTGGTAGGTTTTCCTAGGTGGACGCCGAGCACCGGGCCAAAAACCCAAGTGACCCCCTTGCAAAACCAGGTCGTTTTGAGATAGGCAATTTTCATGTCGCCTCAGTACGTTGTGGGCCCTTGCCTGTCACGGGTACTTGGGCCTCCCACACGAATGAGGCACCGTTTTTATCGGGAGACCCGGGGGAACGCTGGGTGGTAGGAAATTTGTGTTAGCTTGGTGATGCCATATCTTTCCCACACAAAAATGTGTGAAAAAGGTGATTGTTTTCAGCTAAATTTGAGGTTTGCAGGGCATTCTGGGTAAGGAAACGTTGGGGGATCCACGCACGCCATACCTCCCTGGAATCCCCCGTGTGTCTAGTTTTCAGAAATGTGTGGGTTTGGTAGGTTTCTCTAGGTGGCCGCCGAGCACCGGGCCAAAAACCCAAGTGACCCCCCTTGCAAAACCAGGTCGTTTTGAGATAGGCAATTTTCATGTCGCCTCACTACGTTGTGGGCCCTTGCCTGTCGCGGGTACTTGGACCTCCCACACGAGTGAGTCACCGTTTTTATCGGAAGACCCAGGGGAATGCTGGGTGGTAGGAAATTTGTGTCAGCCCGGTGATGCCACAACTTTCCCACACAAAAATGTGAAAAAGGTGATTTTTTCAGATAAATTTGAGGTTTGCAGGGCATTCTGGGTAAGGAAACGTTGGGGGATCCAAGCAAACCATACCTCCCTGGAATTCCCCGGGTGTCTAGTTTTCAGAAATGTGTGGGTTTGGTAGGCTTCCCTAGGTGGCCGCCGAGCACCGGGCCAAAAACCCAAGTGACCCCCCTTGCAAAACCAGGTCGTTTTGAGATAAGCAATTTTCATGTCGCCTCACTACGTTGTGGGCCCTTGCCTGTCGCGGGTACTTGGGCCTCCCACACGAATGAGGCACCGTTTTTATCGGGAGACCCTGAGGAACACTGGGTGGTAGGAAATTTGTGTCAGCCCGGTGATGCCATATCTTTTCCACACAAAAATGTGTGAAAAAGGTGATTTTTTCAGATAAATTTGAGGTTTGCAGGGCATTCTGGGTAAGGAAACGTTGGGGGATCCACGCAAGCCATACCTTCCTGGAATCCCCCGGGTGTCTAGTTTTCAGAAATGTGTGGGTTTGGTAGGTTTCCCTAGGTGCCGGCAGAGCTAGGGTTAAAAAACTACAGCTAGGCACTTTGCCAAAAAGGTTCATTTTTCACTGCGAAATTGAGGTGTGTCCACGATGCGTTATGCGCCGTTTCCTGTCACGGGCACTAGGCCGACCCACACAAGTGAGGTACCATTTTTCTCGGAAGACTTTGGGGAACACTTTGTGGGTCCACGCAGATTCCAGAACTTTCCACCACAAAAATGTGGGGAAAATGTGGGTTTTTTGGCAATTTTTTAGGTTTGCAAGGGATTCTGGGTAACAGAACCTGGAAGGAGGCAGTCAAGTCACCCCATCCTGGATTTCCCTGGGTGTCTAGTTTTAAAAAATTTATAGGTTTGCTAGGTTTCCCTAGGTGCCGGCAGAGCTATGGTTAAAAAACTACAGCCAGGGACTTTGCCAAGTAAGGGTCATTTTTCACAGCGAAATTGAGGTGTGTCCATGTTGCATTTTACGCCGTTTCCTGTCGCGGGCACTAGGCTAACCCAGACAAGTGAGGTACCATTTTTCTCGGAAGACTTTGTGGAACGCGGGGTGGGTGGACATTTGTGGATCCACACAGATTCCAGAACATTCCACCAGAGAAATGTGGAGAAAATGGGGGTTTTTCTGCAATTTTTTAGGTTTGCAAGGGATTCTGGGTAACAGAACCTGGTGGGAGGCAGTCAAGTCCCCCCATCCTGGATTGCCCAGGTTGTCTAGTTTAAAAAAATGTATAGGTTTGCTATGTTTTCCTAGGTGCCAGCAGAGCTATTGGTAAAAAACTACATCTAGGCACTTTGCCAAAAAAGGGTAATTTTTCACAGCGAAATTGAGGTGTGTCCACGTTGCGTTTTGCGCCATTTCCTGTCGCGGGCACAAGGCCGACCCACACAAGTGAGGTACCATTGTTCTTGGAAGACTTTGGGGAATGTGGGGTGGGTGGAAATTTGTGGATCCATGCAGATTCCAGAACTTTCCACCGGAGAAATGTGGGGAAAATGTGTTTTTTTTGGCAATTTTTTAGGTTTGCAAGGGGTTCTGGGTAACATAACCTTTTGGGAGGCAGTCAAGTCACCCCATCCTGGATTCCCCTGGGTGTCTAGTTTTCAAAAATGTATAGGTTTGCTAGGTTTCCCTAGGTGCCGGCAGAGCTATGGTTCGAAAACTACAGCTAGGCACTTTGCCAAAAAAGGGTCATTTTTCACTGCGAAATAGAGGTGTGTCCACGTTACGTTTTGCGCCGTTTCCTGTCGCGGGCACTAGGCTGACCCACACAAGTGAAGTACCATTTTTCTTGGAAGACTTTGGGGAACGCGGGGTGGTTGAAAATTTGTGGATCCACGCAGATTCCAGAAGTTTCCACCACAGAAATGTGGGGAAAAAGTTTTTTTGGGCAATTTTTTTAGGTTTGCAAGGGATTCTGGGTAACACAACCTGGTGGGATGCAGTCAAGTCACCCAATCCTCGATTCCCCTTGGTGTCTAGTTTTCAAAAATGTATAGGTTTGCTAGGTTTCCCTAGGTGCCGTCAGAGCTATGGTTCAAACACTACAGCTAGGCACTTTGCCAAAAAAGGGTGATTTTTCACAGCGAAATTGAGGTGTGTCCATGTTGCGTTTTGCGACGTTTCCTGTCACGGGCACTAGGCCGACCAACACAAGTGAGGTACCATTTTTCTGGGAAGACTTTGGGGAATGTGGGGTGGGTGGAAATTTGTGGATCCACGCAGATTCCAGAGCTTTACACCAGAGAAATGTGGGGAAAATGTGTTTTTTTGGCAATTTTTTAGGTTTGCAAGGGATTCTGGTTAACAGAACCTGGTGGGAGGCAGTCAAGTTACCCCATCCTGTATTCCCCTGGGTGTCTAGTTTTCAAAAATGTATAGGTTTGCTAGGTATCCCTAGGTGCCGGCAGAGCTATGGTTCAAAAACTACAGCTAGGCACTTCGCCAAAAAAGGGTCATTTTTCGCTACGAAATTGAGGTGCGTCCTTGTTACGTTTTGCGCCGTTTCCTATCGCGGGCACTAAGCCGACCCTCGCAAGTCAGGTACCATTTCTCTCGAAAGACTTTGAGGAACGCGGGGTGGGTGGGAATTTGTGGATCCATGCAGATTTCAGAACTTTCCACCAGAGAAATGTGGGGAAAATGTTTTTTTTGGCAATTTTTTAGGTTTGCAAGGGATTCTGGGTAACAGAACCTGGTGGGAGGCAGTCAGGTCACCCCATCCTGGATTCCCCTGGGTGTCTAGTTTTCAAAAATGTATAGGCTTGCTAGGTTTCCCTAGGTGCCGGCAGAGCTAGGGTTAAAAAACTACAGCTAGGCACTTTTGCATTGTGAAAATGTGGTGTGTTCACGTTGGGTTTTGAGACATTTCCTGTCGTGGGCACTATGCCTACCCATACAAGTGAGGTACCATTTTTATCGGGAGACTTAGGGTAATTCATATTTGTAAAGGAACTGTTATTACCTATTGACTTTCGATGCATTTCTGCCTTTCAAATGAAATACATTGTGTAAAAAATAAGTCATTCTAAAAAATGACTGATAATTCTCATGCTAGGATGAGTATTTCCAATTTCGGAAATGTGCAAATATCTACTGTTTCTAAACTGTATATTTTGTTCCCATTTCAGAAACAGATAGGTGTCTTTCATACCGATTTTTCCATGTACACATTTTTACAGAATAATTACTATATACCCGGTACATAATAAAAAAATATTGCAAGTTGCTGCTCAGTTTTTGGCACTGGGTTCGTCGGGTTCTTGGTGAACCTACAAGTCCTATATATCCCCACAACCAGTAATGTCAAGCGGATGTAATAGTATATTGCTTTCAAAGAGCTGTCATAATTAAAAGAAGTTACAGGTGAAAACGTTGACACAAAAGGCTTTTTTTTTCAACAAATTTTCAATTCATTCTATATTTAACTGTTAGTTTCTATAAAGAAACCTTGATGAATCTACACAAATGACCACTTGCTGAATTCAGAATTCTGTCTACTTCTCTAAAATGTATAGCTTTCCAGGATCCATTATTGCTTTTGTACCCATTTCTACCATTAACTGGAAGGAGGTCGAAAGCACAAAAAATAGCAAAAAAAGGCTATGTCCCAAAAAAATGCCAAAACTGTGTAAAAAATGTTGGGTTTCTGACAAAAGTCTGGTATCCCCTAAAAGCTGGAAAAATGGTGATTTCAGGCCCACAAACCCTTTTTTGATAACATTTGCAGGGAAAAACCCAGATGCTTTCATTTGCAGCCCGTTTATCCCATTTTCCACCCCAAAAAACTACATTTTGCTGTATTTTGGCTCATTTCTGTGACCCCTCCAGGGGAATCCACAAACCCTGAGTACCTTTAGAATCCCCATGATGTTGGAAGAAAAGGATGCAAATTTGGCGTGGATACCTTATGTGGTCTAAAAGTTACAGGGGCCTCAGCGCGCACTACCCCAAATATGCAAAAAAGGGCGTGGCACAGGAGGGGGAGAAGGCCTGGCAGCGAAGGGGTTAACATCACTCTTAACCAAAGTGTTTGGCCGGTATGAGCCTAGTTCTTTGGCAGGCTTCCCTTTTTTGAGAAAAAACTATTATGTTGCCCGAAGCCCAATATTCTGGTGCCTCTTCCCCTGATTTTGCTTTTAAAAAGACCCCCCCATGAGAGCTTGAAGGTGGGGGCAAACACCTTATAGAACTCTCCCGAAATTTGGTCAGTCCCGACCTCCTTCTCTGCTGGTACCAATTGAAAAGCCTTGATGACCTCTTCCCCCTAAATTTGCTCTTCCAGCAAATCTTTTTCTTCCAGAGATAACCCCTCATAGGGCATATATCCTCTAGATATTCATCAATTTCTTGGCTCCCACAGCAAGTTTCCTCCAAGTACAGCTGCCAATAATATTTTTGGAATGAGTAGCTTATACCAGCCGAATCCAAGATGAATCCACTGAATCTCCCAAATCTCCCCCTGCATTATCTTCTGTCTCATGCAAACAGCCAGCAAATGTCCCACCCTTTCATTAAATTCACACGTCTTGCTCTGCCAGGCCATGTATTTGCCCACAGCCTTTTTAGGTCGAGCCTATAGCGGCAGTGCGCAGGCGCTGCTCGCTCTGCGAGGCATGCATTAATGGATTATGGAGTGGAAGCTACGCCCACTCTCCACCTTTTTTTTTAATTGCCTCGTGTCATTGTCTTTCCTAAATGCTGCCTTCTGACTGATTATGAGGCTTGTTAATCCCTCCTTATTATGGCCATGTCGGCATTGTATCCTTCCATGGGTACTGGCCCCTTTACTTCGAGTGTTGCACAGTATGTTTTTTTTAGATTGTGAGCGCTATTTTCTTTAATAAGGTTGCCCGTGCCTTCTCCCCCCCTCCCGCAGTCCATGCCTTCTCTTCTCCCCACCCCCGCACTCCCACCTTCTCGCCCCCCTGCCCCCGCCTGCCCTGTCTCGTGTAAATTTGAGTCCTATTGCATTGCAAATTCTTCTTTTTTTCCCCAGCCTCTGGCAGCTGTGACGGAACCTTCAGCCTACCTGGGACATGGGCTTGCAGGCACGGCAGGAGGCCTCTCTGTACATGAGCACCGGGGTCCCAGCGGAGGCCCGGAATTGCTTTATAAACACAACCAGCACAGCGGCCCCGGCATCGATCACCGCGGCTGGGAATATGTTTGTGAGTGGCTAAAAATAGACTTGCAATTTGCATTTTAACAGTTGTGCGCCTTGAAAGGATGGTGCATTCTGCGAGATTAGCACAAGCATGAAATGTAATAAACAGGAATATGTGACAGGACAATTTTCATCTCATGGAACACGAGGCGCACAGGCGAACCACCGTCTTTTCTGGCCTTGGCCAGATAGATAACATATAAAGAAGATTGCTATCCTTTTTAATGCAGTGGCCTAACTTTTCTTTTGTCTATACCTTTTATGTGTTAATTACCCATCTCCATGGATGTGGAAAACAAATGTGCAGCAGATCTTCCTCTGTCACACACATGCTGCTGCTCTGCTGGCGACAGGACACCAGTGTGTCATATTGATTGCTGTATTGTAGAAATACAAAGGTATTTCAAGTATTCAAGGCCTCAATAATTATGATCATTGTAAAAGAGCAACCCTGTTCATATATTTTCTTGGGTTTAGATTGGCTGGCAGGCTATTAGCAGGATTAGTTTGAATGAGAAATACGTTTTATAATGCTGAATAATGGACGGCCGTACTTTTGTCCATAATTCAAGAGTCTATCGCCCGTGCACTCCGCACATAATGGGTTTCTTCTTCTTACTTCGTCACGAAAATGTTTTTAGACATTCTCCCACCCGTACAACAATTTCTTAGCAGTTGCTTAGCCATTATTGTGGAGTCATCCAGAATCACCTATCATTTGTGCAGCGCTTGCACTAAAAGCAGTTTACATTACTTTGAATTGTATTTCATTTTTACCAGCCAGCCTCTGAAGACTAACTGACTGAATTGGGTTTGCTGAAATTCAAACATGCAGATCATACCCAGATAGCAACATGTGCTGAAGTCATTCTCTGGGCCATTTAAGATTTCGCTGCCCTACCAACAAAATATGCATTTGACAGGATGGGAGGGACTTGATGAGCACGAACACTCCGCACCCAAGAAGGGCTACTATGTAAATGTAAATGTATGTGTCTTGTAAAGCGCACTGCTGCCCTGAGGCGTCCTGGTGCTGTAGACCGCTGGGGAACCCGTCCTGGCTATCCCTGTGAGATGGTCCCTCCAGGGTATCTCCAAGGTGAAACCAGGCATCCCCGGCGAATGTGGGGGGCCGTTGTGGAGATGAGGCAAGCTAATGCCCAGAGTTGCCGAGTGTGTTCCTGGTTAGAGTAGGTACCGAGGTGAGAATTATCGAGTCCGTTTTGACCCTGGTCCATGACCCTGCCGCGTCGGGAATTGAACCCTGGTCCCTGGCCGATTTTCTGCTTACGGATCTGCCGCCTCTAACCAGTGAGCCACACCTCTCCACTATCCCACCTCCCCCGTACTATGGGGCATATCAGCAACAACCGTCGATAATTATTGCTAAGCGCAGTTAGTGCTAGGATAATTATCGCCGGCTAGCGTGGATTTTTATCGCTGAGATAGCTTGCTATTAGCAACACTTATCTCAAAAGCGATAAAAATCCTAGCGCTAACTGACAAACGTGAGATTGTCGCTGGAAACCCAGCGATAATCCCACGAAGTTTGGCATTAGCTTGCTGATAGGGCCTCACATACTTAGCCATGATATCCACCTTCCATAGGATATCATGGCTAAGTCAGTTTCAAAGCAGGCGTAAGGAAAGTAGCGATAACAGAGGTTATCGCTACTTTTCTTGTCGCTATGCTGCTTTGCGTGAGGCTTGATAATAGGAGAAATGTCGATTAGCGACATTTCTCCCATTATCCTGGGGAGGAACGCCCACTTTGCATCTCGTTAGAGGTGCAAAGATGGGTGTTAGGATTTCAGGTGCTAAGGCAAGGTTTCACGCGATAGCGTGACCTTGCTAATATAGCAATAAAATTATCGCCGCTTTTCGGCCGAAAACGGCCGCAAAAGCGGCTATAATTTTATATCGCCGCCTTGTAGCTATGCCCCCAAATGAGGCCCACGTAACGGAAAAGAAAGAGGAGAACAAGGCTTTCTCCATCGCTCTAGGAAAGTGAACCTACCTACACAAAGAACAAACCAGGGACAGAGGCCCAGCTGGAAAAAGAAAGGGATCCACCTATCCTAGTTGGTCCTGAAGAAAGCCACCGACCCACTGGGCGCAAGTAGGCTCAAACATGTAGACCTAATTTTTTTTAAATCATACGATGTGGGGGACACTTTACACATCCCCATACACATCTCCTGTTTGTAACTTTAACCTCTTCTAGGTACTATCAAATTACACTTACTGTAGGTAATTTGAGATCTTTTATCTTGTTGTGGTTCCCGCTTAATCTCTTTGAAGAAAGATATTACCTCCTGGTGGACGCAAAGACCTGCTGATGATGCTATCAACCACCAATACGTATGTGGCGAAAATATGCAGCTGACTGAAAGTAGTTGTTGAGCGTTCTCATCATTCCCAAAAGATGCATGAAAGTTTTGACTGTCAAGTATTGATTGGCCTGAAGGCGAGTGTTCTGCGGAGTGTTCTGCGGAGCGTTGTACTGGGGTTGGGCGGGAACTGGAAGTGAATGTCTTCCATGGGTGGCGAGGAAAGGTGCACAGCCGCTATTAAAGTGAAAGTGCGGCATGGGCGCTTTTAACCCAAAAACATCTGTTTGTCAACTTGACAAACAAATGCTTTTTTTTGTCAAAGCTCCTCATGCCGCAGGTTCATTTTAATGTCGGCTATGCCCCTTTCTTTAGACGCGGCTTGTCTAAAGAAATCGGCCCGCCTCCATTAATGTGAAAGCGCCACATGGGCTCAAAAAAATATTTGCAATGCAATAGGCCTCGCAGTTGCAAGAGTTTAAGCCATTGCATTGCCAATTGCTCAAACTCTCATAAATGCGAGACCTATTGCATTGCAAATGCTTGTTTGCAGATATATCAACTTTTGTGGATTTGGCAGCCTCAAAATTTAGTTGGGCCTTTTCAATATCCTCACCCCTAACTATTGCCATGACTAACTGTTTCTCTGCAGCTAATAGCTTCTCATGCAAGTCCTGCAATACTTATTTGCCCATTTTCTGACATGGCTGACTGTATCTTAATGTCTCCCCCGTACTCCAGCCTTAAAGGCTTCTCAGATCACATCAAGTGGGGCACTCCCTATATTCTCTGCTATAAACATTGGAATCTAATTATTAATGTATTTAATATATTCCTCATCATACTACAGAGCCCTTTCAAATGACCAGTAGGAACCCGTAGGAGAGACTACCCCCTTCTCTATTTCCTAGACCAGAGTGTTGTGATCTTCCATAATCCAGGTGTATTTATATATTCTGCTTGTCAGAGCTGATTCGCGGGACATAACAAAGTAATCAAACCTAACATGAACCTGATGTTGGGCCGAAAAAGATGTATACCCTGGCTCATGTGGTTCCCTTTTGGCCCTAACGTCAGATAGCCCATGAGCCGTACATAAGTGCACCAGGAATCTAAAAATGTTTAATTGATGGCCCTGGTATGATATCTCCCCACTCTTAACCCCGTCCTCTTTAACATTAATATTTATGTTAAAATCCAGGTAAATTATAAGAGGGAGCGGCCAACCGGCCAATTCATTATTAAGCCAGTGAAGCCTAGTCTGTTCATCAGCCACAGATCCATACACAGACCATAGTGTAAAGGAATTGTTGTCAACACAGCATATCACGATAGCCCATCGACCATGCTTATCCGCCCTGCTGCGTGGGAACCTAGCCCTCTCCTTGCGAGCCATAAGAGCCCCTCCTGGTGTTCGCATCCCTTGTGTAGTATTGGTCACTAGTTGATACCCAGCTATCTCTGCTACTTCCTGTCTGTTTGCTTCTACATGCCTCTCTTGAAGACAGGCTATGTCTGCCTTTAAGCATTGTATGTCCACATTAACCCTTCATTTTTTCAAGGGATTATTTAAACCACAAATGTTGATTGACGCTATTCTTATCGTACTCACCTACGTTGGCTTTATTGCCCACCTATACCTATCAAACATCCTACACAAAAACATCTCCCATAAAAAACATGCTCCTTCAAGAATTCTTGAGCTTGAATTTCCGATGAGAATACCCTGAGATTTCCTTTAGAGATTACTTTAAGGCGGGCAGGGCTCAATAGGTAGACTTCACAGCCAAGTTTTTGAAAGGGCCCAATAAACTGCCACCTTCTCTCCACAGTCACATGGCAAATGTCCGGCCTGACGAAAAAAGTATGTCCATCAAATAAACATTTAGCCTCGGGTTTGCTTTATCGAAAATAGCCTGTCGCAGGAGGAAATTCCCAAAGAAGATCAGAATCGCTCTTGGCTTCTCATTTGGATCTGTTTGCCCCCTTTTATTTAACATGAGAGGAAACCGATGCACTTGCCGCCCTTCCACCTCCAAAACCCAATGAGCCAACTCAAGGAAGGCCCCCTTCAACAATCTCAACATGAAAGCCCGGATGTCGCCCCCTCACCATTCTCAGCGATATCAAGAAGTCTAAGGCTATTCCTGCGCTGGCGATTTTCAAAGTCTTTGAGCTTCCACAACATATCTGATAGGTGACTTCCTATGGCCTCAGCCCCAGCCTCTAGCACTACTGTCCGCTTTTCCACCACCGTTGTGCGCTCTGATATTTCGGTACAGAACTTATTGACCTTGAGCATGGCCCCTAGAAGTTTTTTTTGTAGCTAAATGTGCACTCTTATTCTCCAAGCGGGCTTCAATTTGCATTTGTTTCAGTGTGAAATAAATTAAACCCATTGAGGGGGAGGCTCAGTCTCAAGATCCATAGTAGATACTTTTCCTTTGGCTGCTGCCCTCCCTTCTTCCGGCAAAAGATTTGTGGCAGAGTAATCCCATCTCAGCTGGCTGGCCATACTCCGATCAGACTCAAAATCAAGCTCGCCAGACCTTGTTTTCCCAATAAATGTCTTCCTTTTTTGTGAGGTCACCCATCCGTTTGTGAGGGGCCAGCTTAGCCCGGGAGCTATCAAGGCTGTCCCCAGAAGTATTTGGCGCTCACGTCTGTTCGGTAAGGGGAAAAAATTCCACAGCCCCTTCAGGAGTCTCCCCAAGCCCCAAGTTCTGCCTACCGGGGCTAAGAACAGTATTTGCTTCTGATCCCAAAGGCCGGCTCTCCGGGTCTGCCAAACTTTCCAATTTTCAGAGATTTACTTAGTGAAGAGACATGATCTATGGTCCAAGCCCCTATATTGCCTGGAGCTGGATTAAAACCGTCTCATCCACTATATTGCCTGGAGATGTCAAATAAGTTGAAGCAGTACTCACGGTATTTGACCCAAAAGAGGAATTTGTAGCTGTTCCAGCTACCTGCTGAGTCTCAGCTATTACCGCTATGGACCCTGCTTTCTTGTCGGCGGCCGTAGCACGTCCAGCAAAAATCCCAGTAATTACTGCCTGCTTCCCTGTCAGTAAGTCAGCAGTAGACCACTGCTCCTTCAGTTTTGTTTTGCCAGCGACTTCTTCTGCGTTGCATCTCTCCGTGGGGGAGTGATGTCATCCATCTTTTGCCCTGCCACTCTGATGAGTGCTCGGGCCTCTGGCCGATCTTTGGCATCTTTGCTCTGTTTCGGAGGCATCTTGTCCTACTGATACCACCGGATTCGGCAACTGAGCCCACCGAATACCTCTGCTGCAGTGTGGAGCAGAAGCAAGGTAAGTTGCTTAGCTCCAGTAGGTGCTGTGCGACTTTTTCTTTTTAGGAGGACCTGTAACCTTTTATGCCCTTGAGCAGCACCATCTGCATTATTTAAAAAGTCACCAGAGTAAAAGACATAAAGTATGCTGGAGTGGGTGACTCACACAGTGTTCAAGCAGCCGCCATCTTCCCCATGAGTGATGACATTCTCATTTCCAATGCCCCACCCGATTACAAATGTGACAATTGGTAACTATTTTCATGGCAGCAATATCTGTTCAAGATCACACACCTGCGGCAACACCTCTTCCTCTGCTGTGAGGCGTTTGCATCCCATTTGTGTTGCCTGCTAAACCAGCATGCTGGGCAAATGCTCCTTGCACGATTCCCCAATTTTCTGCAAAAGAAGGGTTCTGAAAACCTTTCTGAGCTAACCTTTACTGAGCCAACATGATTTTCTCCTTTATTTTCCTCTGCGTCATGTCAATTTCATCACTACAATACTTTGCATAGATCTCATCTAGTTTTTTTATCTGCCAGCAGATAACACTTAGCCTAAGGTAGGCACTTATTTCATGTTTCAATCCTAGGAAAAACTGCGACCCAAAAATTCCCATAGCCTTTTCTTCTCGATTTTCACATCCACTGTGCTGTTTAAAAACCTGAAACAACATTTCGTAATACTCATGAACTGTTTCCTTCTGCTCTTGTGTGGTTTTCTTAATCTTTAACCAACCAGTATCTCTGGGAGGCATTTTTCAAAAAGTGTTATGCTCCCCAACCTAGGCCTAAGTAGCAAAGTGACCTTTTACTTACATTTGTCCTACCTTGTTATGCATAACAGTTCTAGCACTGACCTTTTTGCCAGTTATGAGCTGAATAAATGTTGATTGGTTTCCTTGAGACTAGCCTCATTTATTATGTACGAGAATTATTAGTAAAATCCCCTGCACATGAGGTACATAACAGGATTAATATACTCTGTACAAAAGTCATGGCTATCTTCATCCTAGGGCGACAGGGCTACTTTGCATAATTGCAATTATTGATTTAGGCTCATTTACATAATCGTATCCACAACACATCGATTGTGCTAGGAACTCCGGGGTTATCATTGTGGTTTAAAAGAACCGCACCTTCACTAGGTAGCTAGAGGAGATGCTTCCACACTGACACAAGACACAGAGGTCCTTGCACGCTGAAGTTTCAACATGCAGTGGGCTGACATCCCTTGCGGGGTGTCCAACTCATGACCAAGACAGGGTCCTTCATTCTCTCCCTCAGGTAATGGGGTTGGCTCATTTCTAGGGTATTCTTGGATTCACACCCACATACATGCTAGGTACACTTAAGTAGGGTCCTCATCGTAGGAGTACGCTTGAATACTGTCATGTTTATATACCTGCATATATTCGCTGTTTTAGCACCATAGTAGAAGTCTACCTTCTATATACTCTGTTTGTACTTTTAATCTTTTATGTTTGGTTCTGTTTAATGATTGTCGTAGCAAATATGTTTTATGCTAGAATGACGCTGGTTCAATAAATGTTTATTGAAAATATCCTCAATGTTTATTCCGTGTATCTCTCTGAGACTAAGTGAGCATGATTGACTGAGCGAAAAGTACTGTACTTTTTCCATTATCTCTGAAGTGTCAAGGGTTATCATGTTTGATGGTTGCCAGAAACCATTCGCTCCTTGGTAATGCTAGAGGGCTTATGGTGGCACTGTGAGCTAGTTGGTCTATAGGCTGACATATTCTTTGGGGTTGTCTGGAATGAGTCTAGACACCAATCCCTTGGTTTATGTTGTCCGACAAACACTCAGATCCTATGTATTTTTAGGAACTACCCAACAAAAGGTCATTACTGCTTCTTATTTTTGCATCACCATGGGTGATGGTGCACCAGTTCTTCTTTCCCTTTGGGGTTCTGATTTTGACCACTGTACTGCTACCTTACATTCTGTGCATAAATCAGCTGGAACCACATTGTCAAGAAACAAATCCAAATCACTTTTGAAATCTTTATAAATCGCTCCACTTTTGAGTACAACTGCACAGGCTTGTCTCTAAACTTTGGAATATTGTGAGTAAATATGAACAAATCACCTGTATTCCATGGGACATGTACATAGGTACCTCCAACTACTTTTCTCAATGTTAATGCAGCCTCCTCATCCAACTCATCCTGATTTATCTTCGTTTCCTTCTTTTTCTTTTCAAGCTTCTTTGCCCATCTAAGTTTCAACTTTTACACATCCTTCCATTTGCGTATGCATTTGACTGGTTCAGTAATGTGCGAATGCATTCCTGTAATTCTCATATTTTCTATTTTCTGATCATCCAACTCAACCCTGTAACTATGATGCAAGTTCATAATTTTAGAGAGATTCACTTTGTATTTCGTTGCTACATCTGCCAACCTATCATGTATCATAGGAGCTCTCAGAGTGATCTCCCACACAGGTAGATTACCTGATGTCTCTGGTACTGATCTAGATGACAAAACTCCAGGCAACCCTTAATCAGTTCTTCTAGATCTATTTTTTATTGGGGAATATCAAATGGTTTACCTTTTCTCATATCTACATCTTTTGGAGGTTCTGAAACTTCTGCACTTCTTTCTTTAGTAATGTCTGCAAGCTATACTGTTAAACCTCCATCTTCATTGCCAATTAACTCATTTGGAGCCAAGTGAATCATAAAGACTAAGGTTCCTCCTCCATCTGCCAGAGTCTGCAAATTTTGTGTGGGCCTCCATGGAACTATTTGTGTATTTTGGGTTGTTGGTACATTTCAAACATCTGGTGTCATTAAGACCTCTGATTTCCTCTCAATTTGGGGTGGTGCAGTAGGAGCCACTCATGGTAAAACTGGATCAGTATCAATAGGAACCACAGCCACTGGTGTTCTTACAACTGTTGTGGCAATCTGTAAGATCTGTAAGGGTCATTTGACTAGAAGTGGATCTGATTCCACTGGAACTGTAGCTATTGTCTGACTCGCACTGGCACTTATCTCTCCTGGGTCAGTATATTTTTCTAGTGGTGGTCAGGAATACAGCATGTGTTCTAATATTTTATCTCCCCAATCTGCATCAGACTTATCTCCTTGTAGCTTAACCATGTCCTTATCTTTCTTTGTATTTTATGATGTAAGAACCGGACATAATCTGGTTCCTTCAATAATACCATTTCTCCATCTATGCTGTTTGTCATCCCATAAAGTCCTTTTCTAATATTTTTCTTTCTCTTTTTCCCTTGCAACCTTCTCCCAAGTATTAAATGCCTCATATTGCATCGGTCTAGGTGGTGGCTTCATCTCCTACAATTTTCCTTTCAAATGATCTAGGATTCTGGTAATAAATGTCCCATATCTCGGAAAGCGTAAAGCCCCCTAATTTTAAACAATTCTCTCCCACTGCTTTAGCCATAGGCAGGAATTTAATCTATGCTTGGTAGTCATAATATATACTGGAGTACACTCAGGAGGGGCTTCCTTCCCTTTTCATACAGGAATAGTGACATTTCTCCTAACAAACTTCTCATAAGCCTTAAAACATTTCATATTGACAGTTGAATTTTCTAAATTGTCACATAAAACCAACTGTTTTGATTGTGGTCCGTGTAGTTCAAGTATTTCTTTCACCAGTTAATTGACAGCTTTAATTTTATGCGATCCTTTACCAAATCCAAAGATAGAACTCAAGTAAACAATGTCCAATTACAGCTTGGCACAGAAATCCCACTAGCTAATAGCAGTGTGAAAGTACACCAACTGTCCAATCCCTACGTAAAATTCTATGACTTCTGACTCACTCCTCGCAGCAGCTCTACCTCCTTCACACTTTTCTTCGCTGTCATACACTCTTTCAATTAACCTCTTAAATTCCTTCTTGTTTGCTTTCCGAAGCAAAATTAAGTATAACAATCACAGAAGAATAGTCCGCACACGCCAATAACTTCTTGACCATGGAAAATTCCCACAAATTAATGCAGCTCACCTATTTGCACAATACGGTTGTACCAACATTAACAGAGATTAATCAAATACAACGACTTGTCCCTAACATTACCGATGGACGTGATGGTACCTCACACTCCACATCAACATTTCCTGCAACAAGTTTGAGCATTTATTAGTATCCTGGGATCTTTCGACTTCAATGAGCTGGAAATCAACATCTCCTCTTCAACAACTTTCAATATTTCTTGTTACTCACTCAAACCATTTAAAAGGGAAAAGACACATACAGTCACTACACTTACGCACACAATGTTCACCCTATCGATACTTACTCCTTGAAAACCGCAACCGCCAAACCACAACCACTTTGCCACTCAGTCTGGATCTTGACACTAGAAACTGGAATCGAGGAATAATTTAATATAGCTTGGGTACTAATTCTTTTTTAAAGCTCCATTCAGGGTGTGCACCATAGCTCTGCTGACATAAACTGTGTTAGCCTGCGGATTAGCCTAGTATGGTTTTAAGATTGAAGACCTAATAAACAGAATTTGTCCTTTGGAAATCCTGATGGCTCTTGAAAATGGACCTATGCCACAGTTTAATAATTGAAGCTAGAACAACACATAAACTATGCATATATCATCAGCAGTTAGAATTTTAAATGTTCAGTCAATGATGAAAAGTAGGTGAAGTTTTCAACACTTTTATTTATCTTAAAGGATTAGCATTGTTTTGTCATCTTTATTCGGATTAGTCGCTTTACAGAAATATCAGTAAAAGATTGATTAGTGACAGCATAAATCAATACACAGTGTTCCATAAAGGAAAACTAGGGAACCTAATCTATTCTAAGTGGAATCAATGAAGAGTCCTTTTCGGACCAGAGTAAGAGTGAGAATAAAAGGAGAACATCCCATAAAGAGTTATTCTGGAAATTCAGCATAGTTCCCTATAACTGCAATAGCAATCGTCACTGATAGAGTGATCTCTGCAGTAGCATTGATCAGAAAAAGGTCATTAGATAAAGGGAAATAAGTTACCTTTAGCATTAGCTGTTGGTAACAAAGCAAAAGATCAAATCTCCAGGAGAAGAGCTGCAAGGCAGGGGAGATAGATCTGGGTCTCTCCGTCTCGCATTCAGGAACTTCACACTCTCTAGGAACCATCATTATTATAAATGAAACAATAATATATCCAAACTCTATCTGATGGTGTTGTCAGGTTTCGATGTCTCTTCTCCCGATTCCCACTGTAAACATTCATGCCTCTATGTTTCAGGTCTTTGTTACATGGGGAAGTTCTCATGAGAACTTTCTTACTTAAGCTAAAAATGAGCTATGAGTTTCAGTGTGAAGACAAAGGCCTGTCAGAAATGCGGAGGAAAAATAGCTATAATATTCTGATGAAGCATGCATAAAATGTCGAAATCATTATTTATCATAACAATCACAGCAAGTCTCATTGTATTAAGGTAAATGACGTAACATGGGGTGAGGGAACTGAATGAAACATGAGTTTGAAGTCAGCACATTCTAAGCAAGTTTCTGGTGCTAGGCAAAATATTCTAATAAATGTCTATTAAGCTGTGAGCAAGAGTCCAGAGAAAAAAGGCTGTGAGGTCTGATGAAAAGTGCACATTTTAGATTGATAACAGTACATAGATTTTTATTCATCTCATTTCATAAACATTTTGTAAGCACGCTTTTAATAAGGATTTTTTCATGTTATGAAATGGCCACATTTTGGCTATGTGAAATTTTAAATGTGAACACATTTCTGCAAAAGTTTAAATGAATTTCTCAAGTGCAATTCTAACATGGTCTGCAGGTCAAACTTTATTTTCGAACTGATCTCCATATCCATGGCATGGTTAGGTTTCTAAGGGGCATATTATCAAGAGACAGAGTTAAAATTATCGCCGCTTTAGCGGCAGAAAACTGCTAATAGTAGTTAAAATAACTTTGGGGCACATTTGGGGCGATAATGGGCTTGATAATATGCCTTCGAGAATTCCCATAGAAGCACATGTTGTGGTGACAATATGGGCTTCTATTGGAATTCTCAAGTGCATATTGTCAAGCCCATTATCGCCGCTTTAGCGACAGTCTTCTGCCGCTAAAGCGGCGATCAATTTAACTCCATGCTTGATAATATGCCCCAAAGTTATTTTAAGTTTTGGATTTCAGGGATTTTGAGCAATAGGGAACTATAGACTATTCTTTCGATTAGAGAATGAAGGTAAATTGGATGCTAGTATCTTGTCAGAGCTCGTGAAATGGGCTGAGGAAAAAGCTGCTGATCCCCCAAAATTAGACCTTTTTTCCACGCGGGTCATTCACTGTTGGTCATATTATGTTTCTTCCATTTTTAATTTACAGTGAGTTGAATAAAAAACAATGTATATCATATGCCTGATTCATGGCTTTTAAAATTGCATTTGAAGATATAAATAGAGGTCTACTTTGTGAAAAACTGATGTTATCCATCCACTCTTGTCTGCAATAACTGTCCGATATAAACATGTGAGTAAGGATTAAAATAGGAATTTTCAATCAACTATTAAGGAATATCTTGACAACACAGGCCTTAAACAGGAGTGTCTTCGCACCCGTACTTTTTAACATATATATGTTGGATATGGTCAAGTGCCCATCCACAGAACATTCATTCAATCTAAATTTGCCCAGTGGACATTATCCCGCATGCTGACTATACAGTTTTGGACCGTACTAAGATATGTCTATAGAGAACAGCACTTGGCAGATACAACAACCCTAATGATGGACTGTGATGCTATAACACAATAGTACAGCAATTTTCATGAAGGCCAGGGGCTATGTGTAGAATGAAAATACTTTGTAGATGGCCAGAGATCATATCACCCAAAAAGGTGATTTTAGACAGCACAATTCCCTGCTTAAGGTTAAAGTGACCGACCACTGCTCTTGGTATAGTATATTTGCATTTACCCAGCACTACCATTAAACCAATAATGAAGGTGGTTAATGGTAAAGGCTGGCCTTGTGGTATTAACTAACGTGGCAGATAAAAAGCAGGATCTCTACCGATGCATTCTATCTCGATTCATGTTCAGCCTTTTTCAAACCACAGTACGGAGCTAAATAAGCCTAGAGTTAGACCTTCTGAGCCAAATACTAACCACAGGAATCTAATCACATGTACGGCGGAAAGTCCTTGCCCTTTCCCATGGCGGTGCCTGGAAAACAGGTACGCAATGCGACAGGCAAAAGATTTCCGGCACGGCATGGACGGTGACGTCCAAGCTGTGCTGAAACTTTAGGGGAATACGGGCAGGGGGGCACATGTTGTGCCCCCCTGAATTTATTACCATGGTGGGGTGGAACATGGGGGCCATGTAGGGCCCCCTTTGTTCCTGCAGCGCCTGTCTTTTCATGGCGGTTCTCCTGTCATGAAATGCCTGGAGGTGCAGGAACTCGTAATCAGAGACGTTTTAATGCATGGGCAAAGTGGGCTCTGGCCCAGGGCCCCATCCTTTCAGGGGGCCCCCTGACAGTCAGCTCCATTCTCCAGAGTTTTGCCCTAATGACCTTGAATATTTCCTAAACAGTTTGTTTTAAATTCTGTTTTCCTTTCATTTATTTCTTATGTACCTGATGTGTGAGAGTCTAGTACAGCCATTTTGCAGAGAAATTTTGTGTTTATGTTTCATGCAATATACATAAAAAACGTTTATTTTAGATCAAAACAAGGCCTAACATATAAGAAATGGGAGGGCGTCACAGAGATTATTTGCAGTAATATTGGTGAGCTGCTGCTGTGTTACAATATTGAAAACACACATAACTATCCCTGAATATTAGATGTAAACACATTCAGGGCCTTATTTATGAGAAGTGATGCATCGCTGTGTGAAAACAGGGATGCATCACTTCTTAGTGCGCCCTCGTTGCGACATGATGGATGTGTCAAATTTACTGTATGACGCATCATGTTGCAAGGAGTTACAGATATGTCAGTATTTCTGACGAATCTGTATGCGCAAAAATGATGCATTGCTGGGGTGTGTCTGAAAATAGACGCAACTCCAGCAATGTGTCCTTTCACATGGGGCAAGCCCCATGTGAAAGGGCCTGCATCAGTCTTATGCCTGCTGTGTGGCAGGTGTAAGATATTGACGCAATGGCGTCCTAGAAGTGGCACACTGAGTTCTCATAGATTTCAATGCGCCACTTCTACGAGGCATTTTGCGGGGCAACACCCACCCTGCATACATTATGCCTGGCGCAGGTATAATGCGGTGCAGGGGTTTACAAAGTGAAGCATCTGCCTAGATGCGTCACTTTGTAAATAGGGTGTAACATTGCACATATTTTATGCTGCCGGTGCGTCACAAAAAGTGACGCACCAGCGGCATAAAAGTGAAGCAAAGCCTCATAAATAAGGCGCTTAGAATTTGGACGAGTGTTCCTTTGCACTGTCAGGGACCTAATGAAATGAAATTGTGTATTTAATAAAGCGCGCAGCTACTCAGACTAGAGAGTCCTGGCGCATGACAGTGGGAGGAAAACATGCGTAAAAGACCCATCAGTTATCAAAAAGCCAGGTTTTTAAGTTCTTTCATGAAAGAGAGTAGGTCTGTGGTTAGTCTCAGAGACTCAGGGAGGCTATTCCACAATTTTGGGCCTAGAAAGCCGTGGGATCTGCCTCCAATGCGGGCACTCTATATTTTAGGCCAGGTTGGCATTGGAAGAATTTAGGGGTCTAGCTGTTGTGTAGCGATTAACGCGCTTATTTATGTAGCAGGCTCCTAAGCCATGGAAAGCTTTAAAGAAGATGGTCATCGCTTTGAAGCTGATCCGTTCTTTTATGCGGAGAGACTTAAGAATAGGGGTCATACTAGATCTGGGTTTAGGTCTCAGGATGGCTCTGGCCGCCGTGTAGTGTACCACTTGTAGGCGCTGTATAAGGCATTTGGGAAGACAGAGGTACAAGCTGTTGACATAGTCAAGCTTTGATGTCACCAGAGTCTGCACCACGATCTTTCTGCTCTCAAGCGGTAACAGTGGCAGGAGTTTTTTTTAGCATCCAGAGTATGCCAAAGCAAGTGCCATTTAGATTTTGAATTTGAAAGCACATGGAGAGTGTCTTGTCTATGACAATTCCTACGTTTTTGACTTTCTCCTTGTCAGCGGGCGGGGGCGGCAGATCTTTTGGCCACCAAGTGCTCCAGTCAGGCGTTTATGGATTACCAAAGAAAACAACTTCAGTTTTGTCAGGATTGCACTGCAGCTGATTGATCTTAAGTCAGTTAAAAACCTTTGTGAGGCAAGACCTAATCATTGCTCCGTCAAAGTCGGTTCCTTTTTCACACGTAAAAATCAGCTGAGTGTCATCTGCATAGGAAACAATTTTGGCGCCCTCTTCCTCTACCAGAAATGCAAGGGTGATAGATATATATTAAAAAGGGTAGGACTGAGAATGGAGCCCTGAGGGACACCTACATTCATGGTCGGAACTGGGGATGAGAAAGGGGGGAGCCAGATGTCCTGAGATCTATTTGCCAAGAAGGATGACATCCATTGTAAAGGCGGTCCCCCCCAGACCGATGTTAGCAAGTCTCTCCGGGAGCCTCTCATGTGGGACATATCGAAGGCCGCCGACGTATCGAGCAGTATCAGAACAGTCTTGCCTCCCTGGTCCAGCTTACCCTTGAGAAATTCAGTCACTTCCAGCAGAGCGGACTCCACACTGTAGTTAGCCCTAAAACCGGATTGGGACTCATGAAGGAGCTTCCCATCTTCAATGTGTTTTTGGAGGGCCTTGTTTACATGCTTCTCTAGTACTCTGGAGAGAGTCAGAAGAAGGGAGATTGGCCTGTAGTTGGCAGGGTCCGTCGGTTTGGCGTTAGCCTTTTTTATCAGTTGAAGAATCTTAGCATTCTTCCATAATTTCTGCATGTTGCCTGAGGAGAGACAAGCATTAAAGAGCAGGTTCACTGTGGGGTTTATGGTGGGAGCTAATAGGTTCAAGATATTCCCTGGACATGGGCCAGTAGGAGAGCCAGACTTAATGATTTGGAGAGGGGTCAGTGACTCTTCAAGCTGAAACTCAGGGAAAGCTCGTAAAGAGATGAAATTTGCTATTAGAACTAAGGTAGAAGGTCAGTTCTTCCTCTGAGATGTTAGTGAAGGCTTGTTGGATCATGGAGATCTTTTTGTGGAAGAATTCAACTATTTACTTAGACCATTCTTCAGTGCATGGCCATTCCTTTGTGCCGGCTCTCAGGGCAGTAAAGGATTTACTATGCTAAAGATTTCCTTACTCTTATTTTGGGCATTTTCTATCTTGGTTTGAAAGAGGTTTTTCTTGGCTGCCTTCACGAGAATGTAATGAGCTTTTAAGGTGTCTTTATACACCTTCCTTTCCTCAGGTAGATAGGATTTACGCCATTTCCGTTCAATTGTTCCACATTTTCTGTTGCGAGATCTAAGGGAATCGTTAAACCATGGAGCTGGTGGGGCTGACCTCTTTGAGGAGCAGCAAACAACCAGTTCCAATGCATCAATGTTGGTTCGGAGCCATGAATCTATTGAGAGGGCGTCCGAGTCGGGGCAGCCAGACAGCTCTGGTGAGGAACGACCGAGGGCGTCTGCTAACATCGGGATGGATATTTTATGGAACGTCCCGTAATTAGAGACCCTCTGCCCTGTGTTAGCTCAAGGGGCTGTGGCAGAGTTGGGAATGACTAATTTTAATAGGAGGTGGTCAGACCAGGTAATGGGAAGAGGTAGGCTTACTGATATGTCAAAGTTGTGAACGATTTGGTCTAGGGTATGGCCCTTCTCATGGGTGGCCAAAGAAACAGATGGAAACATGTTGCAGGCCTGCAGCGCCTCCAACAAGGAAATTGTTTGAGGGTCTTTTCCATTGTCCATATGTATATTGAAATATCCCAGAATGAGGCAGTTGTTGTATTTTAAGGCCAGGGAGGTGGTGGCTGTATTAAGCGTAGTAATAACATTTCCAATAGCACTGGGAGGTCTGTAAATCAGAAATCCAGCTATGCTATGATGGGGGGATAAGGTGCAGCAGAAGCCTAAGCAGTCTAGTTTTTTATTGTAAATTATGGCAACACCTCCCTCCTTGCCATTCGATCGGTCCCTCCTAAGAATGTTATAACCCGTAGGGATGGCCGAGGTAATAGTAGGGTTGGAGGCTTCAGACAGCCAGGTTTCAGTGGGAAATAAAAGATCAGACTGTTAGTCTAAAAGTAGGCCATAAATGTATGGTTCATGCTTTTGTATAGAGCGACAATTTAAAAGGGTGGCCTTTAAGTCCTCTGTTTTCTTATTGTTTTTACACTTATTGTTGCGTGGGAGGATATTGGGTGCGAGTTTCCTGGGCTGGAGGAGAGTCCAGTTGCACTTATTGCATCGAAAGTCTACCTCCAACCTCGGATCAGCGGCTGTACAGTGACATAATGGTAGCCGCCTAAGGCTAAGCAGTTTTTCCCTATTGCAATATAGTGGAAGAAACTCACCGGAGGGGAACTGGGCAGCATGGCCGGCGCCGAACGCCTCCGGGCGCAGACAGGCTTACCTTCGGCGCCAGCGGCGCGCCCGCTGTGCATGTCCACTTAGCGCGTCCGTTTGCATCGGGGATATATAGGCTAATGCCTATGATGCAAACTGGATCACCAACACAGCTGAGGAAGCGGAAACTGCATAGGCATAAGTGAGGAGCCCGATAGCAGCCCCAGCCCTCCGCACAATCGGCATATCAGCCGCGGCGGACCAGGACTGGAGGAAAAGCGAGATGCGAATCGAAGCAGCTAAGGAGGTGTAGGCAAGCAGAAGCAAGTAAAGTGCAAGTGTGCATAGGTAGGAGAAATTATTAAAAAGCACAGAGTAATTCAGCCAGACATATACAATTTAAAAAGTAATAAAAACTATAGTAACAGGGCGGGAAACACTAAATCCTACAGCTATCAGCTGCGCGCATCCGTTTGCATCGGGAATATATAGGCTAATGCCTATGATGCAAACTGGATCACCAACGCAGCTGAGGAAGCGGAAACTGCATAGGCATAAGTGAGGAGCCCGATAGTAGCCCCAGCCCTCCGCACAATCGGCATATCAGCCGCGGCGGACCAGGACTGGAGGAAAAGCGAGATGCGAATCGAAGCAGCTAAGGAGGTGTAGGCAAGCAGAAGCAAGTAAAGTGCAAGTGCGCATAGGTAGGAGAAATTATTAAAAAGCACAGAGTAATTCAGCCAGACATATACAATTTAAAAAGTAATAAAAACTATAGTAACAGGGCGGGAAACACTAAATCCTACAGCTATCAGCTGCGCGCATCCGTTTGCATCGGGAATATATAGGCTGATGCCTATGATACAAACTGGATCGCTAGCACAGCTGAGGAAGTGGAAACTGCGTGGGCGGAAGTGAGTAGCCCGATAGTAGCCCCAGCCCTCCACACAATCGGTGTATCAGCAGCAGCGGACCAGGACTGGAGGAAAACCGAAATGCGAATCAGAGCAGCTAAGGAGGTGTTGGCAAGCAGAATCAAGTAAAGTGCAAGGGCGCATAGGTAGGAGAAATTGTTAAAAAGCACAGAGTAATTCAGCCACACATATACAATTTAAAAAGTATTAAAAACGTAGTAGCAGGGCGGGAAACCCTGAATCCTACACCTGTAAGCTGCACATGTCCATTTACATCGGGAATATATAGGCTAATGCCTATGATGCAAACTGGATCGCTAGCGCAGCTGAGGAAGCGGAAACTGCGTGGGAAACAGGGGCTCAAATTAGATCATAAATTCAAAGGTGTCCTGAACAGGGGCCCCCAAAATATGTTCGGCCCAGGGCCCCCCAAATCCTTAAGATGTCCCTGCTCGTAATATGCTCAGCGAGACTGCGCCAGTCCCGCTAAGCATACTACATTGTGGCAAACCTCCGCCACCGCCAGGGAAGGACTGTTCCCAGGTGCAGCCAGCGGTCCTCCGCCGCAATGACTTTGCAAGTCGTAATTCTATGAAATGTCTTCTCTGGAATGAAATTAGGTAAAGGTAATGTCAGAATATGGGTAACGTATTTGAATTCTGCAATAGAACAACTTGAGGCCAGAGCTACTGTGCAAGATAAAGGATTGTGCCCCATGCCATGGATATTTTGAAAGTCAATTTAAGACATTTAAGCCATTTCCTTGAAAGTGAAGACGTACCCTCAAAAATACCGCCAGTGCAAACTCTCCATGTAGCATCTGAACTTTAATGTATCATTCTTAACAATGCCCTTACAGTGCAGAACGTCACGTAAACGCATTAAGAACTGTTTCTTTCAGCTGCCTGTGGCAGAAATCAGGGGCTCCTGGGACTAAGTAATGGACAGCATCAAACCCTTCGGGCTCTGTGGTTATTTGAAGAAACCACCGACCCACATCTAATGTCTTTCATGATATTTGTCCGCAGTAAAAACGAGATAATTAAGAAAATGCTGCCTGGCTGATAATACCAGATCTTCCACCGAAGGCATAATACAAATTTATCCCTAGTGAAACCGTACTTGAAGTGCAAATAATAAACCAGGCGGGGGCAGGCGTTATGTGCAACACTCAGATGTTATGTATATGCACACACTCATAAGCTCAAACGCATTAACTCACTGCAAACTTTGAAAGCAGGATATGTTTGCTTCGCCTTAGTGGTAGAGAAAGTGCACACAGTGCACCTATGGCATCTGGAAACCATGGCTTCTACAAATGAATAGTTCATGCATCTCAGCACACCCATTACATGCTCTGGTAACAACAAGATCATACAATGCAAAGTGTGTTGCAGGTGCCATGATTTGACCTACTTTTGCCTCTTCAGTGGGGGGTAACTTGGTTCCGGTGGGCTAGTGAGCACTTACCCACATATGGGAAAGCTTGTCGCGCTCAGTTAGTCACAATGAAAAATACAAAAAAGTGATGGATTGAATCCTTTAAATCCTCTCAGCCACTGGTAATTACTTAGAGTCGTATAATAGCAGCACACTTGGAATATTTAGTATCAAAAAGAAGCTCAAGTACAATCGTAAAAATAAAATACGGATGTCTTAGGTGTAAAGAGAAAAATAACAGAATTATGAAATAATTGCAAAAAGTAGCACAGCTGTTTATTGGTAAAAATACAGGTAGTGGAACTTATTCTTATCAGTTTTAGCTCATTTCTGGCTCAGATGAGTGGGGAATATTATGTCAAAACTATGCACAAAACGAAAATAAAAACTTTGAAAGGTTAACTGATTATATTTGTATGGTTTCGCTAGAACCTACAGATCTTTTCATCCGGTACTCTGATATTATTTTTATTTACTGCATAGAGGTAGGAGTCTCTGTTAATAGTAATTACATCATTTCCATTATTTTATTAAGTCCCCAGATGTACCTCACGTGTTACAGTTATTTGGTGATGATCCTAAGTTATCCTTTTATTAGGCTGAGTAATATATTCGTCTTGTAATAGCTTTATATATATAATATATATACACACACACACACACACACACACTCGCAAACACTATTTATGTAGTAAAACTGGAATGGTATGACTATGCTTAAATATGTTTTTATTGTTGCACAGTCAAACAAAGGAGCGAACACATTCAATATTACTGTGACATTTCAAAGATTAACTTTCACTGTGGCAATCAGCAACATTTTCAATAAAATCCCCTTAGTACTCCCACCCACATCCCTCCCTCCCCCCGGAAGCCCATCTATGAATGAGACCGTGTTATGTCGGAAAAGTACATGGACGGAGCATCAGGTAGCTTAATCCACCGGACTAGTCAGTCAAAGCAACCTCAGATATCTAGGACTGGTCAGCTGCGTAAATTCCTGGGAGAGGAGGGAGATAAAGGGTTGCCAGACATCCCAGTACGAGTTCCCTTGTTGCGTGAGTGTTAAAGAGAGCCTCTCCAACCCCAAGGAATGCCAAATACGATGTAGCCAATTCTACCAAGCTGGTACCTTATCTGTTCCCCTATAGGCTAAAATCGACTGGTGTGCCGCTCCCAGTGCCAAACCTATTTGTCGGCCCCTCCGGGACTTAAGTTGGTATGTAAGTGGGTTAGGAAGTCCCAGTAAATTGTATGAGGAGAATCTTAGTAGTTGAGCGTTAAAGTGAGTGTCTATGTCTTTCAGGATCTCATTCCAAAACTGCGTGAGTCTGGGACATTCCCACAAGATATGTACCAAAGTTCGGAGGGAATCAAAATGCCTCCAGAACCTATCGCTAAGTGCTGGGGTCCTTCTATGTAGGTGAACTGGGATTAGGTACCAGTATATGGCAATTTTCATTGCAGTCTTGACGCTGTGTGTCGTGCATGGTAATAAATGTCCTGCCATACTTTGGTGGACAATTGTCTGGCAATTTCCATCTTCCACCATACTTATGCAGGGGATTTCGACCCAGCTTCCCCACTCAGCAGCATCCCATACAGCTCCACAATGAGGCGTTTATCTGACTCCTTGCTCAGAAGGCAAAGCTCAAATATTGTCAGTTGCCATTTCCGGCCTCTCTCATAGTCGGTTGCATTAACCAGTGTCTGATCTGCGTGTATCGAAATCGCCCCGCAATCGCAAAGTCAGCACGCAAGGATTCAAATGGGATGAGGCCCTCTGCATCAAAGAAGTGGCCTATTGAATGGCAATCCCACCTATTGTCAGGCCTTGAACAGTGGGGTATCCAAGATCCGGGGTAAAGTCTCAATTTTCCACTACCAGAGTTAAGGGGTAGGAGATGATGAGAGGCCCCTCTGAAATGCGAGACTATCACATGGCATCAGGGTAGGTGCGGTAATCAGGGACAAATTAGGATTTAGAGAGTGGTGAGAGCGGGCCAGAAACGGGATCTTCCATAAAGCCGTGCCCACCAGTGCTCTATCCATGAATAACAATACCTTTTCTGATTTTGGGCGGGACCACTTCACCAGATATCAAAGCTGTGATGCTTGAAAATAATGTAGTAGGCATGGAACTCCCAGGCAACCCTCGGTCAGGGGGCACCAACTGCGGCCTCGTTTCATCTGGGGTCACTTGCCATCCCATACGAAGCCCTGCAGAGCATCTTGTAGAGTCTGAAGCGTTCCAGGAGGGGGCTGTATGGGGAGTGTTTGAAAAATGTACAAGTTCTTGGGCAGGATCGTCCTTTTAAGGGCAGCAACCCATACCTATATCTATACTCGGCGAGTGTCAATGCTACACACCTAACGTGGGAAGAAAACTATTGTTTCGACACATCAGAGTCTACCGTATTTTAGCAAAGGTACTTTCAAAGTTTATATACTCGAAAACCAAAGAAACACGTTTTTTGGTAACACCATTATCACCCATTTCCAAGAAATAGATGACATAGTTCGACCGAGTAACTTCATATCTCTAAGATATCCTATCACAAGAAGTAGGAGAACATTAGCCATGGTTATTTAATTATAACGAGAGATTTGCCACTGGATCGATCTTGCAGGGCCTCGTTTCATCTTCTACCATTCAGTTAACCACAGTGATGGAATCCTGATGAAGGCATTGCCGAAACGCGTTGGTTTTCCCATTATGGGTTTTCCCATCACACGTTACTGATATATATATATACTTGCTTTTTCCCTCTTCATTTTTTGAATGTATAATCAGATTTGAAAGTGTTTGAGCCAAGCATGAAGGAGCTGGCAACTGAATTATCGTGTATATTGTAACATTACATCATGTCAATTTTTCAATTGTCTCATAAGCTGTCTAAATCCATTGTCAGGTTTAGATAACATGCACATGTGGTTTTGATTGACATAGAGAAATGTATCTATCAATTCTATCTCCCTTGTAAATATATGCACTTGTATGTCTTTTCTGTTTTTGATATGAGAATAATTTGTGGAAACGTAATCAGTAAAAAAATAATCAATAAAAACACAATATAAACATATTTTTGTTTTGACTACCATTAACTAGAAATAGGATTGACTGATTTTGAAAATATGGTACATATATGTGATATTTGCTCTCTTTTGCACAGCAACTAAATTGCTTGTTTTATTTGTATTGTTGGTTCTTCTCTCCTCTCTTTTCTTTCAAATCAGTCTTCTCCTTGGTAGGTGTTATCCTTTTTCCAGGGGCCCCGTTAGTTTTCAAAATTCAGCAACCCATACCAGCCAGGAAAGGGGATATAGTTGTCAACATGCCAAATCAGCCTTCACCCTCCTAATCAGATCTTGATAGTTGAGAGTCGGGACCCCAGCAATAGTCAGGGCCAGCTGCATACCCAAGTATGGAGGGGAACCAAGGTCCACCGGATCGATTGGTTCTTGGTCAGATTGTTCTTTGCGGTGGGTGAAACCGTGAGGTCTAAGGCCAGTGATTTAGCCAGGTTCATATTAAATCCTTACACTGCTCCACAGCGCTGAACCTTGTCCAGGAAGCTAGGAAGGGCTTCTATCGGGTCATCTAGGGAAACTACAAAATCAATCAATCAATCAATCAATCGATAAATCATGTGTTTGTTCAGCGCAACTGCTCATCCGTATGGGTCTCAAAGTGCTGGGGAGGAGGGGAGGTACAGGTTCCAGTCCATTAAGGAGGGGGTCTGTTGAAGAGCCAAGTTTTGAGGTTTCTCGTGAAGATGGAGAGTGATGTTGTCTGTCTGAGGTAGAGTGGTAGGGCGTTCCAGGCTTTGGCCATGACAAAGGAAAAGGAGCGGCCTCCTAATCTGGTCTTTCTGGTGTGGGGGACCATGGCATAGGAGAGCTGGACTGATCGTAGGGTCCTTTGGGGTGCGTGGAATTTGAGTCGGCTGTTCAGGTATGCTGGTCCGGTGTTGTGGAGGGCTTTGTGTGCGTGGGTGAGGATCTTGAAGCTGATTCTAGTCTCGATGGGGAGCCAGTGGAGTGTGCGCAGGTGCTGGGAGATGTGGCAGTTTCTTAGAAGGTTGAGGACCAGTCTTGCGGCAGTGTTCTGAATGTTTTGTAGTTTGCGGGTGAGGTTTTTGTTTATTCCGGCGTAGAGTGTGTTGCCGTAGTCGAGTCTGCTGGTGACTAGGGTGTGAGTGACAGTCTTACTGTGCTCGAGGGGTATCCATTTGAAAGTCTTGCGTAGGAGGCGGAGGGTGTGGAAGCAGGAGGGTACCACGAAGTTGATCTGGTGGCGTCGGGGTGTGGGCCCATGTTTAGTACTTCTGTTTTGTCGGTGTTGAGTTCTAGGCAGCTGCTTTTCATCCATTTGGCTACAGCTTCCATGCCTTCTTGAAAGTTGTGTTTGTCTGCGTTTGGTTCGTTGGATAGGGAGAGGATGAGTTGGGTGTGGTCTGCGTATGAAACCATGTTGAGTCTGTGGGTTCTGACGATGGGGGCGAGCGGAGCCATGTAGACATTGAAGAGTATGGGGCTGAGGGAGGACCCCTGGGGAAATCCGCAGGTGGTTGGTGTAGGGTCCGAGAGGAAGGGTAGGAGTCTGACCCGCTGCGTTCTGCCAGAGAGGAAAGAGTGGGTCCAGTTGAGGGCCTTGTCCAGGATCCCTGTGTCAGGTAGTCTGCGTGTTTGGGTGTGGTGGGAGACTGTCGAAGGCCACTGAGAGGTCGAGGAGGATAAGGATGCATATAGTGTCATGACATGTCCCCCCCCCATAGGATACCCCTGTGATGCTTGAGCTATCCCTGACCCTCTGGGCAAACAGCTTCATAGAGAGTGCAAACAGTAGGGGAGACAAAGGGCATCCCTGCCGCGTGCCGTGAAGTGGGCCGAACCCCTCCCATTGAATGTAACGGAAGCCCTTGGTTCTCCATACCCACTAAGAACCCAAGTGTGAAACTGTTCATCGAGACTGAAGAATGCCTGTGTCTTAGCTAAGTAGAGGCCAATGAACGCAATCAAATGCCTTTTTGGCACTGATAGAAAATAGCATGACCTCCCACTGGGAACGGGAGGCTTTGTTTAGAAGATGTAAAATCCATTTAGTGTTGTCCATGAATTGTCTGCTGGGTATAAAACCCACATGATCAGGGCCCACCAACCCATGCATTAAAGGTGTGAGACGGGCTGCCAAAATGCCTGTGAATAGTGTCACATCAACATTTAAGTGTGAAATGGGTCTATAAGACCCACATTGTTGCTTGTCCTTGCCCGGTTTTGCTAGAATCACTATGGAAGCTTCCGTCATTGAGGGAGGAAGAGAGGCTGAACTCGTAATGGAGTTGAATACGCTAGAAAGAAGCAGAGCTATAGACAAACAGAAGACCTTATAAAAGGCAGCTGGGAAGCCATCTGGACCGGGCAATTTAAAGGGTCTCTGCCATCACTGAAATGACTTTCTCTATCCTTATCAGGTCATCTAATCCTGCTGCTTGCTCTTTTGTCAAGCGGGTCATTCCGGAGCCTCCCAAGTAGGTAGGTATGCTAGTGGCTGGAAGCGCCTGTGCGGGATAAAGGTCTCTTTAGAATTCACCAAGCTGTGCCACCACAGGCCCGTCCCCCTCAAGGAGGGTTCCCTCCTTCATTAGCAAGGCATCTACTGTGGTAGCTTGACATTGGGCCCCAAGTTTATTTGTGAATAACCTTGCGGATTTGTTCCCCCTACTTATGATGAGCGTTTAAGATGTAGAACGGCATATTCCGCGCTATCTAGATCCAACCCTGCTAGTTGTTTCTGGGCGAACTCCAAGTGATGCCATACCCTAGGTGCCCTTGTGCAGTGATGAATGCACTCCAACTTCCAGAGCAGTTTCTGTAATTGTGCTTGTTTATCCCTCCGTAATTTATTATCTGCAGTGGAGTTGGTGATAAGCTCCACACGTATGACCTCCTTGAGCACGTCCCCGACAATCGAGGAGGGAGTACCAGGGGTATCATTAATCCTCAAGTAATCCCCAATTGCCTTCTCTATCTGCTGGACCACATCTGGTCTGCACAGAAGAGTCTCACACAGCCACAAGGTACGGGCAAATGTGTCACCACATGGGAGAGAAAGGTCCAGCAAAATGGCCGCATGATCAGACAATGAGCTCTGTTCTATCTCCTCCGAGTTAACCGCCATTTGCACCTCTCGAGAGCCCAGGAAATGGTCCAGTTGAGCATATGATTTATGAGCATGGGAATAAAAGGTGCAGTATCATGTTAATAGGTGTTTATCCCACCAGAGATCCCTCAATACCATCTCCTGGAGCCAAAGGGCACATCCCGTAATAATTGTCCCCACCGTGCCCTACCTCTGGGCCGATAGATCCAATTAATTATGAAAAACCAGGTTAAGGTCCACTCCCAGCACCACACACTGGTACTGTGTTTTCATTATGTCCGCAACTGCCCTGCGCAAGAACTGTTCCTGACACTTATTGGGAGCATACAGAGATCCTATTATCAATGAATGCTGTCCAAAGTGAATGCGGTAAACCAGAAGACGGCCCCTAATTTCTGCTATTCTTGACCCCACCTTCCCCCGGAAGGAGCGTGATAACAATATTGCTATTCCTGACTGAGGAGGAGAAATATTGTTGGGGAATGACCTGAGACTTGAACCTGTACAAGTCATGCATTAGCAGATGAGTCTCCGAAGTAGACCTATGTCAGCATGTGTATGTTCCAGATAGGAAAGGATAGCTTGTCTTTTAACTGGGTTATTAAACCCCTTAACATTGAGATTCAAAACCCTCAATCCGTTTAGTGAGGATTACATCCCGTGGTATACTCACCTCAGAGGCCTACACCCTCGCCCCAGAAGGGTCCCCTCTCCCTCCAGTGATAGAAATGACCCATTTGCCCCATCTGTAGGAGCCCTCAAATAACTCCGACCTAATGAGGAGCACCCATGAACGAACACTCCAACAAAAACAAAAACATAACAATGTCCCTGGAACAAGTAACGAGTCGATGCATCCAACCTCAGTCCAGTGGAGAAAAGATAGAAGGGGACCTTGGTCATCACTTCAGAACCCAAAGAGGCTCCCCCCAACCCCAAACCCCCCTCCCCCACACCCCCAGTAGCAACATATTCAGATGGGGTGACCAGACACAGAATCATCAGGGAGCTTTTCCAGCAGAGCCTTTCTCTCCGAGGCTATCACAGCGGAGTCCGGCCTAGCCCTCCCAAGCACTGCAGATGTTTGCCTCCATCTCGGATACCTGTCAGCTCTGCACCCTCCAGATGCCGACCCTGGCCTTGACTTCTCCTGCACCTTGATCTGCAAGAGTTCACATGCTGCAGTAAGGAAGCAAAACTGATAGAGCTGATCTTGCCATCTGAAGATAATTCTGCCTCTACTGCAGAGTGGTGGTGGAGAGATCCTGAAACAGATGCAGTGTGTGACCACAAAACTGTATCAGTGGTGACTCTCTGGCTATGCTGAGAATCCGTTCCTTTAGTAGGAAGCTATGGAGTCAATCAATCAATACATTCTTTAAAGATAAGATCATCAAAGCACAGATAAAAATGGAATAAAACAATATAAAATTCCAATTCATCTTACATTAAAATCAATAGCAATACTTTTCCTTTCGGAGATTATAGGATTATTTCTCTAAGTAACACCAATATGTGTTATGCAAATGTACCAGATAATAAACCCTGTACTATTTGCAGCCCCCCTTCCTAATTTTTATGCAAGCCCATAAAAACTTAGCTACTGAGAAACAGCATAGAGGGTCAGACAGCGATTTTAAAAAGTAAAGTGCAACCCAACATTGTGTAAAATGTTGGCGCTTTAAAATCGGGACAAGGAAGTCATCCCTTTCTCTATTAAAGAGTCAGCAAAACAATACTACGTGTAATTCAGTTTGTGGGGAGAGGTTGTCACAAGGGCACAGAATCAGATCTGAGTGGTTATATGTTTTTTCTGGATAACCTAACATCAGCGGTATCATGTTCATACAGAATCTTAATAATATGAATTTGTGTTGTGCACTGGTGATGTCTGCTAAATAAAAGTACCCGCCCTCTATCAGCGGCGGCTCAAACAGTCATTGCGGACTGCCAGTTTGTCCCGTTTTTTTTCCATCTGCTTGTATTCTGCCCTCAATAAAAACATATTAATTACCTTTTGTTTTGGGACCTTTCTACATGCTGATGGGTCCCTGAATAAAAAATTGAGCCCAATATAATTCAACACTGACACAGCATAGCTAAGCCACCTGATCCTTCTGTGGTTTTCCAGTTTTAAACACTTTCTTAGTATGGATTGCGTGAGGATCACTGTGTCCCTCCGCCAGATCGAATGCCACAAAAGGATTGGGGCTAACTGTATTGAGTCTGAAATGTAGGGCAAGCCCAGTTCTATATGTAAAATATAGTTAGAGAAAGAGGGGGGAAGGCCCACTAGGGACTTAAAAAAGCTGTTTTCAATAGTTTGAAGTGGGTTTGACGATACGGTGCCCCAGACGTCTGCCCCATACATTGCTGCGGCCCTTATCTTGGCCTGATGAATGTTCTTTAATGGGAGCAACAGTCTGGCACCCAGCTTTTTGGAGAAAGATTTTATTGCTGAGAGACTTCTCTCCATTCCCAGCATCCTTCCTTCCACTAACTGTGACCACGATACATTTTTATCAAAAAGAACCCCCAGTAGGGAAAAGTATCAACCACCTCGATTCTTCCGGGGTCCATGTGGAGCTATGGGGTTTTATCTCTTTTTCCGGCCCCTGCTATAATAGCAATGGACTTGGTTTGGTTGACTTTCAAGTCTAATGCATCCATGAAGGAAACATACACAGTTATCATGCATTGGAGAGCCAACCCCGTTCTTGCAATCAACACCGCATCGTCCGAATAGGCCAATATTTGTAACAGATGCGAATCAAACATGGGGACATCCCGTGAGGCTCCCCGGAGGGCATCCTCGACTCCATTTGTATAAATAGAGAAGATGAATGGGGCAAGGACACATCCCTGCCTTACCCCCTGGCGATTTTGAATAGACGGGTGAAGTCCCCGTTTCTAGCATAATGGACCGATGCTGTGGCATTTGAATATAGCTGTCTGATGCAATTAATTATAGATGGTTCAACCCCTATCTACTCCATTATGTTCCATAGCTTGGCATGGACCACACAGTTGAATGCTGCAGACAGGTCCATGAATGCCATGTAGATCTTCCCTTGCTTCACTCTGGTATATTTATCTATTTTCAGCGCTAAATTCAAGCACTGATCTACAGTACCCTTTCCCCGCTGGAACCCATACTGCGCCTGGATTAAGATGTTATTCTCCTGGGCCCACCCCTCTAGCCTTAAAAGAAGGAGTGAGCCCATAAGCTTTGCTGTGGTATCCAGCAGGGAAATTGGTCTGCAGTTCTTTGGGTTTGCTCTATCAACTCTTTTGTGTATTGGAACAATAACGCTTGTTGACCATGAAGGGGGAGGGCCGACCAGAGCTATGCTATTAAGGACATTCATTAATAGAGGCACCCACAGATCCGGGGTTTCCTGAAAAAAATCATTTGGGACCCTATCCGGTCCTGGTGCCCTTAGAGGGCTACACAGCATCAGGCCTCTTCTTACTTCAATAAGTGATAAGGACAGTGAATCCTGTAAGGTTGGCTTTATGGTACACAATGGTATGCAGGGTGGGTGCATGAGGCAAAGCTATTTTCAAAATGGGCCACCCATGCATCTTCATCTACATTTATATCTAATGTAGGGTCTCTGGGGGTTTTAAAACAGGGTGCATTAACTATTTTTCAAAAATCTCAGCTGTTACCCCTGTTAGCTGCATCTTCAGGTTCCGACCATCCTTCATCCTTAAGAGCCATATCCCCATTTTTCCTTGCCAGGATATCATCGGCCCGCAGTGATCTAATTTGGTCTGGGATTCTAGGTTTAATTCTCAGGGCTGACATTAAAGCCTTCCTCGCTTTTGTGCAGGGGGAGTCAAACCAACCCTTACCTTTCCCAGTAGTTGATGATTTAGTGCGTGTAAGAGCCAGTTTTACTCCCTCTAATAGACCACAAAAAGATGACACCACTGCCCCTGGATGAGGGTCAGCTTCCAGGCAGATAGATATATATTATCCTGTATAGACGAAACAATTTCTGGGACCATCTTAATTTTATCGATTTGAGCCCACTTAAATTGGAAACCATTTCTCCTTGCCAGTATCTGTTTTCCAATTTTCTGATGGGAAATAGGGTCCCTTGTAGATACCCTTAACTGTAAGGATGGAATGGCGTGGTCGCTGAAAATTGTAAAGTGGTTTTCTAACAGGGTAGCCCTAGTGTCAAGGGTTTTGGTAACTATCATATAATCAATTGTTGACTCATATCCATTTCACTGGAAGGTTCGCCCTGGATTACCAAACGATACGTTTGGGTCATTAATTATTACCATGTTAATGGAGGATAAGATCCTATTTAAGCAGTTTCCATATTCACTGTGGACGAAGTGATGTATTGAATTTCCCCCCAAATCCTCTAAGCCACAGACCGGGACTTCATTGTATTTACAGGGGTGTATGGTAAATTGCTCAGCCAAATGATATTTACTGCCTCGTTCTTAAAATTGCCTTGTTTACCTCACCTACCACTAAATGCATATTTGACCCAAACTCATTATTATAAAAATGTATTAGGAGCCAGGTGCCTTCATTTATTACCTCTAGAATCAGTAAATAGAAATGTAGGTTTGACAATTCATACTTTTTCACTTTTACCGGTAGATTATTCGGAATCAATGTCACAAGACCCCCCCTTGGCCCTCCCTGAAAGAGAAGGTTTAGCCAATGTTTTAAAGGAGCGATATCCATTTACAAAGATTGGCTCCGTAGACCATGTCTCCTGAAAACATGAAATGTTGTGGTCTTGCCAGAACTTTTTCCAATTGTCATCACCCAATTTCTGGACAATACCTGCCACATTCCATGATGATATTTTAAAAGTAGTTTTATTTGCCCCCAAATGTATGTTAGCTATATGTAGGCTCTCTTGAATGTCAGTGAGCAAGATATCCTGATTGTCAGATCCTTCTGATTTTTTTTATCATGATTGGGCGTAGTCAATCACATGATTCTAAATCGGAGAGAGGGGCAAATCTATTCTCCAACATCAAACCCGATGCCCCGAATGTTCCCAATGAATTTAACCGTGTCTGAGCATTCCCCTGTTGGGGTCTACTTCCTACAACAGATGGCGACAAAGGAGATCTGTAAATATATTCCAATGATAGAACAGTGATATGGGAGCCCCAGGTGGAACTTTACATAGTAGTGCTAGGAGGAATCTAACAACAGATGCATTATTGAAATTTATCACCACAGAATCTCGCTGTGCTCAGCCACCCTATTCTTCTAGCCATGATGATTTGGTTAGAGACACAACTGAATCTTCCCCCCAGTTCCTTCAGTCTACGCGTCAACCAGTGGAGTACTTCAGACATTAGTTTGTCAGTCGTTTCTGGTTGACCCTTCCTTAAAAGGGGTACATTTGCCAGCACCAATACAAGTGGGGATGCTGCCGGGGAGAGATGAAGAGTCTGGAGTCCAGGGATCAAACTTCCAGCTTTAAGACTGTCCCCTCTCAGATGGTCATTCCTTCTCTTTGGCCCTGGCAATGCTAAAATCTGGCTTTTCGAGGCTGTATTAAGATGTAAGTCTTGCATGGCCTCCCCTGCTAAATTCTCTGGGTGAGCATTAAACTGCTGTGGGGAAGTTCGGGTATGGGCGGTTGTAACAGTATGGATATCAGGATTGGGGTGTACGGGATTAGCCCAGTTAGTATGAACAAAATCTATATTCAGAAGGTGCAGGCTCATTTCTAATCTACGGGTCCTCGCCTGCAAATGTGACTCTGGGCCAATGCTGGAACCATTCCTAGCGTAGGATGCCTCAATAAGACAAAAGTTATTTGTTGCCTGGGACTCCAAGTGGACTAACTTCTCTTGGATCTCATTTAACTTCAATAGGATAGGGTTCAACATGGTAGAGACCATAGTTTTTAGTCTCTGCCACGTGTCATCATCATTGTTCGTCAATGGACACAAAGACGGGGGTGTCTGGGCATTTGGTCCACTTTGGACAGGTTCCTTGTCATCAACTCCCCTAGAGACTTTCGCTGGTTTTTGTCTCTGTGAGCCGCCACCCATTTTCCTCTTTATTGGTGGTTCAGGTTCGACCGGACGTTTTCTTGCCCCTAATGGATATTATTGAGGTACTAGAAAGCTTTAGGGGCAATGAGTCTTGGGGTGTATGGTCCATAAGTCCTCCTGGTTCTGGTAAAAGTGGTTGAGCAGCAGCGGTAGGTGTAGTTTGACCAACTAGAGAAGATCGCTTCTGAGGAATGGGCTCCCAGGGTAGGGGTCGTTCAGTCTGTTCTATTTCATGTGTTAAAAATGCATCCAGGGTTCCTACTATTCCTCCACCCACCTGATCACTCTGGCCCTTGCGCTTTCTCATTTTTAAACAGAATAGTAAAGGTAAATGTATTTAAATTGCCTGCACACAGTACCTTAATGAAGTTGACATTGTTAAAGTGGTGGCCCAGCCCAGCCTCCTCTGGGCTCCAACAGGCAGTGGCTTTATGCGCCTCCAGGTGCTGTGGACTCACGTCAGCGCCTCTAGGCATGAAGGCAGCTGGGAACTGGAGTCCCGGTCCAAGTGGCAGAGCGACGATGTGCCCAAAAGCTCCTATAAGGGCATCCCCCTCTGTAAACTACTTAAAACAGTATTTCTGTGCATCTTCACGCATTCCAGAACAGATTTCAGTGAGGCGCAGGCACAAGCACAAACATGCGGGCAGTAGCTGTATTTATAGGCATCCCTCTGACGTTGGGGAGGCACAAACAGACGGGGTGCACAAACGGTTGGAACACTGGCCGCATTCTGCCAGCTGGGAGACAACAAACATTTTCCTAGAGCTTCGCCTACACCCCCCCTGCCCGCTCTTCCAAGCTCCTAAACAATGCTCCACTCCTGGTCTGAGCTCCGTCCTTCCTCGTGCTCTCTTTGGATTCGGACTAGGGGCCGGGACCAAGGACCGGGAGCCCTAGACACGAGAAGAGGTCCCCGTGGAGTCTCTCAGTCTCACTGGTGAGTCTCGCCAGAGCCGAGTAGCCCCTGTGGTTCTGTCCAGGTGAATCGCAGAGGCCTGTGTGTCTCCAAGGACCTGGGCAAATATGGCAGACATGTAGGTTTCAATATCTCCCCCTTCCACAGCTCGTGGGACCCCTTTTTAGCATATATTGTTCCATCTAGATCTATTTTCTAGATTCTCTGCATGGGCCTGGAGGTCTGTCTGCTGAGCCGAGAGGCGGAGAATTTCCTGTTGCAATTGTTCTATTTCTTCATCCTGGGTAATCTCATGGTTTTCTATTGCGTCCACTCTGTTCCCAAAGACTGTCACCTCTTTTTGAACTACTTGTAGTTCACGCACAAGCTCTCTTGACTGCCAGTAGGTCATCCAGCAGTGAGGCAAACAGGATCTTCAGAAATGGGCTCATGATCGGGGCTTCCAGTTCTTCCTTGTCCGGTGACCCAGCCCTACTAGATGCCATCTTGCCAACCCCCATCTGGGCCCTGAGGACTTAGCGAACATGTCATTGAGGGTGCCACCCTTCTTGTTGCGTGCGGACGTCTTCTAGCTGCCCAAGCCTATATCTGTAGAGAGGTGGTGATTGTCCCCAAAGCCAATCCACTGGATCTGCATCTGCCAATGCACCTGTCTTGACCGGGCATGCTCTGCCTCAAGGGTGAGTGGGCTCCCCTCTTGCAGCCAGTCACAGGGTCCTTACCACAGACCCTCACGATAGAAAAGCCCTCTAATCAGTGAAAGACCATCCACGTACCCAATGAGTCAGCAGCCTGGTCTTGCCTCAAGGCCTCCTCTCCTCCATGATCTAGGCTGCAGGCCAGGTCCCTCAACCAGGGATACCACAGAGGGTCCCCCTCTGCCACAACCCAAGCCTCAGTGATCTACAGGCCCAGCTTTGACTCCAGGCCCTCCATGACATGATTTGTTTGCAGGAAACTTGGGAAACCGGGCCAATCAATTTAGATGGCTATCGTTCATTTCATACTGCTGCTCTTCCATCAAGATCAGGAAGCGCCAGGGGAGAGATTTTAACTCTAATCAAAAACACGATATATGCCTGGAAATTGTTTCATATATTAATGTTTCTTCTTTTTATCATTTATTGCTTTTAAAATCCCCAGACGAGGAAACTATTCTTTTAGTTAACTTCTATAATAACAACTTTACAGGGGATATGAAAAAAGTAATAGACCAGCTGGAGGAAGATATTGATAAATGTCTTAGTACCTCCAAACATAACCCAAAAATGTTTTGGTTGGGAGACTTTAATGTACATCTCTGTCACCTATCAAACTCAACAGTATGTGGTTTAAATAACAATGAGGGTGACCCCCTGCATCATTTTAATCATAATTGCTATGGGGAAGCCCTTAATAGATTAATAGCGATTAATAATTTAGAAATTTGTAATCCAATTGATATCCCATCTTGTATGCTGCAAAAAACATTTGACACTCAAGATCAGGGTACCACGATTGATTATATAATCATAGAGGAACCCCTAAAAAAACAACTTCTAAATTGCGAGATTAAGTATCTACATTTTAGTGACCATGCTGCAATTACGGCCAAATTGAATTGGGCAGGAATACATGTGGGGCAGCCAAGACACGTCAAGCCAACAATGAAAAAAATAAACGGGATTACCCTAAAATGGGCAATGATAGATAAATCGACCTTTGTCTCAAACATAATTGTAAAAAACCAAAATGATATTATAACGTGCTTAGAAACAGCATCTAGCCCAACCCAGCTAATCATGGCTTTTGATTCTATACTTTCAGAGATTAAGTTCCAATTATTTAGGAAAAAGTCTACCCCTAAAATAGCGGGGCCGAGATGGTTCGATAATCCTGTACTAAGTCCCTAAAAGCTCTACATCAAGTCCTCGGGTCAAATCCCAGAGATATGGTCCTAGTTAAAATGTGCTGTTCCCAATATAACGAGGCTAGGAAGATTAGAATAAAATCCCTAAAGGAAGACGCATGGGAACAACTCCATCTAGCTGCCATTTCCAAAAATCCTAGGGATTTCTGGAGTAATATCAATGCTCCATTCCTTAAACCATTATCAGCTCTAACACTGGATTGCCATTTAGACGAGGAGTCGTGGGTCTCATATTTTTCTAGCATATTTGATCCTAATTTGGAGGGGGGGAAACCGCAATTTTTATCTAGGTGTGATCCTAGCACACCCCCCTGATCTTTGATCAAATCAAGATAAAAGTAGCCCTTATGCAGTACTCTGGACACAAAGCGCCCGGGCCAGACTGTACCCCTATAGATTTCTTCCTAGATCAGCCGGACTTTTGGGGTCCAGTGCTGACAAACGTCTTTAATGTCATAGTTGAGGTCGGTCCTCCAGACTCATGGAAGAAATCTATTTTAGTTCCAATTTATAAGAAAGGAGACAAAGCCGAGGGCAAACATTACAGGCCAATCTCGCTGCTAGATAGCACAGCTAAATTAATGGGAAGGGTTTTATTAAACAGAGTAGAGGAGTGGGCAGCCAGCAATAAGGTTTTAATCTCAGTCCAATATGGTTTAAAAAAAGGTATGGGCTCTCAGGACCAATGCCTTAATTTAAGCCTATTAATTGCCAAGTACTCACAAGTAAAATCTGAAAGATTGTACTTTGGCGTTTATGGACTTGTCAGCAGCGTTTGACTGCGTGGCACATCAACATCTATGGAGGATAATGGAAGAAATGGGCATAGATGAGGCTATTATATCTTTTATTAGACAGCTCTACTCATCAGCCACGGCCTACGTCAGATACGGGAGAGAGGGGGAGTGCACCAGGTTGTTTCCAATTAACAGGGGTGTCCGGCGGGTTGTGTGCTTGCCCCATTTCTTTTTTCTATCTACACCAATGAGGTGAAAGCTCCCCTGCTGGACTCAATACCAGACGTCCGCAAAGTTAATAATGTTTGCACTCCAATTCTCCTGTATGCTGATTACGTGGTGCTAATTGCCCACAGAGGCCTTGCCCTTCAAAAGTTACTAGATACTTATGTATCCTATATGTCAAAACTGGGGCTAAAAACCAATGAGGCCAAGTCCTTTATTTTAAATACTGGCCGTAAAAATAACAAGGTCCCAAACTTCCATATATCAGGACAGAAAATAGCCCATACTGATAACTTTTTCTACCTTGGTGTAACGTTTGATAGGCAATTATCATGGTCAAATATGCTTGCTACTAGAGGCTTATCACTTGAGAGAAGCATTATTGCCCTACACTCATTTATTAAAAAATTGGGAGTAAAACCCATTGATATGACAAAAAAAGTTTATGCAGCAAAATCAGTCTCGGTAGCAACCTACTGGGCAGGCATTTGGGGCTACATTAACCCATCCGCCCTACAAGTTATAGAGGACACATTTTGGAAAAAACTAGTGGGCCTCCCCTTAAGCTGCTCCAGTCTTGTTGCTCATGCAGAATTGGATGTCCCTTATGTGACCGACACAATTGCTATGGCTCCGATAATGTTGTTGCATTCCATATGGAGAAGGGAATCTATCCATATCACAGAAAAGTTAATTGAAGACTGCCTATCCCTGGAAAATGCCCACAAGATCTACTTTTTCATCTTTAGGATTAGAATGTCTATTCTCTGTCCCTAGTGACTGTGTGAATTTTCCAAAAAGAGAGATAAAATCCAGTTTCCGCAAATTAAGGGCTGAAGCAAGACTGAAAGCAAACTGTATAAAAGTATCGGTCAAAGCATATTTAGAAAGCCCAATGGTACAGGAAGGGCCAACATCTTATATTTTTACTGTGACAAATTCACGTCACAGATTTTTTCTAATTAAATTTCGTTTGAATTGTATTCCATGCATGTTGGCCCATCCAGCTGGCATTTACTCCATAATTGAATTGTCATTCTGTCCTTGCGATGGTGTTTCTGCACAATCAAATCTACATGTTTTCTTTTTTTGCAAATTTTATGCAGAACCACGTAAAAGATTTATTCTGCCCCTGATGCATAAATATGATTTTAAACAATGCCGTGTCGCAATGTATTTTCTGCAATCTTTGCCTAATCCTATGGTCTGTTTTTCTGTGGCGTCCTTTAATCCAATCACGAAGAATTAGGAAATTGCACTATACATGAGAATGAATTCTAAACTGTTCACATCAGCTGGCTTTTACTAACTGTTCCCTAATGATGTTTGTTATGATGTTTTTATCTTTTTATTCATATATATATTATGTATAGATGTTTTTTACTGTACTTTTATGATCTTATATTGTAAGCATCGAATAAAGTAAATTGACTGACTGACTCCAGGCCCTCCACAGTGCACTTCTTCTCCTTCCGCCTCTGAACCTCATGGCTCGCAGTCACCTCCAGCATGAAGGGCCACCCCCAGCCCAAACAAAGAAGGGACCTAACCAGACAGGAAGGATGCAGACTACCCCAAGCGCTGTTCAGGGGCACGCTGTCCCAGGTCCTCCACCACCACCAAGAGGCCCTCCCTGCTCCATAGGCCAATTCACCTCAGGTGGCCTGCTATCACACTGCGTGGGGGTTGCCAACACTCCTTGGGTCCACCAGGGGGTCAATTAGATGTGGGCCAGCCTGGGCCTCCGGCAGCCACCCGCCCCAGCAGGCTGCAGCACAAGCGCCAGCAGGCCGAATAATGTAGCCGTCCCTGGATCCCCCTAGGGGTCCACCTCCGCAGGCTCCACAGCATCCAGTCTTGGCTGTGCTGCCCCATACATCACTGTTGCTCTGTACAGGGTTCGCAGCTGGTGCACCACCAGCCTCGACAAGTCTTGTACACTCTCTGGGTAAGTCTGCCCCAGCCGGCCTGTCACCTTTCCAAGCTGGGCACACACCAGGGAACTCTCAGGGGCAGGACCAGCAGCTCCTCCCCACCTCCTGCTGCCCCAGCGAGCCGATGCGCCTGCAGGTGATGCAGAACAGCCTCTTCTGGAGCTCTTCAACACCGTGACCTCTGCCCTTGCTAGCCCAGCAGTCTCCTGAATGGGCCATTCCATCTAATCCTGAGACCACTGCTCAGCGGGAGGTTCGCAGCACCCCAGGGGGGCTCTGCCAGCCGTATCATCTACTCTACCCCCACAGCCCTTTGCCTGTGATTGATTGGAGGGCTGGCGGGAAGGCTGGCCGATGGTAAGGACGGAGGAACCAAGAAACATGTCCTATCCGTCCTGGATCTTGGCCACGCACCTGGAATATAATGACTTTAAAAGGAAAAAAATTGATTTTTTTTTATTAAACGTACGTATGCATTGGTTCAGTTTGATAGTACAAATCTTAAAATTGTACAGTCATATGGTTAGTAAAGTAGAAAGATAGTAGGTGAAGAGTGCAGTAGATATATGAGGGCGGTAGATATGTAGTTGTAAAATTTGCGGTAGAAAGAGGTAGTTCTGAGTGTGTTGAGATGTTTGTTTAATTTTATTGTACAGTACACTGCAAGAATGTTTAAATTGTCAAGCTTGGTGCCTGTTTGTTTGAAAAATATTGGGTGAATATACAGCACAAAAAGTTTAGGCTATGAGAGGTAGGTGATTAGCATATTTTTTTTTTGGACACTTGGTATCGCGTGTATATTTTCAACAATACGCCGCATCCCTGTGTTTTCCCTAGCGCTGGTGTTATAAATAGCTGCCTAGCGCCAACTCAGATGGCCTTGTGCCATATTGCAACGGTGCCTGCCTTGCAGGGAACAATTGTTTTTGTGCAGGAAGGTGTCTCTTCCTGTACATAATAAATAATGGCAATTTGTTACTTCTATGGGCTAAGTTCTGCACCACACATAGAAGTAACAAATGATCATTAATTAATGATTTTTTATGTGCATGAATGGTCCCCTTCCTGCACATAAACAATTATTAATGTCATTTTTCTCTTTCTATGAGTGTGTAGAATGCAGTGAAAGGTAAGCACGTCCTGAATAGGAAGTGTCACTCGTGTTGCACTCTTGAGAGAAATGTATTCTCTTTTTCCGTGAAACAGATTATACAAGAAACATTTTCCGAGGTCAATTTAATTTATTGAACCTTTTCTTCAAATAATACTGTGGAATTGTAATCATTCTTATTCAATCAACCCTTTATCCGGATGCCCAATGCATTTCGGGCCGTCCAAGAATGCAGCACACATAAAAAAAGCAAAAATGAGGAGAAATAAAGGTATTTCTCCTCGGTATGCCATTCTTATGCCTACTAATGCATGGAGATAGTTTTTAGCGCTGCCTCTGATTTATAGATCCTTATAAATCTGGGGCAGCGTCAAAAAGGCAAAGGGTGCTGTGGTAGAATGTCCACAGCAACACCCACTCCACACCCGTTCCACTGAGATACCTGCGTGAAAGGATACCATATTTGCAAAGTGGCACTAAGCCACAAAAAGTGTTTTAAGGCCACTTTGTAAATATGGTGCATGGTAATGCGCCACTGGAACATATGGTAAAAGTGACGTTCCGGTGGTACAATCCCCTTGTAAATATGTCTCTATATTTTAAGCTTACTCAGCAAATAAATTCACTGAACAGAAACTACAACTTTTGCGTTTCAGAATGTCCCTTTGTTATTACAGTTCATTATAAAACATAATGTTTTTATTAATGAAATTTGATACGCAAACACTATGCACATAAATAACCTGATTTGTTTTATACATTATACTCACAGTGCGATTCTTTAATCAAAACTCTAATATTATTGCATCCTTAAGAAAGCCATGTGGGAATGCACCTTTAATTTGTGACTTTATGAACAAGGAAAGCTGTAATTCCACCAACATGTTATTAAAGCAGCAAAGTAAAACTAATACATGTCTATGACCGGCTAAGGTATCCACATACCAGCAATTGTTAATACAAAGGGGTATATATATAAGGCATATAAATAAAGAAGTGGCCGAGTGAGGCGTTAATCGTCATAGCTTAATGCCTCAAGGCAGCACGCATGGAAAAAGCAAAAACGAGGAAAAATAAAGCATTTCTCCTCTTTTTGCCAAGTTAAGACCAGGTTTTCCCTGGTCTTCATTTTGGCGCTGCCTCCTATTTACGCCACCCTTGTAAATAGGGGGCAGTGTCAAAACCAATGGGTGTGGCGGTGGAACGCCCACCTCAACTCCCACTGCCCACCCCTTTCACGCTAAGCATAGCACGCAAGGGGGCCTTATTTACAAGGCAAGTGGCTTAACGCTTGTAAATTAGGCGAAGCCCCTATCACCACAGGAACGTCAGAAAAAATGATGCTCCCGTGGCGATAGGGGCTTGTACATATGCCCCCAAATCTATAAATCAGCAATTAAAATGTCTTGTGTGAATGCATCAAAGAACACACACATGGTCTAGTTATAAGCTATACGCCAAATCTGAAATTTAACTAAAGGACTACTGCAGCTCCATTACAAAAGCATAATGAGAGAATGTAACCTTCCACGAAAAACAAACCATGAAAACACCGTCTGAAGGGACCTGACCCAAAGACTAGTCTCTAGCTGACATTCATATTGCACTTTCTGAAGAGTTGGTGTAATGAGGGGTCCAAGCTGTGTGTAGCAAGACCTAACCATTGCAACTGAACCGAAATGTACACTAAAACAGATACCACCTTGGCACTACCATTGCTTGCTTAACTTTTTTATTTATTATTTACTATCAGAGACTTTCCAAGGTTCCCCAACCAAAAGGGATCTCTACCCCCTCTCTAATCAGACACAGAGACCAAAAAGAACTAGAGATGAAATGTCTGCGAGTGAAGCGGCAGCTCTCGCTTCCTCGTACGACAATCCTATTACTGCCACCCTCCAATCCAAAATACAGGTGATCACCGGACTAGGAAGAGAACAGGCCCCTCCGAAATCCCCTAGACCCCCGGCCACATGCACTATCATCCCCACGGTCCCCCGAATGAAAAAACCCACAACAGAGACGTCCCCCACAAACTGCATGCTCATAAACTGCAAAGCAGCCACCAAGAATGCCACAGAGCTAGCGGAATCAATCGTCACCCACGACATAGACATACCATTCATCACCGAGACATGGCTAAATGACTCCTCATTTCAACTCATGGATACTCTTGAACCCCCTGGCTTTGTAATCACCATCAAAGATAGAAAAGATCAAAGAGGTTGAGGCATAGCAATCATCCACAAAAACAAAATTTCCATGATGGAATTAGACTCCTTCAACTACAACACCTTTGAGTGCCTAACTGCCAACATCAACACTAGCAGCAACAAAATACTTATCTGCCACCTTATTTACCACCCCCCAGGCAACACCACCACATTCACTGAACACCTGTCTGACATGATTGCCCACTGCTTTCTCCGAGACACGAACAACCTTATTCTGGGCGACCTCAATCTACACTGGAATGAAGAAAACAACCTGCTAATCCAGAACCTGAAGGAGCTACTTCACAGCAACAACCTTACCCAACACTGTTTAGAGGAAACCCATAACAAAGGAGCAATCCTAGACGCCATTATTGCCCAGCACGACACTGTCATGATGGACCGCACCCTGCCCATGTACTGGTCCGACGACCACTTAATCCTTTTCCACCTCACTCCGCCGATCACACTTAAACCCCCTACCCAAGACCATCCGAAATGGACTAGAAACTTCACTCATATTAACATGACTGACCTAGAGGGAAGGGTTAGCTCTCTCCTCACTGCACCCACGGATGATCTATCCACATCAGAACTCACCTCCCACTACAACACAAACATATCATCCATTATAGATCAAGTAGCCCCCTTGAAACTAAAAAATCCAGGAACATCCCATCCAGATCTTAGTTCAACATGGACATTAACAACGAAAGAAGACAACTAAGAGCTACGGAAAGACTATGGAGGAGCAACCCCTCCTCAAGCCTACTCGAACAACTCAAAGCAGCCCGGAGGAAATACAAAAAACACATCAGGAGTGAAAAATCCACCTTCTTCTGCACCGCCCTGGACAACGCAAAAAACAGGCCCAACAAACTGTTTAAAATCATCAGGCAACAAACTTCCAAGCCCCCGGAATCCTCCCTACAGGCCTCCAAGGACTTGTGTGAAAACTTCACCAACTTCTTCGAAGAAAAAATAACCATGATTGAGCTCTCACTGGATATCAATGTCAACCCCGTCTGCAAAAGCCTGCCCCCAGTGACAGAAGATAGCACGCTCAAACACCCCCAAAAACCTGGAAGTCTTTCAACCTCATCCCGGAAACCAAGTTCTTCAAACTGATCTCCACCTCCAAACCAGCCTCTCACGTCCTCGACCCAATACCCACCCAACTGACCAAAAAACTGAAACTCTCCATAGCCCTGTTCTGGTGCAAGATCATAAACAGCTCCTTGAGAACCGGCATCATACCAGAATGCCTCAAAGTTGGCCAAGTCACGCCACTGCTAAAAAAAACAGGCCTTGACTCCAAGGAACTGAATACCTTCAGACCCGTCTCCAATCTCCCCCTCCTATCCCAAATCCTTGAAAAATGCGTCCTCCAACAACTGCCACAGCACATGGATAGCATCAACCGACCAATGTTGCCTCCTCATTCTCCTAGACCTACCTGCAGCCTTTGACACGGTTGGGGAGAGGATGTGGTCCGTCGGCTAGACTGCTGACTTTGGTGCTGGAAACCAGGGTTCGAGCCTCGGGGTCACGTACATATCCTGTGATTCTCAGCAAATCACTTAATCTCCCTGTGCCTGAATGTGTAACGTAATCGGTGCTCATGTAAAGCGCTCCAATACCTTCGGGTCGAGTTCGCGCTATATAAAATCTGCAATAAAAAAAACTTCTCATCAAGGCTTTGCAAGAAAGGGTAGGTGCTGATGAGGTGGTCCTATGCTGGTTCTCCTCCTTCTTACACAGCCGCTCACAAAGGATAAAAATAAAAAATGCACCTCCGACCTACACCCCGTTAACAGCGGCGTCCCCCAAGGTTCAGTGCTCTCACCTCAACTGTTCAACATATACATGGAACCCCTCACCACCCTACTCAAAAGTGCTAACATCCCTTTCCACCTCTATGCAGATGACACCCAGATCTATCTAGAAACCTCCTCCATAGATGACAATCACAGACTAAATGTCACTCTAAAAGAAATCCAACACTGGCTATCACTTAACCATTTAAAACTCAACCAAGATAAAACCAAAATCCTCCTCATCTCCAATAAAGAAGAGAATCCTCATATTTCAGAAAGGCTAAAAGCTTTGGATGCTCTTAACGGCAATCTCTGACCCACTCCGTAAAATCATTAGGAATCACCCTAGACTCAAAACCCGACATGGCCAAAAACATCAAGAACTCCGCAAAGAGTGACTTCGTCAACCTGAAGCTACTTAACAAAATAAAACCATTCATCCCAACCAACAACCTCAAACAAGCCACCCAATCACTGGTGCTATCCAGACTTGAATATGGGAATGCTATCCTCACTGGTACAACAAAATCTCACCTAACTCCCCTCAAAACTACTCTCAACGCAGCAGCTAGAATGGTCACTGGAATCAGGAAATACGACCACATTTCACCAGCACTCAGAGAACTAAAATGGCTCCCAGTCGAATTGCATGCCAGTTTCAGAACTGCCTGCCTCACACACAAAGACCTGAACACAGGAAAACCTGAGTATTTGGCTGCTAAACTCAAGAGGGCTGGTCAGACAAGGAACCTCAGGAGCTCCAGCATCCTACTACTCATCTCTATGAAAACGCGCAAACAAAAAACATCAGCACGGTCCTTCGCCGGAAACGCGCACAAAATCTGGAACGCCACCCCAGTCGGTATCAGGACTATCTCGTCCTTCACAAAATTAAAAAATCACTTAAAAGTTCTTTACCTCAACTGCTCCCCCCCGAATGGATAGCTGCCATCTAAACGCAAATTCCTGCTCGTCGTCTCTCCCAGACATTTTAGCTCTAAGACTTACCTCCTCCTTGCTATTTGACCTCTAACTGCTCCCCCCACCCCTAAGTGGTTCAACCCCAAGACAACGGGCACTCTATGAGGTTATCTCAGGACTCATGGACTACCTCAATGCTGCTCAGCACACTTGGACTTCCGACCCTATATGTAGAATACTGCTTTATTGTATCAACCCCAAGACAACGTGTACTCTATGAGGTAATCTCAGGGCCACGTACTACCTCAATCCTGCTCAGCACACTTGGACTTCCGAGCCTATATGTAGAATACGGCTTTATTGTATGAATCTTGCTCAAAAACTGTTGTGAAGTGCTCCGATACCCTCGTGTCAGGCTAGCGCTATATGAAACTCCTTAATAAATAAATAAATAAAATTATGTGTAAAAAGGATTTTAGCTTTTTCAAAATCCATCAAATCCCAAACCTTTTTTCGCATTGCAGAACGAGCGTTAAAAGCTGCTTGATGTGCTTTGCGTGTTACGGGTCAAACGCCCCTTTTAGCCCTCTCTTTAGTTCGCTCTCGTGCACGATTGCATTTTATATTTTTAGATTCTGTCTTGTTGAGCATTTGCTGAACCCACAAACTGCAGGAATAGTTAATCATTCTACAGTGCCTGGCAGGCAGCGTGAACACGTATCTCTCTGCTGCACTGCCAGTGGAACGGAAGAGTTATTCTAAGAAAATGCGGATTGGAGGAGAGCCATTTCATTTGCAGTTTCTAAAATATCAGTTATTATTCAGCTACCATGCAGTACTGTGGGAAAAATATTTTTGTGGTTGAAGCTACCCATTAAGTAGACTCTGTGTGTGCTTCACTTTTGCTTGTGGTTTTCAGATTTTATTAGTTTATAACACGTGTTAGGCATACATGACCTTTCATTTGACTCATATTTGCCCTTATTATATTGGTCTTTCTTTCCGAGCGAGTTTGTCAAATTTGGCTATAATAATAGCCCAATTTTTATTCTTAAAATGTTATATTGTTCTTTTGTACTTCAGCTAAACACATAATACCTTTTAGTGGTTTAGAAATGACATTTACATCAAACATTGTATAGGAACTTGCCTTCCCGTCACATCCCCTTGCTATTAGTTTTTTTTTTAATTTTGAAGGATATAAAGAAAATCACTCTTTCACAATGTCCCGGTCCCATCTCGGCTCCTCTTCCTCCACCCTTAGATCCACTGCCTGCAAGCTTCATAACGTTGCTGTTGGGCTGTACCTCTTTCCTAGGGGAAGCCTGACAGGTGGCACTGTGGTCAGAACTTTTAATTAGGGAGAAGAAGGAAAGCCCCAGCATCTCGGCTCGGAGCCGAGCATGTGCACTCCTTAAAGCCAGCTGCGAGAATCCGTCATGGGCGTGCGAGCTGGCAGATTGACTGCACTGCTGCTCTTCAGTTTTACCTTGGCTTTAGCATTCTGAGGGAATATCGAGCTTTTCCGACATTCAGATGTCAATTAACCCCTTGTTTGACGTTCCATGGCTTTGTGCCTCTTTTCCAATGACTGGAGTTCTTCCTGTATCTTGGATCACGTCATCTTACATAATATGGCTGCCATTGACCCCTCACTCGGGTTGCATTAAACGTTTCCCCCACAGTTGATTTGTTAACTTTTATGGTCCAGGCATCTGCCAGATAACAAGTTATGCGCTTTTAGGTTTCTGCCCCAGTCATTGGAATTTTTTTTGAGGTTGTCCCCAAGTAACCAGAAACGTTGGTGCATTCTCTGTTTAAGGCCCTCAGATCCAACTGTGTACAAGGACATGGTGTGATGGTGTTATTGATCTTGTGCTGGACTCATTAATCCATCTCAAAGAAAATGATGGATGTAAGCAGTATTTTTCCTGTGTGAAGTGAGAATAAGGAGAAATCTACTGTATTCTATTCTAGCGCGACTTATATTGCGCGATGTTACTCGTGCCGGGCCTCCCAGCTCTGAAGACAAGATCAGAACCAAGTAAGCCAGAGAGAACTGCCAACAAATTCAACCAAAAAGCCATGTATTAAGATCTTTCCTGAAAAACAGCTCATCAGCAATCATCCTCAGAGTGGGAGGAAGCCCGTTCTAAAATTTAGAAGCCAACAAAGAACTCCCACATTTACAAACTCTGGGGCTCATGGCCTGATGGGATGAGGCCGATCTCAAGGATCTCCCTGGTCTATAAGGTTGTTGTATTTGGTGCAACAATCGTGGGCCCATTTTAATTAAGTGATCTATACCCTACACATAAGGTTTTAAAATCTATGTTGTTCTTTATGGGAAACCTGTGTAGCTTAGGCAGGGAGGCTCTGACTTATTGGTGTTTGGGGATCCTTAATAGGAGACGTGCTGCAGCATTTTTCAAAACCTGCAATCCATGTAGGACAGATTGTGAGGTTCCCAAATAGAGTACATTTCTGTAGTCGAGGTGAGAGGTCACTATAACCTGCATTATGGTTCTTTGGACCGTCTCTGGTAGAAATTCCAGGATTTTCTTATCATCCTTACATTGCAAAAAAAGCCTGCAGTCAGTTTTTTTTACTTGTGTCTCAAAGGTCAGTTTATTATCGAGCCATATTCCCAGAATCTTCAAAAATGCTTTAGGTTGTGTTAGAGGACCAAGGGATTCAGGCTGCTACGAGGCAGACTATAGGTTCAGGTTATTTCCCATTACCATCACCTCCTTTTTCTCCTCATTAAGATTCATAGAGGACAATGCCATCCATTTAGCTACTGATGTTAGGAAAGGATATTATTGCTCTCTCTTGGAATGAGGTTCTGCAGACAAAGATCGGATGATCTTGGTATTATCCGCATAGGAGACCAATGAAAGACCAAAAGACTCCACGATATCTGCCTAATGGCAAACACACCCGTTAAACAACATGGGGCTCAGGGAAGACCCTTGTGGTACTCCGCATGTGAGTGACAATGATTGTCTTTTACTGAAGCTGCTCAGACACCAATCTGTGTCTACCTCTCTGATATCACTTCATTGCCTTCTGATTAAAGCTTTATGTTTTGCTTTCCGAGCCTTTAACAACAACTGCCAGAGTCTGTTCTGTCATCGGATCCAACTTTATACTTCAGCAAGACCTCTTAGATCCTTGACTTCCTACTCTGAGGTGATTCCCAGATTCCATTAAAGCAGAAGTGGTGGCCATTCCTTTTCCCTTGTTGCTTCTAAATTCTGGAACTCTCTTCCATCTACCCTCTGGAATTCCCCTGACAAATTAATTTTAGGAAATTCCTTATGACTTGGCTGTTTCAGCATTCATGTTAATATCTTGCATGATGCCTACCTAGCTTAGAATTGGGATGCCCTATGTGGGTAGCCTGCATTTTACAACTCAACATAGAATAGACTATGTGTGTCTTTCCAATTCTTTTCAGAAATTATTGGAGTCATCAATTCAGGTAAGCGCTTTACTCGCTCAGAACAATGTTCTTACAAACTTCAAACAGCCCTTCAGGGCTTGCAACCGTCTCAACATATTTGGAGGTTCTAAAACAGCACAATTTTATATAAGCTCAGGTGCCAATCCATTATCCTCATTGGATTGTTTATGTTTAAGGAAGATCACATTAAGATATGCAGTCTTACAGTTACAAATGTGTTTTTATATCGGGTGGAGCTAAGAGTCAGTATTCAGTTGGCTGACCTCCTGTTCTGAGCTACAGGGACACCACAAGCTCCAGAGGACTCCCTGTAACTGCCTAGCTGTCCTGCCGCAACTGTCCCTGCATGAACTTGCAATTGTGCCTGTCTGGACTTGCCACTGGCCCTGTCTAAGTTCTGCTGGCCTTTCTTGGAGTGAGTTTCTGATCCCCATGAGGTGTCTTCCCAGGTCCTTGGCTGGCAATGCATGAGCTACTCCTGTGAAATCCTGAAGTTTTGAACAGTGCATGATTGCAGTTGGGCTGAACATTTGCCTTTGCCCCCATCTAGCACAACCAGATGACTGCAATTGGTGTTTTGTGTTTTTAGGCGCTATACCTACCTAAAAATTTAAAATGGCATATCTCTGGTTCTACTAATTAGAATTTCGCATTTTGGTCTCCTTTTCTTTATTACACCATACTCTATTTTTTCTACATTTGTGTGAGATATCTTTTGTGTTGTAAATTCTGAAACACTTTGCCTCTAAGTTAAGCCTGATTGATTTTGTGCCAAGCTACCAGAGCATTAAGCAAAGGTTCATTTAGTGACCATCACTAGCGTAGGCACATATCAAATACTTTTTGTGATTAGTAAGTTCCACTGAGCTTTTCAGATTGGCAGTTAAGGGTCTAGAACAAACCTTTCTTCAATCATTGAAAGTTTAGTTTCACTTGGGTAAGTTGATGCAACACCATACTACAACTATTTACCATGTCTTTAGTTGGGGAGGCAAGTGGGTCCCAGCCCTCTATGTACAGTGGTCTAAGTTTCCAGGAACTCAGGGTCCTGGCTGCAACTAGAAAGCTAAAGACAGATTGTAACCCTAACAAAGAGCAACTCATAGAGATGCTCCTGCAGTATGACCTTCAGAAAACTGAAAGGCCAGAAGAGCAGGACAACTTTGGGATGAGTGGAGGCCAAGAAGAAGGGTCACAGGTGCTCACCCCAATGACCCCTACTTCTGAACCTGACCAGGAGGGGTCTGACGATCCCAAACTGGTAAACTCTGATCTCCCAAGGAATGGGTTAGATGACCCAGAGGAGGCCCCTAGAGGTAGGTCCCCCTTAGTTCTTCTTGGAAGGGTGAAAACAGTCCAGGGGAGGTTTAGATACTCTCTCAATTCCAATCCCTCTAACACTTCAATAGGGACCTCCATCTCTAGCAAGAGGGAGGACTCCTTCGAAAGGGAATACCACCTGCTCAAACTTGAGAGTGCTAAGCTCAGACTCAAGAAGGAGCAGTTGTCCCTTGACAAGGAGACCCTAGAAGTACAGAAGGTTAGGACAAATTTGGGACTAGGGTCCTATGGTGGCAGCACTAGCAAACCTAGGATCAGGGAGCAGTCCTTTCATACTAGGAACATGAGCAGAATCACTTCTTACCAGGAGAGGGATGATATCCATAAACGGATCACTGCCTTGGAGAGGGCCTGTAAAGTTCAGAAGGTCCCTCAAGGGCAGTGGGCAGCTGTTCTCTGGCTCTCCCTTGCTAACAAAGGTAGAGACAAACTGCTCACTGTAAAGGAGCAAGATGCTGACAATTACACATTCTTGAAGAGTGCCCTCATGGATGGGTGTGGTTTAACCACTGACCAATACAGGGTTAGGTTAAGGGACACACAAAAGGTACACATCCAAGACTGGATTGTTTTTTAGACAGTGCTATTAAGGCTCTGGAAAGCTGGCTGCATGGGTAGTAATGTAAATTACTACGAGGGACTGTCCAATGTATTGATGAGGGAGCACATTGTTAATAATTGTTTAAATCAGCAACTGCACCAGTACCTGGTTGACTCTGATCGGACCTCTCCCAAGAATTGGGAAAGAAGGCAGACAAATGGGTCTGCACCAGGGTCAATCAGAAAACTAATGGTGGTGGTGACCAGAAGAGGCAGGATTCTTCTATGGCCCAATAGAAGGGTGAGGAGAAAGGTAAAGACAAAAAGGAGTCTTCAGAGGGTCCCTTCCTATGGGAGTAGGCCCCAAACCTCCTCTTCCTCTGTGAAGAAACCGCGATGTGACCCGCATAAGGAGAAAAGACATAGAGCAAAGGAAGCCAATTGCTCTAAAGCTAACACCAAAGAAACTACTACTACTGCCCCTACGGCAACTAGTATTCCTAGCACCAGTACAAGTAGGTGTAGTGCTCCCAAGGGATTAGTAGGGTTAACCTTGGGTTCTGAAGTGGGTTCTGGCCTTGTCAGAACACCCACTCAGGTTGTCCTTGTCTGTGACAGTGGCATGGAACTTGCCAGTTTACTTGTAAGTACCACTAACTTGGGCAAGTACAGGATGCAGCCCCTGATTAATGGTTAAGTAGCTGTGGCATACAGGGACAAATGTCACTATGGTCACAGAGAAACTTGTGTCTCCTGAACAGATCATACTTGGTCAAATTTACCAAGTTACCAATGCAAGCAATGTCAGGACTGATCATTCCTTGGCAGTTGTAAATCTCAGCTGGGGAGGGGTCACTGGCCCTAGGAGAGTTGTGGTTTCCTCACACCTACCTGTGCACTGTCTAATGGGCAATGAATTAGAATCTTCAGCCTGGTCTCTAATGGAGTTTAGGACACATGCAGAGATGATGGGACTCTCTGCCATTGCCTTTGCTTTTGCCACAGCTCAGGCCAAATAGGTAAGCACCGAGGGCGCTCTGGATCCTGAAAGAATGGACCAGCTAGCTCCTAGGAGAAGGAGCAGGAAGGCTAAGGAATTATCCTTCTCTCAGACTCCCAGTGAGATCAGTTTCCTGAGGGAAATGACCTCAGCCCCTGTGAAGGAACTGTCCCAGAGGAACTTGGACTTAACACTGCAGAATTCTTGGGGGCAAGGGCCCTTTCAGGGTGGACTTGAGTCTGGAGCAGAAATCCTGCCCCTCTCTTGAACTGCTCAGACAGCAAGCTGCTGCTGAGGAGGTAGGGATGGGTCCCATAGGATCTATTGGGAAGATGGGATCCTGGTTCTGAAAGTAGAGACCCCAAGCCTGGTGCCACAAGGAGATTGGCCATACCCCAGAAATTCAGGGTTTTTCTTTTATCCCTAGCACATGACATTCCCCTTGCAAAACATCTTGGGAAAAGCAAGACTTGGGATAGGCTTGTCCCTCACTTTCACTGGCCCTACATGTCTGAGGATACCAAGGAGTTTTGCTGCTCCTGTGTCACTTGCTGAGCAGTGGTAAGTCAGGTGGCACTACAAAGGCCCCCTTAATTCCACTACCAGTTGTTGTGGTTCCCTTTAAGAGGGTAGAGATAAACATTGTTGGTCCCTTAAACACCCTAATAGCATCTGGACATAGGCACATCCTAGTGGTGGTTGACCATGCCACTAGGTATCCAGAAGCTATTACACTTAGGACCACTACAGCTCCTGTGGTGGCTAGGGCCCTTCTGAGAGTCTTTTCCTGAGTGGGGCTTCCTAAGAAGGTCTTGTCAGACAGAGGTACAAACTTCATGTCTAGCTACATCACTGCAATGTGGAAAGAGTGTGGTATAAACTACAAGTTTCCCACACTCTGCCATCCACAGTGCAATGGGCTTGTTGAAAGGTTCAACAAGACCCTCAAGGGTATGATCATGAGACTCCAAGAAAAGCTAAGGTGAAGATGGGATTTCTCACTACCCTGCCTTCTCTTTGCCTACAGAGAGATTCCTCAGAAGGGGGTTAGGCTACTGCCCAATTGAACTTCTGTTTGGACATCCAGTTAGGGGTACATTGTGTCTGGTTAAGGAGGGCTGGGAGCAGCCTCTCAGACCCCCTAAGCATGACATAGTGGACTATATCCTTGGCCTGCATTCACCTATGGATGAGTACAATGAAGAAGGTCAGCAAAAACCTTGAGGCCGGCCAGGAGCTTCATAAAGCTTGGCATGACCAAAAGGCTGTGCTGACTGTTTACAATCCTGGCCAGAAAGTGTGGGTGTTGAAGCCTGTGGCCACAGCAGCTCTCCAGGACAAGTGGAGTGCCCCCCACAGAATTCTTGAGAAAAAAAGTGAGGTCACCTATTTAATTGACCTAGGCACTCCAAGAAGTCCTCACAGAGTTCTTCAGAACTGCCTAAAGCCTTTTATTGACAGGGCTGGCATGGGCTTGCTCATGGCAACTGATGATGGACAGGAAGAAGAGAGTTTCTCTCTCCCGGAACGCCTCTCTCAGGACCCTGTTGATGGGTCAGTTGATGGAGTAACCTTGGCAGGCAGCCTCACTGACTATCAACAAGCTGATTGTAGGTAATTCCTCAATCAGTTTCCCAACATGTCCTCTCTGACTCTCCGTCAAACCACCTGATGTACCCAGGAAGTGGACACAGGTGACAGCTTGCCTGTAAGAAGTAAAATCTACAGACAGCCTGACCATGTCAGAGATGACATCAGAACAGAGATCCAAAAGATACTGGAGTTGGGGGGGGGGTCATTGAACCTTTGGATAGCCTTTGGGCTAGTTCCGTAGTCCTTTTGCCAAAACCTCACACCCAAGATAGTGTGAGAAAGGTTTTGTGTAGACTATGGATGTCTCAATTCATTCACTAGAACTGATGCCCATCCAATTCCCAGTGCAGATGAGCTGGCTGATACTCTCGCCTCTTAGATGTATCTCAATACATTTGACCTGACTACAGGTTGCTGGCAAATCAGACTCTCTGAGGATACCAAGCCAAAGGCAACATTTCCAACCCCTATTTGGCATTATCAATTTATCGTTATGCCTTTTGGCTTGAAGACTGTATCTGCCACATTTCAGAGGTTGGTGAACAAAGTCCTAACAGGTCTGGAAGCCTATAGTGCAGCATATCTGGATTATATTGCTGTCTTTAGCTCCACCTGGGAGGATCACCTGGTCCACCTCAGGACCATAAAGTGCCAGAAAGTGCAGAGCAAGGTTATGCACTTGGGCAACCTTATAGGTGGAGGCCAGGTTCAACCATTGGAAAGCAAATTCCAGACCAAAATAGACTGCATTGCTCCCACTACCCATGTTCAGGTTATAAGTTTGAGGGTGTCCCTGCATGAGCAGGACATCCCTACGGACCCCAGAGTCGATTCTCCAGGCTTTATGAGTGTGGTCAACCTTTTTAATACATATAGTGGGACATTAGCCATTATGAGATGTTTAACTATATTGTGGCTGCACCGAACCCTGTCATGTTTGGTATCAAACATGTTGGAATCATACCCCAACACTGATTCCAGTGTTGGAAGTATGATCCCATTTCCTGGGGGGTTTCCCTGGGGTACCCTCCTGTACTCCCAGTTACACCCTTTGAAGGTCTAACAGCAACCTAGTGCTACTGCCGACCACAAACACAATTCTGACCACCTGCTGCTGAGCCAAGCTTAAGCAGGGCAAGGTAGAACAATAGGGTTCCTGTCACAGGGACATGTGACCACCTCTCAGACAGGCCTTAGTGTATTGGGCTGGGGTGAGGGACCTTGCCAGCGCCACCAGACTTCTTTGAAGGGCACATTTGGTGCCCTCCGTGCATGCTTCAGTTTGAAGCAGTTCAGGGAGCCCTTGGCTCCTATTCTGGTGTGAAACTGGAGAAAGGCCCTGGGAGTATCCTCCCCTCTGTCCGGCCCTTCACCTGGGATGGATCCCTCAGTCATCCTAACTCCCTTCCTAGGGTATTTAAGGGCTTACCTGTGGGTGGGTCCTCAGATTTGTCATAGGACAAGTCTCAACCCTATAAGCACTTCAATCTTCAACCATCTGGACACTTGAACTTTGCTGGACTTCATCTGGAACTGAAACTGCCTCAAGAAAAACTCCTGCTGCTCCTGGTCTTGCTGTTCAGCAAGTCTTCTTCATCATCTGTGTCTGTGCTTCTTCTAGGATCTTCACCAGACCTGTGGCATCAAGGACACACAAAGTAATCACTCTTGGAGTGAAGGAGTCACTGCTCTGTATCTGCAGGCACCACAACAAAGCTGAACAGTCTGCTGCTCCTGACATCCCACAGACTTTGAAATGGCTTAGGTACACAGGTGGTGGTTCTGTAACTCCATGGAGGCCTGACTTGTTCTCTCTGCAACTTTGAGAGCAGTATTCCTCATCGGTACCGCTGTGAGTGAATCCCTGCGCACCACGCTGACTTGCCTTTGCCAAGGCCTGTTGGCCATGAACTCCAGAGAACTTGAGGTTACAGGAAGCTCCAGCCTCCAGCATCTCTTGCTGCCAAATACAGCATCCTTACCACATCCTCTGCACCGTGGGCCTTCCCTGTTGGTGAGCTTCTCCAGGTCCTCTTGTGACTCCTGTGCCTTTAGCCTGTGTGTCCTCCTGAGGGTCTTTCCCTGCTTCAGTGGGCTACCCTGCTTGGTCAGGCCTGCTCTAACTCTCCTGCTTGTGGTGTGTCCTTTGGACCTTGCTGGTCCGAACTTTGCGCCTTCTTCGCTTTCAATGCCAGTTGCAGCTGTCAAGACTGCATTGCTCTTCCATGCACCTTAGTCACCTCCACGTGGCATAGACTCTGTCCCCTCTGCTTACAGGTTCTTCACTTCAAAAATCCACCCTTAGATTCCACCATACTCTTGCACAGTCTTCTCCAGCGGCATCTTTCCTGAAGTCCTCCATTATGGTCAACGACAGTTTCCGATGTCACTTTCTGTCTATGACTGGTGCAGGTATCCTGGTTACTGTGGTAACCATGGGTAGGGTGACTCTCCAACCTTTTATTTTCCACAGGGTTTCTCCAGGATCCACTGGAAAGGGTCCTTCTTCTTAAAAGCTGCTCCTGGAGTGCAAGAAAACCCCGCTTCGCTTAGTGCAGCGGAGTTTTATCCCCGTTCGCACTCGCTAAATGTAGGTTCGCAAGAGCGAGCTGCAGCTCGGGTAGAATTTCTACCCGAGCTGCAGAAAGACCAGCGCAAATAGCAGTTCGCACAACATTCCGTCACTTGTGGAACTTCGCGGAGTTTTTTTTTTTTGTAACTTCGCGAAGTTCCGCGTAGCAAAACTCCATCAGCTATGCCCAGGCTTAGTGTTGTCGTATCCCATAAAACTATACGAAAAGTCCCTATATCTTTAGTCAGATTCTAAACAAAGATTTGGACAGTCTGCAACTGTCCTATAACTCAGTGCTGGTGCAGTTTATTGATTGTCTGATGGTCGCATTTAAACAAAGGAAGGCTGCAAGTTGGATATAGTTGCGCTCTTGAACAATCTTTGTGATAATGGGCATAAGGTATCACCCACAAAAAGCAGTAATGTAAGAAAAGAAAGATGTTATCTACTTGGAACATCTCATTGAGAAAGGGGGGAGAAAGGTGTTTAAAGAACATATTTCTGCAATCTTGAGAATGAATCCTCCTGCTGCACAGAGAAAAGTGAGAATGTTCTTGGGAATGGTTGGCAACTGTAGACTGGATTCCAAACATTTCCTTGATTGCAAAGCCTTTTCTGAAGTTACTCACAGCGATCGAAATATTCCGGTGCCATTCGATGAAAAATGACTCAAGTGCCTTCCTTGAGCCCAGAGAATTACTCTGAAGTGCATGTGCTCTATTAATGTCAAATCACCAGAAAGATTTGTATTTGTTCTGTTATTATAGAGAAGGGTGTGCATTATCTTCACTTAGACAGAAACACTGAGAAGTCAAGAAGCTGGTTGTTTAAAATTGGTGGCAGCAGTTGGTCTTGCAATTGAACAAAATGAAGGGATTGTGACGGGTTATATACTTATTCTGTTGGTCCCTCATTCAGTTGAGATTTTGATGACTCGTACTCAAATGTAGTATCTGACAAACAGCTGTCTAATTAAATATGAACAGACAATTTTAGTGCCTGTCCTCATTTCAATCAGGAGATGCAAGACTGAAATACTTTTACCAATTACAAACAAAGATCATGATGAAGACTGTGATCATGAATTCATTGATGTAACCAAATTGTGGGCAAAACCAACACTAGACCTCCAAGATATTCCATTTGAACAGGCTGATCAGATTCTATTTGTGGATGGGTCTTGTCTGCTGGACTATCATGGAACACTGGGAGACCATCATGGAACACTGTGAGTGACATATGCAGTCTGAACAATGTTGAATGTTGTGGAAGCGTCTTACTTGTGAAATATTACCTCAGCACAAGTAGCAAAACTGACTGCTTTAGCAAGAGCATTATGCTTAACCAATGAATTGACTATGACAATTTACATGATTTCAGATTGGTCACAGAGGGGTTTTATGACATTTTCTGATGCCCCAATCAGTAACGGGACATACAATTTGACATTTTTTGAACTATATGATTATGCTGGGCAATGATATGCTGACGAGGTAGCAAAACATTGTGCTCCTGAGTCTGCTCCCATTCCCAGTCAAAGTATTAGAAAAAGCCATCATCCAAACTTTCCTCACATCCGGAATGGAATCTCCTACTTGACACCTCTCAATCTGGATTCGACAGCAACCATAGCACAGAGACAGCCTTCATCATGGCTACTGACAACATCCAAGCCCTGCTGTGATCCTTCTAAACCTCTTGCAGAATTTGGTACAGTCCCCCACCACACACTCGTCACAAGGTTGCACAACAAAGGCATCCAAGGAGTCGCTCTCAGATGGATTGCCTCTTTCCTCACTGGAAGAATGCAAAAAGTCCACCTCCACCTCCAAACCCAAGGAAATCATCTGTGGAGTACGCCAAGGATCTTCGGTCTGTCCCACCCTCTTCAACACTTATAGGACACATCTGGCCAGCAGCGTCAAAACTCACTGACTCAACATCATATCCTATGCCGACGACACACAACTCATCCTTTCCCTTTTCGACAACACCACCAAGACCACTTCTACAACTGAATGAAGGACAACTGCCTTCAGCTTAACATGGACAAGACAGAGGTACTGATTTCCAGAAGCAAAGGCTCCGCCCTGGGATGCCTTCTGGAGTCCCTCAGAATGCATACCTTTTCCTATCCCCACTGACCACACTAGGAACATAGGTATCATTCTGGATAATAAGCTAACCTCAACAATTCAGGTCAACTCCATTTCCTTCTCCTGCTTCTTCTTCCTCTGCATGCTTCGTAAGATATTCAAATGGATACCCCAAAACTCAAGCCACACTATCACCCAGGCCCTCATCTCCAGCCAACTGGACTACAGCAACGCTTTCTAGGTAGGGATCACAGCTCACCTCCTCTACCAACTGCAAACCATACAGAATGCCACAGCCAGACTTGTCCTTGATCTTCCTAGATGAACCCACATCACCCCTGACCTCATGGAACTCCAGTGGCTCCCTGTACAGAAAATATGCAATTTCAAGCTCCTGACCCATGCATACAAGTCCCTACACAACTGTGGACCCACCTACTTGAACCACCGCCTGAACTTCCACCAGTCCACCAGACACTTTGCTTCATGTCCCATTCTCCAACACCCCCGCCACATCCAACATAGCAGATGCGGAGGTCGTAACTTCTCCTACCTAGTAGACATGGAATGAGCTACCCTTTAATCTATGGACCTCGCCATCGCTTTCAGAATTCCTAAGTCCCTGAAGACGTGGCTAATTAACTAATCAACTCAACCCTGCCAGAGTCTGGATACCCTCATGGGTGACAAGAAGCGCTCTACATATCTACTGATTGATTGATATAATATATCTTGATGACATAAGTTGTATTTACAAAGATTCATAGTGCTGGATGTGTGTCATTGTGTACTCCTTGTATGGCGCAAAATCTGTGCTGTGCTTTGTGGAATTTTTTTTAATGGATGCAAAGTGGGTGTTACCATGCAAATCTGTTGCAAAACTCATGGAATAAGTTTTATTTTTTCCCACAGACCCATTCAATATAATGTGTTAGAATGGGGAACCCCTGGTTGGCACAGGTAGGTACTTGTGACAAGCAGCGGTCCCTTCTGCTATTCAGGGCAAGAGAATTACCCCTTCAGAACAACCCTTGCTCACCCTATAGGTAGTGTGGCGCGAGCAGTCAGGGCTAAACTTCAGGGCGCTAAGTCAGTGAAGCATTTATGACGACACACAGTAAATCACAACGATCCCCCATAAATGGACGCCAATCATGAGTTGTATCAAAAATACGTATACTTTATGTAAAAGTTTCTCTACTATGCAGGCTTAGTACAAGACCATAAATAACGGTTGCGAACTGGGAGCCACAAGATGATAATTAGGCACTTAGTCTTTTCTTTGATCGCTTCGTGGTGATCTTTCGAGTTTGTCCGGTCACGGTGATGCGCAGGGCACCCTAGGCACAGTGAGGCGGGGAAATCAGAACGTTGCGGACCCCGAGTCCGAGAGAGTGTTCACTGTACCTGAGAGCGTGCGATGTGTTGGACAAGTCTTTGGTGGTGGGGTGCAGTTTCTGCACCTCGAGGGACTCCGGATCTAGAACCAGCGGGCGGCTTTCGGTGGACAGGCGCGGCCCAGGGCCTCTGACACGGACGGTGCGAGAGGTCACTTCAGGGGGCGGCGTGGTCTGACTCTTCGTGGAGGCGAAGCGGGGTGGCCGGGTACGTGCGACGTACGGGCGGCCGTCTGAGGCTTGAGTTCGCGTTCCAAGTAGAAATCCGGCGGGAGGGCGAGGGGGCACCAAGCACGCTCCAGTAGCAAGCAGGTGACAGGGAAACGGGGCGGCCAGACCCGATGGGTCAAGAGCGACTCAGGTAGAGCGGGGCTCTCGGCGAGTGGAGGCGGCCAGGCTGCTGGGTGTCACGGCCCTTGGAGGGGGTGAAGGTGCGCCGAGCACTCCAGCGGGCGAAAGCACACGGCTCGATTCTTCAGACGAGCGGAGACACGGTGAACCCACTGGTCCTGGGGTTCAGTTCAGGGGGCAAGCTCGATCAAGCCCTTGGAGATTGCTGTGAACACAAGTCTTTAAGTCAATAGATAATGCAAGTCTTTTGCAGGTTTCTTCTCTCCTTTGGCAGCGAGGCAACCACTGCAGGCAAGTCCTCCAGACTTAGGAACAGCGTTTCCTCCTTCAGCTTCAGGTTCCTCCTCCTCAGGCAGAGCGTTCTTCTTGGTCACAAGCGGGATCTGATTTCTTAGGAGCAGGGCTCCTACATTTATACTCAGTTTCTTTTGTCTTTACAGGCCAGGGGGGCCTTTGCATAATCCTAGTCCAGTTCTTTTCAGTGAGGAGCACTTTGTTATTGAGACTCTGGCTTCTTCTTTCAGCAGGCAGGGCAGAGACATCAGACGCTCCCCATGGGGTGGAGCCAGCATTGTGGAGGCAGAGCACTGTCCCATTCAGAGTCAAGGTGCACTCCTCCCACCCATCCTGGTGTAATCCTTCTACTCACCACCTGGTAGCCCCAGCCTGTTTCCTGGAACTTCCCAGCCCTGTCACTCAAGCTACACACAAAGAAGATAGCCCTCCCCTCCAGAGGCGGACTGAAATGGTTAAGCAAGCAAATGCTAACTTTCTAAAAGTAGCATTTGAAAACACAGGATATTAAAATAAACTTTACTAAAAGATGTATTTTATAATTCTGCGTTCAGGCATACTAAACACGAATCTCTACCATGCTTCCTGAGCCTGCCAGGATTATAGAGTGTTATAATCTAGCAGCCCATTCTGGCCTATGGAGAGCAGGTAGCCTTACAATAGTGAAAAACGAAAATGGCTGTAATTCACTATTAGGACATGCCACACACTTCAGGGCATGTCCTACCTTATCCTTACAATGCACCCTGCCCTAGGGCCTACCATAGGGGTGACTAATATGAAGGTAAGGGAAGGTTTAGGGACTGGCGAGTGGGGACACTTGCCCAGTCAGCATGACAGTACCAGACTGCATGCAGGTTCTGCAATGGCAGACCTTAGACACATTTTACCAGGCTGCTTCTGTAGGTGGCACAACCAGTGCTGCAAGCCCACTAGCAGCATTTGGATATACAAGCCCTTGGCACACCTGGTGCACTCTACTAGGGACTGATAGTAAACCAAATAAGCCAAACATGGAAGTCAATTCACATAATACATTTTACCATAGGGAGCATATGCACCTTAGCACTGATCAGCTGTGGTAAGGTGCACAGAGTCATAAAACAACCAACACCAGGTCAGAAAAAATATAGGAGGAAGGCAAAAAGTTTATGGATGACCCTGCAAAAAGGGCCAAGTCCAACATACTGCAAATGTGAAAATGCATGAAAAAGTGTATCCGTTAGGGTTAAAAACAAACAAACTAACCAGAGACATAAGACAGAGGAAGAAGATGATATTCAGACAGAGGGTCACATTGATTGACCAAAAGGAGTAGGATATAATCATATAACATAGACTCAATAAAGACATGATCATGGCTCTACTGGAATAGAGTGGATTTAATTTGGAGTCCAACACTGCACACTCTTATGTGATACCAGCACATTTGAAGGTCTTGGCATTGTTGCATCTGCTTGGATCAAGATCTTTACATAGTATATGTGCCGGGTGGGTAGCGTTTCTCAGTGCATTATCATAATTTCTGCCAACAGTACTGGGTGCTACTATTCAAATAAATCCACAATATCTGCATTTCCAAATATTATTTTGGAACAAATTCAGGTCAAACAAGGGTTGTATTAAATTGCCCAATTTCCTCATGCTCTGAGTGTTTTGGATTCTACTGATAAACAATTAATTCCCCCAGTGCAAAATCATGCATGTATCTCAAATGGAATCATACCATTCCATCAATGCCCAAGCCATTTTTGACTCCTACTACTGTTTCACCACCATTGTAGGTAACCAGCCGCGAAGTGACCATAACTCTTGCATCTTTCAGCACTCTGCAATTAATCATTGATTCGATAGTGGCCTATATGGAAATACACTTTTACTTGGTAAATATTTGTATTGTCTTAATTTTATGAGAAATACATATGCCATTTTTATTAATTTCAATCAATAATACACAACGTCTCCAATATAAGTTTGTATACCCCCAAAATAATTTAGCATTGAAATTTTAAAACAACGTTTAGAAAACCTTAATAGCTGTTACAAATGAAATGTTTTAAAAACTAACTGCGTAAATATATGAATGGTTTTAATGTTAGAATTTTGTGATATTATATTTTATATTTTTTCTATGAAATGTAATACAATATTTGATTGTATTGTTAGGTGACCAAGGTTATACACCCCTGCCATGGATGTGACACCAATAGTCAACCCAAAAAGTGTTGCAAAAAATAAATTGAGCTGTGTGTTGTGCACTTAAAACACACATATTACTTTAAGGACTTTTGAATTATTTCCTGAATTGCCATCCTAAATCACAGAGGCAATGCCTGCATGTAATGGGATCTCACTTGTCCTACATAACTCAGTCTACTTTGGTTATCATCCAAATTTGCTAAAATAATATAAAGAAACAATAAACCCTGCGAATTAATATTTGCTGTTCAATAAATTATTTGGAGCAGTTATGCTTAAAAACATTTAAAAAATAAAGGTGTATAAAATGGTTATGATAGCATCATCAGGGCATTACCAAAAATTATTTATGTATTTTAAATTTTGAGGTTTGACAACACTTTAAAATTATCTACAATCAACATTCAATAATTGTCTCAATAGTTACTCATATTTTAGTTGTATAAATAATAAAAGAATTCACATGTTTTAATTACTATATGATGCATGGTTTACAATTTCCTTTTGACTGAATGCATAAATTCAACACTCTATTATATTGGATTTTTATTCTTATAACTCAGACCTACATCTATTTTGTATGTGTTGCAAAGTTTAGGCCTATCATTTTTCAAGAGAGAAGTCCTTGACTTCTACTGCACTTAAAGGGTCTCAAAAAGTCTCCTCTCAATCATTGTATTGTTGAGAGGTGAACCTCTCATAGGTTCTGTATGTAGCACAGTGTTGGCAGTTTTACATTTTAGGAAACTTTGAATTTGTTATCTAATCATTTTGAATTTTACAAAGGATTGGAGGTTTACTGGAAAACATGTTGAAAGTACTGCTACAATATGGATCCATGTAATGGTCTTGCAATTGCTATTATTACAGCTATTTATTATTATCATGAATCATAGATTGTGTGGTTGATTAAAACAGATTAATTGAAGCTTCTAGCTTTTTAACTGTTATCACTTGTCCAATACATATATGCATTTTGGATGCATGTTGCAATGCAGGGACAGTGTAATTGCACTGTTGTTAATTAAGTCTCTTTTTGCAGGCTGCCTTATCTTTTTATTTTTTAAAACCATGATTAATATACAAAAATATCGTTCAGTTTTGTCTACATGGAGCTCCAAGTAGTGTGACACAGCACTGTCCTTTGTCTAGTTTATGGGTGATTATTGCTAAGTAATTTAATGTTGTTTAGATGGTGTGCTGACCCCAGCAGGCCACCATCCCTGAGATTTTTGCCATTCGCAAAATGAGACCTACCTCATAAATATTAATGAAGTAGGTCTTTTTGCGACCCACTGGGCATTGCAAACTATGTTAAACACACATTTGTACATAGGTGATTGCGAATACCAAATAGCGAATCACAAAAATATGCTTTTTAATCATCACAATCACTTTCCTATGTACATCTGGCTCATAGATCCTTGCACCTCAGTGCAAGTGCGTGTTGGTGATGTCCTGGGCCAAACTGGGACCCAAAGCAGCCCTGGTAAATGTTATCAAATCAGTCCCATACGGTGCATAGTGAGTGGAGCAAGTGAGTCTGACTACTACAAGGAGAGTTTTTTTACCCTCAAGAAAATATGGGCAAAAATGGGCCATTCTACAACACCTTTTTTATTATGTATTCAATTGTATTAGCTTTGAAAGCAGATTAGAGCATTGGAGGGTTGAGCGCTCTATTAAATACAATGGAGTGCTCCGGGCTTCTAATTGCAGGTAGAAGCCCAGAGCATCAATATTCTAATGTTTAACAGAGGCCTCACGGAGCCCGAGGATATTTCAACCCCCTGGGGCTCCGTAAGGCCTTTGTTTTACAAATTAGAACATTCTGTCCTCTAGGGGTGGAATGTTCTAATAGCCTTAGAGCCCACCGTAGTGAGCTGTGCCAGCCATTAAATGCCCGCTCCCTTGTTAAAGGCCCTCGCCGATGGTGGAGCAGGCCTTGAATGGCTGGTAGAGCCCTCTATGGTGGGCTCTAAGGCTATATTAGAACATTGGAATGTTGGGAGCTCCATTGATGACAATGGAGTGCTCCATGATTTTACGGGCCGGTAAAGGCTTGCAAAGCAACATTCCAATGTTCTTTTCAAAGGCCTCTTGGAACCCGAGGGAATTTAAACCCCTTGAACTCCGAGAGGCCTTTGTTGTATTAGCCTTATAGCCCTGGTATAGGCTGGTAGGCTGGTATAGCCCGCTACAGCAGGCTATAAGGCTATAGTAAATGATGACCTTAGAGTGCACCAGTACTCAACAATCTTTGTTGGGGCTCTTCAATGATTCCCTTACTATCACCCTCCAACAGTGCCTGTCATCTCTCCATAGCCTCTCTCCCTCATGTATTTATAGCTCCTCTTATGCCAGTGTACAAATACATAGAGACAATGAATAATATGTGTGTAAATCAATGTATAGAAATTGTTACAAAGGCAAAGGGAAATACAAGTGTAGGATTTAGATATCATCCATTCCGGTAGGTATTTTTTAAGAGTGCTTGGTGTGGAGAAGCAAAACTCAAGATTCAGATCGTAACACAGTGGTTAGGGTAGGCTTTACTAATAAGACTTTGTTTCTACCTAAACAAACCTTTTTTGGCAATATTAGGATAATAAAAGACTTGAAAAAATATAACTTACTAATCTATACCATGTAGTTTGCATGTAGCTCTTTGATGACACTTCATAGCTCACTTTGCTAGATTTTGATTGTAACTTATGAACTACACAGTAATAAAAGGATCTCTGTGACAAACGCAGCAATCTGACTAAGCTATGCACATAAAATACTGGTCTGTTATCTGCATTGTACACGTCCTTTGCATCAGACATATTAACCCCCAGCGCTACATTAGATGAGTCTAAACTGCCACCGAACAATACTCCAGTCTCTCTCCAGCGGGGACATTAATCACCAGAGTTATCTTGACACTTTTATTGCTGCCAAAAACTACTGGATATGCAAGGAAATCTGCAGCAGATGCTTTCAAAACTGCTGCATTGCTACAAAACGGCCCCCATATTAATAACTGTCCCACCACCCTTCCAACCGCCCAGCGAAATGGTTGACGGCCTGTACGGCCAGTCCAGCCCTGGTGATGTCTATCATAAGTCAGATACTGGAAGAGGGTACCCATCAAATAAAAATAAAAATGTTTACAAATGTTCAAATGTTCAAAAAACGTGTTTGTGCACTCCAAATTGTAGCACACACCAAACATAAAAAGTGTTTAAGATAAAAGAAAGAAAATATCTTCAAAGTTACACCTGACTCTGACAGTTGTACATTTTTCCCTAAAGGCTATGTCCCTTTTTTAATATTTATTCCTTTGTGCAAACATTCATGTGTTGTTGATGTGGCCATGTTTATGTTTCAGCAATGGTACCCCTTTTAACTCAAAGTAAATACAAGAAGTGCATAGGGAAACTTCCATTAATTTATATATTCTTTCCATTGCAAAACTATAGGGTATATTCTCAAACTGCATTTTGTAGTATGTTTTTTAGATCTACAATAGTACTACAAATCTTCTACAAACCTACGTGCGGAAGTTCCACCTCCTCATGTCTTGTCTTTTTCAGTGCGGCGATCTCCACCCAACTGCGGAATCTCCTCACACATAAGTATGCATTTCATAAGTATATGTGCAGAGCAGTGGCTGAAAAATAGGACTACTTACTTCTAAGTGAGTAGGGGTTAAAAGAGAGCTATGAATAAGGTTATGGAGGTACGTTTACCCACTTACAAAAGGGTGAAGCCACTGCTGTTCACAAAATGCCTTACTAAAGTTAATACATCCACAAAGAGAACTAAAACAATAGTAAACTACTCAAGCTCAGAGCTGAAATAAGTCCGGCACCACACATGGCCAACCACTGGTATTGATATTGCAAGACCCTCCCATATTATCCAATGGAGGTAGGGACTTTAAACAAAACCATATTTAACATCGTAAAATCGTTATCGTTAGGCTCAGATTTCACTCATACAAAACCAAAGAAATTCAGCAGTTATAGTTACCTGACCTAACTATAACTTAACATCACTGATGACATCATCCAGTAAGTTTAAGTGTTTCGTAAATGATTCAGAGAGTTAAAGATATATAGTAGGCTAGTGCATAGGTTGAATTACTAATCCTTTTGTACTACTAATGAGTGATATGGTTTCAAATATGGATGTGCTTTGACTGTATCAGTTTGCTAGGGGGTGTCTCAGTGGCTGTATGGGTGTGTGTGTGTGTATGAGTGACTATGAGTTAATACGTGGGAGTGTAAGTAGGTATTTGGGTGAGTTAGTGGCTGTAGTGGTGAGTGAGTGGGTGTGTGCATGACTGTATGGCCTGATAAGAGACTTTATGAGTGGCTTTAGGGTTTGGTGAGTATGTGTATAAGTGGATATATCAGTGACTGAGTGGTTGTTTGAGTGATTCTATGGGTGGGTGAATGTGTGTGAGTGAGTGGCTGTATGTTTAACTGAGTGACTGTGTGAATGACTCTATGGGCAAGTGACTGGGTGTGAATGTGGAAGTATAGCTGAGTGAGTGGCTGATTTAGTGGATGTATGGTTATTTGAGTGGGTGTGTGAGTATCTATTTTTCACAGTAGGTATCTGTGTGAGTGTCTGAATAGGTGAGTGAGTGGGCACATGAGTACTTATATTGATGTGTGAATGGGTATGTACGTGGTTTTGTGGATAAGTTAATGGATGTGTAAGTGGCTGTATGAATGAGTGAGTAGCTCTGTTAGTAGCTGTATGAGTGAGTGAGTGGCTGTGTAAGTGGTTTTATGGGTGTTTGAGTAGTTGTATGAGTGGCTGTGTGGGTATGTGAGTGGGTATGTAAGTGGTTGCATGGGTGTGGGAGTGGTATGTAAGTGGTTTTGTGGGTGTGTGAGTGGCTGTATGGGTCTGTGCGTGGCTGTATGAGTGAGTGAGTCATTGTGTGAGTGGCTGTATGTGTAAATGAATATGTGAATCAGTAGTTGTGTATGTCTGTGAATAGGTATGTGAGTGGCTGTGTGTATGTGTGAGTGGGTGTATCAGAGATTGAATGACCGTCTCAGTGGGTATGTGAGTGGTTTTGTGGATGATGCCATCAGGGATATCATTAGTGATGTCATTTGAGATGTCATCAGTGATGTCATCTATGATGCCACTGACCATGTCTTGAGTGATGTATATGTGAGGTCATATGCAGTGCATTCGGGGGGTGTAAGTTATAGTTAGCTCAGGTAACTATAACTGCTGAATTTCTATGGTTTTGTGAGAGTGAAATCTGAGCCTAACTAAACGTCCTGTAACCTTTGGTTTTTTCAGTGAATTTCTAAGGTTTTTTAAAGTCTATTTCCTAACAATAATGCCAATGTAACCTGTAACCTTTGAGAGTGGGTGTGTGAGTGGCCATTTAGGTACGTGAGTGGGTGTACGAATCTTTGAGCAGTTGAGTGAGTGGGTGAGTGGGTGGGTTCTCACATTTATTCTGCCACTTTCTGCTCATTTCTGACCTCTATCTTCCCTTTTTTGCTAATTTCTGACCTTCATTCAGCCTCTGGCTGTTCATTTCTGACCTCTATTCTGCCTCTTTCTGCTCATTTCTGACCTCTATTCTGCCTCCTTCTGATATTTCTCACCTTTATTTTGTATCTTTCTTCTGGTTTCTCACATTTATTCTACCTATTTCTGCTTATTTCTGACCTCTATCTTCCCTTTTTTTCTGCTCGTATCTGATTTTACTTTACCTCTACAAGTCGTTTCTGACCTTTATTTTGCCTCTTTCTGCTTGTTTATGACCTTTAGTCTGCATCTTGCTGCCCGTTTCTGACCTCTGTTTTGCCTCTCTATGCTAATTTCTGACCTCTTTTCTTCCACTTTATTCTCGTTTCTCACCTTTATTTTGCCTCTTTATGATAGTTTCTGACCTCTATCCTGCCTCTTTCTGGCAGTTTCTCACCTTTATCTTCCCTATTTCTGCTCATTTCACACCTTTATTCCGCCTCTTTCTGCTCATTTCTGACATCTATCTTGCCTTTTTTTTGCTCATTTGTGACATTTATTCTGCCGCTTGCTGTTTGTATCTGACCTCTATGCTACCTATTTTTGCTTGTTTCTAAACTCTATTCTGCCTCCTTCTGATCATTTCTCATATTTATCTTGCGTCTTCCTGCTCATTTCTGAACTTCATTCTGCCTATTTCTGTTCATTTCTGACCTTTATTCTGCCTCTTTCTGCTTATTTCTTACCTTTATTTTGCCTCTTACTGCTGGTTCCTGACCTCTATTTTGCCTCTTTCTGCTCCCTTTTAACCTTTATTCTGCCCATTTGTGCTCATTTCTGACCTTTCTTTTGCCTCTTTCTGCTCATTTCTGAACTTTCCTTTGCCTCTATCCGCTTCTTTCTTAATCCTCCTGACCTTTATTTTGCTTGTTTCTACACCTCTCTGACCTTTATTCTGCCTTTCTGCTTCTTTCTAACCTTTATTTTTCCCCTTTCTGATCCCTTCTGACCTTCTTTCTGCCTCTTTCTGCTTGTTTCTCACCTTTATTTTGCCTCTTTCTTCTCGTTGACGACTTTTATTTTGCCTCTTTCTGCTTGTTTCTCACCTTTATTTTGCCTCGTTCTGTTAGCATCTCACCTTTATTTTGACTCTTTTTGCTGGTTTCTACCCTCTATTTTGCCTATTTCTGCTCCCTTCTGACCTTTATTCGGCTTCTTTCTGATCATTTATTACCTTTCCTTTGAACCTATCTGCTCAGTTCTGACCTTTATTCTTCCTCTTTCTGCTCATATCTGATCTTTATTTGACCTCTTTCATCTCATTTCTGACCTTTATTTTGCCTCTTTCTGCTCGGTTCTGACCTTTATTCTGCCTCTTGCTGCCCATTTCTAACCTCTATTTTACCTCTTAATGCTCATTTCTGATGTCTTTTCTACCTTTTCTGCTCATTTCTGACCTTCATTCTTCCTCTTACTGCTGGTTTCTACCCTCTATTTTTCCTCTTTCTGTTCCCTTTTGAGCTTTATTCAGCCTCTTTCAGATAGTTTCTGACCTTTCCTTTGCCTCTATCTGCTCATTTCTGACCTTTATTCTTCCTCTTTCTGCTTGTATGTGATCTTTATTTTACCTATTTCATCTTGTTTCTGACCATTATTTTGCCTCTTTCTGCTTACTTCTGACCTTTATTCTGCCTCTTTCTTCTTGTTTCTAGTCTTTATTTTGCCTCTTTCTACTCCCTTCTGACCTTAATTCTGCGTCTTTCTGCTCGTTTCTCACCTTTATTTTGCCTTTCTGCTCGTTACTGATTTTTATTTTGTCTCTTTGTGTTGGTTCCTCACCTTTCTTTATTTTGCCTCTTACTGCTGGTTTCTGCCCTCTATTTTGCCTCTTTCTGCTCCCTTCTGACCTTTATTTTACCTCATTCTGATAGTTTCTGACATTTCTTTTGCCTCTTTCTAATCATTTCTGACCTTTATTCTTCCTTTTTCTGCTCGTATCTGATCTTTACTTTACCTCTTACATCTCGTTTCTGACCTTTATTTTGCCTCTTTCTGCTTGTTTCTGACCTCTATTCTGCCTCTTTCTGGCAGTTTCTCACCTTTATATTCCCTCTTGCTGCTCATTTCTCACCTTTATTCTGCCTCTTTCTGTTTGTATCTGACCTCTATGCTACCTATTTTTGCTCGTTTCTAAACTCTATTCTACCTCCTCCTAATCATTTCTCACATTTATCTTGCATCTTGCTGCTCATTTCTGACCTTTATTCTGTGTCTTTCTGCTCATTTCTGACCTCTATTCTGTCTCTTTCAGCTTATTTCTGACCTTTCTTTTGCCTCTTTCTGCTTATTTCTTACCTTTATTTTGCCTCTTACTGCTGGTTCCTGACCTCTATTTTGCCTCTTTCTGCTCCCTTCTGACCTTTCTTTTGCCTCTTTCTGCTCATTTATGACCTTTATTCTTCCTCTTTCTGCTTCCATCTGTTCTTTATTTTACCTCTTTCATCTTGTTTCTGTCCTTTATTATGTTTTCTGCTCATTTTCCATCTCTTTTCTGCCTCCTTCTGCTCATTTCTCACCTTTACTTTGCCTTTTTTCTGCTCGCTGCTGACCTTTTTTCGGCTCTTTCTGCTCGTTCTCACCTTTAGCTTGCCTTTCTGCTCATTTCACACTTTTATTTTGCCTCTTTCCGCTAATTTCTCACCGTCATTCTGACTCTTTTTCCTCATTTATGACATTTATCATCTGTTGATGCTAATTTCTGACCTCTATTCTGCCTTTATCTGCATTTTTCTGACCACTATTCTAACACTTTACGCTAGTTTCTCACCTTTATTTTCCCTCTTTCTGCTCGTTGCTGACTTTTATCTGCCTCTTTCTGCTCATTTCTGACCTCTATTCTACTTCTTTTTGCTTTTTTCTCAACTTTATTTCGCCTCTTTCTGCTTACTGCTGACTTTTAATCTGCCTCCTTCTGCTCATTTCTCACCTTTATCTTGCCTCTTTCTGCTTTTTATTGACCTTTATTTTGCCTCTTTCTGGTCTCTGCTGAACTTTTTTCTGCCTCTTTCTGCTCTTTACCAAGGACCACGGGGGAGCCTCAAGGCCCATCGGTTCCAGCCGGCTGCTCAGCTCCTGCATGAGCTGGTATTGCTGCTGCACGGAGGGAGCTGCTGGAAAGGCAGTTCCCTTCAAGCAGTAGCAATCATTTCATCTCTTTCTCTGCCCACATGTCTGTAGGCAGAAACAGAGATGAAAAATCTGCTTCTAGCGGGGGAGCCCTTTGACAGCTCCCACCCGCTGGAACCAGAGTGTTTGCTCTTGCATGGCAGGAGTTGGCACAGCTCCCACCAAGCAAAAGCAAATAGCTATGTCCTGGGAGTAGGCACCCCAGGATATAGCAGGAACAATCCCTGGCGAGTGGCTGTCCCAGGGGCCATTATTGGCTCCAGAAGGGGGGCCAGATGGTCCCTTCCCTTGATTTTCAAGGTCCTGCCCCAAGGGTTGAGAATGGCCCCTTCCTTCTAAAATACAGAAAGCTCTGGGGAGGTGGTGGTCCCGGGCCCTCAGGGGGTCCGTGTGGCAAATCACAAAAAGCATGCCTTCCGGACCAAGAGATACTTTTCTGGTAAATTTGGTGTAATTTTGTCCAGCAGTCCTAGCAGTATTCGTATTGAAAATCCCTTTAGGAATTAACATCGGGAAAATGCGATTTAGGACCCCCATTTTTCTCGGCCCCCACTTTACAGTTCACCCCTTAACTTTCCCGACAGAAGGTGAAGGGAGCGTCAAATTTTGGCCAACATTTTGGGAACATTCGTCAAGTGGTGCCAAAGACATAGGCAAGTCAAAAAACACTTTTCTTATGGGATCATAGTCCTAACTATAACTACCTAATGGCAATAGCCAGTAGGCAATATACATATTTCCTACTGGTGCTTGCCAGTAGGTAATTATAGTTAGGACCTAGTTTCCATAGTAAAAGCATTTATTGTTTTGCCGATAACTTTGGTGCTGCTTGACTAATCTTCACAAACTTTTCAAAACTAGTTTGCCAGTCACTTCAGCTGCTGTCTTGAGAGATTGTGGGTGATTAATCAAGCGGGGCTGAGAGAAAAGGGCAAAACACATTTTCCCCATGCAATTCACATATGGATTTTAGACACGACTACAGACCAAACTTCTGGACGGAATTACATCAATTTTAGCCGAAAGTTTGACTTGGTCAAGAAAGCATGATTTGTGTGATTTGGTGTAAATCTATTTAGGAGTTTTAGAACTAATAACTGAAAACCATATTTGTATATCTAGGGATGCACATCCTCTGCGGATCATGACAGTGGGGGATCCAGGGAGCTACATGCCTAAGCAGAGTTTTGATAGGCTGTTAACACCTTCACAAAAAAGTTGCAGCTGCCATTTCACATATTGGGAAATGGTCTACGGTGCCAAAAAGTTGGTTGTATACTAAGTGAATGGGTCAGGTGAAAGCTATCCTGACCCCTTGTGTGTGGTATAAATGAGGGGACGGTCCCTAACAGGGAATGCAGCATTTTGATAAATGAGGGGAGAGCGTGCTTAATCGGCAGTAAAATGCGTTTTCTGTACCACGAGTTCCAATTGCGGGGCCCAGCATGTCCCTCCTGTAAATCCACATATCACGCTGCAAAGTAAAATGTGGGTTCCATGCTGAGCGTTGCAGTGGATCTGCAGATTCATGACAAAACCCAGCCAAATTGGGCTTCTTCACAGGAATCATGGAAAGGGTGTGAGAAATACTGACCATTTAGAAGTGGTAAAACAAAAAAGAAAGATAAAGGAAGCCTGTGATTTGTTCACTGGAGCAGCATAAGGAAGAGCACATGGTAAGGAGTAGCAATATTACCTGCTTTTCTACTGAGCGAGGAGATGGTTTGCAGCATTTCTGACTGGAGATTTTGAATGAAAACAGATGTTACCAGACACAGTAATAAAACTGAGAGAACTCCAAAGAGGTTTTACAGGTATGTTAATTAGGTTGTAGTATGTCCAAGTATAAAAAAAAGAGTGAGCATATATAAGGTGATAGAAAATGTATAGCTTCAAGACAGTCTACTAGAAAGGAAAATAGAAGGGTGCATATATGAGAATATTAGCTAAAAAGACAGTGAGCAGCAAAAGAGAAAGAACATTTGCCATACTGAATGTATATTCATTTTATTATGCTAGTATGAATGAATGCGTTTGAAATTAGAGGTGGGTGTTTGTGTATAGTATGTTATGGAGGTACTTACAAGCCCAGTTGCATTCTCACAAAAGCAGTTATGTACCCATCAGTCAAAAAGCCATACTCACTCACACACCCATAATATCATTCACACAACCATTTACTCATGTGTGCGTCTAAGTACTAGTTCACCCTAGGGGTACATCAGCAGAATGCAATCGGCACCAGAAGAAGAGTTTCAAGAGAACTACTTCAGCACTCGTGAGAACAGAGAACCTTAATTGTAGTTGACCTCAGAATCATGGCACCAAAGGGCATTGGGTTTCAGGAGGAGGGAGAAGAGTGGATAAATGAGTGGGTACAGTGTTTAGAGGAGAGAGGAAATTCCCCAGAGAGAGACTTCTCAATTGGATGTGGTGCAGGAAGTACTATCTCCTCCCAAACCCGGTCATCTGAGGACCTCAAGGACCTGAGGTTGATGCTCACCCAGCTGGGTGCAGGGGAAACAAATGTGAGGCTAGGAGAGCCTTGGAGGAGTAAAGGATCTTCCTGGCTGGAGTGTCAGGGAGGTGCACTTGAAGGTCAGATATATGTTAGAGTCTAGCAAACATGGTGGGAGCACCACTACTGTGCCCAGTGGAGAAGAAAGAGTTCATATATTCAGGGACGTGATGCCTGAATTTAAGGAAGGAGTTGATGTAGGCAGGTTATTTCTGGTATAACAAGTAGCTGTAGAGGTACAGAGGATGTCTGAGGAGGATTGGATAGGTGCTTTTGGATTCATATTGTGGTGATTGGAGAGACACCATACTTGCTCTAGAGAAGGGGAAGAGGTTGAGGCATCTGACTATAAAGGAGGCCTTTGTCACGAACAATGAATTAACCCCAGAGGAGTGCATGTTGAAATTCAGGGTTAGTCAGAAATAGTGTCACTACTACTGGGAGGATTTTGTGATGTACTCATTTAAATGTTTGCTAAAAGTACTGATGTTTTTTAAGATGATGCTTCTAACAGTTTTTTTTTTTTTTTTTTTTTCCTAAGACAACTGAGAAGAGGAAACGTGTTTCAAACAAACAGATGGAATGCATATAGAATATGAAATCTAGAGTCCTCAGAATATAATCTTTTTGACTTGCATTCTGCTGTAGGTAATTGCACAGGGTGGTCATCATACCATCTGCCTAGTCCAGTTTGAAATAGTTGAGGAAAATATTGTCTCTAAACTGTTTACAAGACACTCAATTCAAATCAATAAATCTTTATTTAATCTTGAAAAAAGACCATGAAAGATCAGGATAAAACAGTGCAAAGACAACAACCTAAGTTAAAATACAAAACACAAATAAGGATAAAAAGAGTCAAAACAAATCACCATATTGTACATAATTTGCCTAACATAAAATCACAGTACAGCTCCCAAGCACTGTCATTGATAACCATTTAACAGAACATGCCCATAAAAACCTTTAATAACAGCTACCCCTCCCTGGAGTTCCTACAGCAGATTGATGCTTTTAAAAAGGAGGAATCACTAAAATAAATGTGATGATTGCCTAATAACTGTAAATACAATAGAGCCTCTCTACATATTAAAAAGCCATTGGTTTCATGATATGTTTAAGAAAAAAAGTGAAGAAATTGACTCTAGAATTTGAAAAAGAAGATAAAATGTAACAGCGACTGTACTGTTATCCCATCACAAGGGCAGGGGGACAGCTTAGAGTAACAGACACTTTATCCCCTCAGTGAAGCACTGGGAACGCAAAACTGTGCCTGACCTGAAGTGGAACAGGAGTGACCTCTCCCAGCACGTAAGCTCCAAATTTAAATATGAGGTGGATACTCCACTCGAAAGATTAACCAAAAAATCATGAACAGAAATCTGTTGTAAAGCAGTATCAACTCTTTGGGAGAGGCAACTCTTCTAAGAGGGACTTAATTAACCTCTTATCCATCTTGCAGATTGACTCTGGTGTGGGAAACAATTCAATACAAAACAAAAATGGAGAGAAAGGGATTCTCACAATGGAAAACCATTGGAGGGGGTACTCCCAGTCCCCTAACCAGTACAATATCAAACAAAGCAAGGGAGTACTCCCAATGGACAGAAAACTGTCTATAGGGTATTGGAACGTGGAGCAAAGGAAGAAATTATCTTTCTTAAGAAGACCCCTCACTCACCAACCTGGTTGGTGACATGCTTCATCATCGGGGTCCCACCTGGATAGCCGAGTGCCATCCAGGTGTGCTGCGACACCTGACTACAGTGGAGCTGGTTTTTGAGTAAAGGTGAATAGTGAATTTAGGTTAAAAACTGGCCAAATTAAACCCAATCGAAATATTTTATTCTAGGGCAATTTGGACAATGTTAAAAATGATGAAGATACCATGATAGGTTAAATTGACCTAAGGTATCTTATAGTAAGTTTTCAACCATCAGTTGCTATTACCAGGTTTTCATCAGGACCAGTGAACGGGACCTGGGTGGTGTACACTCCACCAGGAGATACGGCTGATCTTAACGCTAGGTATAACCGCAGACCGATTTTTATCTCTGAATCTTGAAGTAACAAATGGCTTGATCCCGACTCCCAAGAGGCGCGCAATTACCGCTGTCTCAATTTTTCCCTTTCGACGATTTGAAGAAAGGTAGTCCTAACTGTGAGTAGCTAGTTAGGTTTTAACACTGACCAAGGGCAGGGTACACCTTAGCGAGTGTACACCAACCGGGTCACGTTCACTGGTCCTGCTACAATATGGATCCATGTAATGGTCTTGCAATTGCTATTATTACAGCTATTTATTATTATCATGAATCATAGATTGTGTGGTTGATTAAAACAGATTAATTGAAGCTTCTAGCTTTTTAACTGTTATCACTTGACCAATACATATATGCATTTTGGATGCATGTTGCAATGCAGGGACAGTGTAATTGCACTGTTGTTAATTAAGTCTCTTTTTGCAGGCTGCCTTATCTTTTTATTTTTTAAAACCATGATTAATATACAAAAATATTGTTCAGTTTTGTCTACATGGAGCTCCAAGTAGTGTGACACAGCACTGTCCTTTGTCTAGTTTATGGGTGATTATTGCTAAGTAATTTAATGTTGTTTAGATGGTGTGCTGACCCCAGCAGGCCACCATCCCTGAGATTTTTGCCATTCGCAAAATGAGACCTACCTCATAAATATTAATGAAGTAGGTCTTTTTGCGACCCACTGGGCATTGCAAACTATGTTAAACACACATTTGTACATAGGTGATTGCGAATACCAAATAGCGAATCACAAAAATATGCTTTTTAATCATCACAATCACTTTCCTATGTACATCTGGCTCATAGATCCTTGCACCTTAGTGCAAGTGCGTGTTGGTGATGTCCTGGGCCAAACTGGGACCCAAAGCAGCCCTGGTAAATGTTATCAAATCAGTCCCATACGGTGCATAGTGAGTGGAGCAAGTGAGTCTGACTACTACAAGGAGAGTTTTTTTACCCTCAAGAAAATATGGGCAAAAACGGGCCATTCTACAACACCTTTTTTATTATATATTCAATTGTATTAGCTTTGAAAGCAGATTAGAGCATTGGAGGGTTGAGCGCTCTATTAAATACAATGGAGTGCTCCGGGCTTCTAATTGCAGGTAGAAGCCCAGAGCATCAATATTCTAATGTTTAACAGAGGCCTCACGGAGCCCGAGGATATTTCAACCCCCTGGGGCTCCGTAAGGCCTTTGTTTTACAAATTAGAACATTCTGTCCTCTAGGGGTGGAATTTTCTAATAGCCTTAGAGCCCACCGTAGTGAGCTGTGCCAGCCATTAAATGCCCGCTCCCTTGTTAAAGGCCCTCGCCGATGCTGGAGCAGGCCTTGAATGGCTGGTAGAGCCCTCTATGGTGGGCTCTAAGGCTATATTAGAACATTGGAATGTTGGGAGCTCCATTGATGACAATGGAGTGCTCCATGATTTTACGGGCCGGTAAAGGCTTGCAAAGCAACATTCCAATGTTCTTTTCAAAGGCCTCTTGGAACCCGAGGGAATTTAAACCCCTTGAACTCCGAGAGGCCTTTGTTGTATTAGCCTTATAGCCCTGGTATAGGCTGGTAGGCTGGTATAGCCCGCTACAGCAGGCTATAAGGCTATAGTAAATGATGACCTTAGAGTGCACCAGTACTCAACAATCTTTGTTGGGGCTCTTCAATGATTCCCTTACTATCACCCTCCAACAGTGCCTGTCATCTCTCCATAGCCTCTCTCTCTCATGTATTTATAGCTCCTCTTATGCCAGTGTACAAATACATAGAGACAATGAATAATATGTGTGTAAATCAATGTATAGAAATTGTTACAAAGGCAAAGGGAAATACAAGTGTAGGATTTAGATATCATCCATTCCGGTAGGTATTTTTTAAGAGTGCTTGGTGTGGAGAAGCAAAACTCAAGATTCAGATCGTAACACAGTGGTTAGGGTAGGCTTTACTAATAAGACTTTGTTTCTACCTAAACAAACCTTTTTTGGCAATATTAGGATAATAAAAGACTTGAAAAAATATAACTTACTAATCTATACCATGTAGTTTGCATGTAGCTCTTTGATGACACTTCATAGCTCACTTTGCTAGATTTTGATTGTAACTTATGAACTACACAGTAATAAAAGGATCTCTGTGACAAACGCAGCAATCTGACTAAGCTATGCACATAAAATACTGGTCTGTTATCTGCATTGTACACGTCCTTTGCATCAGACATATTAACCCCCAGCGCTACATTAGATGAGTCTAAACTGCCACCGAACAATACTCCAGTCTCTCTCCAGCGGGGACATTAATCACCAGAGTTATCTTGACACTTTTATTGCTGCCAAAAACTACTGGATATGCAAGGAAATCTGCAGCAGATGCTTTCAAAACTGCTGCATTGCTACAAAACGGCCCCCATATTAATAACTGTCCCACCACCCTTCCAACCGCCCAGCGAAATGGTTGATGGCCTGTACGGCCAGTCCAGCCCTGGTGATGTCTATCATAAGTCAGATACTGGAAGAGGGTACCCATCAAATAAAAATAAAAATGTTTACAAATGTTCAAATGTTCAAAAAACGTGTTTGTGCACTCCAAATTGTAGCACACACCAAACATAAAAAGTGTTTAAGATAAAAGAAAGAAAATATCTTCAAAGTTACACCTGACTCTGACAGTTGTACATTTTTCCATAAAAAGGCTATGTCCCTTTTTTAATATTTATTCCTTTGTGCAAACATTCATGTGTTGTTGATGTGGCCATGTTTATGTTTCAGCAATGGTACCCCTTTTAACTCAAAGTAAATACAAGAAGTGCATAGGGAAACTTCCATTAATTTATATATTCTTTCCATTGCAAAACTATAGGGTATATTCTCAAACTGCATTTTGTAGTATGTTTTTTAGATCTACAATAGTACTACAAATCTTCTACAAACCTACGTGCGGAAGTTCCACCTCCTCATGTCTTGTCTTTTTCAGTGCGGCGATCTCCACCCAACTGCGGAATCTCCTCACACATAAGTATGCATTTCATAAGTATATGTGCAGAGCAGCGGCTGAAAAATAGGACTACTTACTTCTAAGTGAGTAGGGGTTAAAAGAGAGCTATGAATAAGGTTATGGAGGTACGTTTACCCACTTACAAAAGGGTGAAGCCACTGCTGTTCACAAAATGCCTTACTAAAGTTAATACATCCACAAAGAGAACTAAAACAATAGTAAACTTCTCAAGCTCAGAGCTGAAATAAGTCCGGCACCACACATGGCCAACCACTGGTATTGATATTGCAAGACCCTCCCATATTATCCAATGGAGGTAGGGACTTTAAACAAAACCATATTTAATATCGCAAAATCGTTATCGTTAGGCTCAGATTTCACTCATACAAAACCAAAGAAATTCAGCAGTTATAGTTACCTGACCTAACTATAACTTAACATCACTGATGACATCATCCAGTAAGTTTAAGTGTTTCGTAAATGATTCAGAGAGTTAAAGATATATAGTAGGCTAGTGCATAGGTTGAATTACTAATCCTTTTGTACTACTAATGAGTGATATGGTTTCAAATATGGATGTGCTTTGACTGTATCAGTTTGCTAGGGGGTGTCTCAGTGGCTGTATGTGTGTGTGTGTGTGTATGAGTGACTATGAGTTAATACGTGGGAGTGTAAGTAGGTATTTGGGTGAGTTAGTGGCTGTAGTGGTGAGTGAGTGGGTGTGTGCATGACTGTATGGCCTGATAAGAGACTTTATGAGTGGCTTTAGGGTTTGGTGAGTATGTGTATAAGTGGATATATCAGTGACTGAGTGGTTGTTTGAGTGATTCTATGGGTGGGTGAATGTGTGTGAGTGAGTGGCTGTATGTTTAACTGAGTGACTGTGTGAATGACTCTATGGGCAAGTGACTGGGTGTGAATGTGGAAGTATAGCTGAGTCAGTGGCTGATTTAGTGGATGTATGGTTATTTGAGTGGGTGTGTGAGTATCTATTTTGCACAGTAGGTATCTGTGTGAGTGTCTGAATAGGTGAGTGAGTGGGCACATGAATACTTATATTGATGTGTGAATGGGTATGTACGTGGTTTTGTGGATAAGTTAATGGATGTGTAAGTGGCTGTATGTCCCTTTTTTAATATTTATTCCTTTGTGCAAACATTCATGTGTTGTTGATGTGGCCATGTTTATGTTTCAGCAATGGTACCCCATTTAACTCAAAGTAAATACAAGAAGTGCATAGGGAAACTTCCATTAATTTATATATTCTTTCCATTGCAAAACTATAGGGTATATTCTCAAACTGCATTTTGTAGTATGTTTTTTAGATCTACAATAGTACTACAAATCTTCTACAAACGTACGTGCGGAAGTTCCACCTCCTCATGTCTTGTCTTTTTCAGTGCGGCGATCTCCACCCAACTGCGGAATCTCCTCACACATAAGTATGCATTTCATAAGTATATGTGCAGATCAGTGGCTGAAAAATAGGACTACTTACTTCTAAGTGAGTAGGGGTTAAAAGAGAGCTATGAATAAGGTTATGGAGGTACGTTTACCCACTTACAAAAGGGTGAAGCCCCTGCTGTTCACAAAATGCCTTACTAAAGTTAATACATCCACTTAACTAAAACAATAGTAAACTACTCAAGCTCAGAGCTGAAATAAGTCCGGCACCACACATGGCCAACCACTGGTATTGATATTGCAAGACCCTCCCATATTATCCAATGGAGGTAGGGACTTTAAACAAAACCATATTTAATATCGTAAAATCGTTATCGTTAGGCTCAGATTTCACTCATACAAAACCAAAGAAATTCAGCAGTTATAGTTACCTGACCTAACTATAACTTAACATCACTGATGACATCATCCAGTAAGTTTAAGTGTTTCGTAAATGATTCAGAGAGTTAAAGATATATAGTAGGCTAGTGCATAGGTTGAATTACTAATCCTTTTGTACTACTAATGAGTGATATGGTTTCAAATATGGATGTGCTTTGACTGTATCAGTTTGCTAGGGGGTGTCTCAGTGGCTGTATGGGTGTGTGTGTGTGTATGAGTGACTATGAGTTAATACGTGGGAGTGTAAGTAGGTATTTGGGTGAGTTAGTGGCTGTAGTGGTGAGTGAGTGGGTGTGTGCATGACTGTATGGCCTGATAAGAGACTTTATGAGTGGCTTTAGGGTTTGGTGAGTATGTGTATAAGTGGATATATCAGTGACTGAGTGGTTGTTTGAGTGATTCTATGGGTGGGTGAATGTGTGTGAGTGAGTGGCTGTATCTTTAACTGAGTGACTGTGTGAATGACTCTATGGGCAAGTGACTGGGTGTGAATGTGGAAGTATAGCTGAGTGAGTGGCTGATTTAGTGGATGTATGGTTATTTGAGTGGGTGTGTGAGTATCTATTTTGCACAGTAGGTATCTGTGTGAGTGTCTGAATAGGTGAGTGAGTGGGCACATGAGTACTTATATTGATGTGTGAATGGGTATGTACGTGGTTTTGTGGATAAGTTAATGGATGTGTAAGTGGCTGTATGAATGAGTGAGTAGCTCTGTTAGTAGCTGTATGAGTGAGTGAGTGGCTGTGTAAGTGGTTTTATGGGTGTTTGAGTAGTTGTATGAGTGGCTGTGTGGGTATGTGAGTGGGTATGTAAGTGGTTGCATGGGTGTGGGAGTGGTATGTAAGTGGTTTTGTGGGTGTGTGAGTGGCTGTATGGGTCTGTGCGTGGCTGTATGAGTGAGTGAGTCATTGTTTGAGTGGCTGTATGTGTAAATGAATATGTGAATCAGTAGTTGTGTATGTCTGTGAATAGGTATGTGAGTGGCTGTGTGTATGTGTGAGTGGGTGTTTCAGAGATTGAATGACCGTCTCAGTGGGTATGTGAGTGGTTTTGTGGATGATGCCATCAGGGATATCATTAGTGATGTCATTTGAGATGTCATCAGTGATGTCATCTATGATGCCACTGACCATGTCTTGAGTGATGTATATGTGAGGTCATATGCAGTGCATTCGGGGGGTGTAAGTTATAGTTAGCTCAGGTAACTATAACTGCTGAATTTCTATGGTTTTGTGAGAGTGAAATCTGAGCCTAACTAAGCGTCCTGTAACCTTTGGTTTTTTCAGTGAATTTCTAAGGTTTTTTAAAGTCTATTTCCTAACAATAATGCCAATGTAACCTGTAACCTTTGAGAGTGGGTGTGTGAGTGGCCATTTAGGTACGTGAGTGGGTATACGAATCTTTGAGCAGTTGAGTGAGTGGGTGAGTGGGTGGGTTCTCACATTTATTCTGCCACTTTCTGCTCATTTCTGACCTCTATCTTCCCTTTTTTGCTAATTTCTGACCTTCATTCAGCCTCTGGCTGTTCATTTCTGACCTCTATTCTGCCTCTTTCTGCTCATTTCTGACCTCTATTCTGCCTCCTTCTGATATTTCTCACCTTTATTTTGCATCTTTCTTCTGGTTTCTCACATTTATTCTACCTATTTCTGCTTATTTCTGACCTCTATCTTCCCTTTTTTTCTGCTCGTATCTGATTTTACTTTACCTCTACAACTCGTTTCTGACCTTTATTTTGCCTCTTTCTGCTTGTTTATGACCTTTAGTCTGCATCTTGCTGCCCGTTTCTGACCTCTGTTTTGCCTCTCTATGCTAATTTCTGACCTCTTTTCTTCCACTTTATTCTCGTTTCTCACCTTTATTTTGCCTCTTTATGCTAGTTTCTGACCTCTATCCTGCCTCTTTCTGGCAGTTTCTCACCTTTATCTTCCCTATTTCTGCTCATTTCACACCTTTATTCCGCCTCTTTCTGCTCATTTCTGACATCTATCTTGCCTTTTTTTTGCTCATTTGTGACATTTATTCTGCCGCTTGCTGTTTGTATCTGACCTCTATGCTACCTATTTTTGCTTGTTTCTAAACTCTATTCTGCCTCCTTCTGATCATTTCTCATATTTATCTTGCGTCTTCCTGCTCATTTCTGAACTTCATTCTGCCTATTTCTGTTCATTTCTGACCTTTATACTGCCTCTTTTTGCTTATTTCTGACCTTTCTTTTGCCTCTTTCTGCTTATTTCTTACCTTTATTTTGCCTCTTACTGCTGGTTCCTGACCTCTATTTTGCCTCTTTCTGCTCCCTTTTAACCTTTATTCTGCCCATTTGTGCTCATTTCTGACCTTTCTTTTGCCTCTTTCTGCTCATTTCTGAACTTTCCTTTGCCTCTATCCGCTTCTTTCTTAATCCTCCTGACCTCTATTTTGCTTCTTTCTACACCTCTCTGACCTTTATTCTGCCTTTCTGCTTCTTTCTAACCTTTATTTTTCCCCTTTCTGATCCCTTCTGACCTTCTTTCTGCCTCTTTCTGCTTGTTTCTCACCTTTATTTTGCCTCTTTCTGCTCGTTGACGACTTTTATTTTGCCTCTTTCTGCTTGTTTCTCACCTTTATTTTGCCTCGTTCTGTTAGCATCTCACCTTTATTTTGACTCTTTTTGCTGGTTTCTACCCTCTATTTTGCCTATTTCTGCTCCCTTCTGACCTTTATTCGGCTTCTTTCTGATCATTTCTTACCTTTCCTTTGAACCTATCTGCTCAGTTCTGATCTTTATTCTTCCTCTTTCTGCTCATATCTGATCTTTATTTGACCTCTTTCATCTCATTTCTGACCTTTATTTTGCCTCTTTCTGCTCGGTTCTGACCTTTATTCTGCCTCTTGCTGCCCATTTCTAACCTCTATTTTACCTCTTAATGCTCATTTCTGATGTCTTTTCTCCCTTTTCTGCTCATTTCTGACCTTCATTCTTCCTCTTACTGCTGGTTTCTACCCTCTATTTTTCCTCTTTCTGTTCCCTTTTGAGCTTTATTCAGCCTCTTTCAGATCGTTTCTGACCTTTCCTTTGCCTCTATCTGCTCATTTCTGACCTTTATTCTTCCTCTTTCTGCTTGTATGTGATCTTTATTTTACCTATTTCATCTTGTTTCTGACCATTATTTTGCCTCTTTCTCCTTACTTCTGACCTTTATTCTGCCTCTTTCTTCTTGTTTCTAGTCTTTATTTTGCCTCTTTCTACTCCCTTCTGACCTTAATTCTGCGTCTTTCTGCTCGTTTCTCACCTTTATTTTGCCTTTCTGCTCGTTACTGATTTTTATTTTGTCTCTTTGTGTTGGTTCCTCACCTTCCTTTATTTTGCCTCTTACTGCTGGTTTCTGCCCTCTATTTTGCCTCTTTCTGCTCCCTTCTGACCTTTATTTTACCTCATTCTGATAGTTTCTGACATTTCTTTTGCCTCTTTCTAATCATTTCTGACCTTTATTCTTCCTTTTTCTGCTCGTATCTGATCTTTACTTTACCTCTTACATCTCGTTTCTGACCTTTATATTGCCTCTTTCTGCTTGTTTCTGACCTCTATTCTGCCTCTTTCTGGCAGTTTCTCACCCTTATCTTCCCTCTTGCTGCTTATTTCTCACCTTTATTCTGCCTCTTTCTGTTTGTATCTGACCTCTATGCTACCTATTTTTGCTCGTTTCTAAACTCTATTCTACCTCCTCCTAATCATTTCTCACATTTATCTTGCATCTTGCTGCTCATTTCTGACCTTTATTCTGTGTCTTTCTGCTCATTTCTGACCTCTATTCTGTCTCTTTCAGCTTATTTCTGACCTTTCTTTTGCCTCTTTCTGCTTATTTCTTACCTTTATTTTGCCTCTTACTGCTGGTTCCTGACCTCTATTTTGCCTCTTTCTGCTCCCTTCTGACCTTTCTTTTGCCTCTTTCTGCTCATTTATGACCTTTATTCTTCCTCTTTCTGCTTCCATCTGTTCTTTATTTTACCTCTTTCATCTTGTTTCTGTCCTTTATTATGTTTTCTGCTCATTTTCCATCTCTTTTCTGCCTCCTTCTGCTCATTTCTCACCTTTACTTTGCCTTTTTCTGCTCGCTGCTGACCTTTTTTCGGCTCTTTCTGCTCGTTCTCACCTTTAGCTTGCCTATCTGCTCATTTCACACTTTTATTTTGCCTCTTTCCGCTAATTTCTCACCGTCATTCTGACTCTTTTTCCTCATTTATGACATTTATCATCTCTTGATGCTAGTTTCTGACCTCTATTCTGCCTCTACCTGCATTTTTCTGACCACTATTCTAACACTTTACGCTAGTTTCTCACCTTTATTTTCCCTCTTTCTGCTCGTTGCTGACTTTTATCTGCCTCTTTCTGCTCATTTCTGACCTCTATTCTACTTCTTTTTGCTTTTTTCTCAACATTATTTCGCCTCTTTCTGATTACTGCTGACTTTTAATCTGCCTCCTTCTGCTCATTTCTCACCTTTATCTTGCCTCTTTCTGCTTTTTATTGACCTTTATTTTGCCTCTTTCTGGTCTCTGCTGAACTTTTTTCTGCCTCTTTCTGCTCTTTACCAAGGACCACGGGGGGGCCTCAAGGCCCATCGGTTCCAGCCGGCTGCTCAGCTCCTGCAGGAGCTGGTATTGCTGCTGCACGGAGGGAGCTGCTGGAAAGGCAGTTCCCTTCAAGCAGTAGCAATCATTTCATCTCTTTCTCTGCCCACATGTCTGTAGGCAGAAACAGAGATGAAACATCTGCTTCTAGCGGGGGGAGCCCTTTGACAGCTCCCACCCGCTGGAACCAGAGTGTTTGCTCTTGCATGGCAGGAGTTGGCACAGCTCCCACCAAGCAAAAGCAAATAGCTATGTCCTGGGGGTAGGCACCCCAGGATATAGCAGGAACAATCCCTGGTGAGTGGCTGTCCCAGGGGCCATTATTGGCTCCAGAAGGGGGGCCAGATGGTCCCTTCCCTTGATTTTCAAGGTCCTGCCCCAAGGGTTGAGAATGGCCCCTTCCTTCTAAAATACAGAAAGCTCTGGGGAGGTGGTGGTCCCGGGCCCTCAGGGGGTCCGTGTGGCAAATCACAAAAAGCATGCCTTCCGGACCAAGAGATACTTTTCTGGCAAATTTGGTGTAATTTTGTCCAGCAGTCCTAGCAGTATTCGTATTGAAAATCCCTTTAGGAATTAACATCGGGAAAATGCGATTTAGGACCCCCATTTTTCTCGGCCCCCACTTTACAGTTCACCCCTTAACTTTCCCGACAGCAGGTGAAGGGAGCGTCAAATTTTGGCCAACATTTTGGGAACATTCGTCAAGTGGTGCCAAAGACATAGGCAAGTCAAAAAACACTTTTCTTATGGGATCATAGTCCTAACTATAACTACCTAATGGCAATAGCCAGTAGGCAATATACATATTGCCTACTGGTGCTTGCCAGTAGGTAATTATAGTTAGGACCTAGTTTCCATAGTAAAAGCATTTATTGTTTTGCCGATAACTTTGGTGCTGCTTGACTAATCTTCACAAACTTTTCAAAACTAGTTTGCCAGTCACTTCAGCTGCTGTCTTGAGAGATTGTGGGTGATTAATCAAGCGGGGCTGAGAGAAAAGGGCAAAACACATTTTCCCCATGCAATTCACATATGGATTTTAGACACGACTACAGACCAAACTTCTGGACGGAATTACAACAATTTTAGCCGAAAGTTTGACTTGGTCAAGAAAGCATGATTTGTGTGATTTGGTGTAAATCTATTTAGGAGTTTTAGAACTAATAACTGAAAACCAAATTTGTATATCTAGGGATGCACATCCTCTGCGGATCATGACAGTCGGGATCCAGGGAGCTACGTGCCTAAGCAGAGTTTTGATAGGCTGTTAACACCTTCACAAAAAAGTTGCAGCTGCCATTTCACATATTGGGAAATGGTCTACGGTGCCAAAAAGTTGGTTGTATACTAAGTGAATGGGTCAGGTGAAAGCTATCCTGACCCCTTGTGTGTGGTATAAATGAGGGGACGGTCCCTAACAGGGAATGCAGCATTTTGATAAATGAGGGGAGAGCGTGCTTAATCGGCAGTAAAATGCGTTTTCTGTACCACGAGTTCCAATTGCGGGGCCCAGCATGTCCCTCCTGTAAATCCACATATCACGCTGCAAAGTAAAATGTGGGTTCCATGCTGAGCGTTGCAGTGGATCTGCAGATTCATGACAAAACCCAGCCAAATTGGGCTTCTTCACAGGAATCATGGAAAGGGTGTGAGAAATACTGACCATTTAGAAGTGGTAAAACAAAAAAGAAAGATAAAGGAAGCCTGTGATTTGTTCACTGGAGCAGCATAAGGAAGAGCACATGGTAAGGAGTAGCAATATTACCTGCTTTTCTACTGAGCGAGGAGATGGTTTGCAGCATTTCTGACTGGAGATTTTGAATGAAAACAGATGTTACCAGACACAGTAATAAAACTGAGAGAACTCCAAAGAGGTTTTACAGGTATGTTAATTAGGTTGTAGTATGTCCAAGTATAAAAAAAAGAGTGAGCATATATAAGGTGATAGAAAATGTATAGCTTCAAGACAGTCTACTAGAAAGGAAAATAGAAGGGTGCATATATGAGAATATTAGCTAAAAAGACAGTGAGCAGCAAAAGAGAAAGAACAATTGCCATACTGAATGTATATTCATTTTATTATGCTAGTATGAATGAATGCGTTTGAAATTAGAGGTGGGTGTTTGTTTATAGTATGTTATGGAGGTACTTACAAGCCCAGTTGCATTCTCACAAAAGCAGTTATGTACCCATCAGTCAAAAAGCCATACTCACTCACACACCCATAAGATCATTCACACAACCATTTACTCATGTGTGCGTCTAAGTACTAGTTCACCCTAGGGGTACATCAGCAGAATGCAATCGGCACCAGAAGAAGAGTTTCAAGAGAACTACTTCAGCACTCTTGAGAACAGAGAACCTTAATTGTAGTTGACCTCAGAATCATGGCACCAAAGGGCATTGGGTTTCAGGAGGAGGGAGAAGAGTGGATAAATGAGTGGGTACAGTGTTTAGAGGAGAGAGGAAATTCCCCAGAGAGAGACTTCTCAATTGGATGTGGTGCAGGAAGTACTATCTCCTCCCAAACCCGGTCATCTGAGGACCTCAAGGACAGACAGGCTGAGTGGAACCTGAGGTTGATGCTCACCCATCTGGGTGCAGAGGAAACAAATGTGAGGCTAGGAGAGCCTTGGAGGAGTAAAGGGTCTTCCTGGCTGGAGTGTCAGGGAGGTGCACTTGAAGGTCAGATATATGTTAGAGTCTAGCAAACATGGTGGGAGCACCACTACTGTGCCCAGTGGAGAAGAAAGAGTTCATATATTCAGGGACGTGATGCCTGAATTTAAGGAAGGAGTTGATGTAGGCAGGTTATTTCTGGTATAACAAGTAGCTGTAGAGGTACAGAGGATGTCTGAGGAGGATTGGATAGGTGCTTTTGGATTCATATTGTGGTGATTGGAGAGACACCATACTTGCTCTAGAGAAGGGGAAGAGGTTGAGGCATCTGACTATAAAGGAGGCCTTTGTCACGAACAATGAATTAACCCCAGAGGAGTGCATGTTGAAATTCAGGGTTAGTCAGAAATAGTGTCACTACTACTGGGAGGATTTTGTGATGTACTCATTTAAATGTTTGCTAAAAGTACTGATGTTTTTTAAGATGGTGCTTCTAACAGTTTTTTTTTTTTTTTTTTTTCCTAAGACAACTGAGAAGAGGAAACGTGTTTCAAACAAACAGATGGAATGCATATAGAATATGAAATCTAGAGTCCTCAGAATATAATCTTTTTGACTTGCATTCTGCTGTAGGTAATTGCACAGGGTGGTCATCATACCATCTGCCTAGTCCAGTTTGAAATAGTTGAGGAAAATATTGTCTCTAAACTGTTTACAAGACACTCAATTCAAATCAATAAATCTTTATTTTATCTTGAAAAAAGACCATGAAAGAACAGGATAAAACAGTGCAAAGACAACAACCTAAGTTAAAATACAAAACACAAATAAGGATAAAAAGAGTCAAAACAAATCACCATATTGTACATAATTTGCCTAACATAAAATCACAGTACAGCTCCCAAGCACTGTCATTGATAACCATTTAACAGAACATGCCCATAAAAACCTTTAATAACAGCTACCCCTCCCTGGAGTTCCTACAGCAGATTGATGCTTTTAAAAAGGAGGAATCACTAAAATAAATGTGATGATTGCCTAATAACTGTAAATACAATAGAGCCTCTCTACATATTAAAAAGCCATTGGTTTCATGATATGTTTAAGAAAAAAAGTGAAGAAATTGACTCTAGAATTTGAAAAAGAAGATAAAATGTAACAGCGACTGTACTGCTATCCCATCACAAGGGCAGGGGGTCAGTTTAGAGTAACAGACACTTTATCCCCTCAGTGAAGCACTGGGAACGCAAAACTGTGCCTGACCTGAAGTGGAACAGGAGTGACCTCTCCCAGCACGTAAGCTCCAAATTTAAATATGAGGTGGATACTCCACTCGAAAGATTAACCAAAAAATCATGAACAGAAATCTGTTGTAAAGCAGTATCAACTCTTTGGGAGAGGCAACTCTTCTAAGAGGGACTTAATTAACCTCTTATCCATCTTGCAGATTGACTCTGGTGTGGAAAACAATTCAATACAAAACAAAAATGGAGAGAAAGGGATTCTCACAATGGAAAACCATTGGAGGGGGTACTCCCAGTCCCCTAACCAGTACAATATCAAACAAAGCAAGGGAGTACTCCCAATGGACAGAAAACTGTCTATAGGGTATTGGAACGTGGAGCAAAGGAAGAAATTATCTTTCTTAAGAAGACCCCTCACTCACCAACCTGGTTGGTGACATGCTTCATCATCGGGGTCCCACCTGGATAGCCGAGTGCCATCCAGGTGTGCTGCGACACCTGACTACAGTGGAGCTGGTTTTTGAGTAAAGGTGAATAGTGAATTTAGGTTAAAAGCTGGCCAAATTAAACCCAATCGAAATATTTTATTCTAGGGCAATTTGGACAATGTTAAAAATGACGAAGATACCATGATAGGTTAAATTGACCTAAGGTATCTTATAGTAAGTTGGCAAGTGAAAAAAAAGGTCTACATGTTTCAACCATCAGTTGCTATTACCAGGTTTTCGTCAGGACCAGTGAACGGGACCTGGGTGGTGTACACTCCACCAGGAGATACGGCTGATCTTAACGTTAGGTATAACCGCGGACCGATTTTTATCTCTGAATCTTGAAGTAACAAATGGCTTGATCCCGACTCCCAAGAGGCGCGCAATTACCGCTGTCTCAATTTTTCCCTTTCGACGATTTGAAGAAAGGTAGTCCTAACTGTGAGTAGCTGGTTAGGTTTTAACACTGACCAAGGGCAGGGTACACCTTAGCGAGTGTACACCAACCGGGTCACGTTCACTGGTCCTGACGAAAACCTGGTAATAGCAACTGATGGTTGAGACATGTAGACCTTTATTTTCACTTGCCAACTTACTATAAGATACCTTAGGTCAATTTAACCTATCATGGTATCTTCATCATTTTTAACATTGTCCAAATTGCCCTAGAATAAAATATTTCGATTGGGTTTAATTTGGCCAGTTTTTAACCTAAATTCACTATTCACCTTCACTCAAAAACCAGCTCCACTGTAGTCAGGTGTCGCAGCACACCTGGATGGCACTCGGCTATTCAGGTGGGACCCCGATGATGAAGCATGTCACCAACCAGGTTGGTGAGTGAGGGGTCTTCTTAAGAAAGATAATTTCTTCCTTTGCTCCACGTTCCAATACCCTATAGACAGTTTTCTGTCCAGTGGAAAACAATTCTCCAAGACCAATATCACTAACGTGCCGATTCCGATCTGGGTCGGGAGGGCATCGAACGCAATCCGGCTGGAAAAACTACGAGCCGTACGCGTGTTTTCCGCCCGACTCGTACAGCTGTATGAGCGAGCAAGTACGATGCGAACTGCGCGAAATTCACCGACCGAGTCGTTCCCGGGTCTGAACCGCTCCGTACGTCTCGGCCGTAAGCTAAACTTGGCATGCAATGGATGCAATTTCCAACTGAGCCAGTACGATGCACGCGTCAGACAGCCGGTGCAAGCCGGAGTGTCCGGCTCGCAAAACGTCTGGGAAGTTGCTTTTGGGGTCTAGCCCTACGACTCGGACACAGGGGGAGACCCAAGAGTCTCCCCAACACAGGCATGTATGGTGTGGATGGCACCGAGGCGTACCCACTGTAGGGGGCACCCTTGTGCGAGACGTACCCAGTACCTCAGTCAATGGGAGCCCAGGTACGCATTGTATGACCAGCTCCCATTGACTTCTATAGGAGTCCGACCGAACCGAATCCGGCAGCATAAGACCGCATCGTACTCGCTCGGTCGGACTGCAGGACTCCGGCTCGGTCGGAAAACACTCCGGATCCAGCTCGGTCGGAGAGCTTTACGACCGGGATCGGAATCGGCCCCTATGGGTCTTATTAATATAACTTAATCAAGGAATGGACAAGCTCTTATCCTGACCAAGACAGTCATGGATAAACTTCTTGTCTAAAGCAGCATTGTTATTCATCCATTCGCTCACCCACAACAATAGATGGGCCAACTTAATAAGGTCAGAAAAATAGTCCAAATGAAGATCAGAATGCATAATAAATTTAGAATTAGAGGGCTGTAAATTCATTAGTCACGTACAGATCCTATTTTCCACCATCTGTATAGTGGAGGAATTATGATAGCCCAACACACATTCCCCATAGGTAGCTGTGGGAACACATTGCAGATTGTAGTTCTCTGAAAATAGGGAGATAATGACCTTCCCCCATTTCTGAGCCAAATTTGATTAGGAACCTGCAGTGCTTCTAATTTCAGTTGCCAGGAATTGTCAACATCTTGTATAATACCCAGATAGCAAAAATTGCACACTTAGCCTAAGCTTTGCTTGTGCTTCAACAGGAAAGAAATGCTCTTCCGCCTAGGCTTGCAGGCCATTATGTGGGATTTCCGGAAGTTGGTCTTCATGTCAGAGAACACAAAGCCCTTGACGTCCTGGCCATCAATACCATGTCATTGACATGTAATAATGTCTGGATGGGGGAATTAGCAATCCTAGGGATGTCCTTGACTGAAACAGACAACTGGGTGGAAAGATATTTCATGTAAATAATGAATAACAGGGATGCCAAAACACACCCCTGAGGCACCCAGCTAGCTGAGGGAAAAACATAAGATAGTTCTCCTGATTGGCCATACCGTATCCTAGCGCTCACATTTTCATGTAGGGAATACAGAAAATTAGCAAGAGAAATGTCAACCCCAAGATTAAGCAGCATCGACCACCATTTTCTTTTTTTCACCGTACCAAAGGCTGACAACAGGTCCATAATGGCCGGTACAGTGAGCAGCGCCTTTCGACAGTGTTCTTGCTCACTATCAGATGTAGATTCAAGCACTGCTCCATTGTACCTAGCCAACCAAGGCTGAAAGCCATACCAATGAGTGCACAGAATGTTGTTATTCCCCCGATTTCATAAGATGGTTAAAAATAGCCCTCCCCAGAATAATAAGTGAAGTAGGCTTATGACATGCTGGGGAGCATCTGTCCCAATATGATAGGACTCCGGTATTCAGGTACGTAAGGAAATATTAAATACATTTACCAACAGGGGAGCCCATTGATCAGGATTCCATTTCAATAAATTCATACGAATCCCATCAGGACCCAGGGCTTTACCATTTAAACTATATTTGAATGCAACCTTGACTTCCTGGGCGGTAACCTGAAAATTCAGGGAGTCTGCTAGTGGTTCCGTATTCTGCCTGCATGCTTTATTCTCAGTCAAGTGATAAATCACAGTAACATACTTAACTCAAACGTGCCAGGAAACGTTACCCATCAAAAGATGATTCGGAGGAGCATCCCACTCAGGAAGACGATTGACTATATCAAGGAATACCTGTTCAAGAGAATCCCAATACTTGACAAAAAGGGCATGCTTCCTCTTCTTAAGAACCAATTTATAAGCATGCCTTGCATCTCTTAGAAACCATACATCTCTGGGTGTTCTGGACAAAACCTTCCTCAAATTGCGATTAGCCGCTGAGCAGGCAGCATTAAACCATCGAGAATACTCAGGCACTGAGGTAGTGGGTTTTGACAGGTGGCCCCTAATAGTGTAACATAATAGCTGAAAACAATCAGCAAGCGAGGTCCCCTGAGCACTTCTTAAACATTCCAAGAAGACAGATAGATGCTTTCAAAGTAAATCACACAGTGTGGCCTCTGGATCCTTAAGAAACCACATTACTCTTAACCCATCCTTTAGAATACTTATAAATACAATCACACTCTGTTTGAGGGTTATCTCTATACCAAGTCAAGGCCCCAACAACTGAAAGGGCATTGTGAGCCCCCATTCGGTTTCAACTACCTCCCAACAAGACACCACTGCAGTGGTTGCCTGGAAGCAAATATATAGTCTATAACTGACCCCTGTCAACCTTGCCTAAATGTAGGCTCATGGGGTCTAGTATCCCAGAAATACACCAAAACATCCACCAGATCCAATATAGCAATGGATCTCTTTAGCTCCTGCCCTCTGGCATCCCCTGTGGTACAGACAATTGAACCCACACAACCTATTTCTCATAGTCCATCCCCCATTTTGGCATTAAAATACTGGCATAACATTAGCCTCATCCGTGACACTTGCTCCCTCAAGACACTCATTGGAATTCTTTTAGCTTGTTTAATCTGATACAGTCAAATGACATCCCCAATAACCTCCTTTGAATGTAGTGGATGGCTACTACAATGGTCATGTATTTTTTCAGATCTACTTCTATCTACTTTCTCAAACCATCCACTTGAAGGCAACATTTCTTCCTCCATGCAACTTCCATGTTAGACAACATCGACATATTGATAGTACACACTATTGTCTTTAGGATATAATGTAGGTTTCTTCACCTTATTTACATCCACAAGTTCCTGACATATCTTTTTGTTTTTCTTGGGCACACATTTACTAGAATATCGAGTGAATATTCTAAATCTCTCTCTAATCCCACAATTTCAATATTCCGTTTAACATCCAAAGGTAAATACACAACTCAACCTTCAAGCCGTTTCTGAAGCTCAGTGACTGATACGTTTAATGTTAGAGTTTGCTTCTCTCAGAAAGTAATGTAATTGATCCCAGGGATATTCTGCACAACTCAGGTTTAGAAACCAAGTTTGTGTTCCTAAATTTCACGACATGCACTTAAGCGCAACTTGACGATGATACCAGTACTCATACGTCCCAATATTTGCAGGGGTGAAAGAAATAGACAGCAGCATTGCATGTGTGGGGTCCTACTGTACCAATTTGTTCCTAGCAAATACTATAACTACTACTGCACTCCCATTTATAGACAGGAGAATGTCTACGCCTTATTTGTACCTCTTCACTTATCTGTTCTACATTTCTAGGAACCATCTCTTCTTTTGCAATAGGACTACTGTCTTTTACTTCATAACATTGGCCAGTTGTTTGACTGCATACATTATGTCTTCGTTAAAAAAAAGGTTCAGTAGAAGGCATATGCTTCATTCTCCTTTGAAAATTAGGAAAAGTTACTTATAATAAGCCTTTTTTCAGTTTTATTTTCTTCATAGGTACCATTGTTTTATCCAGTGTTTTTATTCTGTTTAGTATCAAGATAAACAATTGACGCTTCAGAGCAAACACTTATCAACCACACTCTTAACATAATATTTTTGTTTGAGTGCTGCTCTTCTCATCTTAGTGTCCCTCATTTTATGTACCAAATTCTGGATTACTCTATTTCTAAACATTCTTATTGGTATTTCTTTAAATTGTTTCCACCTTCTTGTCAAATTAGGTGTTTTTTTATAACACTAATTTCCTTCAATCTGACTTACTCCTTAACCATGGCAAATGTGGAGAGGTAAAGTAAATAGACATCAGGATTGTAAGTATATGGATGAGTTCCTACAGAAGTTAATCAAACATTCAAGCTACAGTGTGTTTATTGTCTTTGTAAGTAGTTAAATAAGTATGTTATGTTTGTTTGTTAATTCTGTGGCTTAAATTGTATTCTAATTTGTTAATGAAATGTACTTGTAAAGTTAGTAATACATTTCTTAATATTTTAACTTAAGGGTCACAAACACTCCCATACAGGTACTCATACATGTACTTACACACCTAAACAGCAATTCACAAAGGTACTGACATGTCCACACATGGACACACACCCACTCACAAACCAGTAGTCAGTGACAGACTAATTTATGTGTGCAAATATCTACCTACACAAACATACTGTGCAGTTTTTGTCTTTTTAGCACAATCTTTATGTTTTTTTTTCATACCTGAACAATGATCATTGTTTCAACAGTACATCATTTGTGGTGTATGAGTATAATTACAAAGCAAGCACAAAGAGATAATGGATAGAGTGCTGAAACTTTTCAGACACTCATCCCCAGTCAGAGATCTGGGTTGAATTCATCATCGTTCTTTATCTCACTTCGCCACCCCAGTTCTGACCCAGCCATGTGCAAATCAGTCTTGACCCTGTTCCTCATGGGAACAGTCCAGCCTGAACTGCTAAATCAGGTCTTCCCTGGACCAGAAACAAGGATACTGGAATCCATTTCAGGGAAAGACCCCTCATCAGCCAGGCTAGCTTGAATCAGTGCTAAAGTGAGCAAAGGACCCACGTCTGGGCATAGCCCACCAACTTAAAGCGAACAAAGCAAACACTAAGAGTATGTAACCTGAGAACATTAGAAGGGAAAATGGAAAATGGATCCACAGAACACATTTTTACAGCAACAACATGTGGCATTTTGCACAGTGAGTAACCATCTCACTCAAATCTTCACAGATTTCTCTGAGGCTTTGGGTATTATGATGATGAAGGTTCTCCCAAGGGTGCAGTAGAGGTGGAATATTCTGCTGCACCTAGTATCTACTGCATCATTAAGTTGTATACCCTTTCATTAATTGTTTTTAAGCGCTTCCAATCAGAACTTTTTCAATTTGAATACTTCTTGGCAGTGCTGCAGTGTAACTGCATCCTCCAAATATTGTACTGCACATACCTAGCTGTAATCTTCTACTCTGAAGGTATTGTAAAATGCTTGCAGGCATCGCTTTCTTTTGTGCTTGCTGGTGTTAAGATATACCTATATGTGCTTAAAGTAGTTGTGCAAAAAACTAGATTTGTAAATAGTTACATAAGTTGTGTTATGTTAATTTGATTATTTATAGCGAGTGCAATGCACAGTGCCCCTTAATTGCATGAGCTGGTGTGCAGTTTTGCTTCTTTTTTCTACATTCTGACTGCTTAAAATGTACATTATTTATGGTGTATGAGTAAAGAAGCTGAGAACAGTAAAAAAGGGAAAATGAAATGCCTATTTATATTAATACATTCCTTCACAGTATGAGAAATGTCAAGTTATTTCCTAGAAACATGTCTTTATTTATTGTTGAAATTGCAAGTTACTTTGTAATGCTATTAATTATAAAATACATATTTCTGTTTTTTTATTTTTATACAGACCAATGGCATAATGGGGTATTGTACTGTACTAATTATTTCTTGCAGTTGATTTTCATGATGTACACCCAAGGAATGATTGCTACAATTACTATCACACATCAGTACAACAACTCACAAACCCAGCTACAAAAAGATAGAGGTACTCACACACACACAGGCTCACACTGATAGAGTCACTGACATACCTAGACACACATCAATACAGTCACTGACACACTCAACTACACATTGATACAGGCATTGACTCATTCAGCCAAACACTAATGCATCCAATAACAAACACAGGCACACACTGACACACCCAGGGACTTACCAATGCAAACACTCACACACTCAGGCATACACCGAAGAAGACATTGACACAGCCAGCCAATCACTAATGCATCCAATATCACAGTGAGGAACACACTGAGACACCCAGAGACCTACCATCTAGACACTGACATACCCAGACATTCAGCAATACAGACACTGCCGAACGCTAAGGCATCCAAAAACACACCCAGGCACACGCTGATGCACACACTGAGACACCCAGAGACCTACCAATGCAGACACTGACAAACCCAGGCATAGCAATGCAGACACCGATGCACCCTTCCAAACAATAATGCAGCCAGTAAGACACCCAAGCCTATACTGATGGCTACACTGATACACACAGGCACATACCAATACAGACACTTACACACCCAGGCATACAGCAATGCAGACACAAACACATCCAGCCAAACAGTAATGCATCCAATAACACACCCAGGCGCACACTGATGCATACACTGACATACCCAGGTTCACACTAATGCATATGCTAACACACTCAGGCACATACTGATGCATAAGCTAACACACCCAGGCACGCACTCACATATACGCTGACACAATCAGGCACACATTCATGCATACACTAAAACACCCTGGGACACGCAGATGTACACTCAAACACACCCAGGCACACACTGATGCGTACACTGACACACCATGAGCATACCAATACAGACACTGGTGCATCCAGGCATACATCAATGCAGACACATCCAGCCAAACAGTAATGCATCCAATAAAACACCCAGACACACAGTAATGCAAACACTGACATAGCCAGGCTCACACTAATGCATACATTAACACACCCAGGCACACACTGACACAAACACTGGAACACAGAGGAGCACACTGATACATACACTGACATACCCAGAGACTTACAATGCAGACATTGACAGACCCTAACACACCTTAATGCATCCAATAACACACCCAGACACACACTGACCCAGAGTTATATTAAAACATATGCTTACACACCTAGGCATGCATTAACGCAGACAATGACTTGGCCTGGCATACACCAAAGCAGGCATGGACACAACCAGTGAAACAATAATGCATCCAATAACACATCCAGGCATACACTCATGCACACACTGACATACCCGCTCTCACACCGATACAGTCACTGACACATTAAAACACAGAGTTAGCTCTTCATTTGAGTAGATGGTGGTTCCAACAAGAACCTTTTTTTTTAGAAGGGTTTTTTAACAGAATTTTTATTTTCTTCTTTTTTAACAAAAAGTGAACAGGGTAGTAAAAATGGTAAGGATGGGGAAATGCAAAGAAGCAACTGGCTTCACTCTTCAACAAACATTAGGTAGTCACTGGAAACAAAAACAAAAAAATCAACAGCGATGCTTTTTCACCGTATACAATTAACCTACAGAAGACATTTTTACAGTGACAAGCATGTGACATTTCATGCAGTGAATAATCATGTCACTTATTCATCGCAGGCAGCTGGTTTTTAAATGCGTAAAAAATATATTTATATAAAAAAGAATGAGTACAATACAAAAAACCTAAATTAAAAATACAAATAAATTGTAATACACTTAGTATTAAAAATAAATCCCACAAATTCACCCAAAAAACTGAGGGACATAATACTTTAGAAATTGAATTTGAAAAATATTTTAAATTCACTAAAAAAACAAAGGTTACAGGGACATTATATTTAGGAATTAGTCATCAAAAAACTTTGAGAAATTCACCTAAAACACCCAAGGTTACAGGGAAATGTATCAGTTTTATTTATCTAAGCGAACTGTAACTTACGCCCCCACAATGCACTGCTGATGACATCACTGATGACATCTCTAATGACATCACTGATGACATCATCCACAGAACCACTAACACACCCACACAACCAGTCATATACCCACTCACACACCCATACAGCCACTCAAATACCTATTCAAAGACCCATAAAAGTACACATACAACCACTCACTCATCCATAGAGCCACTCACACAACCACTAACTCACACGTACAGCTACTCATACAACCAGTAACTGACCAATACAGTCACTCACACAGCCACACACCCATATAGCTACTCATATACCCACTTATTCACCTATACAACCACTCACAAACCCATATAGCCTCTCAATACAGCCCTTCATTCATCCATACAACTGCTCACACACTCACCCACATACCCAGGCAATCACTTAGATACCCAGTCAAACATCCGTAAACCACTCACACATCCACTGACTCACCCATACAGCTATTTACACAGACACTCACTCCCTAATAAAGCCACTCACACCAACTCACTTAAACAAACACCCACTCAAACAGCCACTCACTCACCCATACAGCCACTTACACATCTAGTTGCTCACTCATACAGCCATTCACACACCCAATCATTCACCCATACAGTCACCCACACACCCACTCACACATCCAAACAGCTACTCACATACCCATTCTCTCATCAATTCAGCCACTGGCAAAATAGCCGGGTCTGGTGACTCAGTGGACTAATGCATCCACTGCAGGGGCTTGTGTTCGACCTCATGGTCACAGGTTCAAATCCAGGTGGGTCCTCTCAGCCTTTCATCCATCTGAAGTTGATAAAATGAGTACCATTGAGTTGGGTAACAATAAACATCTGTTATTCAGCGCCAAGAGACCTTTGGGTGAACATGCGCTTTAGAAATACACATGTTATGTTAGAAATAGTTTCACTCATTAGTAGTACACCTAGTATGCTAATTTAACTTTTGCAGTATCTGATATATATGTTTAACCCTCATAAACTATGGGAAAACACTACACTCACTGGATGATGTCACGAGTGATGTAATAAGTGAGGTCATAAGCAGCGCATTGAGGAGCATATGTTATAGTTAGCTCAGGTAACTTTAAGTGCAGAATTTCTATGGTTTTGTGAAATCTGAGCCTAACTATAACATCCCTGTAACCTTTGTTTTTTTTAATCAAATTTCTAAAGCTTTTTGAAATTGTTATTTACTAATTGTAATGTCCCTGTAACATTGTTTTCAGTGGAGATATATATATATATATATATATATATATATATATATATATATATATATATATATATATATATATATATATATATATATTCCAAAGAAGCAGGAGGCGTCCCCCTGTTACCGGAGCTCCTGGCCCTTCAGGGCGGCCTCACAGATGGGCACGGGGCAGCCCATTAAATTCTCTTCGCAAGACACACAAGGTGAGGCCCAATACAGATGGGAATGATTTTATTCGAAATTTTCTCAAGCGCCTGTGTTCCATTAGTCCAACGTTTCGGCGTGTTGCCTTGTTCACGGACTGGATTACAAGCACCCAGGTGCGCTTGAGCCTGCTTTTAAATTGGTACAACACGTGACTTTTATTTTCAAGACTACCAATCCCATAGTGCTTTGTGCGTGATGTTGTTCTGCTTAGTGAAAATCATGCCTGTATTCATCCTTGGTGGTATAATCAATCTCTTCACACAAGCGCACTATTGTAGTGGAATTATTTTGCCAAACAGTTAGGTGAATAAAACTTTACCGCTGCTTTCATGTAGTTATTTACAATTAAGAAAAAGTCATCCTCATACTGCATGATCTTGACAGTATGTAACTCTGCCAGAATCCCTTCCACACACCAACCTTTTATTTGCTCAGTGGCGATCAGATATTACATCACTGATGACATATGTGTCTTTATGAAAAATAAATATTTGTAATATATGTATAGCTAAAGATTAATGGAAGAAGACATGGGTAAATAAGTGTCTAAATACAGTGATGTAATATCTGACGTCATCAGCAGAGGATTGCGGTCGCGTGAGTTATAGTTGCCTGCACTAACTATAACGGGGGAATTTCATTGGTTTTTTACGAGTGAAATGTCCAGCTAACTATAACATGTGTGAAACCTATGGTTTTTTAAGTGAATATATATATATATATATAAAAACAAAGGTTACTGGGATGTTATAGTTATGAAATAGAATTAAAAGACTTAGAAATTCACTGATAAAACCAAAGGTTACTCATACGTTATAGTTAGGCTCAAAATCCACTCATACAAAACCAGTGATATTTAGCAGTTATAGTTAGCTGAGCTAACTATAACTGCTGAATATCACTAGTTTTGTACTAACTATAACTTGCATCCCCACAATGCACTGCTTGTCACCTCTAATATTACATCACTCATGAGATGGTCTTTGACATCATTGATGACAGCACTGATGACATTTCACATGACCCTGGAGGGGGCCGCACGGCTTGCCTCCTTCTAAAAAACAATAGAAAGCCTGAGGGAGGTGGTGGTCCTCAGGGCCAGGGATCTATGCAGACCCCCTTCTTAATGTGTATTTTAGCCCTGAGGAGGTGGTGATCCCGGGGACAATGCAGCCCCCCATATTCATATATAGCCCTAGGCAGGTGGTGTACCCTGTGTCAAACAAGAGCCCTAGGAAGGTGACCCCATGTACCCCCCCTTTATTAATTCAATTCTTAATGACCCTGGGATCAGGCCCATTTGGGAAAAATATTAAAAGCGTGGGGGACGTTGCTTGTTTCTTTTTTCAATTCACTGCAATGTATGGCAATTTTTACAGCGAATTAACAACAAAAATTGCTCTTTTAACCTGCTGTATGGTATTCGTACACTGCCTCATTTTTGGGGAGGGGGATTTTTGGGGGACTCAGCTGAAGCTGAGTCCCAAGAAGGTTGCCAACACTTCCTGGTTGAGGTGTTGTCAGATAATTGGAGCTCTCTAGACATCTGCACAAGCTCATCATTATTCACAAAGGCTTTGCTGTAGTAGATATGCAGATTTGGAGTTTTCTCTTTTTTACCTGGATGTACGGCAAACCTACGGTAATGCATTTCTATTAATACAGGACCATGTAAGGGAATAAGGGTAATGTAGTCGTGAGTGCATAGACTACCACTTTAGTGCATTCCCTTCCTGCTATTTTAGGATGTTTATTCGAAAATTGTTTTATGCATGAGTAAATATGGTGATTATATGTTTATAGTTTCTATTGACACAGAGATATGTTTGTTCTCACAATGAAATATATATCGCTCTAAGGTTTCATACCCACTCTGTTAAATCCCTTCAAGCTACTAAGGTAATGGATGGACAATACCAACTCATGCTCAAAAGAAATGCTGGAAATATTGGTTTGGCATGCCTGGGAAGAACATAAGGAACTTATGGCCCGAATACAAGCTTTGATGGATGACCTGAAATCCGAGCAAGACCAAGAGTTAGTGACAAATACGCTGAAGTTGGTGGATGACAGAGGAATATTTGACGTTTCACCATGAACAAATACCACGGGGTAGGTTACAACGCAGACGTTACATCGTCCACGTTGTTACCACGCATGGCATTACATCGCAAGTCGTTTCTACGACTTGCACTAGATGGCGCGCTGGACTTAGGAATAGTATAAATTACTATTCCTACTCCAGTTAGCACAACAGCAGGGAATGTGTTGAACTTAAAATCCAACACATTCCCTGGTGTTGCACGCCATCTAACGCAAGTCATTGAAACGACTTGCGATGTAATGCCATGCATGGTAACAACGCGGACGATGTAACGTCCACGTTGTTATCAACACGCGTGGTACTGACAGCGTTGTAAACGCTGTCTCCCATGACAGATTGGTAATTCATGAGAAGGTGGTAATACAAAGAAAACAATGCAAGTTCTAATGAGATGAACAAGACTATTCCTCAGGGCGAGTCTTAACCATCGCAAGGAAATTTGATAAAGCAAGATTGGAACTGGCAAGGGACAAAACATTGGGTGCTCTGGACAAAGGAAGAGGGGTGTCCAGCTTTTATTTGAACGTAGACTTGGAATCAATAGAACACTTAACCAACAACCAACCATCTGAGATTTCTTTTTCCGAAGAGTATCGGATGATGCAAAAGGATCACATACATTCTTTCCGTGGCAAACAAAGAGGCTGGGTGAAAGGCAGAAAATTCAAAACCAGAAGAGATGAAAATGCAGGTAAAGAGAAAGTTGTCATGGGAAGAGGAAGCCAGGGACTAAGGAAGGAATAATTGCAGCACAAACATCACAACGTAAAGTAATTAACCCATCCAAAAGAGAACTCTCTGGGATAGAATGCCAGACTTTGAAACTAGGACTCTTCTTTTGCCCCACAGAGATGGGAATCGCGTATGCACAATTGAGGGTGGATCTTTACAAATTTGCATGAAAATTAAAACTGTATAAGGTGGATTGTTCTAACAACAAAAGTTGATTAGAACTACACACGTACGGCGATTACTCAATAGCTCTTATCTTGTGATTAATGATATAGAAACACTAAACACAATGTATGACTTAGGGTCAACTGAGGAGGAAACAACACAAAGAGAGGTATGGGAACCATTTGGCTGCATACTTCTTTAGTTAACAGAATTTTTCCCTTTGGGCTAAAATAGAGGAAAATCTCATTTTGTACAAATCTAATGACATTTATTCATTCATGCACTTCAACAAAAAATGACAAAAACCCCCAAATGAAATGTTGGAAAGAATCAGCAGAGAAGGTCTATTTCTTAAAGACCATTGGTCAAGATTTATTAACAAATTAAAAAACACATATTAATAAAATTACATTCAATAAAATAATCACAATCAGGTTGTTAAAAAATCACCTCAGAAAATTGAGGATAAAGAGACAGCATGTGTACGTTGTATCTGCACAAAAATGAACTCTCACTTTTGAATACAAAAACAAAAGGAAATAAAACAAAAGTACAATTATATGGTAGGAGGAATAATGGCAGACAACAAAATTATGTCTTGGATGTGTGAATTCGTGATTACAGTAAACAGAAAAAGTCTGGTGACAATGCACCCTCGTTACTTGAAGTTCTGTTCCGTAACGAATTCCACCCCACAATCTATGCGTCAAATTTTGTTGTCTGCCATTATTCCTCCTACCATATAATTGTACTTTTGTTTTATTTCCTTTTGTTTTTGTATTCAAAAGTGAGAGTTCATTTTTGTGCAGATACAACGTACACATGCTGTCTCTTTATCCTCAATTTTCTGAGGTGATTTTTTAACAACCTGATTGTGATTATTTTATTGAATGTAATTTTATTAATATGTGTTTTTTAATTTGTTAATAAATCTTGACCAATGGTCTTTAAGAAATAGACCTTCTCTGCTGATTCTTTCCAACATTTCATTTGGGGGTTTTTGTCATTTTTTGTTGAAGTGCATGAATGAATAAATGTCATTAGATTTGTACAAAATGAGATTTTCCTCTATTTTAGCCCAAAGGGAAAAATTCTGTTAACTAAATAGTTTCTGGCGCTCTATCCCTTTGGACTTTATTGAGCCCCTCTCCTTGTTTTGCAATGCATACTTCTTTAGACATTTACCCACTATACATGACATTGACACTGGGTCCACAAGTGAAAATGACTTTAGGTTGCCCACCAAACATATTCCCCAGACACCAAGAGAAAGCATTGATGTTTGCTATGATGTGGTTGCAAATGACACTAACAATGAGTAGGGAAATCACAAGGAGACAGATTATGCGTAATGACCAATGGGAAGCTGCTATGGCTCTACAGAAGGGCCCTAACCTGGTAATAAAACCCTCTAATAAAGGAGGTAATGTAGTTCTCATGGAGAGGGAAGATTATGTAAAGGAAGCCGACAGGCAACTCAGTAACACAGCTTGCTAGGTGGATAGGAATTATTTTAACAATTTACAAGACAGGAACACAGATTTGCTGCAGGGACGGTACAACAATTGACTGTTGAGCTGGGATGAATTACAGTTCCTGAAAAATGACAGACGCACCATTCCCACGATAGATCTGCTTCCTAAAGTACATAAAATAATTACTAATCCTCCAGGCCGTCCCATCATTTCAACCAAAAACTGTTTATTCAAAAACACATCTATTTTTGTTGACCATTTTCTTTTTCCCTTTGCACATAATTTGACTTCTTATGTGAAAGACACAAAATATTTTACACATAAAACTCAGAATCTTTTCTGGGGGAATGAATGTTGGCTGGTGTATCTGGAGGTATTAAGTTTCTACTCAAGCATAAGACATCCTGATGGCTTAAATGCATGCAAATATTTTTTGTGTGCTAGGAACATCAATGTTTTGGAACATAGGCACACGATATTGAAACTTTTTGAACCCTATTTGCAAGAAAAAGTCTTTATGTTCGAAAAAGATCTATATAAACAATTACAGGGCACTGTGATGGGCTCCTGCTTCACCCCCAGCTATGCCAAACTAGCTGTGGGCTGGTGGGAGGAGCAGGTGCTCTGCGATAGTGACCTGGGTATATGGACTGAGAAGATTAGTGGTTAGTTTAGATACATAGATGACATCTTTTTTTGTCTGGAAAGGCAATGAGAATGACTTAAACACTTTTGCCACTAAATTGAATGAAAATGATGTCAATTTGACATTTACCATGCAATACATTCAGGACACCATTGGCTTTCTAGACATCAGATTGAGGATCACTGATGGATTGTTGCACACCGAGTTGTTTAGAAGAACGACAGCAGGGAACTCCCCCTTACACATGGCTAGCTGCAATCCTCCAATCTTCCACTGGAGTATTCCATATAGTGAATTTCTCTGGGCCAAAGAAACTGTAGCTCTGAACTAGCCTACCAGGATACTAAAAAAGAAATGACAAGGAGATTCCTAGCCAGAGGTTACCCACAGAAGGCACTCAAACTGGTTAGCAAGAGGGCTGATGCAGTAGCTAGGTAACAAGCTCTGTTCCACCTATCCTCACCCAGACTTTACTGTGCCCATTACTAAGTAGCAAAAGACACACAATTGATTGACGGAATGCAGAACAAATCAAAACATTCACCCCCAGTCAAGAGATCTGGGTTAAATTCATCATTCTTTTGCTCACCATGCCACCCCAGTTTATACCTGGCCATATGCAAATCAGTCTTGACCCTGTTCCTCATGGGAACAGTTCAGCCCGAACTGCCAAGCCAGGTCCTCCCTGGACCAGAAACAAGCATCCTAGGACCGGTTTCGGGGTTTCACCCCTCTTCAGCCAGGATAGCATGATTCCAGTGGCACAGTGAGCCCAGGACCCACGTCTGGGCATACCTGTCACACTTAGGGCGAGAAAGCAAAAGACACACAATTGAAGGACGGAATGCAGAACAAATCAAAACATTCACCCCCAGTCATGATATCTGGGTTAAATCCATCATTCTTTTGCTCACCATGCCACCCCAGTTTAGACCTGGCCATATGCAAATCAGTCTTGACCCTGTGCCTCATGGGAACAGTTCAGCCCGAACTGCCGAGCCAGGTCCTCCCTGGACCGGAAACAAGCATCCTAGGACCGGTTTCGGGGTTTCACCCCTCTTCAGCCAGGATAGCTTGATTCCGGTGGCACAGTCAGCCCAGGACCCACATCTGGGCATACCTGGCGCACTTAGGGCGAGAAAACAAAATACACACAATTGATGGATGGAATGCAGAACAAATCAAAACATTCATCCCAAGTCAAGAGATCAGGGTTAAATCCATCATTCTTTTGCTCAACATGCCACCCCAGTTTAGACCTGGCCATATGCAAATCAGTCTTGACCCTATGCCTCATGGGAACCGTTCAGCCCGATCTGTCAAGCCAGGTCCTCCCTGGACCGGAAACAAGCATCCTTGGACCGGTTTTGGGGTTTCACCCATCTTCAGCCATGATAGCTTGATTCCAGTGGCACAGTGAGCCCAGGACCCACGTTTGGGCATTTGTCACCCTGCGTGAGACGGGTATGCCCAGACGTGGGTCCCGTGCTCTCCATGACACTGGAGTCAAGCTATCCTGGCTGAAGAGGGGTGAAACCCCGAAACCGGTCCTAGGATGCGTGTTTCCAGTCCAGGGAGGACCCGGCTTGGCAGTTCGGGCTGGTCTGTTCCCATGAGGCACATGGTCAAGACTGATTTGCATATGGCTGGGTTCAAACTGGAATGGCATGGTGAGTAAAAAACGATGGATTTAGGCCCAGATCTCTGTAATGGGGTGAATGTATGACATTTTTGTGCATTCTGTCCATCAACTGTTGGTTTTGCATTTATCACCCCGAGTGGGAATGGTATGCCCAGACGTGGGTGCTGTGCTCTCCATGCCACTGGAATCAAGCTATCCTGGCTGAAGAGGGGTGAGACTCAGAAACCAGTCCTAGGATGCTTGTTTCCAGTCCAGGGAGGACTTGGCTTGGCAGTTCGGGCTGGACTGTTCCCATGAGGCACAGGGTAAAGACTGAGCGATCAAACAATTCAAACAAATGGGTGCACAACAGGAAGTGGCTACATTAGAATCCTGCTCGGAGAATTATTCAGACCTTGAGGATAAAGCAGATGTCCTGAGAAAAGACCCCTTGACCTTCAGGCCTCTTGAGGAATATAATTTTTTACAAACGAACAGGACTTTGAGAGCGAGACCACTGGAAGGAGGAAGAGGAAGAGGCGTGAGCACAAGAGGAGGAAAACAAGGAGGGAGGACGTAAACATAAACACAAATGACACAATGCCGTATGGGAGAACAACGCAGCAATCGAAGCAGAAATGATAGGTGAGCAGCATCTAACAGTGGTGAATCTGTCATCTCACGAATTGACTTTGGCAGAAAAATCTTTGTTGAACTGGGTCTTACTTTTTGCCCTGCAGCTAATTTCTATTACAGCAGGACTAGAATCGATATGTTTTTATATGTTCGTAAATTAAAACATGAAAATGTTTTTACAGATGAAGAAACGTGCTACAGGTGGTGTGGTTGGGTCAGAGAGTAGTGGAGCGCAAGTATTGGAGCTCCTATGTTTGACATAGACGGCCTGGCATGTTTGGCAGAACTGGGAGAAGAACTAAATGAATGGTCGAGTGTACGTGACCTCCTGGAACAAATAGGACTAGAAACTAGGGGCACAGTGCCCACGAAGTTCAGGCCTAAATTTACCTTCAACCCAAACTTACCACATGACAATCTGGACACATTTCATGAGGTGGTAACCCAAGACCTCATGCGTATCTGGAATAGAAGGAAAAACAAACACGCACATAATCTGACCCCTGACCAGAAATTAGCACATGGGACATTGAACAGCAACCCTAGTTTTGTAATCAAACCTTTTGATAAGGGGGAAAATGTGGTTCTATGGGATATCAATTCATATAAACAAGAGGCTAATAGACAACTTACTCTCTCTGGCAACTATGCAAGGCCAAGCAAGGAATCATACGATGGGGCAACCAATGCATACTATACAAAAATTGGACAGTGGAGACATCAAGGACTTTTGGGAAAGGATGATTACAGATTCCTCTACACTAAACACCCTACGGCGCCATGTTTTTACATGTTGCCAAAAATTCACAAAGACAACACCAATCTACCGGGCAGACCTATTGTGTCTGCCAATGGTAGTCTCCTAGAAACACGTCAATTTTTTTAGACACCTTCCTTTTCCCTTATGTCCTCAGACTCCCTTCGTACTGCAGAGAAAGCACCGATTTTATGAACAAAATTGAGGGTATCACTTGGGAGGAGAACTATTGGTTAGTAACAATTGATGTGACATTTGACATGTCATTAGTGATGTCATCAGTGATGTCACTGACCATGTCATGAATGATGTAATATGTGACGTCATAAGCAGTGCATTGCGGGGGCGTTATAGTTAGCTGAACTAACTATAACGCCGGAATTTCTATGGTTTTATACAAGTGAAATGTCCAACTAACTGTAACGTTCCTGAAACCTATGGTTTTTTCAGTGAATTTCAATGGTTTTTTTAAATGCTAATTTCTAACTATAACGTGCCTGAAACCTATGGTTTCTTTAGTGAAATTAAATGTTTTTTTAATTGCTAATTTCTAACTATAATGTGCCTGAAACCTATGCTTTTTTCAGTCAATTTCAAAGGTTTTTTAAATGAAAATTTGTATGTCTAATGTATCTCAATACTATGTTTTTTTTATTTTCTATATATATATATATATACATATATATATTTAAAAACAAATTGTGAATAATTTTTAGTTAGGAAAACTATAGTCAATCTTTTTTTTAAAAATTTTATACAGAAGTCGCGCACCCTACACGATGGCTGCACACATTATGGTAGCCATTTTGAAAAGCCACGCTGGGGTCGCGACTTCGGCGTAATTTGTAAAGTATGAAATATCTTTAAATGAATTATACATAAAAAATTTCCTTTAAGTGTTTGTCTAAATTTATTAATAAAAGTATTTTTCAAGTATTATTTTCAATATAATTTTGCCGAAAAACTATTTGATTATTATTGGATTGGGAGGTTAGGAGGGATGGCCATTTTGCTTGATCTGTTTTGCAAGATGTTTTGGTCTAGTCAAGAGGATACCCTCCTCCGGGTGAGGTACGGCTTGGGGATTATATTCAAAAGGTGAGGAATCTACAGGCAGAAGTATCCATCAAAAGAACAAGTTATTTACCTTCGGTAACGCTTTTTCTGGTGGATACAGTATCTGCCTGTGGATTTCTCACTGTCCCAGCTGCCTCCCTGTTGTCCACCTGTTTCTACCAAAAAGATGCTATTACTGTTTGGCATGAATGTTTTTAATATGTCTTAATCATGCATATGTTTTAATAGTGAGAAATGCTTGATCTGTTGCTATTGCTTTATGCCTTTATTGGATATGCATTTGTGTATATATATATATATATATATATATATATATATTCACTGAAAAAACCATAGGTTTCACACAAGTTATAGTTAGCTGTACATTTCACACGTAAAAACCAATGAAATTCCACGTTATAGTTAGTGCAGGCAACTATAACTCACGCGACCGCAATCCTCTGCTGATGACATATGTGTCTTTATGAAAAAAAAATATTTGTAATATATGTATAGCTAAAATTTAATGGAAGAAGACATGGGCAAATAAGTGTCTAAATACAGAATTAGCATCAGCAGAGGATTGCGGTCGCGTGAGTTATAGTTGCCTGCACTAACTATAAAGTGGAATTTCATTGGTTTTTTACGAGTGAAATGTACAGCTAACTATAACTTGTGTGAAACCTATGGTTTTTTCAGTGAATTTGCAAGGTTTTTTAAATGCTAATTCCTAACTATAACGTGTGTGAAACCTATGGTTTTTTCAGTGAATTTGTACGTTTATTTAAATGCTAAGTTACTTTACGCAGTTAGTGCCGTGCACGCACGGTGGGCAAGCGGTGCGCTACGCGCACCGCGTACCCACGTTACGCTGGATTGCCCATGTACGCACGATGCGCTTCGCGCACCGTCCGCACACAGAGGACATATTATGCGCTTCGTTGTGAAAGGTTATCTATTAAATGTTCATCGAAAATATATGCCATGCACAAAAGGTGCCATGCGGGCACCGTTTGCACATGGGGGGGGGAATATGTGGATTTTTTTATTTTTTATTTTTTTTTTGCTGTACGCGTACAGTAAGCGCATTCGGCGTTTAAAAAAAAAAAAAAATTTAATTTTTGGCCTTGGGGGTCCTTCTGGGACACCCTGACCAAGGCTAGGGGGTCAGGAGCTGTCTAGCCTGCCCCTTTTCATGTTATCCAAATTTGTTTTTCCTCCCCCCCTCAGAGTGCGAGAGAGAAAATGGCAGCCGACACTTCCTGGTTTCGACTGATTCGAATGTTTACTAAGATCTAACAGCCAATCAGAATCGCGCTCGCGCACGGCACCGTACGCGTACGGTAAGCTTACGGTGCGCGCTCGGAGCGCGCTTACAGATATATATATTGATTTAAATGCTATTTTCTTAGGAAATACTGAACAGATTTACACCAAACCTACAAAAGGCACATCCTTGATCTGTAGACTACCTCTCTGCCAAATTTCAAGTAACTCTGTTCAGCCGTTCGGGCTGTAGCTGTGTCTAAAGGTCCTATGGAAAAATGCATGGGGAAAACGCGTTTTGGGACTCCCCTTTTTTCTCAGCCCCCGCTTGACGAATCACCCCGAGACTTTCAGGGTAGGAGCGGAGCGTAGCGCCCCATTAGTTTTGAAAATTTTGCGAGGATTCGTCAACCGGTGCCAAAGTTATTCAAAATAGAATTTTGAGATTTCCTATGGAAACACGGTCCTAACTATAACTATCTACTGGCGACCGCCAGTAGATAATATATATATATATTACCTACTGGCGGTCGACAGTAGGTAGTTATAGTTAGGACCCTGTTTCCATAGGAAATCCGCAACATTCTATTTGGAATAACTTTGGCGCCGGTAGACGAATGCTTGCAAAATTTTCAAAACTAATGGGGCGCTACGCTCCGCTCCTACCCTGAAAGTCTCGGGAGGATTCGTCAAGCGGGGGCTGAGAAAAAAGGGGGGTCCCAAAACGCGTTTTCCCCATGCATTTTTCCATAGGACCTTTAGACACAGCTACAGCCCGAACGGCTGAACAGAATTACTTGAAATTTGGCAGAGAGGTAGTCCTCAGGTCAAGGAAGTGCCTTTTGTAGGTCTGGTGTAAATCTGTTCAGTAGGTCCTGAGAAAATAGCATTTAAATCAATATATATATCTGTAAGCGCGCTCCGTGCGCTTACCGTAAGCTTACCGTACGCGTACGGTGCCGTGCGCGAGCTCAATTCTGATTGGTGGTTACATGACTGTAAACATTCGAATCGGTCGAAATCAGGAAGTGTCGGACGCCATTTTATGTCTCTCGCACTGAGAAACAAAGGTGGGGAACGTGAAACGGGGGCAACGAAGAGAGTTGCAGACCCCCTAGTGTTTGTCAGGGGGTCCAAGAAGGACCCAAAAGTACAAAAAATAAATCTAATCATTTTTAAAAAAAAATCGCGGGGTACACGTACGGTAAGCTTACCGTACGCGCACGGCAAAAATAAATAAAAAAAATAAATAAAGAAGTAACAATCACATTTATTAAATAAATTAAAGGACCCACAAGGGAGAATAAAACAAATGTTACTGCGTAAAAAAAAAGGCGAGGCGCGCACGGCATGGACTGCGCAATCGCGCACCGAGCGCCCACAGCGCACGCACGGTGCGCGAAGCGCCCCGTGCGCGCGGGGTGTGCGCATAGTGAAAAACCAGAAAAAAAAATAAAAAATAAGTACATAACTTAGCATTTAAAAAACCGTACAAATTCACTGAAAAAACCATAGGTTTCACACACGTTATAGTTAGGAATTATCATTTACAAAACCTTGCAAATTCACTTAAAAAACCATATGTTTCACACATGTTATAGTTAGCTGTACATTTCACTCGTAAAAAACCAATGAAATTCCATGTTATAGTTAGATCAGGTAACTATAACTTGCGCGACCGCAATCCACAATGTGTAATTTCAGATGTCATCATTGATGTCATGAGTGATGTCACTGACCATGTCATGAGTGATGTACTATGTGACGTCATCAGCAGTTTATTGTGGGCGCGCAAGTTATAGTTACCTGATCTAACTATAACGTGGAATTTCATTGTTTTTTTACGAGTGAAATGTACAGCTAACTATAACATGTGTGAAACCTATGGTTTTTTAAGTGAATATATATATATATATATTCATATATATATATATTCACTTAAAAAACCATAGGTTTCACACATGTTATAGTTAGGAATTAGCATTTAAAAAACCTTGCAAATTCACTTAAATAACCATAGGTTACACACATGTTATTGTTAGCTGGACATTTCCCTCGTAAAAAACCAATGAAATTCCCCCGTTATAGTTAGTGCAGGCAACTATAACTCACGCGACCGCAATCCTCTGCTGATGACGTCAGATATTACATCACTGATTACATTTGTGTCTTTCTGAAAAATAAATATTTGTAATATATGTATAGCTAAAGATTAATGGAAGAAGACATGGGTAAATAGGTGTCTAAATACAGTGATGTAATATCTGACGTCATCAGCAGAGAATTGCGGTCGCGTGAGTTATAGTTGCCTGCACTAACTATAACGGGGGAATTTCATTGTTTTTTTATGAGGGAAATGTCCAGCTAACTATAACATGTGTGAAACCTATGGTTTTTTAAGTGAATTGGCAAGGTTTTTTAAATGCTAATTCCTAACTATTACGTGTGTGGACCCTATGGTTTTTTAAGTGAATTTGTACAGTTTTTTAAATGCTAAGTTATGTATTTATAAATAAAAAAAAATTTCAGGTATTTCACCGTGCGCGCACCCCGTGCTTTTTCGTCAAAAAAATAAATGTTTTTTTCACCCTTGGGGGTCCTTCAGTGAACCCCTGACAAAGGCTAGGGGGTCAGGAACTGTCCACCCTACCCCCTTTTCACGTTCTCCACCTTTGTTTTTCACTGCCTCAGACTGCGAGAGACAAAATGGCGGCCGACACTTCCTGATTTCGACCGATTAGAATGTTTACTGAAATCTAACAACCAATCAGAATTGCGCTTGCGCACGTCACCGTGCGCGCACCGTGGGCGCACGGTGCGAGCCTATAGATATATATGTACTTTTAACTGAAATTTTCTCAGGAACTACTGAACAGATTGACTCCAGATATTCAAAAGGCACATCCCTGACCTGAGGACTACCTCTCTGCCAAATTTCAAGTAATTCTGTTCAGCCGTTCGGGCTGTACCTTGGACTAAAGGTCCCTATGGAAAAATGCATAGGGAAAATAAATGTGTTTCGGGACCCCCCTTTTTTCTCGGCCCCCGCTTCACTAATCACCCCGAGACTTTCAGGGTAGGAGCGGAGCAGAGCGCCCCACCTATTTTGAAAAATTCGTGGGGATTCGTCAACCGGCGCCAAAGTTATTCAAAATAGAATTTTCAGATTTCCTATGGAAACACGGTCCTAACTATAACTATCTACTGGAGATATATATATATATATATATATATATATATATATATATATATATATATACACACATGTGAAAATATCTCAGTCCGCCTGTTTGCCTCAGTGGCAAGGAAAAAACGGGTGGAACTGATGTCAGCACGCCGACAAGGTCCTCTTATGGCTCCGATGACGTCATACGTGTCGCCAGTGGAGCCGTGCTATTATGACGTCCTCATCGACGTGGGAGAGCTAGGAAAGAATTTCCATGGAATGCTGGTGCAGGGGATGTTCACCTAAGTGTTCAGGCTAGTCCTTTGGGTGCAACTGTTTATGTTGCCACTCCAGAAACTGAAACCAGTGATCCGAGGGAGAGCGGCCCTGCATATGGCACTCAAGGTGGGGTGCCCAGTCGTGTGTACCGGTGGGGCAGCAAAGTGACAAGCACCACAGCCCACAAAAACGGTAATGAGGGCACTGAATAACACAGGATCTTCTCTTTGTATCTGGAAGGAACAAGGTTAAAATGCCTTAGCTCCAAAATGTAGAATTAGTGCTACAACGGTCTTCAAGAGGACCTGCGATGCCGCTTCTGCCTCCCGTACGCTGGAGGTGGCGCATGGGTCACGCAGTACGGTCATACTGCGGTGGGACGCACGCTCGTTGACCTCTCATGGCACTGCTCCACATTTCAGGGAGGACGCATTCCATTAGCTGTGCTTTCTGATGACGTGCCTCACTGGCCCCGTCCAACAACAGAACTCCTTTAGATCCAAACAGACTCTTCCACTCTCTCACCGGAAGTGAAACCAGGCCACGCAGACACTTTCACAATACAACAGCTGGGAATGCACTTTTCGGTAAAATAAACACATTCTTTCCTCCTAATTTATCAATTAAACGACTCACTGAAGAACAGGTGCCAGCTTCAATCGGTAAACAGCTGTTACAACTTTTTTTTAACTTCGCGATACCATTACAACGCATGCAATACCACGCATGCGTTGTACATCGCGAAGTCATTACTAGGCATTTTTATAAAATGCATTGTCATTTACCACGCATGTCTTTACAATGAATTTCGTTGTAAAGGTATGTGTGTTAAATGACCATGCGTTCTAAAAAACATACATGTAGACAATCCATGTCGTTGTAAGGAAACAGAGGCTGTTCCGGTTCCTCACAATGACGTGCACCACCTCTCAGAGACAACGTGAAGCCATAGCCACGAGGAGAGAGGAACCACGAGAAGTGAGAGGTAAGGGGGATTGGGCATGGGGTGGGGGTTTCTTTTCTAGGGTTCAGGGTAGTACAGTGGTGTTTGGTTAGTATAGGGGGTCATGCTGGGGGTAGTGTTTTACGGTTAAGGGTAGTGCTGTGGTTTTTGGGTAGTGTAGGGGGTCATGCTGGGAGTAGTGTTTTAGGGTGTAGGGTAGTGCAGTGGTGTTTGTGTAGTGTAGTGGTTCGTGATTGGGGTAGTGTTTTAGGGTTTAGGGTAGTGGAGTGGTATTTGTATAGTTTAGAGGGTCATGCTGGGGGTAGTGTTTTAGGGTTTAGGGTAGTGCAGTGGTGTTTGTGTAGTGTAGGGGGATGTGCTGGGGTAGTGTTTTAGGGTTTAGGGTAGTGCAGTGGTGTTTGTGTAGTGTAGGGGGTCATACTGGGGGTAGATTTAGGGTTTAGGATAGTGCAGTGGTGTTTGGGTAGTGTAGGGGGTCGTGCTGGGAGTAGGGTTTTAGGGTTTAGGGCAGTGCAGTGGTGTTTGGGTAGTGTTGGGGGATCATGCTGGGGGAAGTGTTTTAGGATTTAGAGCAGTGCAGTGGTGTTTGGGTAGTGTAGGGGGTCATGCTGGGGGTAGTGTTTTAGGGCAATGCAGAGATGTTTGTGTTGTGTAGGGGGTTGTGCTGGGGTAGTGTTTTAGGGTTTAGGGTAGTGCATGGTATTTATGTAGTGTAGGGAGTTGTGCTGGGGGTAGTGTTTTAGGGTTTAGGGTAGTGCAGTGGTGTTTGTGTAGTGTGGGGGTCGTGTTTTAGGTTTTAGGGTAGTGCAGTGGTGTTTGGGCAGTGTAGGGGTTTGTGCTGGGCCTAGTGTTTTAGTGTTTAGGGTAGGGAAGTGTTGTTTGTGTAGTGTAAGGGGTCATGTTTTAGTGTTTAAGGTAGTGCAGTGGTGTTTGGGTAGTGTAGGGGGTCATGCAGGCGGTAGTGTTTTAGGGTTTAAGGTAGTGAAGTGGTGTTTGTGTAGTGTAGGGAGTCTTGCTGGGGGTGGATTTAGGGTTTAGGGTAGTGCAGTGGTGTTTGGAAAGTGTAGGGGGTCGTGCTGGGCATAGTGTTTTGGGGTTTAGGGCAGTGCAGTGGCGTTTGGGTAGAGTAGGGTGATCGTGATTGGGGTAGTGTTTTAGGGTTTAGGGCAGTGCAGTGGTGTTTGGGTAGTATAGGGGGTCGTGCTGGGGGTAGTGTTTTATGGTTTAGGGCAGTGCAGTGGTGTTTGTGTAGTTTAGAGGGTCATGGTGGGGGTAGTGTTTTAGGATTTAGGGTAGTGCAGTGGTGTTTGTGTAGTGTAGGGGATGTGCTGGGGTAGTGTTTTAGGGTTTAGGGTAGTGCAGTGGTGTTTGGGTAGTGTAGGGGGTCGTGCTGGGAGTAGGGTTTTAGGGTTTAGGGCAGTGCAGTGGTGTTTGGGTAGTGTAGGGGGATCATGCTGGGGGAAGTGTTTTAGGATTTAGAGCAGTGCAGTGGTGTTTGGGTAGTGTAGGGGGTCATGCTGGGGGTAGTGTTTTAGGGCAATGCAGAGGTGTTTGTGTTGTGTAGGGGGTTGTGCTGGGGTAGTGTTTTAGGGTTTAGGGTAGTGCATGGTATTTGTGTAGTGTAGGGAGTTGTGCTGGGGTAGTGTTTTAGGGTTTAGGGTAGTGCAGTGGTGTTTGTGTAGTGTGGGGGTCGTGTTTTACGTTTTGGGGTAGTGCAGTGGTATTTGGGTAGTGTAGGGGTTTGTGCTGGGCCTAGTGTTTTAGTGTTTAGGGTAGTGTAGTGTTGTTTGTGGAGTGTAAGGGGTCATGTTTTAGGGTTTAAGGTAATGCAGTGGTGTTTGGGTAGTGTAGGGGGTCGTGCAGGGGTAGTGTTTTAGGGTTTAAGGTAGTGAAGTGGTGTTTGTGTAGTGTAGGGGGATGTGCTGGGGTAGTGTTTTAGGGTTTAGGGTAGTGCAGTAGTGTTTGTGTAGTGTAGGGGGTCATACTGGGGGTAGATTTAGGGTTTAGGATAGTGCAGTGGTGTTTGGGTAGTGTAGGGGGTCGTGCTGGGAGTAGGGTTTTAGGGTTTAGGGCAGTGCAGTGGTGTTTGGGTAGTGTAGGGGGATCATGCTGGGGGAAGTGTTTTAGGATTTAGAGCAGTGCAGTGGGGTTTGGGTAGTGTAGGGGGTCATGCTGGGGGTAGTGTTTTAGGGCAATGCAGAGATGTTTGTGTTGTGTAGGGGGTTGTGCTGGGGTAGTGTTTTAGGGTTTAGGGTAGTGCATGGTATTTGTGTAGTGTAGGGAGTTGTGCTGGGGGTAGTGTTTTAGGATTTAGGGTAGTGCAGTGGTGTTTGTGTAGTGAGGGGGTCGTGTTTTAGGTTTTAGGGTAGTGCAGTGGTGTTTGGGCAGTGTAGGGGTTTGTGCTGGGCCTAGTGTTTTAGTGTTTTAGTGTTTAGGGTAGTGAAGTGTTGCTTGTGTAGTGTAAGAGGTCATGTTTTAGGGTTTAAGGTAGTGCTGTGGTGTTTGGGTAGTGTAGGGGGTCGTGCAGGGGGTAGTGTTTTAGGGTTTAAGGTAGTGAAGTGGTGTTTGTGTAGTGTAGGGAGTCTTGCTGGGGTAGATTTAGGGTTTAGGGTAGTGCAGTGGTGTTTGGAAAGTGTAGGGGGTCATGCTGGGCATAGTGTTTTGGGGTTTAGGGCAGTGCAGTGGTGTTTGGGTAGTGTAGGGTGATCGTGATGAGGGTAGTGTTTTAGGGTTTAGGGCATTGCAGTGGTGTTTGGGTAGTATAGGGGGTTGTGCTGGGGGTAGTGTTTTATGGTTTAGGGCAGTGCAGTGCTGTTTGTGTAGTTTAGAGGGTCATGGTGGGGGTAGTGTTTTAGGGTTTAGGGTAGTGCAGTGGTGTTTGTGTAGTGTAGGGGGATGTGCTGGGGTAGTGTTTTAGGGTTTAGGGTAGTGCAGTGGTGTTTGGGTAGTGTAGGGGGTGGTGCTGGGAGTAGGGTTTTAGGGTTTAGGGCAGTGCAGTGGTGTTTGGGTAGTGTAGGGGGATCATGCTTAGGGAAGTGTTTTAGGATTTGGAGCAGTGCAGTGGTGTTTGGGTAGTGTAGGGGGTCATGCTGGGGGTAGTGTTTTAGGGCAATGCAGAGGTGTTTGTGTTGTGTAGGGGGTTGTGCTGGGGTAGTGTTTTAGGGTTTAGGGTAGTGCATGGTATTTGTGTAGTGTAGGGAGTTGTGCTGGGGGTAGTGTTTTAGGGTTTAGGATAGTGCAGTGGTGTTTGTGTAGTGTGGGGGTCGTGTTTTAGGTTTTAGGGTAGTGCAGTGGTATTTGGGTAGTGTAGGGGTTTGTGCTGGGCCTAGTGTTTTAGTGTTTTAGTGTTTAGGGTAGTGTAGTGTTGTTTGTGTAGTGTAAGGGGTCATGTTTTAGGGTTTAAGGTAGTGCAGTGGTGTTTGGGTAGTGTAGGGGGTCGTGCAGGGGTAGTGTTTTAGGGTTTAAGGTAGTGAAGTGGTGTTTGTGTAGTATAGGGAGTGTTGCTGGGGTAGATTTAGGGTTTAGGGTAGTGCAGTGGTGTTTGGAAAGTGTAGGGGGTTGTGCTGGGCATAGTGTTTTGGGGTTTAGGGCAGTGCAGTGGTGTTTGGGTAGTGTAGGGTGATCGTGATGGGGTAGTTTTTTAGGGTTTAGGGCAGTGCACTGGTGTTTGGGTAGTGTAGGGGGTCGTGCTGGGGGTAGTGTTTTAGGGTTTAGGGCAGTGCAGTGGTGTTTGTGTAGTGTAGGGGGTCATGCTGGGCGTAGTATTTTAGGGTTGAGTGTAGTGAAGTGGTGTTTGTGTAGTGTAGGGGGTCGTGCTGGTGGTAGTGATTTAGGGTTTAGGGTAGTGCAGTGGTGTATGTGTAGTGTAGGGGGTCGTGTTTTAGGGTAGTGCAGTGATGTTTGGGTAGTGTAGGGGGTCATGCTGGGGGTTGTGTTTTAGGATTTACAGTAGTGCAATGGTGTTTGGGTAGTGTAGGGGTCATGCTGGGTGTAGTGTTTTAGGGTTTAGGGTAGTGCAGTGGTGTTTGTGTAGTGTAGGGTATCATGCTGGGGGTAGTGCTTTAGGGTTTAGGGTAGTGCAGTGGTGCTTGTGTAGTGTAGCTTGTCATGCTGGGGGTGGTGTTTTAGGGTTTAGGATAGTGCAGTGGTGTTTGTGTAGTGTAGGGGGTCATGTTTTAGGGTAGTGCAGTGTTATTTGGGTAGTGTAGGGGTTCATGCTGGGGTAGTGTTTTAGGGTTTAGGGTAGTGCAGTGGTGTTTGGGTGTTGCAGGGATTCTGCTCATGCACAGAACTATGCGCAGGAAACCAGGACCTCAGTGAATTGCGGTGTACCAAAAACTTACCTCCGTACCCAGAACCCCAATCCGACTAGCATCAGTATCCCATTTGTTATCCGTATTCTCTCGGAACTCCCAATGTATAGACAACCCAGAACAAGCGACTTAGAGTACTCTCAGGAATGGTGGGAATCAGAAATACCTGTTCGTTATTATTCTCATATCAGTCCACAACAAGAGTAATCAGAGACACAGTAAAGTTTAAAATGTTATTTTATAAACTACGTGTTCTAAGATGCAGTACTTTAGCTAACATAGGCAGACAAATGATTATAATTAAAACCATCAGCATTGTTACAATACCATAGAAAACAAAGGGAGAAATCATATCACAAATTACAGTGGAATACAACCACCCTTCCTTCACTAGTGAGCTAGTATTATTATACTAATAGAAGGTCTCTAGGTTTGAATGGGGAACCCCATACCGTAAAGATCAGCTTTGGTGAATCACATCACAGGATCAGCTTTGCTCTGCGCCTGGAAAGTTCTTCTCCAGAATGTGTGTCTAATGCATGCAAACTGCAATATTAAAGGATCTCGACTTTCAGGTATTTGCAACTGTGTGCGTGTTATGGCTAGAGAGTGGGCCGATCAACCTGAACTCAAAACCATACATTGTTTGTTGGCTCAGACTATTATTGCACATAATGTTCAGACCAAGGTCCAGTGCACATCTAGGGATGTGAACAACAGACAGTTCTCATGTGAGGAAAAGGCAAGCAAGCAGTTTTCAAATAATAACATGTATCTGCAGTGTCGTGTGCAAAAGCAGCAAAAGTGGCAAGATGGCGTTTCTAACATCTAACGCACTTATGCTAACATAGCAATGTATGTATCTAAAACGCTGCCTCCACTACACCCCCCTTGGTCGGACCACAAATTATTTGGGATACAAGAAAGGAACGCAGAGTTCAAGTTTGACAGAGCGGAACCAAGTGCATGTATTGGAAATCCAAATAAAGGGGCGTGAAAGTTTGAAGAAAAAAACGTAAAAAAAATGAATGGGAAAAAAGAAAATGGTAAGTCATTTCATCTTGCAAAGGCTCAATGAGCACAGATGTTGGAACACACAAAAACAAATGTGTGGTTTGTGCAAGGAAGGTTGGACGAGATCCAAATTAATCCATCAATGTGGAAGCACAGTACATAGCGACCGCTTCCAAGAGGAAGTCTTTGGAACGATTTGCAAAAGTGTCCGCCATCCATTCTAATAATGTAAACGAACATTCATATTCCTCGACAACTGGGGCCTCTAGCACAATCAGAAGACAACTGGCGTGTTCTTCAAGATAACTTCTTGCCAAGAAGTCATACGCTGCCGTTCCGATGTCCCAATTCCCTAGGACTTCATGTGCCACTCCACAGGCCATAATCCTGACACCAGAACAGTCCAACTCATGAGCCACTAATGGACACATCAGTCGATCATAATCCGGGGCAGGAGACACTGAGTTTGACAAGCACAAATCCAGAGCCCATTCGAAAGGACAATCTAGGCAATGAAAAACAGGTTGCACGCATGTAAAGAATGGAAACCGGAAGGACAATCCATAGGCTATGCTCAGGGTTGCCAGTGGTAAAGTTCCATAATATTCAAGCATCCGGTTATGAACATGGAGCAGCCAGGACAGGCTGTCGCGTGACACAAATTGTGCAGCCATTGCGCAGTAAGCAGATCAACAACAGCACACCAGCCGCGAGGGCGAGAATCAATGGGAGCCCGCCAAAGACGCTGGAAAAAATAGAATGAAAAATGCCGGTATCACACCAAAAATAGTTTGGAAAGAGGTCACGAGGCCGGAGCCCACAATTTTGAAAAAATGCGCCAAGCCAGTTGTGGACGAGGCATTAAATATAGTTTGAATCAGGGCACCGAAATGCAGTGGGAGGTCAGTATTTAAAAGCGCATGCACCTCTGTGCGGGTGTTTGCTACGTGAAGGACAAATCTTTCACGGGACGAAGTCAGAGCGACTTCTTTTTAAGACAATAGAGCCCTTATTGTGCTCATCTTGTTGAACTCTGCTTTCAAGGTTGGAATGGAAGGCCAGATGGATACATCCAGCCGTCCATGCGGGGGTGGGAAAAGGACATTTTTACAGCAGACTACTCTCTTTGATACAGTCACAATGTAGGGAATTCCCACTAACATCCCGCAGCAAGCCTCGTTATTTAAAAGCAAATAACTACTGTTAACCAGCAACGTGAAAGAATGTGTAATAGCTGGCACAGGAATCCCTTTCAGGACGCATGCTAAATTAGGTGCCTGAACATTGCACGCGCCATGTAATTGGATGTGCATACAAACTACTGAGTGATCAGGTGTGGAAGTGCAGTCCTCACCTTTCTTTACCTTCTCTCATGCACGTATATGTAAATGGGAGTGACCAAACTTCATGCAGGAAACCAGTACCCAACAGTTCATATCTGCCTAGGGCATAATGTTTCATGCACGAACTGAATTTAAACAAAGGAAATGGTAAAGTAATTAATCCGTGGATAAGCCACACAGCGGAGTTCAATTCGGCCACAGAGAAAGGCAAAGGTTCTAACTTTTCGATGTACAGCAATGAGTAAGTTGCATCTTTCATGGGCATAAATTGTTGTTTTGCAGTTAGATTAAAGGGAAGGAACAAAGATGATGTATTCATGTAGTCCCAGGGGACTTTCCCAGCCTTTAACGTTTGTAAAGTCCATGCAAACTGCATTATAGAACGTAACTGATTTTGACCATGATATAAGACAGACATATCATCCTGCACAATATCAACAACAGATGAAACAATATTATCTAATGTGTAAATCCTGGAAGAAAGGGTGTCAATGCTATTATCGACAACAGCCAGTACTTTTTCCAAATTGGCCTGATCAATTGCTCTCAATCTGGAAGCCGCTTCAATTTGAGATAATTTCCAAACTTCGTTATAAATAGCATACACCCATCTTTTGGACCTGCCATCTACAGGACCCTTAACAAAATCATTCAAATCTATTTTGTCATGTAATTTAGATAAATGAAGTTTAACAGATGCCAAGGTGGAATGTTGCAGCCAAGATTGGCATAACTTCCCTACAGAGTAGGTAGTAACAGAATGAGAAGACTCAAACCGGGGGTCTACGCGAACCTGCGTATACCCAGGTTTCAGACCCAGAAAACGATGTTGACAGGAATCTCAACTTGTCTGCCAAGTCAACCATCCCTCAGAATGTAATTTGGAAATATTGAAGGATGTATTAGTAAGGTATGACTGCAACGCATCAAGGGACAGATCTGTATGATTATCCCAATTCGGATAAGCACCCAGATCCGGAGTGGACGGAGAATTCAGTTTTTTAGAAGTAGCCAATTCAAAGCAGGTGGTCTGAAAAATAGTGGAATTCAAAAACAATATGTGGTTCGGGATGAGGCAAGCACGATGCAAAGCTTCTGTTCCTTGTACCTGCCATGGTTTAGAACCCCAAACTGATTTAAGATCACAGATCATAACCCCTGATTGACAAATCATCCATAAAGGATTTGGAATACAATAATTTAGTGTGTGTCAGCCTAACCTTCAAGGCAGACTTGGCAGCCCCTTTAAAATAAAAGGCGTCAGGTTTCGAAACACTGAAATCAGTAAAATAGGTAAATTTGTTCACTAACGTGCTGGAGCTGCCTAGCATTGGCGTTGGACAATGTTCCCATTGCGTATAATTTACTACATTTCGATATGTATTGGCTTCATGTAGGAAATGATTGCCATAATGTTGATAGCAAAACAGCTCCCCATAATTGGCAGTGTCTAAATACAAATCTTCAGCATCAAATGCAGCATAATATTTCAAATCAGAAAACAGTGCCTCTATGGCCTGAACGTCCCAATCATCAGAGCGGATGTTTTGTTTAACCACATCACCCATAGAAACACGAAGAACATTCAGAACATTAATAACCTCAGTGGGTCCATGAATTTGAAATTTAAAAGCATCCCACACAATCCCATCTAACACAGGCCAGGCAGTAATATTCACAAAAGTCTGGTCCCTCTTCATGATGTGTGTGGAGGAGTGGGGGGGGCAAAGTTCCATCAATTAGTCTAATTGTAGATCTTTCTTTAAGGTAGTGTCCATTCACAAGACGAAAAAATACCACCACAAATCCAATGGACATAAACAAAAAAATACATATGAGCATCAGCCAAATGTAAGTCCAAGGGGGAATTGAAAAATGTCTCTTAAACCAAACAGCAAAAATAGAGACTTTTGACGGGGCAATGGACGTCATAGAGTTAGTATCAAAGGAGAAACGTGACTGGGTAACTGCGGTTGATTGTAAAACAGGCAATGTTACATCTGCAGGATAAGCATACTCAGTATCTTCAGGTGGACCACCAGCCGGTGGTAGCAACAAAGGATCAGCAACTGTATGCATCTCGATAGCAATATCAGGCATGGTGGTAGAAGCCGGAGCCAAAACAGAATTTCTCAGCATCGCAGGGCAAGAGACCGCTTGAGTCATACTAAGAAGAATCAGCCACTCGCTGTAGTTTGAGATTGTCAATGAAGATGTACCTGTTATCCTTGCGACCAGGTAGTGGAGGTAAAATAACTGTTCTTGTACCCTGCACGCCAAGCACTGGAACCGGGGCACGATAAGAGAGGCCAAACTCCTTCTTGTTCTCCACCTTCTCACGGACCAGGTCTCCAACTCGAGGTAGCCAGCCGACTACCGGAATCTGAAGCGCAGCATCAGATGTGGAGGGTAAGTGTTCTTTTGCGAGACTGTCTCTGGTCTCTTGTAGACTCTGTAATACAGCACAGTGATCATCTACGTCAAAGGGTGCGGCTGACGCTGCCATGTCTAGACCATCAAGGTCCGGGACAAACATTTTTATGCCAAAGAGCATCATGTATTGGTTCCACACACCCAGAGACCTTCTAGGGAGATTATTAAGTGCACGTTGAACGTTATACAAATGGGCTAACCAGTTCCGGCCAGTGCCTAAAACCCTGGCCGTCAAGGATTGCTTTAAGTCACGGTTCATTCGCTCCACTACACTATTACCCTCAGGTTGGTATGGAGACGTAAATTTTACTTGGACCCCCGAAGATTTCATGGCTTCTTTGTACGCCTTAGAGGCGAACGCAGGGCCTTGATCAGAATGAAAGGTACCACATGCAAAAAGTCCCACAAAGACACGCAAATCCCTTATGACAGTACAAGCATCAGCACTCCTTTGAGGCCATACCCAAAGAAAACCTGTGCACGAATCCACTGCAACTAAGATGTACTTATACGCAGTATCAGAGGAGAAAGGACCACAGTGATCTAAATAAACACACCCAAGTGGTTTATTAGATATGTACAACTGAGTTTGTGGTGGGCGCACAGCAGTCGAAGGTTTAATCTGCTGGCAAATGTCACAATCAAGAACATAAGTGCGAGTTTGTTTATACAATCCGCGCCACCAGTAACGCTGTTGTAACTGAGTAACAGAAGCTGACATGCCGGCATGGGCAGAGGCCATACCCTCGTGAGCCGCTGTTATCAAGGACGGTCTGCAGTCCGCGTTGGGAATCAATCTGTCACTGACGTCGTTAATTCTCACATACGGGACGTTATCAGGACTTAAGTGACAATGGTACCGAGAAGGGAAACCTTTCGGATAATTACTTCCCTTCTTTGTAGCAGCAATAGCTGCCAAGATGTCATCATCGATCTTACTCTTGGATCTTGTAACTGCTGCTCCTAGATATGTCGCCACTGCTGTTTTCGCTGCCTCGTCAGCCAAGCTGTTGCCGACAGCGTGGACACCAACTCGCTGGTGACCAAGAGTGTGAATTACATTCACGAGAGGCAGATGTTGTTTAAGTTCTGCCACTCGAACCCAAAGCATTTTATGCTTAATTGTGCTACCTTTGGAATCACGATATTCATTTCGAGACCAAAAGAACAGATTGTTGTTAAAAGACTGAACACAGTAAAATGAGTCACTCACGATAAGAGTAGTAATCTGAGGATCAGCAAACTCCAGTGCAAGAACCAGAGCACGGAGCTTTGCCAACTGTGCGGTACAATCACCCAATGACTGCGAATGCACGACATCAGACTTGAATTCTCCATTCTCGAAAGTACCCGCTACAATTGCGCAGGCTGCTGAATAGGCATGCTTTGATTCAGTCGCCGGTTGCGCCGAACCGTCAGTGTAAATGACACAATGGTAATCTTCAAGCGGGAGCAAAGACAGAGGAGCCGGATGAACGAATTCACACTGCAAGTACTCCTGAGTCTGCAATGAGGCATCAAAGATATAGGTGACATCGGGCGATGTAAAGGAAGTGGCCCATTGTATCCCACGTGGATGCAAAGCTTTTGAATTGGGTACACTGGCTTTCGTCACCGCCTCTAGGGCAGGATACGGTGTGACCACCAACATGCATTTTCCTTGCGATAGCGCTCGTTCTTTAAGAATCGCCATCTGCACCGCAGTCAAACCTTTTTCGACCGTGGAAAAGCGCAGTTCAGCCGAAGTGTACAAGTGTGATTTGGATGCAATGGGGACGGTGTCGCCCTCATTGAACGTTAAGAACGGGAAACCTACTGTGCCCGGCACAATTCTTATTACCAGGTTAGTGTGGTTATCACGTGTCAGTAAGTATTTCGAAGCAAGAAGATCAGCTTGCAAAGATTGCAAAACAGCTGAATGCTCTGGCAGCCAGCTCGATTTGGAAAAAGTAGGTTGTACCAAGGCATATAATGGCTTGATACGCTGGGCATAATCGGGAATGTACGTACAACCGAAATTCAGAAAGCCCAGCAAAGACTGTAATTTTTTCAATGTTGTAGGAGCACGCAAGCATGCACACTTCTCCAGAAAGTGAGGAGCTAGTCCTCGACCCTCATTGTTGAGCTCGTAGCCCAAAAACAACATTGTGTACTCTGCAATGTGAGACTTCGCAAAGTTGAATTTGTAACCGAAGTCTGCAAACATAACAATAATGCGATCAACGCGACACAGATGCGGCCACAACTCGTCGTCTGTGAGATAGATATCATCAACATACGAGTATGCATCAGGGTCAATGCTCTCTAACAGAGAGACAACACGTGCGGCAAAGACGCCAGGGCTGTTTTTATAACCCATGGCTAATCTCTTAAACTGTTTTTGTTCGCCGCCAGAAGTAAACGCTGTCCACTGACTACTAATAGAGGACAGGTTATGGCAGTAAAAGCCATTAGATATGTCAAGTGTGGTCTTAAACCTTTGTCTCACAAGACTATCTACGAGGGCAGAACCGTGGGTATTCTGTACAGCACATGTCCGACAAAGAGAGTTCAAATGCGGTAATCCAAAACTAGGCGGTACGACCCATCAGGTTTGGTTACAGTGAATTAAGGATTATTCATTGGTGAAACACATGTTTCAATAACACCCTGATATTCCAATTGCTCAAGGATTTCTGCGACGTGAGATGTAGCTTCGCGGCGCATGGAATATTGGGGCTGTGGCTGGGGCATGGACCGTAAAGGAATCTCATGGCTTGGAGACAATTTATCCCACCCAACCTGAGTACAGTACAACGCCGGAGCAAGCACCTGAGCCCTCTCCTCGGCAAACCTTTCAGCGTGCTCCTTTGGCACAGTGTGTGCAAAGGACGGGAGGATTACCTCCTCCCCTCTCGGAGCATCTAAAATGAAAGCCGGAGGCCTGTCCGCCTCAGCTAAGAGAATGTCATAGGAAGAGGTCAGATTATCCCAAAAAATTCCTTGTATTGTACGTTGTATGTCACCTTCAATTAGGAGGACTATGTAATATAGTCTGTCAGGGGGAGCCACTCTAGTGTCAGCAGTCTCAACAGTAATGAACGTGTCAGTTGCTGTCGCCTCCAGATATGGACGCAGTGCTTGCCCCACTACTGTAACCTCCGCTGCGCTGTTGAGCAGTGTTAGTGCCCATGTCAGGTTCCGAAGCTGCGTTCTCACTATCTGTGGCATACTTCGCTGTTAGCGCAGCAACTTTCTTCTTCTGAAACGGGGGACATTGACGTGCAAACTCGTCCTGTTTGCCTTTACCGTCAGGCTGACGGGGTTGCTCACGTCCTTGTTGGGCACCCGACCTTTGCCACGTTCTCAGCCACCGGACTGTGAGACCGGTATTTCCTGTGAAGAACGAGGAGAACGTTGTTCAGTAACCTGAAATCTATCAGATGACCTAATATTAGTGCGATCGCGCAAATCGTATGTGTGTTAACCACTCGCCTGTACTGGAGACGCAGGACGAGACCCCTGTTTCTGTTGCTGATTTTCCTGTTTCTTTGTTCGCCAATTTTGTTTAGGGATAGTTGGACGATCGTCTTTAGTAGACAAACTCACCTTAGTCTGCTGTATTAAGTCTGGAATGACAATAGTTGGCTTAATCCCTAGACTACTGTGGCCAATAGTTCTATAAGCTTCCGCAATAATTTTAGGCAGTTCTCGGGGCTTATCGAGCTCATCGACGCGGGCTAAGCCATTAGCCACTTGAAATTGTACCGCATCACCCTTGAGATTACCAAGGACGAGAGTGGCAACTACGTCGAACACTTCAACAAGCTCCATTCCCAACTCAACAGCCGCCTCCGGACCGTGTTGATCTTGAACACGTTTGATGACGGAGGGAAGCACAGCCATAGACGGGGTGCCGAAGCACTTCGCGTAGACTGCTGCAAAAACCTTACCCCAGTTGTCACAGTCGGACACCTCTGGGACCAAGTCCTTCTGCAAACTAATGGTGAGGATCCTGTGTTTATCCACAGGAGTAGAGTGCGGAAATACTGCTTCCAGCTGGTCAAATTTCTCAGCAAGCCAATAAGGCAAATCGTCCTTATTCTGGGGGCGCTTGCCCATTACCAAATTAACCATGACGGGACTAATACCAACCCTGGCCTGGCCAGCTGGCTGTCCCTCAAAAGCAGGTGCCCCGACCTGCACGTTGCATGGAACGTATTGCACTAAAGCCCTATATACCGTAATCAGGGCTGTATGGAGGACACGCAACTCTTCCACCGCCACATTCTGATAGCGGGGATGAGGTGTAAATCCGGCCAACACCGGCCAAGAGGCCCCTGGAATTAACAAAGGGCCCATTCTATGGGGAAGGGCGCCATTAAACCAAATGCGATGCTGCCAGGCTGAAATAGGAATCTGATTGATTGATTGATGAGAAACTTATATAGCGCAGCTATCGCCCTACGGGCATCCTGGCGCTTAGACTGAAAGACGGCAGCAGAGATGACAGAAAAGGAGGATCATGAATACTTGCGTCCTATATGGCGGATAGTTTGCTGGGAGCCGCGTGGGAGTATAGGAGTGAAACATATCATCGTACGCATTTACTGCCGGCATAGTCACCCAAGAGTAAAACAACTGGTAAGGATATGACGCATCGGCACTCACCACAAAAATAACGGCCATCCCATTGTCCGGCACCCCAAACTGCGTCAAATGACGCCGCAGAGGCGTTCGGCTATGCGCTGCAATATCAACCGCCATAAGGACACAGAGAAGAACAACAATTGATATCACAGGAGCACAAGGGTTCAGAAATAAAAAAAATATTTTTAATTAACAAGCTTGAGGGACTATCGTACAAACAGGTAGGTCAAAACCGTCACTCCCGCTATCCGGAAACAAGAGTGAAGGTGTCGTGGATTAATATAAGCACTACTAAGGCGTTTCAAATCAAAAGACCAAACGTTAGGTGCGCCATGTTGCAGGGATTCTGCTCATGCACAGAACTATGCGCAGGAAACCAGGACCGAAGGTGAATTGCGGTGTACCCCAAACTCACCTCTGTACCTAGGACCCCAATCCGACTAGCATCAGTGTCCCATTCGTTATTCGTATTCTCTCGGAGCTCCCAATGTATAGACAACCCAGAACAAGCGACTTAGAGTACTCTCAGGAATGGTGGGAATCAGAAATACCTGTTCATTATTATTCTCATATCAATCCACAACAAGAGTAATAAGAGACACGGTAAAGTTTAAAATGTTTATTTTATAAATAGGCTTTCCTGTTTTCAGTTTCTATTTTTGGTAAATTCTGGTGGGGTTTTTTCAGTGTTTTCAAGTGATTTCAATACCTTAAAAAAACAGTGGTTATCAGTGGTTTCACATTGTCGCGCCATTAAAAACTACAGAAACAGTGTTTTTCTGGTGTTTATGGAATGTTTTGCTTTTATTATTGCTTTCTTTCTGCACTGATAGAGCATGGTATATAGACAGTGTAAGTATAGTGTATATGAGGTCCAAATAGATTTTTGAAAATTAAACTTATTGTAGTACACCATACAATACTTCTTCAGTGAGTCTTTGGTCATGTATGCGTTATCATTCCTTCCCATGTAAACTTCTGTGAAAAGGCCCTCTCAACATTGGCACTTGGATGGGCAACGCCAAAACAGCCAGTACACAATTTTTTAACTCTGGCCACTGACATAGCTTTCCATGCCAATACTGGTTCACTTGAAGATTGCGATTCTCGGGGCAAGTTCTGCAACATTTGCGCTGATCTGGGCGCTTATGCCCTCAGAGTTATCGAAGCGGTACCACAGTGAGGTTTCATTGACTTCAAATGCCATTGGTGGTGAAGGGACATTTCTATGCATCATTGCAAGTAATTTCTCTTACATTGTAAAATAAAAGTTCCTGAATTGCTCTTCACTATTGCTTTGCTTGCCAAGCGGCAAGCACTGTAACATGGAACATGTTGCAGTGCAAAGTCACTAAAGGTGTCACCCAGCCTACTCTCAAGGAGATGTTTCACATCTACACCAATTATGCTGAACACTTGGCAGACAAGAGTGTTTTCCGACTCTAGTTTTTTTATTATGTTCACTACAGCAGTTATGTTTTCCTGTAAAAATCTAAGAATGCAGTATAGTGTACTTTTTCACATCACTATCAATATGTGACCCAAGATCCTCACATTTCTTGCCTTTGGCATACTCACTCAGCACAAAATCTGAAAACAGTTGCCACATGGATAATATAGCATTCATAGCCTCTAGGACTGAGAACCATCAGCTAAGGGACACAGTTGGGATGGCTCTTTCTTTGATGCCACACAAAGCACAAAATGATAAATATTTAAATTTTACTTCTTGTGCATAAGAAAACAGTGCACCGGAATGGACTAAAAAGTCAATAGCATTACTCATTAACTCTGAAGATTGTAAGGATGCTTTCAGCATACCATCTAACAAGTGGCAAGGATCTCTTACAGGGAGGCACTTCAGCTCAGGTATCAATTTTGACAGGTCATCATAAAACTTTTTCATACACGTAGCTGAATCACTGCAAATACAAACAATATCACTCCAATCTTTGTTGAACTTGGAAAGAACCTTTTTTGCAGAGCATTCCAAGTGACACTGTGTTCCATGTTTTCTAAAAGTCTGGTGTCATGTTTTAACCACTATCCCAGATGCTTGGTGATAGCACTCTTTTAACATATATTTGTCACTATACCTTGCATTAAAGACTGAGGTGTTGGCAATTCGCCTGCTATCAATACTGACTTACTAGAAAGTGGGAGCTGATGTATTAAGGGTTTTTACCCATTCTCTTTGGGTAAATGTGATGACACATATTAGGAGATATTCTTGTGAAACTAGCCATTTTACCTATCAGTGAAAGAGCCAAAATATCAAATATGATTTAGATATTTCCTGCTTCTTTACAGTTTATAAAATAATTAAACAAGACCTAAAACATGCTTCTAAAACCTGCATCTTTAGACCAAAGACCACAAAACTGACAAAAAAATAAAAGAAAGAAGAAACAATATTTTAGTGGCATCCCTAAACATCAAAACTCAAGCAGACTAATGCTAGCCCAGACTTTCTTACTGCTAGCTTGTATAACAGTTACAATGTATTGGCCCCTTCAGGAAGAAAGAAAATGACTCTTTCACTCTCTTTTTCCTTTCTTTGAATTGCATTTAGTTTGTGGTTGTGCATGTGTTTTTTCAGTGTTTATATGTTTTCACCGGTGAAAGCTATTTCTCTTTCAGTGGGGGTTTATCAGTTATTATAGGTTTAAACCTAAAACCGGACAGCCTATTTATAAACTACGTGTCCTAAGATGCAGTACTTTAGCTAACATAAGCAGACAAATGATTATAATTAAAACCATCAGCATTATTACAATACCATAGAAAATGAAGGGAGAAATCATATTACAAATAACAGTGGAATAAAACCACCCTTCCTTCACTAGTGAGCTAGTATTATTATCCTAATAGAAGGTCTCTAGGTTTGAATGGGGAACCCCATACCGTAAAGATCAGCTTAGGTGACTCACATCACAGGATCAGCTTTGCTCTGTGCCTGCAAAGTTCTTCTCCAGAATGTGTGTCTAATGCATGCAAACTGCAATATTAAAGGGTCTCGACTTTCAGGTATTTGCAGCTGTGTGCGTGTTATGGCTAGAGAGTGGGCTCAGACTATTATTGCACACAATGTTCAGACCAAGGTCACAGTGCATGTCTAGGGAAGTGAACAACAGACAGTTCTCATGTGAAGAAAAGGCAAGCAAGCAGTTTTCAAATAATAACATGTATCTGCTGTGTCGTGTGCAAAAGCAGCAAAAGTGGCAAGATGGCGTTTCTAACATCTAACGCACTTAAGCTAACATAGCAATTTATGTATCTAAAATGCTGCCTCCACTACATGGGTAGTGTAGGGGGTCACGCTGGGGGTAGTGTTTTAGGGTTTAGGGTAGTGGAGTGGTGTTTGTTTAGTTTAGAGGGTCATGCTGGGGGTAGTGTTTTAGGGTTTAGGGTAGTGCAGTGGTTTTTGTTTAGTGTAGGGGGTAATACTGGGGGTAGATTTAGGGTTTAGGATAGTGCAGTGGTGTTTGGGTGGTGTAGGGGGTCATGCTGGGGGTAGGGTTTTAGGGTTTAGGGCAGGGCAGTGGTGTTTGGGTAGTGTAGGGGGTCATGCTGGGATAGTGTTTTAGGGCAATGCAGAGATGTTTGTGTTGTGTAGGGGGTTGTGCTGGGGTAGTGTTTTAGGGTTTAGGGTAGTGCATGGTATTTGTGTAGTGTAGGGAGTTGTGCTGGGGGTAGTGTTTTAGGGTTTAGGCTAGTGCAGTGGTGTTTGTGTAGTGTAGGGGGTTGTGTTTTAGGTTTTAGGGTAGTGTAGTGGTGTTTGGGTAGTGTAGGGGTTTGTGCTGGGCCTAGTGTTTTAGTGTTTAGGGTAGTGCTGTGTTGTTTGTGTAGTGTAAGAGGTCATGTTTTAGGGTTTAGGGTAGTGCAGTGGTGTTTGGGTAGTGTACGGGGTCATGCTGGGGGTAGTGTTTTAGGGTTTAAGGTAGTGAAGTGGTGTTTGTGTAGTGTAGGGGGTCGTGTTGGGGGTAGATTTAGGGTTTAGGGTAGTGCAGTGGTGTTTGGGTAGTGTAGGGTGATCGTCCTGGGGGTAGTGTTTTAGGGTTTTGGGCAGTGCAGTGGTGTTTGGGTAGTGTAGGGGGTCATGCTGGGGGTAGTGTGATAGGGTTTAGGGCAGTGCAGTGGTGTTTGTGTAGTGTAGGGGGTCATGCTGGGCGTAGTGTTTTAGGGTTGAGGGTAGTGCAGTGATGTTTGTGTAGTGTAGGGGGTCGTACTGGGGGTAGTGATTTAGGGTTTAGAGTAGTGCAGTGATGTTTGTGTAGTGTAGGGGGTCATGTTTTAGGGTAGTGCAGTGATGTTTGGTTAGTGTAGGGGGTCATGCTGGGGGTAGTGTTTTAGGGTTTACAGTAGTGCAATGGTGTTTGGGTAGAGTAGGGGTCGTGCTGGGTGTAGTGTTTTAGGGTTTAGGGTAGTGCAGTGGTGTTTGTGTAGTGTAGGGTGTCATGCTGGGGGTAGTGCTTTAGGGTTTAGGATAGTGCAGTGGTGTTTGTGTAGTGTAGGGTGTCATGTTTTAGGGTATTGCAGTGGTATTTGGGTAGTGTAGGGGTTCATGATGGGGTAGTGTTTTAGGGTTTAGGGTAGTGAAGTGGTGTTTGGGTAGTGTAGGGGGTCTCGCTGGGGGTAGTGTTTTAGGGTTTAGGGTAGTGGAGTGGTGTTTGTGTAGTGTAGGGAGTCATGTTTTAGGGTAGTGCAGTGGTATTCGGGTAGTGTAGGCGTTCATGATGGGGTAGTGTTTTAGGGTTTAGGGTAGTGCAGTGGTGTTTGGGTAGTGTAGGGGGTCACGCTGGGGGTAGTGTTTTAGGGTTTAGGGTAGTGGAGTGGTGTTTGTGTAGTGTAGGGGGTTGTGCTGGGGTAGTGATTTAGGGTTTAGGGTAGTGCAGTGGTGTTTGTGTAGTGTGGGGGGTTGTGTTTTAGGGTAGTGCAGTGATGTTTGGGTAGTGTAGGGGGTCATGCTGGGGGTTGTATTTTAGGGTTTACGGTAGTGCAATGGTGTTTGGGTAGTGTAGGGGTTGTGCTGGGTGTAGTGTTTTAGGGTTTAGGGTAGTACAGTAGTGTTTGTGTAGTGTAGGGTGTCATGCTGGGGATAGTGCTTTAGGGTAGTGCAGTGGTGTTTGTGTAGTGTAGCATGTCATGCTGGGGGTGGTGTTTTAGGGTTTATGATAGTACAGTGGTGTTTGTGTAGTGTAGGGGGTCGTGTTTTAGGGTAGTGCAGTGGCATTTGGGTAGTGTAGGGGTTCATGCTGGGGTAGTGTTTTAGGGTTTAGGGTAGTGCAGTGGTGTTTGGGTAGTGTAGGGGGTCACGCTGAGGGTAGTGTTTTAGGGTTTAGGGTAGTGCATTGGTGTTTGGGTAGTGTAGGGGGTCATGCTGGGGTAGTGTTTTAGGGTGTAGAGCAGTGCAGTGGTGTTTGTGTAGTGTAGGGGGTTGTGCTGGGGTAGTGTTTTAGGGTTTAGGTTAGAGCAGTGATTTTTGGGTAGATCGACAACAATATATCTCGTCAAGTGCTGCGATGCCAGGCGAGACCTAAAAGCATTGCACCAAGATGGCTGCCAACACTTCCTGGATTGAAGTGTTGTCAGCCAATTAGAGCCAAGCTCTTGCTTGTATAGTTAGTTTTTCCTTTAATATCTCAAAAACTACTGAACGGATTTACACCATTTAAAAAAAAAGGTCTCTTTTTGAACAAAGGGCTACCTTTTTGCCAAATTTGTTTTTATTCCGTTCAAGAGTTTCAGCTGTAACCGTGTCTAAAGTTTCCCATGGGAAATTGATTTTCCGACTTCTATTTTTTTAATCTCTCAGGAACTACTAAACGGATTTGCTCCATTACAAAAAGGTCTCTTTCTGAAACAAGGGCTACCTTTTTGCCAAATTTGCTGTAATTCCATTCAGCAGTTCGAGCTGTAGCCGTGTCTAAAGTTTCCTATGGGAATTAACATGGAGAATTATGTCTTGGGACCCCCCTTTTTTCTCAGCCCCCGCTTGGCGAATCACCCTGAAACTTTCAGGATAGGAGCTGACCGGAGCACCCCAGAAGTTTTGAAAATTTCGCGAAGATTCATCATCTGGCACCAAAGTTAATAGAAAAACAAAAAACGCTTTTCCTATGTAAACTAGGTCCTAACTATAACTATCTACTGGCGACCGCCAGTAGATAATATATATATATATATATATATTCACTGAAAAAACCATAGGTTTCACACACGCTATAGTTAGGAATTAGCCTTTAAAAAACCTTGCAAATTCACTTAAAAAACCATAGGTTTCACACATGTTATAGTTAGGTGGATATTTCACTCGTAAAAAACCAATGAAATTCCCCCGTTATACTTAGTTCAGATAACTATAACTCGCGCGCCCGCAATCCTGCTCATGACGTCACATATTACATCACTCATGACATGGTCAGTGGCATTACTCATGACATCACTGATGACTTCATCCTTGTGGTAGAGTGGCGGTCGCGCGTGTTATAGTTATCTGAACTAACTATAACGGGGGAATTTCATTGGTTTTTTACGAGTGAAATATCCACCTAACTATAACATGTGTGAAACCTATGGTTTTTTAAGTGAATTTGCAAGGTTTTTTAAATGCTAATTCCTAACTATAACGTGTGTGAAACCTATGGTTTTTTAAGTGAATTTGTACGGTTTTTTAAATGCTAAGTTATGTATGTATTTTTTTCTATATATATATATATTTATTTTACAATAAACTACGTTTTAAAATAGTTTTTTTTAATGGTTTTTCACTGTGCGCGCACGGTGCGCGCACCCCCGCGATTTTTTAAAAAAAAGATTTAAAAAAAATTCTGCCTTCGTGGTCCTTCAGGGACCCCCTGACAAAGGCTAGGGGGTCAGGAACTCTGTACCCTGCCCCCTTTTCACATTCGCCACCTTCCTTTTTCACTCTCGCACTGAAAACAAACAAAATGGCGGCCGAAACTTCCTGATTTCGACCGATTCGAACGTTGACTGACATGTAACCACCAATCAGAATTACGCTCGCGCACGTCAGGGTGCGCGCACGATGCGCGCACAGTGCGCGCCTATAGAGATTTATGTGCTTTAACTGCATTTTTCTCAGGAACTTCTGAACAGATTGACTCCATATATGCAAAAGGCACATCCCTGACCTGAGGACTACCTCTCTGCCAAATTTCAAGTAATTCTGTTCAGCCGTTCGGGCTGTACCTTCGACTCAAGGTCCTATGGGAAAATGCATGGGGAAAATGTGTTTTGGGACCCCCCCTTTTTTCTCGGCCCCCGCTTGACGAATCCCCCCGAGACTTTCAGGGTAGGACCTGAGCGGAGCGCCCCATTAGTTTTGAAAATTTCGCAAAGATTCATCAACCGGCGCCAAAGTTATTCAAAATAGAATTTTGAGATTTCCTATGGAAACACGGTCCTAACTATAACTATCTACTGGCGACTGCCAGTAGATAATATATATAGATATATACATATATATATATATATATATATATATATATATATATATATATAGATATAGATATAGATATGTATATTACCTACTGGCGGTCGCCAGTAGGTAGTTATAGTTAGGACCAAGTTTCCATAGGAAGAACATTTTTTGTTTTGCTTATAATTGTGGCTTCATTTGATGAATCTTCATGAAATTTTCCAAACTAATTCTTTGTTCATATCAGCTCCTATGTGGGAAGTGTGGGGGTGATTCGCCAAAGGGGGGGTGAGAAAAAAGGGGGTCCCAAAACGTATTTTCACCATGCTAATTTCCATAGGAAAGTTTAGACAAGGCTACAGGTCGAACGGGTGAACGGAATTACCCCAAATTTGGTAGGGAGAAGCGTCTTGGTCTAGAAAGCACGCTTTTGTTTATTTGGTGTAAATCTGTTCTGTAGTTTTTGAGAAATATCAAAATTTACAGATATCGATATTTGGGACTTCTGCCATATGATTGGCTGAGGCGTTACGAGCACGAGCTTGCTGCTTATTGGCTGCGAGCGCTGTGAGCGGTTGCAACCAAGGAAGTGTTGGCCGCCATTTTGTCATTCCGTCGAAGCGAGTAAGGGGAAAAAGGGCAAAAAAAGTGGGAAAGAGGAGGTAGGAGCACTGTAACCTCTGTGGGGTGTTTAGGGTGTGCTATAAATGGGGTGTGAAGCGAAGTATTCACCCCTAGCGGTGTGAAAGTGCTGGGCTATGGAAATTAAGTGAGGTATTAGCTAGAGTCTGATGCTGCTAAGGTGAGCTGGTGCGGGAGTCGGGGATTAAAGCGTGAGCCCAAATTGTGTGTCTTATGCTGTGAAGTCATGTGCCGTGGCCGCTGCACTACACCTGTGGCCTAGTGTCAGCATGTGTTTATACCTACTAGGATGAACTACTGATCCATACTGGTCTGAAAGTCCTGGAGTATGGGAAATATGGGAGGTATTGTGTACAGTCTCATGCTGCTAAGCTGAGCTGCTGTCGGACTCGGGGATGAAAGCATGAGTCCAAACAGTGTGTCATATGCTGTGAAGTCATGTGCTCTGGCCGCTGTGCCCTATCTGTCCAAGTAGTGTCAGTATGTAGTTATACCTACTCGGAGGAATTTTGGTTTGAACATTGTAACTTGTGTATGGTGCTTTGGGGGTGTTATACAGGGAGTGCAAAGGTAAATTAAATCAATTCGGTATTTGTAAAGCGCAAACTACTCTCCCCTATGGGGCAGTAGAATTGGTAATCAAAGCGAGCTCTGTGCCGCAAAGTCACATGGTCTGGCTGCTGCGTCACAGCTGTGTGGAGAATACATTTTGGTGAGGGTGTGGGAGTTGCCGTTACCTGGCCCTAAAATAGCGGGCCTAAATTGTCAGTTATAGGGTGGTTCTAAAAAGAACCCTTGTGTTGATTAGTTGGAGCTACATATAAGTGCGGATGCACAGCTTCAAGGTATTCAGGAAAACTCGATTTCTGTGATCTGTGAAGTGTACTCCATCACTTCTGTAGATATCAGCCATATCAAAACATATGTTGTTGTTGTAGATGGACCCCATTTTGTGGTCTCTGAGTTATGCAGACACAGCTTTGTTGAGTTTCTTCCTAGATTTTTCAATCTGAGGACAAAATTGTTTTGACCATTTCCACTTCTGTCTCTGGCATATATTGGAATATAGAAAGACAGTTTGAGGGAAAAGTAACATCAGTTGTCCAAAGGTGTCCGTCATAATCATTTCCAAACCTACCCAAGTCAATGTGCCTGGGTCGTTTCCACCACAGTGCACAATCATCAGGTCAGGGTGTTGGAGATGCAAACAGGTTTTAACCAAAGGCAACAATTGGTGCCACTTCAATCCTCTCTGTGCAAACCATTTAACCCCTTGAGTGCCCATGACGAGATGGTCTCGTCATGGGCCGCGGTTGCGCTGTGCCCATGACGAGACTATCTCGTCATGAACCCCACCCACTAATGAAACGCCCGGCACAGGGCGTGGAAAGGGCGGGGCACTCAAGGGGTTAACGTCCACATTTTGTAAACCTAGGTCTAAGTCAATACGCCTCTGTTCTGCATACCTCTTGCACCAGAAAATATAGCTATGTCCTACGATCCACACTAGTATTTTGAAGGTATCGCTGGAAGGTATGGAAAGATGTCTGTAGCTCATGCAGTTCCTTGGTAGAACAAGAGATATGTTTAAAGATGGGGAACTGCTTTTTATTGCCATACAAAACGATACGTGATTGAGAGACGAAAAGCATTCTTTTTAAAAGTAGGGTGTACATTCGTTTTGTGGAAAAGCATCTTTGTGATTGGTTAAGAAAAAGCAGTTTCAACGTGGAGTACATATCATAAAAGTTATAAAGGATAAAAGGATAAAAGTTGTCAACTCAACCACATCTGCTACTTGCATTTTGAAGGCACTGTTCGAACTTAAAACAATCGTGAACTTTTAACCTGCACGTGCCGTTAAATGTTCGAGAAAATTTTGCAAAAAATATGGTTACGTTTAAAAAGATTGATGAACTTTTAACCTGCATGTGTTGGCACACTTGAAAATGACTTTGTGAGGGATTTAACCCGGGTTTTTTCTTCCGACCAAAAACAACATGTATTTGTTTTTAAATGCTTTGAAGAATTCTATGCTGTAATGCACAAGATTTTCAATTGAGACTAAGAAAGCCTTGAGAAAGCCCAGGTCGTACTGACCAGAGGGCGAAACACGTGTCGGCTGTTTGGTTACTGTACCATCATAAGAACCATATTTTATTAAATTAATAAAGACTTCATTCAAAACCAACATTGAACAACTGTCTTCCTCAGAAAACATTGAATTAAAGAAATATTGGTTTCATTATATCTACAATACTTAAAGAGGAGCAAATATTCAACACTTAAAAATACATTATTGAATATGAGGCTGGAGTGGTCCAGGGGCCTCAAGTACAAGCTCCTCATAAGAAGATTCAATTGAATAAAGGCAATATAATATCCAGCCGTAGGATTCTTGGACCTCGCTTCATTTCTTCTTCCTGACGTGTTGTAGAATGTTCTAGAAAGTGTGTTGATAGAAAACGTTGCACTTGTGACTTCTATGCATTGTTGAATATTTAAAAAAAACTGTTTATATGGAAAATTAAAAAGACACCAAGAGAGAGAAGTTTTGAAACCTAATCAAATCAAGGAACTATTCTAATTTGTTCTTTACATGTATTTATGTGTGGAGCAACAAAATTATAGACAGAACAGCACCAGGAAGAGGAAGAAGCAGGGAGTGGGGGGGACGGGGGAGATGGGCAGAATGGCAGACATGCATAATTTAGTATAGCACAAGTATAGACAAACAATGGCCAAAATGAAATACACCAATAAGGAGCACAAGTCACACAACTCGCCAACATCACACCAGTGAACGAGCATAGAAGTGAAAACCACGCTGCATTCATAGAGGATGTGTACAGAGGCAGGTTGTGGGATGTCTGCGACCGTGATCATCATGGATGAGATGCCCAGCATGTGGCACATGGGCGAGTTCACTGTCTGTTACATTGCAAACAGCTGCTCCTCCCTCCCACGAGCTGCCACACTTTTATACGGTGCAGTGTTGTATCTCGTGCACTCATACATCACACCATTGTAATGCCTATTTGTGCATGTGCTGCTGCATTCCAACTACACCATCACAGTGCCGTTTGGAGGTGGTGCATTTCACTTTACAACATCGACTGCTGCGGCCCTTGTGGCAGGCCACACCAGAACACAGAGACAGACTTACCGTACTTCCTGTACAGGGAGATGTCCGAGACACCCCGTTCCCGTTGTCGAATAGGTACACCCCTGCGCTGACCTATGTACTCCGGACCAGCACACGCCGGTTGTGCATGCAGGAGGATGCGTGCGCAGCTACATGTCCAGGCTCACTGCCAACGCTGAGGTGATAGCACACTGTGATGTGGCAGGGCTGGTGCCTATCATGCTAAAACAATGCCCAGAGGGACACACTTGCTCAGATGTGGGTTTGGGGGGAGTTGGCGGTCCCGGAGTTGTTCCAAAGAGTGTTGTGGCCCTCATGGGTATCTCTGTATCATGCTAATTTATTCTATGGCACCTGTGGGTGTTCTGGTGTGGCTCTTGGCTGTGTTCCATTTCATGGTGCTGGTAGTCGTCTTGCTTAACACCATCAGAAAGCAGGTGTAAAATCCCTGGTGCTAACGTGGCTAATCGCCAGAATTTGTTTCGCATTGTAGTTGGTGTGAAAGTTGTAATGTGATTTTTTGCGTGTGCAGGACAATATACGAACTGGGCAGTTTATCTAATGATGATCCAGCACCTGAAGCCCGATTCCCAACCAATATAAATACAATGAGGTTTCGTAAATGATTTTGTGTGTACACTGTGAGTGCAGCCACTACGTCAGTGCAATTCAATGTAGGATTTTAGTATTTAGAATAAATAAATAGGTGCACCTCGTGTCTTTTTGTACGGGAACGGCTAGTCTGCATTTCATTATCAGCACTTTAATGGAAGTAAAGTTGAGATAAATCTAACACACTATTCAGAAGTAAAGTTGAGATAAATCTAACACACTATTCAGATGTTGGTGGAAACTCCAGTCATCACCAGTATTCCCGTGATAAGTCCTACAAAATGTAAGACCATGGTGGACTTCATCAAATAACAGTAATAAGAACAAGAATGAGTTGCACAGTAGTTAAGAAAACAACCAGAAACGTTAATATTTTTTTTATCATATATCAACGATAAAATAATAAACAAAATCCAGAGAGAAAAAGAGAGGGAATGAAAAAAAGGGAGTGAGAAAGGGAGAAGAAAGAGAGAGTTAGAGAGATAGAATGAAAAGAAGGAAGAGAGGGAGAGAGAGAGAGAGAGAGGGGGGAGAGGGGGAGAGAAGGGGAGAGAGGGAGAGAGAGAGAGAGAGAGAGAGAGAGGGAGGGGGAGAGAGAGAGAGAGAGAGAGAGAGAGAGCGAGAGTGAGAGAGACACTGCCGCCCCTGCGTATCCATGAGCAAATATTTACCTGGTGCCACTGGAGTGTGCAGTAGTGGGCACTCCACGTTCCCGTCAAAACTCCGCACAACCCAGATATGTCGCTGAGTCCTGAGTCCTGAATGGCGGAGACCATATCAGGTGCTTGGCGGATCGCACAGATGTCGCTGAGTCCTGAGTCATGAATGGCGGAGACCACATCATCTTCTCCACGGCCCGGCAGATCTCACACATGTCACTGAGTCCTGAGTCATCAATGGTGGAGACCACATCAGCTTTTGGGGCCGCTGGAAGTTAAGTTTGTGTCACGTGGTGGTAAGCCCCTGATGGCCATATGAGCTTCGGGTGGCACTTAACCTGTGCATCTGAAGTCCGCGCCAAGGGGGTGGTAGGCCCCTGAGGGCTATACAGATTAGGGTGTGAGTAGCCGTCTGCAGAAGTTTTGAAAGACTCTTTATGGTTGAGACATGTGGAGCATCCGGCATCTAGTCAGCACCGGCAATAAAGGATGTGACGTTGTCGATCTATTATATTTGCATGGTCACATGGCCTGTGACGCATGTGCCGGACGGGTGTGGTGTGTGTGCAAACCTGCCCTGAGGGTGTGGGCGGGAGATGTGGAGAACTAGACCGCTGACCTGCACACCAACAGCGAGTACACCTGGGACAGATAGCTCTGTGGGGCCATAGTTTGAACATAATCTGAGTGGCGTGGCGTGGCTTGGCGTACAATGGAACAGGGCAGGGATAGCTACAATGGCATGGATGGCTCGTAGTACTGCATCTGTGAGTGGAGTGGGCGGGCCGCAGTTGTCCCTCTGCGAGCCTGGGTGGGAACTGTTCATAACTCACACTACATAAGTATTGAAAAATCATTTTGTGATTCAGTCCGTCAGCTGGCATTTGTCCGAGGTATTTGTGAAAACATATCAGTGTTCTTTCTGTGATAGATACCCCTTTGACGCTGCCTCTCCCCACATCAGCAGGTAACGCACCATCTTCCCACATTACCATCATACTCCCAACAACCTTCTTGGGCCCGGAAGTGTCCCTGTGCAGTTGGAAAAAGAAGAGTCATAGACATGTATAGATTTACATATAAAAAAAAAATTATTTAAAGAAAAGAACTACAAATAAGATTGAAGGGAGTCTGGTGCTGTAGTCGCTGGCACGAAGTTGGGGTGACTGCCATTCAGGATTCAGGACACAGTTACACATGTGGGATTGGTTTGTGTTAAAGAGGGCTAGTGGCACGACGTGCTGTTGGCCTTGCATATGGAAATATGCCTCACTGATCAGAGGGAGTCTGGTGCTGCGGTCGCTGCCACGGATTGGGGCGACTGCCATTCAGGACTCAGGACATAGTTACACACGTGGGATCGGGTTGTGTTAAACAGGGTTAGTGGGACTAGGTGTCACCGGCTTTGCATATTAAAGACTTGGGCTCACTGCCATTCAGGACTCAGGACACTATTACACATGTGGGATTGGCTTCTGTTAAAGAGGGTTAGTGGCACCAGAAGTATTGAGAGTGCATGAGCCTGTGATGATGCTTGGTGTGGATGGGACGCACTGGGAGCAATGTGTCTTGGCTATAGGACTGCGTCATGTGGAATCACAACTCTATCTGAATTGTGAGGCCTGCTGATCGTAGTGTAGGCCAGAGGTAGTGGTGAGCAAGGGCCCACAGCCACGTGCATATGTTGGTGGTGTCACCGGCCTGCATAGTGCAGGTTCAGTGGCACTACTTGTCGCCAGCCTTCAATATGAAAATACTCCTCACTAATCGAAGGGAGTGTGGTGGTGTGGTCGCTGTCATGACATGTGGCATTGGCTTGTGTTGGACAGTGTTAGTTGGCACCACGTGTCCAAAATTCAAATTGCGAGGTCTGCTGCCCGCACTGTAGACTGCTGAGTGTTCGTTTGTACTTGAAAATGAATTTGGTGATTGTACTAAAGATATAACTGATATAAAAAATGTTCAAGAAGAAAGGATACTAAAAGGATATTATGTAGATTTGAGGCCTGTAATAGTTAATGCCTAGTGACTCTGTAGCTAATGAATGAAGAAATAGTTTGCATTGGGAGCCCTAGTGAATGCAGTGTAGGCATATGATGAAAAGATGAAATAAGTATAGAATACACTGACGAAGTGTTGTATTTTCTGAGTACAATCTTGTTGTTAGAAATTAGCATTTAAAAATGGAATTGCGAGTTGTACTGCCTGCAGTGTAGACTGCTATTCCATTTTATTTTTCATTTGAAGATTAGTTTGGTCATTGTAGTAAAGCTATAACTGATATAAAAAAAAGTTCTTGAAGCAAGGATACTAAAAGGATAATATGTAGGGTGTAGGACTGTGATACTTATTTGCCTACTGGAGTCTGTAGTTGCATATGGAAATACCCCTCACTGATGAAAAGGAGCGTGGTAGTACGGAGTTGGGGTGACTGCTAATCAGGACTGAGGACAGTTACACATGTGGGATTGGCTTGTGTTGAACAGAGTTATTGGCACCACATGTCGCTGCCATTGCATATGGAAATATGTCTAACTGATCAAAGAGAGTATGCTGCTGTGGTTGCTGCCACGGACTTGGGGTCACTGCCATTCAGGACACAGTTACACATGTGGGATCGGCTTGTGTTAAAGAGGGTTAGTGGGACTACGTGTCGCTTGCCTTGCATATCGAAATATGCCTCAGTGATCGAAGGGAGTGTGGTGTAGTGGTCGCTGTCAGGGATTTTGGGTGACTGCCATTCAGGACTCAGGACACAGTTACACATGTGGGATCGACTTGTGTTGAACAGGGTTAGTGGTAGTACATCTACATTCCTAGTTTGAATTTTATAATGAGTACCTCTGCAATAAATATAAACATAGTTGGGATTTTAAATTATGTTATTTGTTTTTCAAACTACACAACAGTATTATCTTCCATTTGTTGATCAACACCTAGATATATCCAACTGTTATTTTCTGTACAGTTCTCTTGACTAGCAAAGAAATGCAAGTCTATATCATCACAAATTTGTTTTATAACATTTATATTAAAACTCGATTTCGTGCCGCAGGAAAACCTAGACTTATCCAGATGGTTCCTGTTGACTTTGAATATAAACTTGCTGATGTCTATCGATCTGAACACTGGTAGGATGCAATTTATCGATGTGAAAGTATCTTCAAACTGAAGCTGTACATTTTTTTCCTAAGTGTCTTTTCCTGTGAAATTTCTTCCCACATTTCTTTCAATTCTTTCTTCTCAGAGTTGGTAATATATGACGTGACAGTGAGAAACAGCAATTGAGTTATGTGCATCATATTTATGTTCATATTTGCATTTCACATCTTCAAAATCTCCGTATTGTAATCATTATTGTACTTTGATGCTTCTGTTCTTTTTAAATTATAAGTATTTTTGGGTGATTTTCGAGTGATGGTATGTCTCATTGCTGACATAAAACTGTTCACTTTTCCTTTGGAAATTACTGGACGTGGAAAGGGAAATCGACAGTTTGTGTAAAATTTATCTTTTACGTTATGTTTTCCACATTGATGACTTGGATATGCACATATGCCACACTAATCAAAGGGAGTCTGGTGCTGTGGTCGCTGACAAGTTGGGGTCACTGCCATTCAGGACTCAGGACACAGTTCCACTTGTGGGATCGGCTAGTGTTGAAGACGGTTAGTGGTACCATTTGTTGCTGGTCACCCACAGTGTAGGGCAGAGGTAGTGGTGAGGTAGGGTCCACAGCCATGTGCATACGTTGGTGGGACCAAAGAAACCTTGCGTAGTACTGGTTCAGTGGCACCACGTGTCACCGGTCTTCCATGTGGAAATACTCCTCGGTGATCAAAGGGAGTCTGGTGCTGTGGTCGTTGCCATTGAGGACTCAGGACACAGTTACACATGTGGGATCGGCTTGTGTTGAAGACGGATAGTGGTACCATTTGTCGCCGGTCGCCAACAGTGCAGGGAAGAGGTAGCAGTGAGCTAGGGTCCACGGCCACGTGCATACATTGGTGGCCCCCCGGCCTACGTAGTGCAGGTTCAGTGGCACCACGTGTCGCCAGCCTTCAATATGAAAATACTCCTCACTAATCGAAGGGAGTGTGGTGGTGTGGCTGCTGTCATTCAGGACTCAGGACACAGTTACACATGTGGGATCGGCTTGTGTTGAAGACGGTTAGTGGTACCATTTGTCGCCGGTCGCCCACAGTGTAGGGCAGAGGTAGCGGTGAGCTAGGGTCCACAGACATGTGCATACATTGGTGACCCAAACAAACCTTGCGTAGTACAGGTTCAGTGGCACCACGTGTCGCCGGTCTACCATGTGGAAATACCCCTCGGTGATCGAAGGGAGTCTGGTGCTGTGGTCGCTGCTATTGAGGACTCAGGACACAGTTACACATGTGGGATCGGCTTGTGTTGATGACGGTTAGTGGTACCATTTGTCGCCAGTCGCGCACAGTGTAGGGCAGAGTTAGCAGTGAGCTAGGGTCCACAGCCACGTGCATACGTTGGTGACCCAAGCAAACCTTGCGTAGTAGAGGTTCAGTGGCACCACGTGTCGCCGGTCTTCCATGTGGAAATACCCCTCACTGATCAAAGGGAGTCTGGTGCTGTGGTCGCTGCCATTCAGGACTCAGGACACAGTTACACATGTGGGATCGGCTTGTGTTGAACAGGGTTAATTGGCACCACGTGTCGCCGGTCTTCCACATTGTAGGTCGGAGGCAGCGGTCAGCAAAGGCTCACAGGCAGGTGACGTTGACTTGAGCTGCACAGATTGGGGACATTTGGTCTTCTTAACCCATTCTAGTCTCTTACACAATTTGCGTCGCTACTAATGTTGAATTTTGAAGCATGTAACTCTAGTGTAGGGCGGAGGCAGCGGTCAGGATGGGCGCACAGACAAGTGGTGTTGAGTTGAGCTGCACAGTTAGTGGCAACTGGCGTACTTAGTGTGTGCGTACCCTGCGATGGGACGTGGTCCCGGCGAGCCGCACTGGGAGCAATGTGTTTTGTCTAAAAAATTCGGTGTTGATAAGGCCACGTGGCGATGACTTATGGTGCAGTGAATTAGTAGCACCTGAAGCACATAGCGTGTATGCACCCTGCGATGATGCATGGTCTGGGTGGGCTGCGCTGGGAGCAACGTGTCTTGCGAACTGGACTGCGATATTTTCAATCGCCCCTACATCTGAATTGTGAGCCGTGCTGTCCGTAGTGTAGATCAAAGGCAGTAGTCAGTACAGACATAAGTCTGCGGTGCTGTGCTTCTGGTTTCGCAGGGGACCTGTGTCAAGGAGGCCCGCGGTTATGGCGGCTGTCACGTGCCAGGGTGAGGGCTGCCATTCTGACAGACTCGTTGGTCTTCCCACAAGTGAACCACACCTAGGGCCTGGTCTATTTATTCATATTCCTATGTTGGAGTGGCACATGTTGGAGCAGCCCACTCCCCTTCCAATTCCAGGGGGGACAACACAGCTACATGACTGAGATCTTCCCCACTGCCTGAGGTAACACTGTGCACTACAGTACAAGTATCAATAGTATATCTCCACATGGAGAGGTTTGTGCTTTGCATAGTGAGGTTTGTGCAGCACATGAGCGTTACACTTGGCATTGTGTGGTTTATCAGTGATGGGTGGTTTGCCTCCTTCATATATAGTTGGTTGCTCATCTCCCAACATTCAGCTATTGTGTGGATGTGGAGCATGGCATTTTAGGAAGGTCCATTGTTCTGTTTTGTGCTGCCTCGATGGTAGTAGGGGGATGGTCTGGGGGAGGTTCTAGTGGTGGTAGGGCTGGGTATTGTGGCATTGTTGGGTGTCCGAGCTGGATGATCAGTAGCTGTATCACGTGTTGGTCTTTAGATGTGGCTGTGAGTTGGGTCGATATAACGGAGTAGATACTCGACCTCCTTACAACAGTTAAAGGTTGATGTTAATTTGTTACTGCTAACTCGGCTTATCGCCTGCTTTTTGGATCGCATTGCAGATTTGGCTGGTTGTTGAAAATATGGGGAAGTGGTGTTTTCGTGTTTTTTTGCATGGGAATGCCTACTGTGCATTTCATTAGCATTAGATGTGGCTCTTGTTTGTGGCAATTTTGTTAGTGTAAGGTATTGATGGAAGAGTGGTGAGATTTGCAGTTTTCACCAAGTTGAGACTAGGGTGATAATTAAAAAACACAGAAAAAAAGATAGGTGTAATGAACGTTATAAATAGAAATTAGCATTTAAAAAACCTTTGAAATTCACTGAAAAAAACATAGATTTCAGGCACGTTATAGTTAGAAATTAGCATTTAAAAAACCTTTGAAATTCACTGAAAAAACCATAGGTTTCAGGCACGTTATAGTTAGAAATTAGCATTTAAAAAACCTTAGAAATTCACTGAAAGAAACATAGGTTTCAGGGACGTTATAGTTAGGAATTAGCATTTAAAAAAACCTTAGAAATTCACTGACAAAACCATAGGTTTCAGGGATGTTATAGTTAGTTGGACATTTGACTCATATCAAACCAGAGAAATTCGCCTGTTATAGTTAGTTGAGCTAACTTGAAATCACCCCCCACAATGCACTGCTGATGACGTCACATATTACATCACTCATGACATGGTCAGTGACATCACTGATGACATCTCAAATGACACCACTGATGACATCACTGATGACATCATCCACGTGAAAATCAGATGCACCTGATCCGACCCTAATATAATACTTGATACACCCAGTCTAAAATACAGACTATAATTTTCAAAACCATGAACACACCAATACCAGTTAGTGCATATCCACTCTCTAATTTATAGGTCTACACACATACATTAATTCAACTATACACTCACTCATACATACAGTAAGCCATCAATACAGCATTATCATATGCAGTCACATATCTATACAGACACTCAGACACTGCCTCTCATTCTTAGAGTTATTCACACACCTAGTCAGTAATGGAAATAATCAATAACACTTTCATTTACTCACCTGTACAATTATACACATACCACATCACTTATTTAAACATATACTAACGCATACTTACACTCTAATACAATAACTAATACAAGGACACACTGATCCTTACAGGCACTCTCACAATCACTCATTCTCACATACAGTCATTTATATAGTCCAACACTCATATATACTGCCTTTCACATATGGAGTTACTCACATGTACCCCTGAGGCATCCATTCACTCACCAAGACACTCATACACACACTCGCTCAGCCATACAGACGTTCACAGATACAGACTTGAACACATCTACCTAGTGAATTAGCCACTCACACATCTATGCAGGTACTCATACAGGTACGCAGACAAGCAATGAATAGCTCATATAGATCCTCATTTAGTTGCTAACCAAACCATGGAACTGCTTACACATCAACTAACAACCTAAACTGTGTGAATGTCTATATCAGTCGCTAGCACATGCATTAAGCAAGACACAATTAATTAGTCACTTATACAGTTAGTGGCACACCTGCTTAATCATCAATGCTGATTCTTATACACTCATTCATTCTTTTCAATACACCTTGGTATATATATATTTATAAAACACATTTAACCTTTACAGAAACACACATTCACTGGATGATGTCATCAGTGATGTCATCAGTGATGTCACTGACCATGTCACGAGTGATGTAATATGTGATGTCATCAGCAGTGCATTGTGGGGGCACGAGTTATAGTTAGCTCAACTAACTATGACAGGCAAATTTCTCTGGTTTTATATCAGTCAAATGTCCAACTAACTATAACGTCCCTGAAACCTATGATTTTTTCAGTGAATTTCTAAGGTTTTTTTAAAATGCTAATTCATAATTATAATGTCCCATTCAGTTAATGTATGTATATATATATATATGTAGTTACACAGATAACGAAATTGCCCTTGGTGTCATGCTTCATCATAGGGGTCTTCCCGCCCCGCTGCGGGACGGGGCGTGCTACGACCTACGACTACGCTGGAGCACTGATAGTGTAGTGCTATGTGTAATGCAAGGGGGAGGGTCTGGAGTGTATGTAGGTGGGTGAATTAAAAAAGAACCTGGCCTCGTTAGACATAAAACATTTTAATAGGTCAAGGGAGGCTGGTGCTATTAAAAAGGTTGTGCGGAGATGTCCTGCGTAATGTGCGGATACTCCTAATGAGTCAACATGTTTCGATGCTACAAGGCATCTTCATCAGGACAAGGAAAAGATCAATCCTATATTATCTATGTTTACTTGATTTAGAGACTATTAATGTATGTGGGAATACAGTCAATAAAGCATTTATATACAATACCTAATGGTATGCCTTAATCAGTGTCTGAAAGAAAGAAAAAAGAAAAAATAATAACTGAATGTCCCAGGAAGCGTAACACGTAGTACCTGCAAAATTAAGCAGTTCGCCACATTGTGACATTTAGTGTTGTTTAACCATAAGCCTTTAACGCAAAAAAGGTGTAGTGACCTGTTAAGGAAAAAGGAGACAGTACAAGACACACACACAAAAAACAGAAAACACACACTCTATCGTAATACTCTCAATTGGTGAGTAGAGCTATAAAAAATAGGAAAAAAGCATAAGTCTGGTACATACTTATATATATGAGAAAGCAATGCCTCATGAACCTCAAGAACGGGTGGATAGGACGAGGTTACTTGATACTGGTGGGAGAAAGAAAAAGAGTCTTTTACCATCCGGTAATGCTGGAAGTAAGAGAGACGTCTGGTCCCTGTGACGGCTATGCCGTACTTACGTGCCCTGCTTAAGTCCCTGTCTCAATGTGAGTCCATCCAGCGGTTCCGCTGTACTGCGAGAGAGTACTGAAGGCACTCTATTTATGAGGGCATTAATTGGTGAAGACCGGGAAACGGTTTCACCTGAATCGTGTTGGTCATCCGGGTTTGTGATGTAGTTGCACTTCCGGTAGTGCTAACAACGAGACTAGAGCGTTGACTTGAGTTGAATGTGGGTAGACGGAAGGGAGTCTGCGGAAGCAGTACACCCAAAGTTTAGAAAGCAAAGACATTCTAAGCTGTCTGATGGGTGGTGGCCAAAATATGTGATACATTCAAAGCACTGGTGATTATGATTTATCCGAGAATGGTAGAAGTAAGTAGTGAGCTTGGTCCAAAAGAAAAAGAAAAGTAATAAAAACCAATAAAAACGTGGTCACAGTGCATTTCGCTAATCCTCAAGAGAGTGGTCAATGCACACGAAATAAAACATGCGCTGTTCTCAGTGATATGTGTCACCGGTCACGTTGACCCGTTAGCGCTAATGTGGGTTGTGATCAGCTCAATGGAGAGCAGGATTAACATAACAAAGAATAAACTAAACATTGTCTGGGGTGGATCATTAGCTTCACAGGACCCCGGAATTATTTTATAAATTCTTGAAGAAGGAGAATTTGATGTTCTTGGATATACCCTCATAATCATAATTGGGACATTCAGTTATTATTTTTTCTTTTTTCTTTCTTTCAGACACCGATTAAGGCATACCATTAGGTATTGTATATAAATGCTTTATTTACTGCATTCCCACATACATTAATAGTCTCTAAATCAAGTAAACATAGATAATATAGGAGGGAGCTTTTCCTTGTCCTGATGAAGATGCCTTGTAGCATCGAAACATGTTGACGCAGGACATCTCCGCACCACCTTTTTAATAGCACCAGCCTCCCTTGACCTATTAAAGTTTTTTATGTCTAACGAGGTCAGGTTCTTTTTTAATTCACCCACCTACATACACTCCAGACCCTCCCCCTTGCATTACACATAACACTACACTATCAGTGCACCCGCGTAGTCGCAGGTCGTAGCATGCCCTGTCCCGCAGCGGGGCGGGAAGACCCCTATGATGAAGCATGACACCAAGGGCAATTTTGGTGTGTGAGGGGTATTTAAAGAAACACAGTGTGCGTCCAACCACCGTAGGATACACACCTTCCATTACCCTAGATATCTGACCCCAGTTTTTCCCCCCAGAGGTGGATTCCTTTGTTTTGTAACTGATTCTTTGTGGAGGATATATCCACCTTCGATGCCCTTGTAGGGCGTTACCTCTACACTGCCCAATCTTGTTATCTATAGTTACACAGATAACGACAACTCAAGCCAATACCAGCATACATTCTAAGCCCCCCCCCAACCAACTCTCTTTCTCGGCAAATCGACCTTCAATCGCATCATGGGCAGAGACTCTATTGATATTTTCAACGAACAAATTACAACACAAATAAAAAAACTACATTACAAGCTGGAAAATTCTAAGAATAAAACCAACCAACGCATCATGAACTATCACAAATTAACGACTCGATTTGAAAGTGACAATTCCATTGTAATCAGGAGCGTGGATAAAGGTGGAAATATAGTAATTTGGGATAAAGAAGAGTACACCAAGGAAGCATTGTCACAATTATCAGACCACTCTTGTTATTCCAAAAGCAATGGAGCAGAATTGAAACAAATACAAAAATTACAACACTCAACTTAATTCATGGAGAACCAAAAATCTGATAACTTGTGATGAATATAACTTCCTGAAAAATGAGCATCCTGTGACACCTACGATTTATTTTATCCCTAAATACACAAACATGCAGAACATCCGCCAGGAAGACCCATTCTCTCAGCACGCAATAGTATTCTAGAACATACGTCACAATATGTTGGTTACGTTTTGCAAGGACATGTCCAGTCATTACCATCATATGTGCAAGATACTAATGACTTTTTAACCAAACTGAATGAGTGTGATTGGCAAGAAAATTACCTATTGATTACTCTTGATGTAACCTCTCTTTACACAAGTATACAACATAGAGATGGATTGAATGCCCTCCAATATTATTTATCCAAGAGATCAGATTCTTTGATATCACACAGCAAAATGCTTATTGATATGGTAACCTTTTGCTTAGACGACAATATATTTATGTTTAACAACATGTTTTTTAAGCAAATTAGGGGCGTAGCCATGGGAGCCAGCTTCTCCCCCAGCTATGCATGTCTTCACATGGGCTGGTGTGAGGAGCTGGTGGTCCACAAAAAATTTCAGTTTGAATGTCAAAACAACATCATCGTATGGCTGCGATATATTGATGATCTTTTTGTTATTTGGTCAGGATCAGAACAGTCTGCACTCAATTTCATCAATGCTTTGAATGATAACCCTTTGAATGTACAATTGACAGCAACAAACAGTGCCGAGACGGGCAATTTTTTAGATATGCAAGTTTATATAAAAAACAACAAGATTGAAACAAAATTGTATCGTAAAGAAACGGCAGGCAATGCTATCTTGCACGCTACTAGTGCACACCCAAGCCATCTTCTCAATAGCATTCCCTACGGGGAAATGCTTAGACTCAGAAGAGTTAATAGTGATCTCGAGATTCTTAAACAAACCCAAACTGAAAGTAAGGCCAGATTTTTAGCAAGAGGCTATACATCCAAGATAATTGACAGCGCTATTGCCAAATCAATGAAAGTAGAAAGTTCAGATCTACTATGTGGCAAACAGACAGCCAATTCCAGTGATACTCAATAATTAGCCACTCAAAAGCCTGAACAATCTAATTTTAGAGTAATCCTGAAATTTAAAAAGCAAAATAAGGAGATTTGTAATATCCTCCAACAAAACTGGCCATTGGTTTTAGATGATCCAATCATAGGAGCTGATTTGCCTAATAACTTAACCATCACTTACAGTAGGGCTAAGTCAATGAGAGGCATTCTGGTCAAAACTAATTCTGATGTCTTAGATAATTGCAATTGGCTATTGACACACAAGGGTTTTTTTAAATGCAAGATATGCAAAGCCTGCCAACATGCAAAAAAATCCTTTAACGTATGTGACTCCCTTTGGCCCTAGGCAGTTTAAAATCAACAAACTTCTTACATGTAAAACGGAATATGTAGTGCATGTCCTTGTTTGCCCATGTGGCCTCCAATATATTGGAAGTACCAAACTACAGGCACACAAACGCATTTTACAACACTTGCGAGCAATTAGTAATCAGGACAATACCTATCCTGTGGCCAGACATTTTAGGGATATACATAATTCTAACAATGCTAATCTGAAATACTATCTCATAGATTCAGTTCCAGCCAGCTGCAGAGGTGGTAATAGAGAAGAGGCACTGCGTAGGTTAGAAACCAAATATACTCTATTAATGGATTCTAAACAGCCCAAAGGGTTAAACGTAACTGAAGATCTTTATACTTGCATAGGATCACCATTAACTGCACTTTTCAAAGAACTCTCTTGCACTCTTATTAAGATGAAATGTAAATCTCAGTTATCATTTTCTATACTTGATGACCCAAACTGTTCCCTTCTGTACATATTTTAACATTTTAGAGATATGCGGACCCATATTTAACTATTTATATATTTGCATATTTTTATGACTTTTATAGTATTTATTTATTTATTTGATGGCCATGATCCCTATCTATGAGATATGTATGAACAATTGTCTTCATTTCAATTTTTTATTGAATTACTATCTGATGAACTGCATTGTACATATTAACAAAAATCTCTCAAAAAAAATCTCTCAGAGGCACAATTTGATACGTCCATGTTTTAGCTTCTTTTGACTTACCACCACATCAATGTCTGGGCCACTTTTCGGCCTTTTTTGAACAGCCAAAGTTGATTTATTTAAATACTTTTAGACCAAGCACAAGATTATTCCTTAGACATGCCTTACGCGATATGAAACATTGCCTAACGCCTCTAGTATATTGGTATTCTTCTGTCAAGACTAGTGGTGATGTCAAAACAAGATAACAGAATTGTAGATATAAAGAAATATTTTTTCTTCCTTTTTACACTTTTATACACAGCACATTTACACAGAAGTTTAATAATTAGACAGTCTTTAGGATTTAATTTTGCCAAACCAACCCATATTTTGGAGATATAAGATATTTGGGATTTAGATAAATATCAATATCTAGGATTTAACCTATGGATGTTTTAAATATATTAGACAACAGGTTGACAAGTTTCATTCGATAAAAATTTAAAATTATAGTATGTAAACCCACAGAGGTATCTATTAACTTGGTTCAATGATTTTACATTTAAGTACCCACTTTTATTTACTGAATACCATATTTAGGACGAAATGCAACAGAAATCAACAAAGTGCATTTTTTTACCCAAAGGTCTAATTGCTGCTATAACTTATTACCAATCGATTTTTATTTGGTTTTAACCTGATGTCACATTGGCTCTCAATGTTGGCTTATTATTAGTGACTACAAATTAATTAAATTGCTCAAACATAGAATGAACTACAAAATGAAAGATGTCATCTATGTCTATGAGTGTCGTTACAACACGCTATTCGCTTTTTATGCACTGTCACTTTAAAAGGCAAAAAAAACTTTCGTAGCATTGTCATGTGAACAAGACTCCGTGGGAGTTGAAATGCGTAATGGCGACTGCTAATTAAATAACATCATAGCAAAACAAGTGGTCCGAGTTCGTGATTTCTCGCCAGAACTGGAGTGTGATGGTGTTTGCAGTATATATATATACTCATTTTGGAGCATACTTCGTCTTTAGCAAATATTGTCTACAGTATCTAAACAGATAAATGTATGAGAAAAACAGGTTTATTTTTATATTTATTATGATATCTTTATTCAACCTTTCCCATCTTCATTTTATTAATGGGGTGTGCAAAACTGCATAATATTTCCTCATGAATCTTCAGGAAATTCCGTGAAAATTAGTGAAGTTATGTTATTGTAGTAAAATGTAATTTGTTGGCATCTCACAACACTTTTTTACCTAAACATGCACCTCTCATCAAAAGATGCCTCCAGGCACTGGCTAGTGCAGAAAATTTATAGTGGCAAGATATTTCAAAATCCAAATGCCTTTATAGTAGGCCAGAGAGCGCTCAGTTGAAAAAGTCAGTGAAATCACGTAATATGACATGTTGAGAAGAGAAATTTCCCAAACTTTGAGTATAGATAAGTTTGGGAATTTCACTGGTGCAATTACAATTATGCCCAGGCCTATTATCAGTGTATTTGTTCCTATTAAAAACACAAAAGCTAATATCCCCAAGTAGGAAATACTGAACTTCTAATGAAAGCTGACCACAGTATGGCTGATATTTAAAGTGCAAGCCAAATCCAAGTCCGTTTACGACATAAGCCATATGGTAAGTTAAATTCTTGGAACATGACATTTAGATAAACCACAAACCTGGATGAACTAATATTGTTTCAGAGAGCCGTCGTTTCTTCCAACGAGAAATGTGCATTCCATGTAAAAACCTATGAAGGTGCTCTCTCAATTATACAGGAGCAGGTCCCTAGGTCAGCTCCCCACTGCTGCTGCAGGCTGAGCTCCTGCTCAGCCTGTAATCGCTGCTCTCAACCTCTTCCCATAACCTTGTTTTCCTGCCACCTAACTTTAACCTTTTTGCCTCCTTTTTACATCCATAAACAGTCTTTTTTTCCCACCTAAAACTTAATCTATTGACTCCATACACAGTCTTTTTTCCCACCTGCACTAAACCTTTGCTTCCTTTTTCATCCATAAATGGTCTTTTTTCCCCACCTAAAGGTAACCTTTTGCCTCCTTTTGCCTCCATTTACAGTCTTTTTTCTCGCTTCAACATAACCTTTTTGCCTCCTTTTGCCTCCATAAGCAGTCTTTTTTCCTGCCTAAACCCAACCATTTGCTTCCATAAACAGTCTTTTTTACTGCCTAAACTTAACCTTTTTGCCTTCCTTTTGCCTCCTTAAACAGTATTTTTCCCACCTAAAATTAATCTTTTGCCTCCATAAACAGTCTTTTTCACACCTAAACATAACCTTTTGCCTCCTTTTTGCTTCCATAAACAGTCTTTTTTCCCACCTAAGCTTAACCTTTTTGCCTACCTTTTGCCTCCATAAACCTTGTTTTCCTCTCACCTAATAAAACTTTATCCTCCTTTTTTACTCCATAACCTTCTTTTTCTCCCACCTATTCATGACCTTCTCTCCTGCCAACTGCGACTCTTTTTTCCCTGTTTTGTAATATTCCATCTTTTTCCTAATCATATTTTCTGATTCCTTCCTAAACTTAACCTCTTTCACCTTCCCAAGTCCTTCCTTCTCCTAACCCTATCCAGCAACCCAACCCTTCTTAGAAAGCTACTTAATGGAGGCCGCAGCGGGCCCGTGCTGCAGATGCACAAAAGTCAAGCTCGTGTCTGGACCATGACCAGTGACCGTGACTAGTGCCAGGACCCCTTGATCTCTAACCACTCACTGCTACTCCAGAGCCAAGTTAACTGCCATGATCCCAGGACCTTGCAACGACTTCTGCATCCTCACATGCCCTGAATCAATGGCAGGACCCTTCCCCTGCCGACATTGCCATTTGTGCTGCAATGTCGACCCACACACCCCTCGAAACCCAGGCCTATAGCCACCGACAAAAAAGAAATCCAATGCTTCCTGATCAACCCTCAATCACTCCACAAACACACTACTGAAAGCTGGGACACTATCACCCTCCTCACCACAGACATCATCTTCCTCACGGAGACATGGCTCAACCCAGCTTCTACACTAGACATCTACACCGCCACCCCCAGTGGCAACAAGATCATACACCGAGACAGAGTCAACAAACACGGAGGTGGTATTGCCATCATCCACAAAGAGTCCTTCCAATGCACAGCAGCTGCTGACGACACCACCCCCATTATGGAACTCCTCAATTTCAAACTCAAAATAGACAGAAAGCCCACCATTGGGAGCACACCGGCACAGAGACCACTAGGACCACGCCTCGCCTTCTGCAAGGACATCTCTGACTTCCTGCCCCCCCTTTGCGATCCACTGCAAGAACTTAATCTTCCTCAGAGACCTCTGTTTCCACATTGACGACCCAAGCGATGCCAACAGTGCAAACTAAATATAGAACATGAACAACCTCGGCCTCACCCAAATCATCACCGGCCCCACACGCATAGCTAGACACACTCTGGACCCAATCTTGACAGCCAGCAACAGATTCAAATAGAGCCACACCTCGGAGATCACCTGGTTTTACCACTCATTCGTCCACATCCTCATCTTCACCACCCCCAATACCACCACTGACCAGACCAGCACTGTCCATAGGAGCTGGAACAAGGTAACGTAAAATCTATGGACCAACACACTCAACAACTCCACCCCCAGACACCACCATCAAACTCAAGGTGGCCACCAAAATGTCAGCACCTGAATCAATGAATGAGCCAACACCCCTCAAACCCACAAAGTAAGTACACCCTCCAAACACACCAGCTAGTTCACTCCTGAATTAAGTCTCCAGAAGCAATTGAAAACAACTAGAAAGAATCTGGTGCACCAACAAAACACCAAGAGACCGAGCCACCTTCAAAGTGGCTCTCAATAAACATCACATTTACCCAAAAAATACTACCACCCACTAAGCTAGCTCCAACCATAGCAAGGAACTCTTCAGCATCCTCAAAGAGTTCATACGCTGAGGACGCTCAGCTCATATTCTCCCTATCCTCAAACCCCACAAATGCCAAAACCGATTTCCACAGGTGCATGACCAGCATAGCCAGCTGGATGCAAGAAAATTCCCTCAAACTCAACACTGACAAAACAGAGGTGCTCATCTTTGGGAGCAACACCTCCCCATGGAATGACTTCTGGAGGCCAGGGGAACTGGGTCCCTTGCCCACTCTCACAGACCACACAAGAAACCACAGCATCATACTCGACAACAAACTCACCATGTAGCAGCAGATAGACGCTCAGACTGGTTCCTCACCCTCCGCATGCTCCGGAAAATATTCAAATGGCTCCCCATCAACCCCATACGCACCATCACCCAAGCCCTCATCACCAACCACCTGGACTACACAAACTCCCTCATCATGGACATCACCTCACAACTACTGAGCAGACTGAAAACCATTCAAAACGCAATAGCCAGGCTCATCCTCGACCTCCTGAGAACAGCCCACATCACCCCCCACCGCGAAGTGCTCTACTGGCTTCCCGCCCAAAAAGGTTCCAGTTCAGATTGCTAACCCATGCCTACAAGGCCCAGCACAACAAAGGACCAGCCTACCTCAACCACAGACTGAACTTCCACCTACCCGGCAGGCAACTGCGCTCTGCCTCCATCTCCCTCGCCCACGTGTCCGCTTTCACAAAATCAGAAGCAGTGGCAGCACTTTCTCCTACTTGTCAGCCAAGACCTGGAATGGCCTGCCACTCCACCTTCGGACTTTACCCACCCTACAGCAGTTTAGATATGGCCTAAAAACCTGGATGTTCGACTGACAACTCCCAGCAGCAGCTCTTCCCCCAGCACCTGGATACCCTCACAGGTGATAAGCAGCGCTCTACAAATCGTTGATTGATTGATTGAGGCAGTGCTCATGGTCAGCGGAAGAGAGATGACAGTTTCTGCAACTGTGCAGGATTCTAGAGTCAAAGAAAAGCTTGTCATCCAGGTTTAAATTTTTGGGTGAAATCGGAAATCGTCCTGCTGATGGATGGATCTTTTAGGCAGACAATTAGTTATGCATGAATTCATTCTACCGGATAATGCATCATTAAACAAATAATATCCTGTGATATTCTGTACATGAGAGAGTCTTCAGCAAAAACCAAGAGACCCAAAGGATGGTTTGAGACTGAACTGTAGTTAAATCTAACAATTTAAGAGTATTTTGTTTTAGGAAGGTTGACAGCAATAGTGTATAGATTGCTTGGTTTTTTGGCTATGCAAAGAGACATTCACAGGAGAGCCAGAAACACATTTTAGAAATGTAAGACATGTTTTGTAAAGATTATAGAATAATTAGATTACAACTATTATAGATTATAGAAATGCTATTGGATTTTTTCACCAAGGGCTAGAGGGAAATCTCTCAGTATTATGTTAATCTTTTCATACAGCGTAGAGAGTAAAGACATCACTGTTTGTCTTTGCATGATCTTTTTTGTCCTGACACCATTGGTGTAGCACCCCCCTCAAACCTTTTGCATTCCCTCCTCTTTTTTTTGTCAATGGGCTCTGTTCTCTTCACCAGTGTTAGCCAGTGCAAAAGTGCTTGTGCTTTCTCATTAAAAACATGTTAAAATTGGCCAGCACCTAACATTTAGTTTACTTGTAAGTCTCTAGTGGATCAGTACTACATATACCAAGGGCTTGTAAATGAAATGCTACTGGTGGACTTGCAGAACCCATTGCCCCACCCACTAAAGTAGCCTTTTACAACTCAGGCCACGAACTGCAATCCGCAATGCAGTTTGAAACAGCCATTCTGACATGGCAAAATCAACCTTTTGCCAGGCCTAAACCTTCCCTTTTAATACATATGTCACCCCTAACATAGCTCTTAGAGGCTCATAGGGCAGGCTGCATTGCATTTAAAGAGTAGGACATGTGTGCTTATGTGTTACATGTACTGGCAGTGAAAAAAAAAACCGAAAGTTGTTTTTCACTGTTGCAAGGCCTACTTCTCCTATTGGCTAACACTGAGTTGCCTTATTACATTTAAGAAATAATAACTTTTGATTCGGTACAGATAGAACTATACCGTTTACACTCAGATGAATTGTAATTTAAAATCATCCTTAATGGTAAACTTGGATTTTAAGTCACAACTCTGAAAATTCAGTTCAGAAAGCTGCTATTTTCTTGTCCTAATCATTTGGCCTCTGCTAGTGTCCTGGGTCACATGGCTGTCAATGGCTCTGCTTTAGGGGGTTTTGTGTTCCTTGCAGACAGTGACAGAAAGGGGGCTGGATGTGGGCAGGGTGGGCCATCCTGCCAAGGTAGCTGGCGGCGGAGCTGTGCTCTGCCAGCCCTGCACTTCAAAGGTCTGGTATTGTGCATCTGAATAATGGGTCCACCTTCTGGAAATGCCAAAAGTCCACACTGGATGAATCCCTACTTTATACTCCAAGGAATCTCTGAAAACACTCGTTTTCAAGGAGGCAACCACCATCCTGCCTGCAAGAAGGGACAAGGTCCTCTCTAGCAATCTCTCAGAGAGCCTCGCATTACCCTGGCTTGAAGGTGTGTCTCGTAGTAAGAATACAGCATATCTAACTCCCCAGAAGAAGAGAGGTCCTTAAATGGGTCCATGCTTACATGGCTCTCCATATATTCTAGGTGATATGAAAGATCTAAGGCAGCACATTAGGTAGCATCTGAATCATAAATAGCTAAATACATGAGGCCAGTGTCAAATGATAACCTGAACGGCATAGAATGCCTTAAAATTGCATAACATGCATAGCACAAGACGCCTTCTCAAGTATCTCTGATGCATTTTGTGTTAGGAATCAGCTAGTTCACACAGATGACCCGCATTTTCTACAAGTCCTTGCCATTCATATACAACGTGTACATTCTAGAGCAGTTACCCCTGTGTGCACCTGGAAGGCCTAGCCCTTAAGAATGAATTGTTTGTAAAGCAGGAGGTCTGCAGGTGTAGGTGCGGGATACACGTGCAATTTCATAGTCACTTCTTTCGATTTTTTTCTTTATGCAAAACATTTGTTTTATAAGAACAAATCGCTGGCAATATACCCCTTAACATGAGCATTTGACACATACGTACTGTAACACTTAAACCTGTCTACATGGCCCATCCGGTCAATGAGGTCACAACAGGTCTCCAAACCCAAAAGCCCAACCCTCGAAGAAACATTCTGGTGAATGTTAGCAATGCAGGACTAGGTAAAGACAGTTCTTTTTTCTCTACTCTAGGTTGGCGCTTTCAGCTATGTGCATAATTGTTGTCTAATTCGTCTGATGAAAGGGACAGGTAACTTTTAGGAATATCCATACAATTATAGCTTTTTGGATTTTTACTACATTTTCAATCCAAACTCCCTGGACTGTGCACCTATTTCGCAGTTCTTGCAAGCACTTACGAATATGAATAATGTGTCTATTGGCAGACTTTGCACACCCATAAGTGTACAAAAGAACCACAATTCTTGAAATATAGAATCAGAGTCCTCTAATTCAGTGGTTCTTAACCTTTTGACCACTTAATTATTGTTGGAACCTGAGGACCTCCCACTGAATCATTATTAGAATCCCTGGACCCCCACATGTCATTACAGGAAGCCAGGGACTCCGGCCTAAGATTTTTTGATGAGATGAACCACACAACAAAACACAAAAAATACAGGAAAAAGCATTCATCAAACAAATACACCAATTATCAAATAGTGTATTTAATTTACAAATATAAAAAAAATCAGAAATGTAATTTTAATGGGAAAGGTGGATCTTTTCTCAGTTAACTGGAGACTACTCATCGACCACTCATCGCCCAAACTATTTTATGTTGAATGCACTTGCACTGCTTTCACTACTCAATCTGAGGATACTAAATTAGGACCCGATTTATAATTTGGCGAGTGGCCCATTTCTCCATCAAGGAGACGGAGTAAATTACGCCATTGCCCTGACAATGGTGCAGCCCGCCAAATTGAAAACTGACGGCCAAACTGGTGGTCATTTCCAAAGCATTGGCAGGACCGCCCCCTCCCCCCCATCATTATGACCGAGCTATGCACCAAACTGTTTTCTTTGATTTTTTTTCAAAAAGTAAATCGTGAAGCGCAATTTTCTTTTTGAAAATAAAAAATAAAATGCTCCAATCACCATTGGGGTCTTTTCCCCTGGTGAGGGGAGCATTTAGCAGTTTTCGCTGCTCCTGACCGCTAGGGTTTTCTCGTGGTGGCAGCCTGTGAAACCTGACCTCTAATTTCACCCATCTAAATTAGGTGAGCAGAATTGGAGGTTTGATCCTCCGTGATTAAACCAAGGTCCGAGAGCATATAAATTTGGTGGGCAGACCTTAGTCGTGGCGGTATTACTAATCTGTCGCCTTTGCAACCCAGTATCTATACTGCCAAGATATCAATCGGGCCCTTAATTTCTAGCCTCCAATTTCAAATTCTTTCACATCTACAGAAAGCTTTAAAATGTTCAATTTTACTTTTCATTTAAACATACTTTATTAATCAATTAATATGATTATTTCATCTTCTGAGCAGTTGGGGACCCCCTGAGTAGTCTTTGGGGACCAAAACCACAGATTAAGAACCACTGCTTTAATTCATTTCGCATGCCACTTTTTATGCACATCAATTTGTTTTCAGTACGCAAAACACAGATTTGTGAATAAGGCCCTGGATGACTTGCAGTATTAAACAATTGATAATCTCATATTATCTTCTCACATGTGCACACATTTCATGCTTGGGGTCCAGAAACTCGATAAGGTCTGATTTTGGTTTCACTGTGTTTTTTCATTATGTAATAGGTAGTGTATGCACTGGCTCACGGGCAGGGTAAAAGCGTCCTTTTCCTGTACATGTTCAAATGAATTAAGCTTTTATTTGTATATAGGATTCCCAGATGCTTGCCCTGAACGTTTTTCTTGGCAATGAAATGCAAACATACTGAAAGACTCTCAAAGCAATTACAAAAATGATTGGTAAGGCAGTAAACCCAACATCGCTGAAATCTAATACTGATCTGCAAGAATATAATACCATTAATACATCAACGTTTTACTTAATATTGACATTTGTAGTATGTGGTCCCCTTGCTAGCGTCTATATAAAATTACAGCCAAGACTACATTAAATGCACATTTTGGTTGTCTATAACTTTGACATACAATAACATCTCTTATACACCTTGGGCATGTTAATGGTTTTAAAAGATGGGCGTTTTTGCTTCTCGAATTAGTGCAGGTTAGCTTATTCAGAATTTGTCATAGGGGGAAGAAGCTTTCTCCAAATGTGTTTTCATATTAATTTTACATACTTTCATTCACTGTTTCACGTGTAGCCATGAAGGAGCTTGAATGATCAGCACCAGATCTATTAGCCTACAACCTTTGGGGGGTATTATTGGTTTTAACTGTTTTTGATATAATTAGCCTTATCAAATTCAAAACAGCTTTATTCGGTGACAACAAGGCAAACACCATAAAAGCGTACTAACACACATGTATCTAAAGGAAAATACATTCTGACTATTATTCATAAGCAAAAATTAATCGTGATCAAATATGTACAAATTTGGACTTCATGGGGAAAATAACACAATAAAATAACAAATCCATTTTCCAAAAATTCATAAAATGCAATCTGTCACTAGTTCATGCGATAAAGTGGGAGTGCGATCGGTGCAAAACAATACGATTAAGTAATGGTATTAATCATCATCTCTTTCATACAGCAGAGCGTCCAAAAGTGCATAATCTTTTCTTTTTCTAATTGATTGTTGTATGAAGCAGATTACAGAGCTAATAATTTTCATAGTGTCCAAGCTGCATATAGAATTAAACGCATCCTTATAGTTAAAAAGCATTCTTTTTTTAAAAAGCGGCTTCAATAGAGTTTTTTGAATATCCATATAAAAAGGTCAAAAACGAATAAAATGCAGAGTGGACTGTAAAGTTTTACCATCGCATGGGCAAGGGGGCAGAGTTCTGTGCCATTTATCTGTGCTTGGGAATGCAGTTAAATAGTGTAAAGTGCTCATCCTTAGCCTGGTCAGATAAAATCTGTGCTGAACGTTCTGGACCAAGATAAGATATAACTGAGTACCCCTCATGTATGGACGTTCACAATAGGCCGCCACTGTCTGTTTTCGCATAATCGTCCTATCCCTATCGTGTTCTGCAGCAGTAATATATCTCGATTCCAGGTCGCTTTTACTATATTCTCGTATGCTTATTGGGTCGTCTGTGCTTATTTCACATTTTATTAAAAATTTAAAAATATGATACAGCCATGGTATTTTCATAGGGAAACAACCTAAACAACGAAGTACAAACAACGAATTACTTTAACAACGAAGTCTTAACAACGAACCACGACTCTTCAACGAAGTACGGAACCATGAAGTCTTGAACCACGAAACGACTCTTCAACGAAGTCCTGAACCACGAAGAATTGAACCACGACTCTTAAAGGAACACCGGAACAGAGCCACGAAGAATTGAAGGATAACGTCATGATTGTATCTGGAAAGTAAGTCAGGAACGTCAGTTCTCTTCGCCCCCGTGCACATCGCATGAAGTTTGAAACGGCAGTGTTGGAGTGTTATGTCACTCATCTCCGCCCCCTCACCAATATGAAATGCTAAGGGGCCGATTCCGATCCGGGTCGGAAAGCACTCCGACCGAGCCGGATCCGGAGTGTTTTTCGACCGAGCCGGAGTCCTGCAGTCCGACCGAGCGAGTACGATGCGGCCGGTTCGGTCGGACTCCCATAGAAGTCAATGGGAGCCAGTCTCATGATGCGTACATGGGCTCCCATTGACGTAATGGGTAAGTCTTGAACAAGTGCGACCCCTACAGTGGGTACACGTCAGTGCCATCTGCGCCGTACATGCCTGTGTTGGGGAGACCCATGGGTCTCCCCCTGTGTCCGAGTCGTAGGGCTGCGGGCGACAGGGGGTCCGACGCGGACCCCCAGTGCCAACAACCCGGACAATTTGCAAGCCGGACACTCCGGCTTGCACAGGCTGTCCGACGCGTGCATCGTACTGGCTTGGTCGTGAATCGCATCCATTGCACGCCATGGTTAGCTTACAACCGAGACGTACGGAGCGGTTCGGACCCGGAAACGACTGGGTCGGTGAATTTCATGTAGCTCGCATCGTACTTGCTCGCTCGTACAGCTGTACGAGTCGTCGGCCGGAAAACACGCGTACGGCTCGTAGTTTTTCCAGCCGGATTGCGTCCGGTGCCCTTCCGACCCGGATCGGAATCGACCCCAAAGTAGAGAAACTCCCAATGTGGAAACTCCATCTACCGGCATGAGTGAGGCAGCAGTTTCCTGTATTTTCTTTTTAGTTCAAATGTACTTCTTGACTTTCTCATCATAGTCACTAATATCACCCCTTCAAGCCAGAGTCAATGTTTAAAACATTTGAGCTCTGTACAAAATGGCTTTAAGTAACTGTCTAAGGGAAGTAAAATAACAGACTCTTAAATTAGTTTGGTAGAACATCATACATGCAACACATACAGCTTGGCCTGTTGTCAACTAAACCACTAACTTGAATTGAGGCTTCGTTGGTGATAACTTTGGTTCACAGCAACTTTTGAAGGAGCTACAGAAACACTCAACTACTACAATGTCCTCTTCATCTACCTATCCCACTTCTAGTGTGTTTTCCAACTGAGAACAAATCAATGCCTACCAGTAAAAACATTGATAACCTTCAAACTCCCAACCATCAGGCACAAAATGTCCTTCAATGAAAGGCATATATGTAATGTTCTAACATCAGCTGATATTTCATCTCTTTGATGCTCTGCAAATTCCCCTGCTTTTCCATATCCACAGTGGATAGATGTTGTTCTACAAATATTTTCTGGGATCTGAAGCAAACTTGCCTTGTAAGACCTATATAGGCCACTGGACTGTAAGGAGCAATCCAAGACCTTTCTGATTCCAAATTATTTTTAAAAACCAAAAACATTCCCATTTAGTCACATCCACAGGAAATGGAAGTCGCCCTCTTCCCAGCACAAATCAATAATCAAGTGTTCTTATTTAACCCTCTGTTTTGTTTTGCACTGCAGATCCCAGATGTCACAATAGTTGCAGTAGTGTGGTGTTGAGAACAGATCATAAACTAGTCCTGAAGGTTTTGGGGCCTAATGGCACCAAAAATTGCTTAGACATTTGCCAAGATTTGCTGTAGAGACACAAGATTATGACTCTTGAATTGAATATGTACCAGGCTGGATAAACAAGGTGGCGGATTGTTTGTCTACATTGCCTGATAATGCAGGGGACTAAAAGTGAGTTGGACACTTAGGAAGTGATGGCAAGTTGAAGGATGTCACAGAAGGGTTGAAGTGTTGTGTGTTGTTGGAAAATGGCTCTCTCTAAAAGGTCACCCCCAAAGTTTTGTCTTTCTTCTCCTTTTTTCTGCCATTCTTTTTGTTGAATTTTTACCACTACTGACCAGTTCTAACATGCATTTGCTCTTTCCTATACACATGGTATAATTGGTTTACACCTGTTTGGCATATTTGATTTCCTTGTAAATCCCCTATACAGTGGAATACCATATACCCAGGGGCTGTAAATTAAAAGCTACTAGTGGGCCTGTAGCACTGATTGTGCTTCCCACAGAAGTAGCCTTTCAAACCTGTCTCAGGCCTGCCACTGCAGGGCAAGTGTGTGCAGTTTACTGCCACGTCGACCAGACATTTAAAACTCTTTGCCAAGTCTTAAACTCCCCTTTTATTACATATAAGTCACCTCTAAGGTAGACCCTAGGCAGGGTGCTATGTAAGTAAAAGGTAGGACATATACTCTTATGCTCATTGCATTGCCTGGTGGGGACACATAGCCTATTTTGTTTTTCACTCCTGTGAGGCCTACTTCTCTCACAGGTTAGCATTGAGAATTCTTTAATTTAATACACTTTTAAGCTGTCATTCCTGATCAGAGAGGGGTAGCTTTTCACTTTTCATATGTTTGGAATGGTATTGATAAATCCTTCTTGCTGGTGAAGTTGGATTTAACATTACTATTTTAGAAATGACACTTTTAGAAAGTGGACATTTCTCTGTGCTTATAACTCAGTGTGGATGATAGTCTGTCTCCAATACACATCTGTGGAGGGTGACAGCTATGCGCATTCCCTCTAAACAGGAACAACATAGGTAGGGTAGGTGTGTCTGAGTTCTCATCCATACTCTGATGGCCTTGTTTGGGCAGGACGTAAGGGAGGGGCTAACACTTCGCTTGAATAGGTTGTATCCTGTCCACATACATAGAACTGATTACCCACTACAGATAGCCTAGCTGAGAAGACTGGGTTGAAAGTGATGCTTGTGCACTTCAGAGAGCTGCTTTGAAGTCACCCCTCCCACATCAAAGGCACTTTTGGGTTTAAGTACTGGGTCTCTGACCTCATCAAATCAGACACCACTGGACTTGTAATTAAAGCTCTGCCAGAAAAACTGCTTTTCTGCTCAAATGACTCAACTGGACTGCTGATATGGAAGGTCTGCTTTTCTGCTTGTTGCCATTCTGCCTGCTGCTCTCTGACTCTGTTGAAGGAGAGATGAATTCTGCTTTCACTCCAAGTGATCTCTAAGGGCTTGCTAGAGTGCTTCCTGTTGCTTGAGACTTGGGGATATCAAAGTCTCTACAACTGCTCCTGTGCTTGGCTCACTGGAAATGGTCCAGATACTTTCAACACTGATTTCGACACATCTCCTGTCTGCATGTAGCAGAACTGGTGCATCAACCTAGTTGCAGGAGTAAAATCGGGGCATCAGAACCAGCACTTTGCCTCCTGAGATCAATGCATCGGACAGCATATTGCCGCTGCCACAGCTTGGTGAGATCAATGTATCACCTCAACCGTGTGTCCGGCACCACCCGTCTTTGGAACTAACGCATCGCCTTCACTGCATGAAAACAATTGAAACATCTCGCTGCTTGCGACCAGAAAAGGTACTCCGTTCAACGGGGCCTGCGTGGGTCCAGTAGTCAGCCTACGCTTCCCCAAGGTGAGCCCAAACTTTGACTTTGCCCTGGTCCAGTGTGACCTGAAGTAACCATGTTAGCGCTACTTGCTTCTAAGAGCTTTACTGCATTTATTCGTTTAGAATTCAATATCTCAACTTCTGTACATTGGATTTTTGTTTTTTTGTCTTTTTGGTCTTGTTTTGTTCAGAATATAAAATCTGTTGTTCTAAACCTGTGTGAAGTCTTTTTTGGTGTATTCATTGTGTTACTATGTGTGTGTGTTGCGAAAATATTATACACATTGCCTCTTTCGATAAGCCTGATTGCTCTCTGCCAAGCTACCAGAGGGTGAGCGCAGGCTATCTTTTAGTTTGTATCTAGCTTACCCTGACTAGAGCGATGTTTCCTACCTGGCCTGGGTGCATACCTCAGCCAGCCAGGAATCCGTTTCTAACATGTGTCCATGAAAGATTGAATGGGTCTAATGGATGTAGATAGTGTACTCAGTTATTTATGTGATCAAAGGGGGAGTGAGGAGAGAGAATATATTTCCAGATGCAGTGAAATAATTTCACTAACTAATTGATTAATTATCTTTGTTTGATGGCAAGCTCCTCATGAGAGGTGAAAAGTTTGTTCCTCTAATGTGCAGTTGAAGCAAAAGTGATACGAATGGCACATGTAGGACATTTGGGTCAGACGTTGATGCTCAAGAGACTCATGGAAAGGTTTTGGTGGCCTGTCATGGATAGCCAGGTGAAGAAATGGGTGGAAGAGTGTGAAAAATTCAGAGAAGACACAGAGAGTGGGTTTAGGAGTCTTGGAAAAAGATCAGCATGTGCCTGAAACAAAGTTTGGATTTCATAGACCTGTTTGCTTTCCTGCCTGAACATGAGAGGTATCCTGCTGTCATGGTGGATGCTAAATCTAGGTGGGTTGAAGTGTTTTCATGAAGTTTCTTGCCATATAGGTTACCATTACTGTTTTAGGAGAGATTTTCGGGAGAGTAGGTATTCCCCTAGTTTTAATAACCGATAATGACACACAACTTACTTCTTGTGAGTTGAAAGAGTTTTCGAGTAACATCAGTGTAAAGCATGTTTGTACCTCTTTATATAACCGACAAGTGTATGGGTGGGTGGAAAAGATCAACTGGTTAGTTAAGGATACCATAGAGTTGGCTAGCAGGAGAGGGTTGGTTGCCACTAAGGACATGTTGTGGGCTGATCTCACAACTGCTTATATTAGTACAGGCAAACCACCCTTTGAAATGTTGCGAGGAATGCAACCAGGGACTATGTTGGTTCCTTTGTGAATGCAAGAACTGGGTTCTAATGTGTTGGGCAAAGCTTCTGCCATGTAGATCGGAGAAACCATGTGATCAATGTGGGTGATTGTGTTTAGGTTAAGCCTGGTAGTGTGGGTCGGGGTTTGTCCAAGTTTCGGATCAATACAGCGTCAAGGTTCTGGGGGAAATTGGGTGAAATTGGAGAATAGACTAACAGAATTTAAGGAAAGTCACTTTGGTCCAGAAGAAAGGGCAGGGTTTAGTGCAGCCCATTAAGGGGGTAGATGAGTGTTCATGTTGGCTGTTGAGGATGGATTCTGATTTTCATAGGGAGACAGGTGGATGTGGGGCTGCATCGATGACGGGGGATGTAAGGGTCTTTCATTTTTCAGGGTTTGATTCTTTGACTGAGCGGGCACTAAGGTCTCACAGCTCACTAGCATGTTTGGGTGATTTTGTGTGGGGATGATTCGTTGATGAATCATTGTATCTTAGGGCCTCATTCTGATGTCGGGTGGACCGCTCAACATCAAGTGTATCGGTTCAATCACTGGATTACAATCCCGCTAGTCTGAATGATTAGGGCGGGGGGAAAAAAAGCCTCCTCCGACAGGCTTAAGGAGCCTGTCGGGGCAGTGGTCGAAGCCTAATCTCTACAATGGGGCGGTGCCTGTAGAGGCACCGCTGTAGGGATTAGGATGTCTCTTACCCTCTGCCTTTACTTTGTGGTCCCACTGCCATGTAAAGGCAGACAGAAAGGGAATTTGGGTGCCCCAAACAGTGCTCCTGTCCACCGTGGGACACTGGAATATGGCATGGGGAACACATATGGTGCCCCCAAAACATCAATGCACTGTGTGCCAGGCTCCACAGGGGGCCTGGCACATAGTGCATGGATGTTTAATAACATGTCTTTCCCAATTGCGGCTTGTGCTGCAGGCCTTTGCTGGGCATCTTTCCGACCGCCTTCACAGCGGCTGTATCATAATATGGTGGGTGAGTCACTGACTACCTGTCGGCCGGTCTCCATCCCGCAGCGATGGCAGTCGGATGCTCATCCGATGTCATCATAATGAGCCCCTTAGTCTTAGTTCTTGTCAGACAGTGTTTGTTACTTTTAGTTGTCATGATTGTTGTATAGTAGGTCTGGCCACAGATGGCATGTCTGCATGTTTGTTTGTCCTTGTCTCCTTGTCTATTTTATTGTTTGTCCCCTTTCCTTTCTTCTGGATATTTCAGCAGGATGGGTCTCGATATGTTTGTGATTTTTTGGGAAGGGAAGTGATGCCTATCTATGTTCAGCCCGTTTTGCTTATCTGTGTACAGTCCTGTGATGTCACCTTAAAATGTTGCCTATGTAATGCACCGTGACTTCATTGAGTTCTAGAGCTGTTTATCTAGTAATTGACGAGTTGCTGTTGGTGCCTGGCTCTGCAACGGCTCTTGGCACAGATAACCAACAGTGCTGAACATAGATAAGCAACCACCATTACAGTATAATATAGCTTTATAGACCGCCGTAGCGGGCAATACTGGCCATTAAAGGGACGCTCCATTGTAAGGCGAGGCCTTTAACAAGTGATGGAGCAGGGTTTTGCAAAAAATTAAACCTGCTTGAATCGAGTACCCCTATAATACGTACTAACAGTAAGTAGAAGTAGTAAACTAATGTGCACCACACATAAACACGAGGGAATGTGCTTTGCGCATGTATGCACTAATGTGAATTAATATACGAAAGAACTAAACCTGTATTTGCAGTGTGCTTTACAAGAAACGAAAAATACTGCATGAATAGGCCGCATGTGTATCAGTAGTTGCATGTTGCATCCAGCTTTGAGATAATAAATAATGACGCTTTTTGCTCAATGCTTATGCTAGGTAACACTAATGGGGAATCACACACAGGTGGGTGGAAAACAGAGAGGGATGCAGTATCATATGATTAATGATGTCTATATTTCATTCGTTTTAGTGGATTTGATGAAGAACCATCTTTCCTTAAATTGACAATTGTAAAGGGAGGGCTCGGAATGGGAGTGAGACTGTCATGACAAAGCAGCCAGAAGCGCTGAGCATAGCAGAAGATACCTTAAAGTTGAAGGTCGTAATGCCGAATGCCTGCCAAGGGCTGTGATCGACCATGTAAAAGGCGTCAACTTCGGCGGATGCTGTCTAATTTGAATAAAGAATGTTTAATTGTAACTTTTGTAAATTTGATGTGAAAGAACTGAGAACCAGACTATGGTAAAGAGGGTGGAACAATAGAATAGTCAAAAATCAAGTGAAGTCACAGTAGTATGACATCCCACCCCCCAAAACCAACCAATCCCTTGTCAAGCTTCATAAAATGTTGCAACTAATGTGGGACGGACATGTAGGTTTTAGACTATAATTGGGGTACCTTTCGGGGTGTGGTTTTTAAGCTTAGGCTGTCAGGGGAGAAGAGGGCAGGTCGTCGCTATCCGTCAGATTGCAGAGAGGCCTAGCTGTTCCTATCTTATCCTGTTCCTGTTAGAAACCTTGCATTCGTGAATACCTTTTGGAGTAAACCCCTGCCATCACCGGGGTCCAGGGGCGATTCTTCCTATAGATCATTAGGTTTGTATTTCGCCTATGTCGTTACCAGAATATCAGCTTTCATGTTTTGTCTCTGAACCTTTTTGTCTATCCACCTATCTACTCCGTCAACAAATATTGATGTGAATTATTTTAGATGAACCTATTGTCTCTTCATCTATCCCTCCGTTAGGTATATTTCCATTTGGCATAATCATTTGCTGAATTTTATCTCTTACTCTATCCACTCCTTTGTTGCATAATGTCATTGCACAGTGAGTCTGTATCAACTGTAATTTTTCTCTTGTCATGAGATTTCGATGTTTTTGATTGTGACCTAATTGCAACTGAGCATTTAACCTTTAATTGAGATATAAATTAATTTGTTAACCTCACCGAGAGTCTGTTATTAATTTTGGCTAAATGACTAGTCAATCAGTATTTATCATTGACATCAACTACTCAACTAATTGGTCCATTGACCAAGTAGAGGAAGAGATGATATCAAAATTAGTATGAGCCAGATGTCTGGCAAGGATCTATAAGGAATATTTAATGTAAACTAAACAAATTGACCCCGGCGCCTCAGGGATACTAGGTGAATGTGTATGGGCCATTGTATTAATGTTGTTAAGTGTCGATCCCTGATCAATTATTGGTATTGGCGCTGGATCACAAGGGAGCGGGTCTTCAATGGCCGGTATAGCCCCGCTACAACGGGCTATAAAGGATTTGAAACATTACGACCCATCATGGCAGATTTTTCTAATTAGTAAAACAAAGGCCTCACAGAGCCTGAGGGGGTTTAAATCCCCTTGGCCTCCATAAGGCCTTTGATCCCAGCTGCTGCAGTGAATGTTCTACAGCTAAAAGGGTGTGAAGGGCCATAGCTGGTTCATTGACATAATATCAAAACCACAAATTTTATGGGACATAAATATCATGTCAAAAATATTGTGCACAAAAAGTTTGTTATCCTATACTTACAATATAATAAAAATAACAAAGATATAGAAGAAAATATAGGTATACATTAATATAGAACACAAAATATATTGACATTAAATAGTAATATAATGTAATTTAAATATATTTAAAATTATATATTTATTTTATACTTATTTAATGCATACACAAATACATTTGTAGGTTTAAAAAATATATATAATTTAAAACTAATATTGAAATAATTATAACTTATGATACAACTTACACATTTTTTGTGAACTATAAAATAATAACAAATCTATACCTATAATATACATATATGTATATAAAATATATATATATTACCTACTGGCCTTGTTTCATTCAAAAAGCGTTTTTTGTTTTCCCAATAGCTTTGGCACCGGTTGACGAATCTTCGTGAAAGTTTCAAAACTAGTGGGGCACTCCGATCAGCTCCTATCCTGAAAGTTTTACGGTGATTCATCAAGCGGGGACTGATAAAAAAGGGGGGTCCCACAACACGTTTTCCTCATGTTCATTTACATAGGAAACTTTAGACAAAGCTACAGCCCGAACTGCTGAACGGAATTACACCAAATTGTGCAAAAAGGTAGCCCTTGGTTCAGAAAGAGACCTTTTTGTAAAATAGTGTGAATCCATTCAGTAATTCCTGAGAAATTTAAAAAAAAAGACCTTTTTTTAAATGTTGAAATTCGCTCAGTAGTTTTTGAGAAAATCAAGAAATAAAGACAGTGATATCTATGGCCGCGGTGGCTCCGCGCACCCTGCCGATCACGAGCTGAATTCTAATTGGCTGTCAACACTTCAAACCAGGAAGTGTTGGCAGCCGAAAACAGTAAAACAAATGCGCAAAACAAGAAAAGGGGGCCGGCTACAAACACCCTGACCCCCTAGGCCTGCTCAGGGGGTCTCACAAGGACCCCCAAGGCCCAAAAATGCATTTGAAAAAAAAGAAAATGAAGTGCGGGCTCCCAACGGGTGGGCCAGGTCCCGGGGGCAGTAAAAAAATGTATGGGGGGCCCCAATCCCCCCCACACTGCCCCGGGGACCGCGACCCCCGGGGCTTTGACTAAATATTTGCAGGGGGCACACGGCCCCCGCAGCCCCGGGGACCGTCACCCCCTGGGGCTTGTTTTTTTTTAATTAGTGGGGCCTCTAAGGCCACCCGGAGACCGCCAACCCGGGGCTTTCGTTAATTATAATCGCGGGGGCACACTGCCCCCCCGCAGCCCCGGGGACCGCCACCCCCGGGACTTCTTCTTTTTTTTCTTAACATACCTGTGTGGGGTGGCTTGCCCCTCCACACACCCCGGGGACCGCCACCTCCCTGGGGCACTAATATTTAAATGCAGGGGTCCGTAACAGACCCCCGAGCACCGGGGACCACCACCCCCTGGGGCTTTGCCAATGTTGGGAGGGGGGCCGCCCTGAAGCCAGTGATGGCCCTGGGGACCACCACTCCCCAGAGCCAGCTCCTGCAGTGTCCCGGGGTGCCCAACCCCGGGACACTGCAGTTTGCTATGGCAGGGCGGGAGCCTCGCGGCTCCCACCCTGTCATAGCAAACTGTGGTTGGGTTTTTGGAAGAGAGAGAAAGGAACCTGCTCTCTCTTTTAAAAACCAAACCAGATTGCTTTTCCACACGGGGAGCTGCATGTCAGCAGCTCCCCGTGTGGAAAAGCAATGCTGGCTCCCGCAGGAGGTGGGGAACTGGGGGAACCGTGGGAGACTTGGGGATCCCCCCACAGTCCCCAACGGAAAGGCCATGCCCTGGGGGATGGGCTCCCGGGGCCAGGAGTAGCCTGGGAAGGGGGTCACGTGGCCACCCTCCGCAATACATTTTTTCTAAAACAACAAAAACGAGGCAGAACCCCGGGTCTAACAGCGGCCTCAGGAGGGGGGCCACGTGGCCCCCTCCTTTAAAAAAAAAAATAATAATATATATATATATATATATATATATATATAGCACACAAATCCCGGAAGTGCGGAGCTTCAATCACGGCGGTCCTGGATGGGCTCCGGTAGCCCCATGAATCCAAAATGCTACTTTTCGAGGGTCACAAAAAGAAATCCAGGACTCTCAGGAATGCTGTATTCAAAATTTTAATCCAGGCAAAATCGTAACCTTAACCAACGCGTTTCGCAATAAAGCTTGTTCACGGTATGGCTTGCAGTACGAACACATTCTCCTTACATATGCACATTCAACAAAATAGAAATGGGACTAAGAAAAGAATATGCTTTCAAAGTCTAAGCGCCATTTTACAGTGGTGTAAAGCAAAGTTTGTTACAACCCAAACAAGAAATTTAAATATTCATTTCATGTCGAAATCTAGCGTTTCAGTGATTATGAACAATAGACAAAGATCAATCCATTAAGAGATAGTATGTGATCATAACAACAATAGAAAATGGATTTAGTGAGATACAGACACATTTGCGATTTAATGCCCCAGTGGGCAAATGTTGCTGGTGTCATAGCGCAGTTACTATTCAAGTAATGACAATATGGCCCAAGTGGGCATTGTCTGTATTCTGCAATCCATGGCATACCACATACAAATATTGGATTTAACTAAAGGTTGTATAAACAAACCACTTGGCGTTTCCTTAAGTACAATAACTCCACATCAAGTCAATTTTTGGAATGCTACATCAAGGAGAACAAAAAAGAAAAGGAAGGGAAGGAAGGGAGGCAACTGAAAAGGGGGTGGGGGAAGAGGAGAAAGGGGGAAAAGAGAAAGAAAGACAAAACATTTGATAAGTCTTTCAAAAACTCTTGTCATATTAAACTTAATGTCTTCAATGGGCTCTCAATTAGAAATAACGTCTAAATTTATCGATCATTATTTGAGACCTTTTGTCGTGGCATTGCCTGCCTATATCAAATATACAACACACTTTTTGAATTTAATTGATGGGATAGTATGGGAAGATGATTTGTTACTGGTTACACTGGATGTAACTAGTTTATGTACCAGTAGCCCGCATAGCCTGGGGCTCCAGGCTATGAGACATTTCTTAAGAGCAAGACATATCTCATTATTACTGCATACACAAATGGTGATTGAAATGACGCATTACTGCCTGACCAACAACTATTTCCTCTTCAACAATAATATCTACAAACAAACTCAAGGGACCGCGATGGGCACCTGCTTCGCCCCCAGTTACGCAAATTTATTCATGGGCTGGTGGGAGGAGCAGGTGTCCCAGGAGTGGGAGATGCGAGGTGATAACATAGTGACATGGGCCAGATTTATCGATGACATTTTCCTAATTTGGAAGGGTGATGAATCATCGGTTAATCGGTTTATTGAGACACTGAATGACAACGAGTTGAATTTACAATTTACATCACACATCAGTAAAACACAGATTGTATTTCTAGATGTGGAAATTCAAGTTAAAGATCTAACCCTTGTCACAAAATTACACATGAAGAACACCGCTGGAATAAGTCTCTTGTATGCACAAAGTGCTCATCCATCAAGCTTAATATAAAGCATCCCTTATGGAGAGCTTATATGAGCAAAACGAAATTACAGTACATTGGTGGAATATGAGAAAGAGAAGTCAGTTATGTATGATCGCTTCCGCGAACGAGGCTATAGCCATCAAAAAATCAAACAAGCAGAAAAGAAGGCGGACATGCTTGTCAGATCTGAACTTTTGAGACCTAAACCATTAGGTGATGAACAAAATGATAATGTTAGATTCATTACCACCTTTTCTAACAGTGCTTTTAAAATCAGGAAACTATTTAATCACAATTGGCATATTTTATTGAGTGATGCGACCTTGAAAAAATATCTTAATGTTACACCACAGATAACATTCCGCAGGAACAGATCTCTTAGAGATGAATTATGCAAAAATGCTATCTCTTTCACGGATGTGGTCAGCACCTGGAGCAGTCATCGAATACGCGGCAGCCCTTGCCGCGGGGAATGCACCCTCCTGATAACTGGGAGCTACGGGGCGGGGTATTTACCCGGCCTCATGTGTTGAGTGCATTTCTAAGAGAGGGGCACTTGGAGCAGTAATTGAACACGCGGCAGCCCCTGCCGCGAGAAACGCACCATCCCGATAACTGGGAGCCACGTGGTGGGTTATTTACCTGACCTCATGTGTGGGAGTCTGTTGATGGCGCATGATGGATCTTCGCGCTGGGGCCCATCTGTGGGCTTTGATTATGGACAGCAATGAAACAGTGATGCGCCCATATTGGGTGTGATTTGAAGGACGCACTACAGGACCCAGAATGCTTTGCCCTATGATGGGCGTGGGATGTAATTTAAATCTGTGGGTGTGTCCTCTTGCATTTGTCAAGCCTCTGAGGAAGAAGGAATCTAGCTTTGAAACACGTCAGGCTTTTTGGCATGCTGTAACGCCATCAGCGCTGTGAGATGTTTGCCTTATAAAGGATTGCTACATCAACTTTTTCGAGTGCATTTCTATGAGAGGGGCACGTGGAGCAGTCATCGAATACGCGGCAGCCCTTGCCGCGGGGAATGCACCCTCCTGATAACTGGGAGCTACGGGGCGGGGTATTTACCCGGCCTCATGTGTTGAGTGCATTTCTAAGAGAGGGGCACTTGGAGCAGTAATTGAACACGCGGCAGCCCCTGCTGCGAGAAACGCACCATCCCGATAACTGGGAGCCACATGGCGGGTTATTTACCTGACCTCATGTGTGGGAGTCTGTTGATGGCGCATGATGTATCTTTGCGCTGGGGCCCATCTGTGGACTTTGATTATGGACAGCAATGAAACAGTGATGCGCCCATATTGGGTGTAATTTGAAGGACGCACTACAGGACCCAGAATGCTTTGCCCTATGATGGGCGTGGGATGTAATTTAAATCTGTGGGTGTGACCTCTTGCATTTGTCAAGCCTCTGAGGAAGAAGCAATCTAGCTTTGAAACGCGTCAGGCTTTTTGACATGCTGTAACGCCATCAGCGCTGTGAGATGTTTGCCTTATAAAGGATTGCTACATCAACTTTTTCGAGTGCATTTCTATGAGAGGGGCACCTGGAGCAGTCATCGAATACGCGGCAGCCCTTGCCGCGGGGAATGCACCCTCCTGATAACTGGGAGCTACGGGGCGGGGTATTTACCCGGCCTCATGTGTTGAGTGCATTTCTAAGAGAGGGGCACTTGGAGCAGTAATTGAACACGCGGCAGCCCCTGCCGCGAGAAATGCACCATCCCGATAACTGGGAGCCACGTGGCGGGTTATTTACCTGACCTCATGTGTGGGAGTCTGTTGATGGCGCATGATGCATCTTCGCGCTGGGGCCCATCTGTGGGCTTTGATTATGGACAGCAATGAAACAGTGATGCGCCCATATTGGGTGTAATTTGAAGGACGCACTACAGGACCCAGAATGCTTTGCCCTATGATGGGCGTGGGATGTAATTTAAATCTGTGGGTGTGTCCTCTTGCATTTGTCAAGCCTCTGAGGAAGCAGCAATCTAGCTTTGAAACGCGTCAGGCTTTTTGACATGCTGTAACGCCATCAGCGCTGTGAGATGTTTGCCTTATAAAGGATTGCTACATCAACTTTTCCGAGTGCATTTCTATGAGAGGGGCACCTGGAGCAGTCATCGAATACGCGGCAGCCCTTGCCGCGGGGAATGCACCCTCCTGATAACTGGGAGCTACGGGGCGGGGTATTTACCCGGCCTCATGTGTTGAGTGCATTTCTAAGAGAGGGGCACTTGGAGCAGTAATTGAACACGCGGCAGCCCCTGCCGCGAGAAACGCACCATCCCGATAACTGGGAGCCACGTGGCGGGTTATTTACCTGACCTCATGTGTGGGAGTCTGTTGATGGCGAATGATGCATCTTCGCGCTGGGGCCCATCTGTGGGCTTTGATTATGGACAGCAATGAAACAGTGATGCGCCCATATTGGGTGTAATTTGAAGGACGCACTACAGGACCCAGAATGCTTTGACCTATGATGGGCGTGGGATGTAATTTAAATCTGTGGGTGTGTCCTCTTGCATTTGTCAAGCCTCTGAGGAAGAAGCAATCTAGCTTTGAAACGCGTCAGGCTTTTTGACATGCTGTAACGCCATCAGCGCTGTGAGATGTTTGCCTTATAAAGGATTGCTACATCAACTTTTTCGAGTGCATTTCTATGAGAGGGGCACCTGGAGCAGTCATCGAATACGCGGCAGCCCTTGCAGCGGGGAATGCAACCTCCTGATAACTGGGAGCTACGGGGCGGGGTATTTACCCGGCCTCATGTGTTGAGTGCATTTCTAAGAGAGGGGCACTTGGAGCAGTAATTGAACACGCGGCAGCCCCTGCCGCGAGAAACGCACCATCCCGATAACTGGGAGCCACGTGGCGGGTTATTTACCTGACCTCATGTGTGGGACTCTGTTGATGGCGCATGATGCATCTTCGCGCTGGGGCCCATCTGTGGTCTTTGATTATGGACAGCAATGAAACAGTGATGCGCCCATATTGGGTGTAATTTGAAGGACGCACTACAGGACCCAGAATGCTTTGCCCTATGATGGGCGTGGGATGTAATTTAAATCTGTGGGTGTGTCCTCTTGCATTTGTCAAGCCTCTGAGGAAGAAGCAATCTAGCTTTGAAAGGCGTCAGGCTTTTTGACATGCTGTAACGCCATCAGCGCTGTGAGATGTTTGCCTTATAAAGGATTGCTACATCAACTTTTTCGAGTGCATTTCTATGAGAGGGGCACCTGGAGCAGTCATCGAATACGCGGCAGCCCTTGCTGCGGGGAATGCACCCTCCTGATATCTTGGAGCTACGGGGCAGGGTATTTACCCGGCCTCATGTGTTGAGTGCATTTCTGAGAGAGGGGCACTTGGAGCAGTAATTAAACACGCGGCAGCCCCTGCCGCGAGAAACGCACCATCCCGATAACTGGGAGCCACGTGGCGGGTTATTTACCTGACCTCATGTGTGGGAGTCTGTTGATGGTGCATGATGCATCTTCGCGCTGGGGCCCATCTGTGGGCTTTGATTATGGACAGCAATGAAACAGTGATGCGCCCATATTGGGTGTAATTTGAAGGACGCACTACAGGACCCAGAATGCTTTGCCCTATGATGGGCGTGGGATGTAATTTAAATCTGTGGGTGTGTCCTCTTGCATTTGTCAAGCCTGTGAGGAAGAAGCAATCTAGCTTTGAAACGCGTCAGGCTTTTTGACATGCTGTAACGCCATCAGCGCTGTGAGATGTTTGCCTTATGAAGGATTGCTACATCAACTTTTTTGAGTGCATTTCTATGAGAGGGGCACCTGGAGCAGTCATCGAATACGCGGCAGCCCTTGCCGCGGGGAATGCACCCTCCTGATAACTGGGAGCTACGGGGCGGGGTATTTACCCGGCCTCATGTGTTGAGTGCATTTCTAAGAGAGGGGCACTTGGAGCAGTAATTGAATACGCGGCAGCCCCTGCCGCGAGAAACGCACCATCCCGATAACTGGGAGCCACTTGGCGGGTTATTTACCTGACCTCATGTGTGGGAGTCTGTTGATGGCGCATGATGCATCTTCGCGCTGGGGCCCATCTGTGGGCTTTGATTATGGACAGCAATGAAACAGTGATGCGCCCATATTGGGTGTAATTTGAAGGACGCACTACAGGACCCAGAATGCTTTGCCCTATGATTGCCATGGGATGTAATTTAAATCTGTGGGTGTGTCCTCTTGCATTTGTCAAGCCTCTGAGGAAGAAGCAATCTAGCTTTGAAACGCGTCAGGCTTTTTGACATGCTGTAACGCCATCAGCGCTGTGAGATGTTTGCCTTATAAAGGATTGCTACATCAACTTTTCCGAGTGCATTTCTATGAGAGGGGCACCTGGAGCAGTCATCGAATACGCGGCAGCCCTTGCCGCGGGGAATGTACCCTCCTGATAACTGGGAGCTACGGGGCGGGGTATTTACCCGGCCTCATGTGTTGAGTGCATTTCTAAGAGAGGGGCACTTGGAGCAGTAATTGAACACGCGGCAGGCCCTGCCGCGAGAAACGCACCATCCCGATAACTGGGAGCCACGTGGCGGGTTATTTACCTGACCTCATGTGTGGGAGTCTGTTGATGGCGCATGATGCATCTTCGCGCTGGGGCCCATCTGTGGGCTTTGATTATGGACAGCAATGAAACAGTGATGCGCCCATATTGGGTGTAATTTGAAGGACGCACTACAGGACCCAGAATGCTTTGCCCTATGATGGGCGTGGGATGTAATTTAAATCTGTGGGTGTGTCCTCTTGCATTTGTCAAGCCTCTGAGGAAGAAGCAATCTAGCTTTGAAACGCGTCAGGCTTTTTGACATGCTGTAACGCCATCAGCGCTGTGAGATGTTTGCCTTATAAAGGATTGCTACATCAACTTTTTCGAGTGCATTTCTATGAGAGGGGCACCTGGAGCAGTCATCGAATACGCGGCAGCCATTGCCGCGGGGAATGCACCCTCCTGATAACTGGGAGCTACGGGGCGGGGTATTTACCCGGCCTCATGTGTTGAGTGCATTTCTAAGAGAGGGGCACTTGGAGCAGTAATTGAACACGCGGTAGGCCCTGCCGCGAGAAACGCACCATCCCGATAACTGGGAGCCACGTGGCGGGTTATTTACCTGACCTCATGTGTGGGAGTCTGTTGATGGCGCATGATGCATCTTCGCGCTGGGGCCCATCTGTGGGCTTTGATTATGGACAGCAATGAAACAGTGATGCGCCCATATTGGGTGTAATTTGAAGGACGCACTACAGGACCCAGAATGCTTTGCCCTATAATGGGCGTGGGATGTAATTTAAATCTGTGGGTGTGTCCTCTTGCATTTGTCAAGCCTCTGAGGAAGAAGCAATCTAGCTTTGAAACGCGTCAGGCTTTTTGACATGCTGTAACGCCATCAGCGCTGTGAGATGTTTGCCTTATAAAGGATTGCTACATCAACTTTTTTGAGTGCATTTCTATGAGAGGGGCACCTGGAGCAGTCATCGAATACGCGGCAGCCCTTGCCGCGGGGAATGCACCCTCCTGATAACTGGGAGCTACGGGGCATTTACCCGGCCTCATGTGTTGAGTGCATTTCTAAGAGAGGGGCACTTGGAGCAGTAATATATATATATATTCACTTAAAAAACCATAAGTTTCACACACGTTATAGTTAGGAATTAGCATTTAAAAAACCTTGCAAATTCACTTAAAAAACCATAGGTTTCACACATGTTATAGTTAGCTGGACATTTCCCTCGTAAAAAACCAATGAAATTCCCCCGTTATAGTTAGTGCAGCCAACTATAACTCACGCGACCGCAATCCTCTGATGATGACGTCAGATATTACATCACTGTATTTAGACACCTATTTACCCATGTCTTCTTCCATTAATCTTTAGCTATACATATATTACAAATATTTATTTTTCAGAAAGACACATATTTAATCAGTGATGTAATATTTGACGTCATCAGCAGAGGATTGCGGTCGCGTGAGTTATAGTTGCCTGCACTAACTAGAACGGGGGAATTTCATTGGTTTGTTACGAGGGAAATGTCCAGCTAACTATAACATGTGGGAAACCTATGGTTTTTTAAGTGAATTTGCAAGGTTTTTTAAATGCTAATTCCTAACTATAACGTGTGTGAAACCTGTGGTTTTTTAAGGGAATTTGTACGTTTTTTTAAATGCTAAGTTATGTATTTATTAATATATTTTTTTTCAGGTTCTTCACCGTGTGCGCACCGTGCGCGCACCGTGCGCGCGCTGTGGGCGCTCGGTGCGCTTCGCACAGTGCGCGCACCCCACGTTTTTTTGAAAAAAAAAAATGTTTTTTTCATCCTTGGGGATCCTTCAGTGACCCCCAGACAAAGGCTAGGGGGTCAGGAACTGTCCACCCTGCCCCCTTTTCACATTCTCCACCTTTGTTTTTCATTGCCTCAGACTGCGAGAGATAAAATGGCGGCCGACACTTCCTGATTTCGACCGACTGGAATGTTTACTGTCATGTAACCACCAATCAGAATTACGCTCGCGCACAGCAGCGTGCGCGTACGGTATGCTTACCGTACGCGCACGGTGCGCGCTTATAGATATATATGTAATTTTAACTGAAATATTCTCAGGAACTACAGAACAGATTGACTCCAGAAGGCACATCCCTGACCTGAGGACTACCTCTCTGCCAAATTTCAAATAATTCTGTTCAGCCGTTTGGGCTGTACCTTGGACTAAAGGTCCCTATGGAAAAATGCATGGGGAAAACGTGTTTTGGGACCCCCCTTTTTTCTCGGCCCCCGCTTGACTAATCACCCCGAGACTTTCAGGGTAGGAGCGGAGTGGAGCGCCCCACCTATTTTGAAAAATTCGCGAGGATTCGCCAACCGGCGCCAAAGTTATTCAAAATAGAATTTTCTGATTTCCTATGGAAACACGGTCCTAACTATAACTATCTACTGGCGACCGCCAGTAGATAATATATAGATATATATATATATCTATATAAAATGGGGCTCTTGCCCACTGATTGCCCTTTACCACTTTGGGATTTAAGGTATTGTGGCTTTAAGTATTTCAATTATATGCACTTTTTAATGTGGGTGAAGAAAATAGAAACATATTTTGCCTTTAACCCTACAAATTGAAGCAAATAATAGAATTAGAGTTGTCTTTCTGACTATTAAGAGATGATAATATGAAATATATGGATAAAAAAGACTAAAAATCATTTTATTGTTTGTACAATGAAAATTTGTTTCAATTTGTTCAATACTTTTATCCATAATTTCCAATAATTTAAGCATTTTTATGTGATCTTTCGAATGAATTGAGCGTTTAAGGATTGCTTCTATGTCTATGATGTTTTTAATTGTATTTCTATGGTCCATGGAGCATCATAAGTAACTTGACAAAGGCTGTCCTTGCGGAAACGTTTGCACAATAAATATATGTTTATTTGATTGGTGTGTATCATCCTCTGTCCGCTGGACTGTTTTTTTTTTTTCATTTGGGATGCTTCTGCTGCCACACCAGGCACTGGCACAGAAAGGCAGGCTAATTTCATATATGTAAACAATAAATTACAAACTGTAACAAATAAGCTGGATTTTTTTTAAAATGTCAATTTAATGACACAAAAACAGTAAACAAAGCAAAAAATTAACATTTGACTATATATTGCATATTACAAACATTAATAAATAAAAATTATTAAGGAGTTTATTACAATGGCGGTTGGTGAGCCTCCGACCGAGCCATCGTCGGTTTCAATTAAAAATCGGATGGTAATTCCAGCTGGCTGCCTTCCGATGGGTTCAAGGAGCCAGTCGGCCACTCGGAGGCCGGCCAGTAATCCCAAAGGATGGCTTTTCCGCCCTTGGGATTATGATACTCGATCTCTGGTAGGCTTTCCATGCTGGGCTTTCCGGCATGGAAAGCCTATCAGAAAGTGAAAATGGGGGCTCCCAGCAGGGCTTCCTTTCCCTGGCAGCCTTTGGTTGTTGGCCAAGGGGGTTAATCCCTGCACCCGATGGCAGGCATCTTGTGATGCCTGCCACGAGATGCAGGGATTAACAATACCTCCCATTTCCCTATGGGAGCATGCACTACGCCCGGTTTACGACTGCAACACATGCTCCGATAGGAAAATGTCAGAATGCGACCAAACAATGTTCGATTGCATCCTAATCAGGCAGTCAGGACTGCTGACCGGAGGTCAGTTGTCCCGTTTCCGAGACGGCTTTGGTTGGACGCAAGTCCGTCCAACATCGTAAAAGGCCCCATAATGGTAAATACACAGAAACATCATAATAATCTAAATGTATACAATATAAACAAGACTATACAATTGTAGGAATAATACATCTACTATTTCCACTCCAATCTCTGCAACAATAGGGAAATCATTGGACTCGCGAGGGGTAATGTTTACTATTCACACTCCAGTCTGTGCAACAGTAGGGAAAGCGTTGAATCAGAAGAGGTAACATTTAATATTCCCACTACTGTCTGTGCAACAGTAGAGAAACTGTTGAATTGCAGACGTGTTAAACATACCATTCCACCTCCAGTTGGTGCAACAGTAGAGAAAGTGTTTGACTCAGGAGGGGTAAAATGTACTATTTCCACTCCACTCTGTGGAATAGTAGAGAAAGTGTTGAATTACAGAGTGGTAAATGTACTATTCCCACTAAGGGCCTCATTGCAATGTCAGTCCTAATGGCTCTGGATGGCATTCAGATTTTCCCAACCCATGTCGTAACCCATGTTTCCGACTGACTAAGGAAACATTTCCGACCGACCGATTACGATAGTTAACCGTTCGGTCTTTCCGACTCGGTTCCGACTGGTATTCGGAGACTCAGATTCGGTCTGAGCTGAATCGTACAGCTCTACGGACCGCGTTTCCGACCGATGTATTACAATGTTGGATTCGGACAGCCTTTCCGAATCTGTTTGTCCAACATGAAACGGCTGTCAGAAACTGACTTTGGGTGCCAGTAGCAGGCCCTCCTTCAACCGTAGGCCCCTAGTTGGGGCTTGTGGGGGTACCCATGGGACCCCTCTTTATACTAATGCGCAGAGTGGCAGGTACCATGGGGTGCCTGCCACAGGGTGCAAGGTTTTACGCAACCACCCCTTTTTTTAACAGGAACTTGTGTTGTCGGTTGGAACACTGGCTCCCATTGAAGTCAATTGGAGTCCGACCCAATGGTGTTCAGAAACATTGTAATCGGTCGATTGGACTTACTGAACCCGAGTCAGTCAGAAACGATTCTGACAAGAAGTCTGTCGGATTACTTTCTGACCGACATCGTAATGAGGCCCTAAATGTTAGTGCAACAGTAGGGAAAGGGTTGGATTCAGGAGGGGTAACATTTACTACTCCCACTCCAATCTGTGCAACATTAGGGAAAGCGTTGAACTCAGGAGGGGTAAAATTTACTATTCCTACTCCAATCTGTACAACAGTAGAGAAACTGTTGGATTGCAGTGATGTAAAATTTAATATTCCAATTCCAGCTGGTTTAATAGTAGGGAAAGCCTTGGACTCAGGAGGGCTAAAATTTACTATTCCCGTTCCACTCTGTGCAACAATATGCCAATTGTTGGATTGCAGAGGGGTACAATTTACTATTTGCACTCCGGTCAGTTCAATTGTAGGTAGATGGTTGGACTCAGGAGGGGTAACAATTTACTATTCCCACTCTAGTCTGTACAACAGTAGGGAATGAGTTGGACTCAGGAGGGTGAAATGTACTATTCCCACTCCAGTCTATGCAACAGTAGAGAAAGCATTGGATAGTGGAGGGGTACCATTTACTGTTCCCAGTCCAGTCTGTGCAGCAGTAGAGAGAGAGTAGTTCACTTCAAACAAAATATTTTAACAAATACATTAAATAACAACAAATAAAAATATTTAAATCTAATATATATATATTCATATTTTTAATAAAAAAATACACATTTGTTACAATGTTATTTTTTTTAATTAAAACAAATAATAATAATATAATTATAATTCTACACTATATTTTCAAAATTATAACAACCAACAAATAAAATGTTAATTCTAACTGAATAGCATAACACAATTAACACATACCATAATAAATAACACATTTTTAAAACAATAAATAACTATTTTTATGTTTACTATTACTCAAATAACTTCCTACCCTATACCTCTACAAAGTAAACAACACATACCTAAAATATATCTTACAATTATCATAATTACAAATTTTACATTATTAATTATAAATTAAACAATTAATAGTAATCAACTAATAATAAAAAAATTATATTTAATTAAATTCCCATCCTCTATCCCTACAAACTCAACAATGCACACCTAATATATATTTTAGAAAAAGCTTAATTAAATAATGTACTCAATTAACTATCAATTAAACAGCTACTAACAATTAACTAGTAATAAGTTAATTATATTTAGTTAACTTCCTACCCTTTACCCCTACAAACACAACAACATGCACCTCATATATAACTTAAAACGTTTCTTATTTATGCAATGTACATAATTAATCATCAATTAAATAACTATTAATAATTTTCAATAATTAATACAATCAATTTCCTTCACACCCTTTGCCCCTTCAAAAACCACAACCCACACCACAAATATTAATAAGAAATTACATAAATTTCACAAATCACTTAATTATTTATCAATTAAATAAGTATTAATAATTAAAAAATTATTATTAAATAATTAAAATTAAATTACCTACCACCCTATACCCATACAAAGCCCACAATACACACCTAAAACTTAACATAATTTAAATTATAATTAATGTACTTCTCACCCTGTACACCTATAAACCCCACAACCCTCTACAGCACTCAAAATACAAATAACTATTTAATTTAATTTAAAAACAGCTGAAAATGCACACATTATATTAAAAAACATCAACAATAGGTATACAAACAAATTATAACATATACAATTGAAATATATACTTAAGTACATAAAAATAGCAACAAAGTTATTAACAACAATATATTTTTAAACAATATTACCAACATAGATGTTTTTAACATCGATATTAACAACATAGATATTTTTAGCATTGATATTCTTGTCACTGATTTTTTTGCATATGATATTTGTGCATCACACTATTTAAAACTCAACATTTCTGCTCCTCAATATTTTTTTTTCTAGATTTTTTCTGGATACCCAAAGGCTTTTACCTTTTGAACATTCACAGTAAGAGCTGTGAAAAGGTGCTGAAGTCAGTCCCTGGTTCTCCCGGCTTGGCTGAACTGCTTTTTGTAGTTCAGCACAGGGTCAAGACTGATTTGCATATAGCTGTGTGTGAACTGGGGTGGCAAAGTGAGCTAAAGAACGATAATGGATTCAACTGTGACTGGGGGTAAGTGTCTGAAAAGTTTCAGCGCTCCGTCCATCATCTCCTTATGTTTGCTTTGTTCAGCCAAGCCAGGCAGACCCAGCAGCTGAGCAGCATGCACTCCTCCCTCTATTTGAAGCCCTAGAACTACTGGTCTACAGGACGAGGGAAGGGTGAGGGCTGCAGTGTCCTCCTGCATGGCCCCTGTCCTTTCTTCTTCCTCTGCCTAATTAATATATTTTCAAGAGAAGGGGAAAGAAAAAAGCAGAGGCTGTCTATTTGGACATTGAAATGTTGAGACTGAGAGCAGTGGGCCTATGCCAGTTTATATAGGCCGCTGCTGCTTCATTGTCTTCAATGGAGCTCTCAACATTCCAATGTTCTAATTAGCCTTATTAAATAAAGCAATACACAGGAAAACATCACAGTTTTTAGAAGAGGCTATATACACATATAGCAGCAAACAGGAGTAACCACTGGTACATTCATCAATGACATACTATATTAGTGGAAGTGTGCCTTTCTTGTGGAGACTAAAGACAGAGTTGCAAAAGCATATGTGTACGAGTTAAGACTCCAGATACTGGCTTTGGCTTGAATTTATTTATGATATGGCCTGTGTAATATGTGCCCTTGTTGGTCAGGAACCTGTCATAGAGGCTCTCTATTTAGTAGCACACGTATCTGTTTAGTGGCAGTTCCACCGCTGACATGATAATGTGGTATAAGAATAGATGGAGAGAGCTGCAGCTTCCTTTGACAGCTACTGAAATCAACCAGGCCTCCTGGCATGTATAAGGGCAAGCTGTTCCCCTGTATAATAGGTGTCAACCAGAGAAGCAAGGGCAAAAACGTCTGAAGATTCCAAGACTGCAGTTAGGAGACAGGCCAGCTTCCTGAGGTATCTAGCACTTTTTTAGTGTTTACTGGATCATGGGGCAGGTGGGACCTGCTCGAAGTGTGGAGGGCCTTTATGGCTGCAGATAGCTATTTGTTCACATGTGAGAGCCTGATAACTAAATAATGCTGGACCAGCCCTCATACTAAGGGATTCCATGTTGAAGCTTGTAGATCGGATGTCTTACAGATGTAGGGTGTCTACACTTGGATGTGAATCCTTAACCCCAGCACTAGTAGTTAAAGAGGGCAGGGCTGAGACAAGAAGATGCATTAATTGGTGTGCTGCTACACAGACAACAGGTACGAGAGAAAGCACTCAAGAAATACTTTCTTTTTTATGTTTGGGATAGGGATGCTCCTGTGCCTTGACTTTGTCTGATTGAATGGTTTATGAATATAGCATCGGTCTAACCTTCCTGGAGCTAGTGGTGCCATCTCCCTTACTACATTCCGTCAGGCATATCATGGTGGATTTGATTCTGGAGACTGAATACGTTGTTATGCTGGACACACAACAGCTTATGGTGGACACTATGTAGGGTAGTGGGGCAATAATTTCCCTCATGTGGTATATTTATGGTTTGAAGTATTTGAGTGTTTCCTTACTATTGTTGTGCTCCAACCTGGCCCTCATCCAAGCACACCATAGTAAATCCTAAAGAGGTTGCTGATCCAAGGGAGACATATTATGGGACAAATATGCAATAGTAAGGCAGTCATTGAGTGCCATGATTGCTCTGTAAATGCAGCATTTTGCATATGTAGCAATGGCCCAAAGTGGCCCTTCTTTTTGGGTGACCTATCTAGAAGCAATGAGTAGTTTTTGTTTGTCGTTCATCCATTACAACACTAGGCTATTGGTGCAAACCCAAAGGAAAGGGTGATTATTGCTCAGTAGAAAGAGTATGATCCTCCGATTTAACCCTTTCTTGTACATTGTCTTGAATTACACAGTAAAAGATAAGGAGGAGGTGACCTTACTTGTAGAGTGGAAATGTATGAACCATGTAATATAGGGATTAATAAATTATCTTGTATGCTTCAAACTGGTCCTAATGGCTTGGCAAGTGCTATTCTCTATCCACGTGTCTGCTTCAGGTGATGAGAGCAGATAACCTGTCAGGTGTCATTAAATTGTTAAAACTGGAATGTCAGGATGAAACATGCATTGTTTTGCTCTTCATCTAGGGTCTATGGTCCATTGAGCTTTCCTTTTATAAGATATTTTTCAAAAGCCCTTATGGACATAGAGGCATACTTAGGCCTTCAAACTGGGACTGTGACATGGTAAGGGATGGCTCCTGTAGGTGCATGGTGGACCAATGTATCTTCTAAGCCATCTTCTTTAGCTCTGCGGATTCCTTCTTACTTTCACAAGGTGGTAGATGGAGAGACAGCTTCCTCATTCCTACAGGCATAGTCATGGCTTGTTGCAGATGCCTGTCTGTAGGAAGGTGGGAAAAGTTAATCAATATTTTCTGTTAATCAAGATGTTCTCACTCCCACCTGATCAATTTGAGCATCATGCTCATCCTTTGTCCTCTGTATATTACCAAGCCTCAGTGCCCTGACACTCAGTTGGTAGTCCCTTTTCTACTCCCTAATATGAGAAAAATTATATAGGGCAAACAACTTTAAGAAGGTAGTGAGTGTCTTATAAATGTCATCATTTGTTTATTCATTCATTCATTTATTCATTCAATGTATTCATATTGTTGGCCTTCCATTCATTTATATCCATAGTTTAAATGGAATGAAACTCCTAAAAATGATTACTATGCACAGGATGCTCAAGATATACTAAGGTATGTTTGGTGGTGAGTTGCTGGTACCAAATTCTGTATACGTGGCCCTTCAAAATGTCTATGTTTGAATACTAGTTAAACCCATTGGCAGTACAGATTTCTCTCCAGTGGTTTTGCACCGTAGAGATATAGGAATGGGTTAATTCTTTTTAACCTGAGAGCTTCTGCATTATAGCATTATAGCTCATGGAATGTGTGCTCTGCTCTTGACACTGATGATGCAAGACTTTCTATGTTGATTTTTTCAGGGCTTCATAATCACTGTGGATTGATATAGACTACAGATAGTAACAGCTGTCTTGTTTATTTCTGTGATTCCAAACTGACAGGGGTCAGACTAGGTAGGTATTAGAGGCCCAGGATATGACCAGGTCCGGGCCCACGCACAAAAGTTATAGATTGTTCCAGTCACTACTACCTACCCTGTTGAGACTAAGATTTACGTAGGCAATAGAATTGAGTTTTATCGTTGGTGGTACTGCTGGTATTCTGTATTGTCTTTTCACCCACTAGTTCTTGGGTCCCTGGGTCTGTCAGCTCTTGCAATATAAAAACATATTGGTAAAGGACTGACAGGGTCTGACTGACTTTGGGAGGCCATGTGCATATAAAGTTATCTTGTTGTACTGAAGCTTGTTAGTTGTATTTTCTGCTGTCTCCTTTCCCCAGTGATTTGTTGTGAGCTGGCATGATTGGGGAGGCGAGGATGATGATGCCTCTAGCCTGGGATCTCTTGTGGTTGGTAAGAACCAATATCTGTCCCTTGGAAGTGACTTGGAGCAGTGCAGGTAAAGCCTACATTGTTGCCTTTTGCATCAGGAATCAAGGTGTAACAATCAAATACCAAAGATGTGGGCATAGAGGGGCCTATTCACAAGGTACATTTTCACACAAGTAAATCTACAAATATAAATTTACTCTTACACTTTGGTGCCGATTCCGATCCGGGTAAAAAATTTGGCGTACGACTCGTATCCGTATATTTTCCCGTACGAATCGTACAAGTACCGTACAAACTGCGAAGTACGATTCATACGTGAAAAATACATACGAATTGCATCGGGAAAATGGTCCGACAGGGAGCTGTAAATATTTACATCCGAATAGCGTCGGGAAAAGTGTCTGATAGGGAGCCGGACATTTTTACGTGCAAATCGTAAAACAGAAGACCGAGCGCGCAAGTACGATCCGTACCGGCCGCCCGAATACACAACCGCATGTAAAAGGCCCCATACGGAGCGAACGTTGTAGCACACATGTACACGGGTAAACTTGTGCCCGGATACGAGTCGTACAACCCCCCCTCACCCCGCACATGTCAGCATCGTACCCCCATATGTCAGCACCGTGCCCCCCCTCCGCACTGTACCCCAACACCGTAGCACAGCCCCGCACCTGTACGCACCGTACCCCCACCCCGTCTGTACGCACCGTACCCCTACCCCACATGTATGCGCCATACCCCAACACCGTAGCACAGCCCCGCACCTGTACGCACCGTACCCCCACCCCGTATGTACGCCCCGTACCCCCACCCCGCATGTACGCGCTGTACCCCAACACCTTAGCACAGCCCCGCACCTGTACGCACCGTACCCCCACCCCGTATGTACGCACCATACCTCCACCCCGTATGTATGCACCGTACCCCCACCCCCCGTATGTACACACCGTACCACCACCCCCGTATGTACGCACCACACCCCCACCCCCCGTATGTATGCGCCATACCCCCAGCCCCCCATATGTACGTGCCGTACCCCCATGCCCGTATGTACGTGCCGTACCCTCACCCCCGTATGTATGCACCGTACCCCCAGCGCTATGCGCTGGGGTACGGCACATACATACATATGGGGGGTACGGTGCGTACATACGGGGGGTACGGTGCATACATACGGGGGTGGGGGTACGGCGTGTACATACGGGGGGTGGGGGGTGGGGGTACAGTGCGTACATACGGGGGTGGGGGTACGGTGCGTACATATGGGGTGGGGGTACGGTGCATACAGGTACGGGCTGGGCTACGGTTTGGGGTACGGTGCGTACAGGTACGGGGCTGGGCTATGGTGTTGGGGTACGGTGCTGGGCTACGGTGTTGGGGTACGGTGCGTACAGGTACGGGGCTGGGCTACGGTGTTGGGGTACGGTGCGTACAGGTACGGGGCTGTGCTACGGTGTTGGGGTACAGCGCGTACATGCGGGGGGGCTGGGGGTACGGCGCGTACATACGGGGTGGGGGTACGGTGCATACACATGGGGGTGGGGTACGGTGCGTACATACGGGGGGTGGGGGTACGGTGCGTACATACGGGGTGGGGGTACGGTGCATACAGGTATGGGCTGGGCTACGGTTTAGGGTACGGTGCGTACAGGTACGGGGCTGGGCTATGGTGTTGTGGTACGGTGCTGGGCTACGGTGTTGGGGTACGGTGCGTACAGGTACGGGGCTGGGCTACGGTGTTGGGGTACGGTGCGTACAGGTACGGGGCTGTGCTACGGTGTTGGGGTACGGCGCGTACATGCGGGGGGGCTAGGGGTACGGCGCGTACATACGGGGGTGGGGGTACGGCACGTACCGGGCCCCCTTTTCCCTGTGCATCGCGGCGTACTTAGCTTTTGTCTCCCGTAAAAATATAGCTGTGCGGAGTGTTGTGGGTACGAATCGTACTTGCTGGTCCGTAAAACGCTGCCTGACTCCGTGCGGATGTCGCGTAGGCGCTGTCCAGGTTCGGAATTGTATGTATTTTTTAGCCGCACTGTGTTTTTTACGATTCGTACGGAAATGGTATTTCTGTACAAATCGTACTTGCTGGTTTGTAAGGTGGAATTCCCGGGTACGAGTCGTACGGAGAAAACGCTCCGTACGACCATTTGTACCCGGGTTTTACAGGATCGGAATCGGCACCCTTGTAGTAACTTTACTGCTTTTGTTTATTCACCATTTCCAAGTAGAAATTTACTACAAAATATAAGCTTACAAGTCTCTATTGCTTCAAACAGGGGGTGGTGCCAAATTTATGAGTGTAAAGTTACTACTAGTAAGTTTCTGCCATTTTAATTCCATGAGTGGCATTGGAGAAATTTGGAAACTCTGCGGAGTTCCTATCAAAATCTGCCAATTGCAATGCAGCAGAATTTCTTCCTGTTTGAGCAACGTGATGACAACAAGAACAATTAAAGACTTCACAATGCAAGCTGGTCAGCGCAAGTAAGATTTGGCACCCGCTATGGAGATTTCTAGTTGCTAGGAGGAATTCTAGTGACATTTTAAGAGTGCAGGTGGTCGCGATCAGTCGTGGTCAGAGGTCTACTTCCAGAGAAGATTTCCTACTCGAGCTGCAGCAAAATCAACTCAAAAATAATTTTTCTAGTATATATTCTACCTGAATAGATGGTTCAGGTAGCTTTTTAATGTCTCAAAATGCATTTGTTTTCATTTTATTTCATTTCTTAACAGGAAGGAAGTGCATCAGAGACTCCAACTTCCTCTTACTGTCCAGAAGACCATACCAACTGCTTTGTCCATCCCCTGTTCACGTTTCATTTGTATTTGTAGGAAAAGGATCCCTCTCTTTACCTGCAATTCCTGCTGCACTTAAGCAGCATAAGTTTGCTATTTATGCACCAGTATTTTTTTAATTGTTTTGTTTTTTCTTACATTTTTAAATTTGAATGTGGGTGGCTTGGAGTTGTGATAGGGGCCTATTTTGTATTTACATTTTTAGTCTTTTTGAAGAGAAACAGTTTGCACATTTTTGGGAAGACTGAGGGCCTGGTTTTGGTGCACTTTTTCTCCATTTTCATGTGTGTTGTTTTTTAATTTTGCACTATATAAACTAACAGAGAAAGTCAGAAAGTAATAAAAAGTAAAAATAAAGCAACAAATGCTAGGTGGGATTGGTATCAGAATGGGCTGGTTTGGGTTGGATGGGCCCGAAGAGCAGGAAAAATGTGTGGGAAAGCTATGCAGAAGCAGGCTGGATGAACCAATCCGGCCACATGCTTGCACACCTCCTGGTGCAGTTCACGTGGAACGTGCTGCCGGTGCTAAAATTGGAGTAACACCATGTGTATTTTCTGCCCATTGGGGAACTCTGTGGAATCGTGCATTTTTATGTAACCCCACGTGATACCATGGAGTGAAATCTCATGAATTCCACCCGAGCCTAGTTTTCATATGTAAATGGAATTCTTCCTATGGTAAAGTAAAAAAGTGTATTAAACTTGAAAAGAAATTGTAAATCTATTTCATGTTAAATATTAAGACAAATTAAATTTATATATCTATTTTAAATGTAGACCAAAATACAAATGTTACAGAACTATTAAGTGAATGTTGAAATAAAAACCTAATTAATTTAACAATATTACATTAAATTAAGTTAAAAACTGTTCATTAAAGAAATCAAATCTTAACTAAATTAGAACCTTAGAACATTGGAAATTTGAGAGCTCTATTAAAGAAAGTGGAGCACTAGCAGCATATAAACGCTGGTATAGGCTCTCCACTTTCAACATTAAAATGTCCTAATCCACAGCCTTTGCCTCTCTTTTACCCCTGCATCTCCATCCGCGTGGATTAGGCAGGGGAATGAGAAAAGTAGAAGCAGTACACCAGGGCTCACAGGAGTCTTTTCCCCTCCTGTAGCTCATAATATCACTGGAGCATCAGAAGGAGGGAGGTTGGCTTTAGGACTCTGGGCACTTTACCCCTGTTGATCAGTGCTAAAGTGCATATGCTCTCTGTCTAAATTGTATTGGTGATTGATCATCCTTGATTGGCATATTTGATTTACTGACAAGTCCCTAGTAAAAATGCACTATATGAGCCCTGGGCCTGTAAATCCCTGTAAAGAGGGCCTGCAGCACTGGTTGTGCCACCCACATGAGTAGTCAATCAATCAATCAATCAGGGATTTGAAAAGTGCGCTACTCACCCATGAGGATCTCAAGGTGCTGGGGGGAGGGGCGTGCAGGTCCGATTCAGTGAAAGAGCCTGAAGGTGTGCAGAATGGGGGAACATCTGATGTTGAGCAGAGCTCGTTCCAGGTTCTTGCCATGATGTAGGAGTAGGCTCTTCCACCCTCTCTGGCTCTGTGGATTCATGGGGTTTCGGCAAGGTCGCCAGAGTGGAGATTTCTCCTGATTACGCTGAAAGAGACTCTTTCGTTGAGTTGTGAGGGTCTGGTGTTGTGGAGAGATTTGAAGGCGTGAGTGAGAAGCTTGAAGGTTGCTCTCTTCTCGACGGGAAGCCAGTGGAGGCCTCGTAGGTGCTGGGTGATGTGGGAATGTCGTGGGATGCAGAGGACGGGTCTGGCAGCAGTGTTCTGGATGGTCTGGAATTTTCGGAGCAGGGATTTGTTGATTCTGGCATACAGGGCGTTTCTGTAGTCCAGTCTTCTGGTTATGAGTGCGTGGGTGACAGTTTTTCTGGATTCAGGAGGGGATCCATTTGAAGGTCTTGTGGAGGATGCAGAGGGTGTTGAAGCATGTGGACAAGATGGCATTGATCTGTCGGGTCATGCTGATGAAGGAGTCAAGTATGATGCTGAGGTTGCGGGCGTGATCCGTGGCTGTGGGGGGTTGCCCAGGGTAGTGGGCCACCACGTGTTGTCCCATGCTGAGGGGGTGGGTACAAAGATGAGGACTTCTGTCTTCTCCGAGTGAAGCTTCAGACAGCTGCTGCTCATCCAGAAAGCAACGTCTTTTATTCCTTCCATGGAAGCTGAGTCGGGTAGTGTCGGGTTCCTTCGTGAGGGAGAGGATGAGCTGGGTGTCGTCGGCGTAGGATACTATGCTGAGTCCATGCTGTCTGACGATGGCGGCAAGGGGGACATGTAGATGTGGGGCTGAGCGATGATCCTTGGGGTACTCCACATCTGATCTCAGTGGTTTCGGAGAGGAAAGGTGGGAGTCTGATTATTTGGGTTTGGCCAGTGAGGAAAGAGCTGATCCAGTCGAGGGCGGTTGCCTGTATTCCGGCATCATGGAGTCTGGCAGTGAGTAGTCCTGTAAACATGTCTCAGGCCTGCCATTGCAGTGTCTGCAAGTGCAGTTTGAAACTGCCATGTCGACTTAGCAACTGCACCCACTTGCCAGGCCCAACCCTTCCCTTTAGCTACATGTAAGGCATCCCTAAGGTAGGTCCAAGGTACCTCCATGGGCGGGGTGCTGCATACATGAAATGTAGGACATGTACTGGGGTGTCTTACATGTTCTGAAATACTGCCAATTATGTTGTTCACTATTGCAAGGACTAACTCTCCTATAGGTTTCCATTGGAGCAGCTTCGTAACATCTTACAAGTGTAACTTTCAATTGGAAAGAGATTGAGATTTGGAGTTTGGGCTCTCTGAGCTCAGAATTTAAAAATACATATTTTAGGAAAGGTGGATATTAAATTGTGTGTTTGAAAATGCCACTTTTAGAAAGTGCTGAACACCAAACAACATGTCAATACTCACTCTGAGACTCAACGTTATTCTTTTATGTGGTCCCTATATTTAATACCAGTGTTCACGTTTAATCTTTTAGAAAAACATTTGTTAAATGCACATTGAAATATAAATGACACCAAAAACATCACATTACAATTATCCACCCACATTAAACACACTCTACATACAAATTTTTACAAACCGACATATAGCAAACATTTGAATAAACAGTTCTGAATTTTATTGACCAAGAGGAGAGGTTTCAATATGTAATTAGTCCATTCAAATTAGGTACTCCTCTTTAATGGGCTTACTCAACCACAATATGCCATACTGTTTTTTGAGCAATGGAATGGTCAAATAATCTTTCTCATCCTCCGATGTGCCACCACTTATTGAGGGCATCTACTTTTGGGCTGAGAATGTTTCAACACATTTCGAACCCTACACAATTTATAGGCTCTCATCAGGACTCAGAACTGGTACACACTACAACAAAAAACATTAAAACAAACATCAGGGAATTCTAAATTGGATGGTTGATTTAATCCAGCAAGATCTTATGACCACCCTCTGTTACCTCATTTCAATTGTGGTCTTTCACTGTTCTTCCTTGGTGAACAAATCTGACCTACAATCCCAAAGCACAAATAATTACTTCACCTGGTCCAAGACAATTCTACTGCTGCACATCAGCTAAAAATGCTCTAAACATTCTACACCTTCAAATACTGTCTTCACAAAGCCTTCCTTTCACCACAAAGGGATTTTAATCACAGGGCGCAACCTGGCTTATTCCTTCCGAACTCAAAGGGAAACATTACTATTGTCTCACTGTAAATATATACATGCGCATACTTCGCTGATGTTATCGTTGTCCGTTCATGCATTCAAAATTCACTCAGTGGCTGACTCCATAGTACCGCTTGCTTGATTGTATTGGGGTGCTCAAACAATTTGTAAAATAATTCCTCAATTAAACATTGTTCTCTAGACCTACTTTTTTGGAAAGTATGCTGGAAACCCGAATCCCTGGTTGCGTGCGGTTTTGTTTACTGTTTACAGATACGGACAATGCGGCTTGCTAAAATCCTCTTTTGTCTGCAATGTACTGATATCTGCAACCACATAATGTAGATCTGACTAACCAAATGAGATTCTCCTTATTCCATAATCTGCGGTCCACTCGCAGAATCATGAGCCGGCAACTAGTCCAAGATCTGGTGAATAGAATTAAGTCGGGCAAATTGCTAGTGTGGTGTCATCATCCTCCATTGATTGGTCCAGGACTCTGTCACATGGGGCTGGCTCTTGGAACACCAAGGCAAAGCCATCTGGCGCAGCGAGTCTCACAGTTGGAAAAATTGGACTTAATAAAATTGAATTATGGAGGAAATAAAATGAGGCTGTTAAATACATTTTCGAGACCAAATACACGTTGATCATCAATCAGAAAATTGAGTGTCAACTTCAGCCTAGTTCACCGCTCGGATACCTCAGGCACATTGTAAATGGAAACTGGATGGGAATAGTTCTACACAGTCCCTGTTTTACTTGGGGGGATTAACTTTTGAAATGTTTGTGATGACCCATGTACTGAGGATAGCCACAAAGAAAGAACGAGAACTAGAACATGAGAGGGCTACTTATCAATCTATGGGTACTAGAGCAATCTTCTTACCTACTCAGGTGCCGATCACGATCCGGTAAAAAAATAGCCCGTACGACTCGTATCCGGTCTTTTTACCGTACGAATCGTACAAGTACCGTACAAACTGCCAATTACGATTCGCATGGTAAAAAGTCCATACGAATCGCATTGGGAAGTATTCCCCACACGTCCTCGGGTCGCAAAATGTGTCCGACACGTCCTCGGACGATTTACCGTACAAATGTGAAAAGTGAAGTCCGACCGCGGAATCACGATCCATCCCGTGCGTCCGATGTTACAACCGTATGGAAAAAACACCGTCCGCACCGAACTCCCATAGCAACCATGGAGACATGTGCCCGCATACGTGCCCAACACTCCCCCCAGCCCCCGTACGTTCGAGTCGTACGCCCCGTGTATGTACACCCCCACCCGTGTATGTACACCCGTGTACGTGTCGTACCCCCCCATGTACGTTCGTGTCGTACCTCCTCCGTATTCACACCCGTGTACGTTTGTGTCGTCCCCCCGGGTATGGACAGCCATGTACGTGTCGTACCCCCATTTATGTACACCCGTGTACGTGTCGTACCCCCCGTGTATGTGTCGTACCCCCCGTGTATGTACACCCGTGTACGTGTCGTACCCCCGTGTATGTACACCCGTGTACGTGTCGTACCCCCCCTGTATGTACACCCGTGTACGTGTTGTACCCCCCTGTATGTACACCCGTGTACGTGTCGTACCCCCCGTGTATGTACACCCGTGTACGTGTCATACCCCCCGTGTATTTACACCCCTGTACGTATCGTACCCCCCCTGTATGTACACCCGTGTACGTGTCGTACCCCCGTGTATGTACACCCGTGTACGTGTCGTACCCCCCCCTGTATGTACACCCCTGTACGTGTCGTACCCCCGTGTATGTACACCCGTGTACGTGTCGTACCCCCCATGTATGTACACCCGTGTACATGTCGTACCCCCCTGTATGTACACCCGTGTACGTGTCGTACCCCCCTGTATGTACACCCATGTATGTGTCGTACCCATGTGTATGTACACCCGTGTACGTGTCGTACCCCCCCCTGTATGTACACCCCTGTACGTGGCGTACCCCCCGTGTATGTACACCCGTGTACGTGGCTACCCCCGTGTATGTACACCCATGTATGTGTCGTACCCCCCCTGTATGTACACCCGTGTACGTGTCGTACCCCCCTGTATGTACACCCCTGTACGTGTCGTACCCCCATGTATGTACACCCGTGTACGTGTCGTACCCCCCCCGTGTATGTACACCCGTGTACGTGTCATACCCCCCATGTATGCACACCCCTGTACGTGTCGTACCCCCCGTGTATGTACACCCCTGTACGTGTCGTACCCCTCCATGTATGTACACCCGTGGACGTGTTGTACCCCCATGTATGTACACCCCTGTACGTGTCCTACCCCCCTCTACATTCGTGTCATACCCCCGTGTATCTACACCCATGTACGTTAGAGTCGTACCCCCACCCGCGTATGCTTGGAGCGTACCCCCACCACAACATTCTAAGTACGGAGCGCACCCCAGGCCCCAACATCACAACCGCATGTACGAGTCGCACCAAGCCACACACAAGGACAGCACTGTACAACAAAATGGCCCATGTACACACCGTAAACATGCTAAAAACACACGTACACAACCAGGACAAACCAAAACGACACAAGAATACACCATTCGAATGGCACAAAGCCACTAAACATGTCCAACAACCACTAAAACAACACATTCACTGACCTGCAACTGCCAAAAACAAACAGAGGCCCAAAACACCACCACTCCTTATAGCACACCCACCCAAAGTTCAAACACAGCCACACCCACCAATGGACCAATAAAAAGGGCCAACACACACAAACCATGAGCCTTTGCAACAGACTCACTGCTGCCAGACCCCACAGACAACCTACAGCACCATACTAGAAGCCTTACCACACCTTACACTTGCACACCTTCACACACACACCTTCACAAACACCCCCTCATCACATTCACACACACACCTGCACAACCACACCCACACACCCACAACCATCCACACCCCCCCCCACCATCCACACCCACACCCCTCACCATGCCCACTAACAAGAATCCAAAGTTCACTAGCCGAGAGTTGGAGGTCCTTGTCGATGAAATCGTCAGAGTCGAGCCACACCTCTTTTGAACATTGGTCAGACAGACCAGCCCTTCAGCAAAAACAGCCATGTGGCAGACCATCGTCGATGCTGTGAATGCTGTTGCGGACACCAGAAGGAACAAGCAGGAATGCCAAGCCAGGTGGTACAATCTGCGGAGAAGGGTCCGAGCCGAGATGACGGATGAACACAACCAGGCCAACGTCACTGGAGGAGGGCCGTCCCGCAGACCCGTACACTACCATCCCTGGGAGGAGAGGGTGATGGCCATACTGCCGGTGGAGGCAGTCGAAGGTTTAGGAGGACTCCGAGACCCGGGTGAGTACACAAACAACGCACCTCACATGGGGGGAACGTCATCCACAACCAAACTCACAAACAGGCACGCAACCACCCCAAGCTATCGCATGACTCAACCACACTCCATGAACACGCACATGCCACTGGCGCCACCATGCCCCATGCACCCAGCTGGACAATGTCAAGGTACAGGCCACAGAAGACACCAACACATGACACGGTAACCCGGATGGCGGGAGGGTGGGCCCCAAAAATCACATGGTGCAACTCAGAAGCAGACAACAATGCCCTCTGCCCATATGGCCTAGGTCACAGCCAGACAAACAGTGTGTCCCCACACAGGAAAGACTTGCCAGCAAATGGCGGACGCCTTGCATTAACACATGGGGGTGAAGGCACGTTTTTGCACATGACAGCAGCTAATGATCAGCCAACACTGTGAAAGAGTGACAGCACACACCACCACAGCAGCAGCGCAGACACAGACACTACACCCAATGGGTGCCTGGAGATCAGAAACAAACTCACAGCAACAATCCAATGGCCATTCAAAGAACTGCTAACAGTGTGTGCCCAGGAAGCTGGGCTGAGGTGACAGAGGGTGACACACAGAGGGAGGGAGAGGGGGACAGAGAGGGAGGGAGACACAGGAAGACGGACAGAGGGAGGAGGCCGACACACAGAGGGAGGGAGAGGGGGACAGAGAGGGAGTGAGACACAGGGAGACGGACAGAGGGAGGAGGCCGACACACAGAGGGAGGGAGAGGGGGACAGAGAGGGAGTGAGACACAGGGAGACGGACAGAGGGAGGAAGCCGACACACAGAGGGAGGGAGAGGGGGACAGAGAGGGAGGGAGACACAGGGAGACGGACAGAGGGAGGAGGCCGACACACAGAGGGAGGGAGAGGGGGACAGAGAGGAAGGGAGACACAGGGAGACGGACAGAGGGAGGAGACCGACACACAGAGGGAGGGAGAGGGGGACAGAGAGGGAGAAAGACACAGGGAGAGCAAATCAGCCTTGTGGTGTGTGGGAATGTCTGCTCGTCAGCAGGTGGACTGCGTGCATGTAGACAAGGGTGGCCATTACCGGACCCCCCCTTCTCCTCCATGGAAAAACACAGGGCCATGTTACAACCTGTGCACGAGCACAACGACAGCTACCTGCATCATTGAAGTGTGTGGAACAAGTTCATGTGCCCACGTACAGTGCAACACGGAAGGCGCCAATGCACGGCTCGCCACACCTGCCCACTCCACTGCTGACTGCAGTCACACTTGACGCAGCAAGTAAGACTGTGCCACACATAGTTAAAGTCGCCAAAGCTGTGCCCAAGGGACATACCCATGCACAAGTGCAATGTGAGTGGAATGCTAGACAGATCCAAATTCCCAGAGGAAATGTTCCAACTTTGAAACTAATGAAACATGGATGTTGCATGGAACAAAATTAACATTGTCTCTCTCACACACAGGGCAATGTCGTGGTTCACCTCCCAACACTGGGGGGGAAGACTCACAGGACCCGGCTCTGCGGGAGGCCGATCCCACCGGCAGCGACGACTCTCACCACTCTGTGGACGACCCCGACCAACCTGGCCCCTCTGGTGTCCAACAACCTGCAGCACCTGCGTCAGGTACAATGGGGCCAACCACCACCCCCACTCCTGCCACATCCCAGGAGACACCCAGGATCCCTGCCACACCACCACAAAGCAGCCAGTCTGTCCAGGAGGGACAAGGTTCTCCAGGCACCCAGGAGGAGGCAAGCAACACAGTAAATGCCATCCCTCAGGGGTCCCGGAGACCCGATGTGCCCACAACGGCTGGCCAGGTGCAAGTGGGCAGGGGTGGTGGGAGTGGAGGACGGCGGAGGCGCCAGCCTGACCAGTTGGCTGGGGAACCGGTATATGCCCATGTCCGAAACATCCTGGACACATACCGGCAGGACACCGCGGGCATGGCCCAGGTTGTGTCCGTCCTCGAGGGGATCAAGACCCATCAGGCCCAGCAACATGCGGAGCTACATGCCTGTCTACTGCAACACCAACGGAGGATGGAGGACAGACAGGCTGAGCTCGTGATGGTGTTCACGGGAATTCACACTACACTCCGCCGACAACATGGGCAACCCTCCCTGTGCCAGAAGGCGTAGAACATCACCACCCACAGGGAGGGATCAGGAGGAGGAGGAGGAAACATCCGATGGAGCATCCCAAACATCGTCACGGCCTGCTTCTGAGGGTCCCCGCAGGAGGGCGGGTCGTCCACGGAAAAGACCGTGAGGGTCGGCGCTACAGCACCATCTCCCAGGACACCTGGCCTGGCACCTGGCCCACTGGAGCAACAGCATCACAGCATCAAAAGACATTCTCTGCCACATGGCCTTGCTGGTCACTGTCTGACCAATGTTGACAAAGACTGTGGCATGGACTCTGAGGATTTCAAATGGCAAGGACACCAACTCCCCTAGTGAACTTTGGATTCCACACACCCGGAAAGCCCCTCATGTCAACCCCCCCCCAATAAAATAAAAAGTCACACCATGAAGAGAAGATGCCTGCTGGTTGCATTATTACCTTACATGTGTCTTGTAAAGTCTAACCATGCCTGAGTTCTCTTTTGACTTCAACCATCCACACCCTGGGGCCTGAGTCTGGCACAGGACACACATGGGTCACAGTGTATTAGGCAAGACAGACATGGAGCACCATACACACCCTTGATGGGCCCAACCAGCTGAGGGGGTGGCCGCACAACCGTGCCGACAGACATATTGAGTACAGCAACAGTCATGAGCAGAGGTCAGGGATCATGTTGAGTGTCCTGGGGGGCACCCAGGTATGTGTAGACAGGTGGCAGAACCATGTCCTGCAAGCTTGAGTCCGGTGGATGCAGAGAATGGTGGCCTGGCCAACGTTGGATGCATGGGGATGGCACATGTCACAATACCCACACAGTCATGGACATCATGCACAATACACAGTCTAATCCCACACAAACAGCTTGCATCCTGCTACTCGACACATAGACACATAGCCACTATCACGGAAAACCATGCCAGACATGCCGGATGCCCCGTGGCAACACACCAGCATTGACTGAGAAGAGGCACCTTGGAGGCATAGGGACACCTTTATTAGTCATGTATTCGGGATTGCAGAGGCAACTCGAAGTACACATGAACAGTTCATGTGGAGTAACATGTGGGTCCAACACTGGCACCCCCCTTCTGCAGCACAAATGCGTGATAGCCATGGAACTGGCAATCAAGTGTCGGCTAACAGCTAAACACCCCCAGCTGCTCACGGAGAGCCTGCCATACACCATTGATCCACTGATGTGGAAGTCCCACAGCATGTCAAGCCAATGCAAACCGTATGTGTCCGAGGGCAGTGTTACACACATTGATGCCATCATCACATTCCACAATCCCATCACTGATGACTGTCAACAAGTCTGACCATCTATTCAGGTGTACCCAGCTGCATGTAATGTGTACCATGGTGATGTTACATGTCTGCAGAGGAACCAAACATCGACAGGGGCAGTGTGCATACATCGTCAACAACTGCCACACCCAATACACCCCTGATGCATCCCTTACCCTAAGGTGACTTCCAAACGTGTCCGTGCCTGTAACGCTGAGTCAGCACACGATGACGTGTCCATGAGGAATAGCAGTGCCACAACAATGCAAACAGCAGACGGCATGCGCAAGTACCTGGGGAAGAGAGACACACAAGAAGTCAGCCACAAAAAGCACAGCCACTTGCATGTGCATGTACTCGACACATGTATGGATGACAACATGCTAGGTCACAATTATGACTGGGGAAATACAACCATCACTGGCACCATCACTCCAGTGACACACCCACACACACCTCTGACTCACGTGCCATACATGCCGGTGGAGACACACATCGCAACACATGCCACACGGGGACCAATGCGTGCACACTCAGACACTGGTACTCACCACTAAGCAAAGAAGTCGCGTATGAGCCGAGTCCGGATGTCCTCTTGCGGCTCCACATCCTCCACATCACTAGCCCCATTGCCAAGCCCTTCGTCCTCCACGGGTGGATGGTCCTGGTCATCTTGATCCAGGATGAGTGGCACAGCTTTCTCAACTGCCATGTTGTGCAGCATGCAGCAGACAATGAAGATTTTGCAGACCTTCGCCGGGGCATATGGGAGGGCGCCGCCGGTCTTGTGGAGGCATCTGAATCGGCTCTTCAGGAGGCCAAACGTCCTCTCTATCACTCGCCTTGTCCGGCCATGGGCGGTGTTGTAGCAGAGCTGGGCCGGCGTGATGGGGTTGCAGAGAGGTGTGATCAGCCATGGCATGTTGGGATAGCCAGCGTCCCCTACATGGAAACCACATGGACATAAGTAGGACAGGAGAAGCGGTCATGCTGGAAGTCTACGCAAAATACAGGACAGACAGTGTGTACCCACCAACAACACATGCTCGTTCGTTGCGCAGCTGCGTCATCATTTCAGGCACCCTGCTACGCCTCATGATGTAGGCATCGTGTGCTGATCCTGGAAAACGAGCACAGACATGTGAAATCACCATGTTGGACAGACACACCACAAGGGCATTGATGGAGTGGTAGTGCTTGCGATTCCGGTACGCTACCTCCTGTGCCTGTGGTGGTACCAAAGCCACATGTGTCCCATCTATGGACCCAATGACATGGGGCATCCCTCCCAAGGCATAGAATCCATGCTTGACCCCAGTCAACATTTCAGGGGTAGGAAAATGGATGAAGTCATCGAGGTGAATCAACATGGCCTCTAAGAAATCATGCAGCACACGGCAGAACATGCTCTGGGACATGCCACCAACATGAGCTATGGTATTTTGAAAGGTACCCGTGGCTAGAAAATGTAGGGCTGCCATTACCTTCAGCTTGGGTGTCAGTGCCGTAGGATACCTGTGCAGCGGTTGCAGGTGTGGTGCCAGTCTCGCCGTCAACTCCAGAATCAACTGTTGGGGGAAGCGGTAGCACCGGATACAGTCATTCTCCCGCATGGCAGCCAAGTCCGGAATTGGTCGGGGAAGAGGCGGCGCTCTGCAGTAATTTGGAAGTGACAAGGAAGAGTGAGTGCACCACAACAACAATTAATTAGTACTGAGCACATGTTAATCTGTCTATACACATATGCTACATACGGAGTCAGGTATGTGCCACATGCCCTGGACACGTATGGCTGCCAGGTGACACTCCTACCAAGACCCAGCTACACACGGAGATTGTGAACCTCCACATGCCATGGCATGGGATTAGCTGTGTCCCAGTGCAAGTGAACAGCCAGACGCAAGACAGGAGTGACATACATCCACACATCAGCAGAAGTAGGATGTAGATTGCAGAGACTGGTAGCGGAACACTAGAGCCACAGGTCACATGACATTACACTAGGACAGCCCACACACCTTGCCATGAAGGTGTACATGTGATGACTCACCACACATTCATAGAGAGGATGCAGACATGTCCTTGTTACGCTACTCCGTGTCCCATGCATACATACGCACCTCACATCCGATACCACATGTGGCATGGTGTGCGGAACAGTGTGCAATGTCAATCTACACACAGACACATGTTGGTTGCTGCAACAGCTGCAGCTTTTGAGGGAGCTCCAACATCAACCTAATGTGAACCCGCCACACATACATGACATAGTCACATCGTGCACCGTGGGTAGTGACATGTCAGGTGTGGTAACCCCTGTACCGGGCCTCAGGGGACACTTCCGTGTGTTGGTGTCCGTGCCATGCCAGTGACGCTCATCACAAGTGTGCAGTACGACATGCACACATGTCAAAGGAGTCAAGGGCATGCCTGGCACACATCGCACCGTCACACATTACATGTGTACACATCTCATCATACATCTGGTGCCTTCTCGACTCAGGAGTCATGTGCCACATCACAGCCTTTCACACCTGTGCCCCACACATGTAGTACTGCCCAGACAATGCCTTGATGTCCATCCATGGACAAGAATGTCAGCCCTATTCCTTCCTGTGTGCTGCCTGTCACTACTGTGATGTGTGAAAACCACCGTACTGCTGCTAAGAGGGCCTGTGCACGTTCCCATATCACTATGGGAGTGCTGCCGTATGTGTACCCATAGTGATGGTGAGCGTACAGGCATGTGTACGGTCAGTAAGTACGCATACGCAAGAACACCCATAGTGGTACGGCCCGTACACGCGTGCGTACGTTCACTATCACTATGGGTGTCCTCGCGTATGCGTACTCGCAGTGGTACGACCCGTACACACGCCTGTACGTTCACTATCACCATGGGTGTCCTCGCGTATGCGTACTCGTAGTGGTACGGCCCGTACACACGCCTGTACGCTCACTATCACCATGGGTGTCCTCGCGTATGCGTACTCGTAGTGGTACGGACCGTACACACGCCTGTATGCTCACTATCACCATGGGTGTCCTCGCGTATGCGTACTCGTAGTGGTACGGACCGTACACATGCCTGTACGCTCACTATCACCATGGGTGTCCTCGCGTATGCGTACTCGTAGTGGTACAGCCCGTACACACGCCTGTACGCTCACTATCACCATGGGTGTCCTCACGTATGCGTACTCGTAGTGGTACGGACCGTACACACGCCTGTACGCTCACTATCACCATGGGTGTCCTCGCGTATGCGTACTCGTAGTGGTACAGCCCGTACACACGCCTGTACGCTCACTATCACCATGGGTGTCCTCGCGTATGCGTACTCGTAGTGGTACGGACCGTACACACGCCTGTACGCTCACTATCACTATGAGTACGCATACGCGAGAACACCCATAGTGAGACAGCCCATACACACGCCTGTACGCTCACTATCACTACGAGTACGCATACGCGAGGATACCCATGGTGATAGTGAGCGTACAGGCGTGTGTACGGGCCGTACCACTATGGGTGTTCTTGCGTATGCGCACTCATAGTGGTACGGCCCGTACACACGCCTGTACGGGCCGTTGCTATGCATTTGGGGTGCCCTAGGGCCCGGGAACGCACCGTACGTGTGTGTGAAGCTCAAATTTACATAGGGGACACATGAGGGACAAGTATTAAGGCCTACATGCATGCTGGTTGTCATGGAGACCAAGTTTTAAGTTTGAATTTGTTCTGGAAGGTGCACAGCAGAAGTCAGTTGGAATGAATCTACTTTGTTGCAATGTGTTTGTGGGGTTGACATCATGCTGAAGAAAAAAACACAATAAGAACCCACTGACTGTGCTAGGTTTGAAGGGATTGGAGGAAACATAGGATGCAAATGTGAGTGACCAATCACTCTGTACTCCTGTGCATGAAACAGGACAGCAAGGCAGATATAAGGCAGCCAGGTCCCATGAGGGATCACTTGCCTGCACATATTTCGATTCTACCACACTGCTGCTGCTCCTGATTCCCTGGAACCATGTCAAGGTCTGTGGAGAGGTCACGGCCATTCACCCTGGAGGAGAACCTGGCATTGCTGGATGTGATCCTCACACAGTACCCCCTTCTGTATGGGCGACCAGGGTATCAGGTGAGTGCAGAGGCTACTAGCACAGACTGTGTCCCTTTTTTGTGACTGTGACTTCGGCCATTGTGTCCAGGTGTGACACACATGCTATGTACTGTAGGGGGGGTACCAGGGGGGGGGGAATGCCTGATGTCTCCCAGCCAGTGCCCAGAGTCAGGAGGGGTGGGTGCAGAGTCCTCCCAGCAGTGCCCAGACGCAGGAGGGGTGGGTGCCTATCACTCCCAGCAGTGCCCAGAGTCAGGAGGGGTGGGTGCAGAGTCCTCCCAGCAGTGCCCAGACGCAGGAGGGGTGGGTGCAGAGTCCTCCCAGCAGTGCCCAGATGCAGGAGGGGTGGGTGCAGAGTCCTCCCAGCAGTGCCCAGAGTCAGGAGGGGTGGGTGCAGAGTCCTCCCAGCAGTGCCCAGACGCAGGAGGGGTGGGTGCCTATCACTCCCAGCAGTGCCCAGAGTCAGGAGGGGTGGGTGCAGAGTCCTCCCAGCAGTGCCCAGACGCAGGAGGAGTGGGTGCAGAGTCCTCCCAGCAGTGCCCAGACGCAGGAGGGGTGGGTTCAGAGTCCTCCCAGCAGTGCCCAGACGCAGGAGGGGTGGGTGCCTATCACTCCCAGCAGTGCCCAGAGTCAGGAGGGGTGGGTGCAGAGTCCTCCCAGCAGTGCCCACAGTCAGGAGGGGTGGGTGCAGAGTCCTCCCAGCAGTGCCCAGAGTCAGGAGGGGTGGGTGCAGAGTCCTCCCAGCAATGCTCAGAGTCAGGAGGGGTGGGTGCAGAGTCCTCCCAGCAGTGCCCAGAGTCAGGAGGGGTGGGTGCAGAGTCCTCCCAGCAGTGCCCAGACGCAGGAGGGGTGGGTGCCTATCACTCCCAGCAGTGCCCAGACGCAGGAGGGGTGGGTGTGATGCACAGTGTGAGCCTTGATAATTGATTGTGTCTTTGCCCTCATTCCACCTGTGTACTTTCACTGGCACGTACTGCTTTTGCCCTTCCCCAGAGGAGTATGTCCCTATGGCAAAGGTGCAATGCGTTGGCTGCATGACATGCCTTGTTGTAACCAGCTAATTTGTTCTCATATGTGTCTCTGTGACATGTTGCAGGTGTATTGATGTAGTGTCACTTGTTCATCCTCACAGGTAGGCGCCTCTGCCAAGGAGCAGATCTGGCTGACCGCCGTCAGTGCCGTGAGGAGTGCGGATGGTCGCAAGCGGCGCCTGTCCCAGGTGAGGAAACGCTGGCAGGATATCCGGTGCTGGACGTGGAGGATCGCACGGGTCCTGCTGGGGGACTCACCTGAGAGCCATAAGAACCGCGGGTGCCGCCGTCTCTCCCACATCCACAAGCGTGTGCTGGCGGTGGTATTTCCAGACTTGGACAGGCGCTTACAGGAGATGCAGCAGCAGGAAGGGGGTAGGTACATGTGTGTTTGTTGTGTTTCACCAGCATTTGTAAGTGCACTGTTCCATGGATACACTGCCAGGGTTTAATGGTGCTGTGCAGATCCTGTTACCCACAGTATTGCAGTGCTCTCCTGCCTCCCTTCCCCTCCTTGCAATGTGTTCCCTGGTCTGTGTGACGTCACTCCGTCACAAGGTTATGTAGCCTGGCACCTTCTCCACGTGTACAATGCCTGCAGCATCATGTGTGGGGGTGGTGTGTAACAGGTTTGGGGACCTTGCCTGTGCCCTGTCCAGTTCTGGTCTTGTGGGTTCCATGTCAGTTGGCACTAATGCTGAGTCCAGACATGGGAGTTAGTCTCTCAAGTGTGAGGCCTTACAGCACGCATGTCCTATGTGGTGGCCTGTGACATGATGTGCATGAGTGTGCAGTACGCATAGTGCGGGGATGGTAGCGTGTGTTGCAGTCATTCCCATTCAGGAGCATGGAGTTGTGTGGCCACTACTGTCCCCAGGGGCATATTTTCCTAGGTCTCATGTGTGTAATCCGAATATGTCGACAATCTCTGTGTCTACAGCATAGGTTGTGCTCTGTGCCATTGTCCCCTGACCTGATTTTCCTTGTTCATACTCACGGTGGACATTGCCTGTGTGCCTTGTTACAATCATCTCATGATGCCCATTTGTACATGATTATTTGGACAGGCGCACCTTGGGTATTTTGTGTGCAATCTTGAATTGTTGCATCCCATGTGTATTTCACCCAGACTAAGGGTTGTAAGTGCTTCCTGTGTCTCCAAATAATTGTCTCATGTAGGGGGTGGGTGGTGCGGGCATGGCCTTCATGTCACAACCTGATATCTCCTTGCTAGGACTGGCCAGTGTGTGATGTTTGTCTGGACATGCACTCAAGGTGCAGTGAGCCAGTCATGGTGGGCATGTTTTCAGTATAACCTATGCTGCATGTGCCTCTTGTTCCTCGATATGGTCCCTGCTCATCTCTATTTCCTGCCACGCTGTGTGGTGCAGATGCAGTGCAGGATTGTCCCCAGGGCCTTGCTCCTCAGTCAAAATTCCATTCCATCTCATTTGCTATTGTGTCATGCTCTCCATAGTTTTTCAGTGGCATGGTGGGTCAAACAACTGTGTCTTGCATGCCCTACATATGTACCTTGTTTTGTAGATGTAACTCTTCTTTTGTTTTAGGCTATGCACTGTAACCTATGTAGATTGGACTCATGTGACATATGTATACAGGTGTGTGATTAATTTCTGTCTCTTCACCCTGCCCACAGCATCGTCGGGGGACACGGAGGGTGACATGGGCACAGACGGAGCAGAGGGACCGAGCACCAGTGCCAGCGGTGACATCGGGGCTGGCACATCAAATGGGACTGAGGCGGAGGAGAGTGGCACAACAGAGTATGAAGCTGACGGGTCCGAGGATGATCTCTCCGAGTGGGTGGAGGCTGCACCACCAGCTGACAGCGGCACAACATCGCACCCCGCCCCCTCCATTGCCATCAGCCGCCTCCCACTTGCTCGTGTCCCTTCCCAACGTGCCCGGTCACCACATGTCTCCTTCCTGCCAGGCACCGCACCCCCTGCCCCTGTCTCCACTGCTGCCGCCAATGCCGAGTCTGTGGACATCCAGCGGCAGTTGCAAATTGGTCAGGCTGCGATCCTTAATGTCCTCCATGGCCACAGCCAGGTCCTCAACAACATGGAGGCCTACTTGGAGGGCATTCATTCATCGCAGGCTGACCAACGCAGCTTGCTGAGGTCGATAGACTCGACACTGACTGCAGCAGTGGGTCTCCTGCAGCGCTACGTCCCACCCCCTACCCCTGCCCCATCCACACTTCCCACTCCCATGCCTGTCCCACGTACACCCAGACGTCAGCATGCACCCACCACAACACACACAGGCACCACACCAGCAGGTAAGGTCCACCGCACACCTCCTGACACGCAAACACAGGGTGAAGTAGGCACACCCACTGGGTCGGGGGGCAAACGTGTGACACGCAGCCAGAGTGGGAGTCCACATTCCACCACATCCACTCCCTCCAAATCCCCTCCCCTCAGCTCTCCTGGCCACATCTCCCCCAAAGACTCCTTCATGGCCGCTCTGTCCCTGAGCCCCACAGTGACACCACCACGCAAGCGGTCAAGGAAGTCCCCGGTCAGGGTGGTTGATTCCCCCCCGTCCACACCCTCCCCCAGTGGCGCTGCGACCCATCCCTCTGACCCCTCCCCCTCCTTGGGGCCTGTGGTTCCTTCGGGTGCAGGGGATTCCCTGGAGGACCTTGTTAAGGTGTGCAGCGAGATCCTGGCCTCTGCCTTTGGCCCTGCCCCACCCCCTGTGGCGGAGTCCTCCATCCCTGCACCCACGACGCCTACCCTTCACCCTCCTGTCCCTGCGGTGCCTGGTTCTTCCCCCCCACATGATGCCCTCACCCCTGTGGAAGACGATGGAATGTAACTGTACAGGCAAGCTAGGGGACACGCATCCCACTGTGTCCCCCATCCAGCTGTGACTTCTGGACTGCCCTATGGGCTTTGTAAATATTGAACTTCCTACAAACAAGATTTTTTGGTTCATGCTGAATAAAGCAATTTTTATTTTTTCCCTTGGAACACTACTGCTTTGCTGGTATTGCTGTTGGTGGGGCTGCTACATGGTTTTGGGTGGTGTTCATGTGTTGGGTGTGTGGGAAATGTAGGAGTGTGCTGGTCATAGGGGGGACCCTGGGATCTGTGTGCCATCACACGGTGTTAGCTAGGATTCTGTGTTCATGTAAGCAGTTGCTGCATGGTGAAATTGTCCCAAGGTGTATTCCTTCCTCTGTGTACCCTGACATCTTCCCTGCAGGGTGTTCCCAATATTTAGCGCTGAGCTGTGTGTACATTAGCTGGGTGTGTGACGGACTCCTTCAACTTTGCACATGCATGCTGAGCGATGTCTCCACCTGCATCATTCGTGGCATCCTTGGTAGTCATTGTACTTGTGTATGTGGACTATTGACATGACTTCATGTGGACATGTTTTCTTTTCTGCGCTATGCATGCGTATACTCCCAGCCTCGCACACATGTGTTACATGTACTGCAGGGTCTTTGTGCACCTGACTGAAATTTGTGGGCATGGTATCTGTGGCTACTCCACCCTTTGCGTTCCATGGGCACTGCTGTGAGTGTTAGGCACACACCCCTCTTATGTCTGGGCACTGCTGGGAGTGTTAGGCACCCACCCCTCCTGTGTCTGGGCACTGCTGGGAGGACTCTGCACACACCCCTCTTATGTCTGGGCACTGCTGGGAGTGTTAGGCACCCACCCCTCCTGTGTCTGGGCACTGCTGGGAGGACTCTGCACCCACCCCTCCTGATTCTGGGCACTGCTGGGAGGACTCTGCACCCACCCCTCCTGTCTCTGGGCACTGCTGGGAGGACTCTGCACACACCCCTCTTATGTCTGGGCACTGCTGGGAGTGTTAGGCACCCACCCCTCCTGTGTCCGGGCACTGCTGGGAGGACTCTGCACCCACCCCTCCTGACTCTGGGCACTGCTGGGAGGACTCTGCACCCACCCCTCCTGTCTCTGGGCACTGCTGGGAGTGTTAGGCACCCACCCCTCCTGTGTCGTCTGGGCACTGCTGGGAGGACTCTGCACACACCCCTCCTGTCTCTGGGCACTGCTGGGAGGACTCTGCACACACCCCTCCTGACTCTAGACACTGCTGGGAGGACTCTGCACCCACCCCTCCTGTCTCTGGGCACTGCTGGGAGGACTCTGCACACACCCCTCCTTACTCTGGGCACTGCTGGGAGGACTCTGCACCCACCCCTCCTGTCTCTGGGCACTGCTGGGATGACTCTGCACACACCCCTCTTATGTCTGGGCACTGCTGGGAGTGTTAGGCACCCACCCCTCCTGTGTCTGGGCACTGCTGGGAGGACTCTGCACACACCCCTCCTGTCTCTGGGCACTGCTGGGAGGACTCTGCACACACCCCTCCTGACTCTGGGCACTGCTGGGAGGACTCTGCACCCACCCCTCCTGTGTCTGGGCACTGCTGGGAGGACTCTACACCCACCCCTCCTGTCTCTGGGCACTGCTGGGAGGACTCTGCACCCACCCCTCCTGCGTATGGGCACTGCTGGGAGGACTCTGCACCCACCCCTCCTGTCTCTGGGCACTGCTGGGAGGACTCTGCACACACCCCTCTTATGTCTGGGCACTGCTGGGAGTGTTAGGCACCCACCCCTCCTGTCTCTGGGCACTGCTGGGAGGACTCTGCACCCACCCCTCCTGACTCTGGGCACTGCTGGGAGGACTCTGCACACACCCCTCTTATGTCTGGGCACTGCTGGGAGTGATAGGCACCCACCCCTCCAGCGTTTGGGCACTGCTGGGAGTGATAGGCACACACCCCTCCTATTTAACAATATGTACGCTTAGAACATACACGTGTGTGGGTTCGCTCCATGGGGGTACGGTTCGTACTTACACTGTTGGGGTGGGAGTAGGCTCCATATGTACGTGGGTGGGGTACGGGTCGTACTTACACTGTTGGGGTGGGAGTACGCTCCATATGTACGCGGGTGGGGTACGGGTCGTACTTACACTGTTGGGGTGGTGGTACGGTACGTACATACACTGTTGGGGTTGGGGTATGCTCCATGCATATGAGGTGGGGGTACGGGTCGCACTTACACTGTTGGGGTACGCTCCATGCATACGCGGGTGAGGGTACGGGTCGTACTTACACTGTTGCGGTGGGGGTATGCTCCATACGTACGCGGGGGGTACGGGTCGTAGTTACACTGTTGGGGTGGGACGTATACGTACATGGGTGAGGGTACGGGTCGTACTTACACTGTTGGGGTGGGATGTATACGTATGCGGGTGAGGGTACGGGTCGTACTTACACTGTTGGGGTGGGGGTACGCTCCATACGTACGCAGGTGGGGGTACGGGTCGTACTTACACTGTTGGGGTGGGGGTACGCTCCATACGTACGCGGGTGAGGGTACGGGTCGTACTTACACTGTTGGGGTGGGGGTATGCTCCATACGTACGCGGGTGGGGGTACGGGTTGTACTTACACTGTTGGGGTGGGGGTACGCTCCATATGTACGCGGGTGAGGGTACGGGTCGTACTTACACTGTTGGGGTGGGGGTACGCTCCATATGTACGCGGGTGAGGGTAAGGGTCGTACTTACACTGTTGGGGTGGGGGGTACGCTCCATATGTACGCGGGTGAGGGTACGGGTCGTACTTACACTGTTGGGGTGGGGGTACGCTCCATGCATACGCGGGTGGGGTTACGGTCCGTACGTACACTGTTGGAATGGGGGGTACGCTCCATGCATACGCGGGTGGGGGTACGGTCCGTACATATCCGTACCCATGCTGTGGAATGCTTGTGCGGGCCGTACCCAGGCCTTTGCCACGTGGGTACGAGCCGTCCCGCCAATGTTGGGGTGACGTAGGTGTGGGCGTGGTACGACTCGTACCCACGCTCTTAAGGCGTGGGTACGGGACGTACCTGTATAGTTGTGTTGCCGGTTCGCGTCGTCAGGCACTTCCGTTGTGGCGGACGCTGGCTTTGCTGGACACGCCCCCACCCCCTTGTGGTGACCAGGGCATGGGGGTCAGGTATGTCCAGGGCATGTGTGCTGTGTGACTTTGGTGGTGGTTTTGTGGCCTGCCCCTGGTCTTGCCCCCCCCTTTCCCCCCTCCCTTAGTTGTTCTGACCTTCTGCGGCGTCTGCGTCGGAACCTGTAGAGGAGGTCGACTGCTATGAGGGCCGGGATGACACGTAGGTTCAGGTCCATGTCTGTCCGTCGCGTACAGGTCCTCCTTGTTCGCGTCGTCCTGATTTCCCGGCAGTTTTTGGCAGCCGTAAAATATTGTCCGTGCGGGATGACGTCGGTGCGAATCGTAATTCCTGGTTCATGAATGGCAGGCTGCGTGCGTCCCGACGTCACGTCGGCGCTTTCCCGGATCGCATTTGTATGTTTATTTTCGTCGGTCGGGGTTTTGTACGATTCGTACGGAAATTGAGTTTCCGTGCGAATCGTAATTCCATGTTTGTATATTTTGACGACCGGGTACGCGTCGGACGGTGAATGTTCTCCGTCCATCGGTTCGTACACGGTTTTTGCAGGATCGTGATCGGCACCTCAGAAGTTAGGCTCTGCATTTCATTAATTTTGTTAAGACCTTCCATCACTGTATTAAAATACAAAATCAGATATGCCTCTTTCTGAGGCAATCTTCTCTCAAGGTCACCATCCCAGTTATCCAGTTGTATGACATCTATAACTGTCTATCATAAATCTGTTTCCCAATGTTGTTTTTCAATACAATGGTTTACCAATGGCACTGTCAAAACATTAAGTCAAATTCTTGATTTATGTGTGTGATTCTTTGGCGCACCTTTTGATTTGTTTTTCTAATATACATTTTGTCACATGGACATTGGATCACATACACCACCTTTTTACTTTTGCAATTGGAAAAAGTCTTATGTGTCCATTTTAAGTGTGTGTGTGCAAATATGGATCCTTCCAATGTTTGAGAACACTTCACACATGTTCCACACTTGTGGTGACCTTCCGGGGGTGCCATATTCCATAACTGATTCAATGTGATTTTAGTTTTAGAAGGAGGTGTGTAAGCTTGCACCATTTGACTTGGTATTGGTAGTTTTTTTGTTAGGGCAAACAATGAAAGATTGATCTATTTTGGCAATCAAATGCCAATTTTGGCATATGATCCTCTTAAACTGGGTTGTTTTTGGACAAAATGTAGAGACGCACACCACCCTAACCATTGTCTTATTCTCTCTCTTCGAAAGGAGTGACTCCCTTGGGGTCCACCAAGCTCTTTTCGTTAAATTTTGTAACACTTTTTTTGGGCTATTTATGGTTTGGGATTGTAGGTTGGATTTGTTCACCAAGGAAGAACAGTGAAAGACCACAATTGAGATGAGGTAACAGTGGGTGGTCATAAGATCTTGCATAATTAAATCAACCATTCAATTTAGAATTCTCTGATGTTTGTTTTTCTGTTTTTTGGTGTAGTGCGTTCCAGTTCTGTGTCCCTTATGAGAACCAATAAATCATGATGATTTAAAACACGTTGACACATTCTCAACCCAAAAGTATATGCCCTCAATAAGTGGTGGAACATCTGAGGATGAGAAAGATTATTTGACCAATCCGTTACTCAAAAAACTGTATGGCATATTGTGGTTGAGTAAGCCCATTAAAGAGGAATAGCTCATTTTAATAAACTAATTACATATGGAAACCTCTCCACTTGGGCAATACAATTCAGAACTGTTTTATTCAAATGTTTGTTATATGTTGGTTTGTAACAATTTGTATGGAGAGTGTGTGTAATGTGGGTGGGTAATAGTAATGTAATGTTTTTGGTGTCATGTATATTTCAATGTGCATTTAACAAATAATTTTCTAAAAATATGTTTCTGTAAGATGAAAAGAAGAAGAGATTAAAGGTGATCACTGGTATTAAATATAGTGACCACATACAAAAATAACGTTGAATCTCAGAGTCAGTATTGGCATGTTGTTTGGTGTTCAGTAGTTTCAGCTGTGCTGCCTGAATAAGGGCCCAGTCCCTCTTGTTCAGATTGACTTATAGAAAGAGGTTTTTTTCTTTCTTAACTATCCTGTGCCTCTGCCTGCCTGTGGAATCAACATCTGGTTTAGACTGACAGTGGCCTATTTGTGCATTCACTTTAGACAGTCACTCAAAGGGAGTTCAGGTGTGCCCTGCATATCCTGATGGCCTATCACCAGGCTGATGCGGTTTCCTGAGCTATAGTGGTGGGAGGAATTGTCACTGACACCAGACTAGGGCTGTACCTGACCTTGCCCCAATGCTGTCTCCAACCACCCTGGAGTGTGTCTGGAGCCAAGACAGGGCAAGGCAAGAACATGTGCACTACAAAGATAATCCTTTGAAAAATGTCTTCTTCAAACACCAAAAGGGGTCTAAGTATTGGACCTAAAACCCCAGACTTTTAGAACACTTCTGGAACTGACGAGTCTGCCAAGAAGAAGAGCTGTAGAGCTGTCAGGAGGAATACTGCCCCTTTTCTCTGTGTTGCTTTACTGGGTTGACCTGCAGTTACTGCTGCTGTCTGTGGGCAGTGAAAGGACTGGGTTTTGCTTTGTATCCTGCTTTCTAAGTTTCTCCAAGGGCTTATGTGTGCTTGCCTCCTGTTGAAAGTCTCAGAGCTATCAAAGAATTCACCTGCAGCATCACTGGAGTCCACTGGTGGGTGTTCAGAACAGCCAAGTGGTGCCAATTCCAGTTCTGGGCCCTTGGAGGTTACTCCTGCTACAAAAAGCTACAAAAGACTTAAAAAGCAGTACATCGCACTTACAGCACCATTTTTTCCGACACAGCACCACTGTGCGGAAAAGGTTTCCACGCACCGGTGCCGTGTAGCCAAAGAAAATGACACAGCATCTGCCTGCAGCCGAAGAAACCGTCACAGCCCGAGTTCAGCGCACCGGATCTCCTAAGTCCAAGACCCCTGCACTGACGCAGAAATAATCGGCTCACTGTTGGACCACGGCTGAAGAAATTGAAGCAGAACCGGTTTTCTGCTGCTGCATTGACCCCCAGCGCATCGGGATTTCCAAGCATTACACCTGTGCACCAAGTTTTCCAATGCATCACCTGCAGACCAGAACCATCATAGTTTTCGATGCTTCGCTTCCCCTTACAGTCCAGATTCGACGTAACACTTTTCCTGCATGCAGCAGAACTGACGCATGGCCTCCCCAGGGACTCAGGAATCAGCGTATCACTGTGTTTTCCAATGCTTTCCCCCTCTGTGGCTGTTTACGTTGTGGATTTTTACACATCTAAGGTACTTGTGCAAAATCACTGCATCCATGGAGTTTTATGGACCAAATTGCTTGAAAGCTTTAAAAAGTCATATTTTGAGGTCTGTATGTTGGATTTTTGTTCTTTTGGTCTTATTTGGTTTAGATAAATATACTTTCTTTTTCTAATTTGATGTGGTGTCCATATGTAGTGTTTTCACTGTGTTACTGTGTATATGTACAAATACTTTACACATTGCCTCTGAGATAGGCCTGACTGCTCATGCCAAGCTACCAAGTGGGTGAGCAAGGATTATATTTGGTGTGTAACTCCCTTATCCTGACTAGAAGGAAGGGTCTCTACTTGGACAGGGTGCATACCACTGCCAACTAGAGACCCCCATTTCAGCCTTCTTTCACAGCTGTTGCTGTGTACATTAAATACTTAACAGCCATGACTCTGCATGTGGCTGTATTTATTGAGCATTCACAGCAAGAGCTGTGAAACAAAAATGTCAGAGTCGCAGAAACTGTCAACCCTTTCTGCATCCTGAGAGGCCTTTGTTTTTGATTGGGACATTCCACCTTCAAGGGTAGGAATATTCTAATACCCGTATAGCCTTGCCTTCAATTCTGGCCTATGACGCTGGAGCAGGCCTGTAATTATGTTTACATGTATTCATTATGTATTAACATAATTAAAATGTATGCATAGATTAATTCCCATTATTTTGCTTCCAGTTACATTCAATTATAAATTAAAAATGGATTTAAAAATATTTCATAATAAGGTATTATATATATATGTATATTACCTACTGGCGGTCGCCAGTAGGTAGTTATAGTCACAACCTAGTTTCCATAGGGAAAGCATTTTTTGATTTGCTAATAACTTTGGCGTCGTTTAACAAATCTTTATGAAATTTCCCAAAAAGTTGCACTTTTTAGGTCAGCTCCTATATTGAAAGTTTGGGGGTGATTCGTCAAGCGGGGGCTGAGAAAAAAGGGAGGTCCCAAAACTCGTTTTCCCATGTTAATTTCCATAGGAAATTTTGCGACGAGTTACAGCCCGAACTGCTGAACGGAATTACCCCAAATTTGTCAAAAAGGTAGACCTTTTTTTTAAAATGGTGTAAATCCGTTCAGTAGTTTTTGAGAAATTCAGAAAATAAGAGTGAAAAAATAAATTTTCCAAAGGAAATTTTGTGCAAGGCTACAGCTGAAACTACTGAACGGAATTACCCCAAATTTGGCACAAAGGTAGTGCGTGGGTCAGAAAGCGACCTTTTTTTAAATGGTGTAAATCTGTTCAGTAGTTGCTGAGAAATTAGAAAAATAAAAGTTTTGATATCTGGGCGGAGCCTAAGTCCTGTGCACGAGCTTCACTGTGATTGGCTGCCAACACTCCAAACCAGGAAGTGTTGGCAGCCATCTTGTGGCTTGGTAGAAGTGAGTCACTAGAAAACAGAGAAAGAAAGGTAGAAAACAAGAGAAGGGGCAGAGTAGAAATGCCCTGACCCCCTAGGCCTGGTCAGGGGGTCCCAGAAGGACCCCTAGGGCCCCTACATTTTTTTTTAAATCGGCGTAATTCGCGCTGGGGTCGTGGGTTCCCGTGTTTTATTTTAATGAGACCCCGAGGTGGGTAGGTCCCGGGGGCATTTCTTAAAAAATAATAGCGGGGGCTCGCTGGCGCTGCGGGTGCCCTTCTTAGTCATGTATGGATTTACATATAATTTATACATCTTGAATGCTCACATTTTGGTTCATCCTCATCATTTTAGTTTGTGTTTATTGAATAACCTTTTTTTTACGTCATTGTATTTGCATTTCAATTTATATTTTGTTAAAGTTCTGTTCTTTTATAAAATCTGTGTATATTTTTTAGAAATTGTATTGTGTTTTAGTTTTATGTTAATGTAAACATAAAACATGATTTTATACTGACAACAATAATAAAAAAAATGTTTTAATCTTCACTATTGTATGGTACACTGGTTCTTATCTAAAGTCTCTCTAATGTTTTCAGTTCTATATTATTTGACCTAGTGGCTGATACCTATATCTATTGTGTTTGCCTAGGAATATACTCTTCACTGTGGATTTACATATAAAACATTTTATTAAAATAAAACAACAACAAATAAAACTATGTGTGTAAAATATTTTATTAAAAGAAAACAACAACAAATAAAACTATGTACAGCCATGGTGTGTCATCCCTCAACAATTTGTGAATCACAGACTGCAAGACAAAAAGGAAATTAAGATGGTGCGTTATGCATCCAACAAAGGAGAGAGAAAGAGAGGAAGAGTGAGATACAAGGAAGTTAGAAAGAGAGAAACAGTGTGAGAGAGAGGAAGAGAGAGAAAGAGTGAGAGAGAAAGAGAGATAGTGAAAGAGAAAGAGAGAGAGTAAGACAGAAAGAAATAGTAAGACAGAGAAGAAGACAGAGAAAGAGTGAGAGAGAGAAAGAGAGAGATACAAGGAAGAGAGAAAGAGAGAAACAGTGTGAGAGAGAGGAAGAGAGAGAGGAAGAGAGAGGGAGAAAGAGTGAGAGAGAGGAAGAGAGAGAGAGACAAAGAGTGAGAGAGAGGAAGAGAGAAATATTAAGAATGAAAGAAAGAGAGTGAGATACAAGGAAGAGAGAAAGAAACATTGTGAGAGAGAGGAAAAGAGAGACAAACAGCGTGAAAGAGAGGAAGTGAGAGAAAGGAAGAATGAGAGAGAGAAAGTGTGAGAGAGAGAGAAAGGAAGAGACGGAGAGGGAGTGTTGACACTAGAGAAAATCTTCGCAGCTCATCTTTGTGTCATCAGTGTGTTTCCAACCACGTGCCGAGACATACTGCACCCTCAAGTTTAGTTTAGTCTGAAAGATAGTATATAATTAGTAATTGCAGACTATATACAATTCCACAGGCGTAATTCTCTGTTTCGGTTCTGCGCACCCAGGCTGCTGCATCCCATCCACTTCCACTGCCCAGAGGTGTCTAACAGCCTCTGCGCACCCAGGGCCATATTATCAAGAACGGCAATAACATTATCGCCGCTTTAGCGGCAGGAAACTGCCGCAAAAGTGGCGATAAGGGGCTTGATAATATGCCCTTGTGATTTCCCATAGAAGCCCAGGTTTGATGTCCTTCACACCAGAACCTGGGCTTCTATGGGAATTCTCAAGGGCATATTATCAAGCCACTTATCGCCGCTTTAGTGGCAGTTTCCTGCTGCTAAAGCGTTGATAATGTTATCGCCATTCTTGATATTATGGTCCCCAGTCTGCTGTAGCCCATACACTTGCACTGCCCAGAGGTGTATAACAGTGGCTGCGCACCCACGCTGCTGCACCCCATGCACTCCTACTATCCGGAGCTGACTGCCTGCCGCTGCACATTCAGGCTGCTGCACCCCATCCACTCCCACTGGCCGGAGGTGAGTGCCCGCTGCTGCGCAAACAAGCTTCTCTGCTCACCTTCCGCCACCAGCGTGTGTTGAAGAGAGTCAACCACATGCTGAAGGAACCTCCTCAGCCTCAGTACACGCTGTCAATGGAGCTCACAATTCAAAATGGGTGTTGATTGCCAGGATGGCCACGCATCATCGCAGGTTCTACACGTGTTCAGCTCTGGTGGTGTTGGGGGGGACATCAATTTGTGAATCAGAGTTTGTTAGATGAAAAGCAAGATAAGATTGTGCGTCATGCATCCATCAAAGGAAAGAGGAAGAGAGAGAGAGAGAGAGAGAGAGAAAGAGTGAGAGAGTGACACTGGAGAAAATCTTCGCAGCTCACCTTTGTGTCACCAGTGTGTCTCCAACCAGGTGCCGGGACATAGTGCACCCTCAAGCTTCAACATCTGAAAGATAGTACAGAATTAGTATTTGTAGGAAAGACCAGTATGCAGGAATGAAAAGACAGAGACGGTAATTATCTTGATGTGGTTTAATCCTCAGAACATGTTTTGTAAGCAGCAAGTATAAAGCAAGAATGACTGAACCCCCGTTGACTTCTACCTCCCAACCTTCTCACATTCAAAACATTACATTCCCAAAGTGACACGAGGCAGCCACGAGCTGTGAGAGGAATGTCAAGCTCGTGTCTGCATGCTTCGGATCTCCCAACACACCTTACCTCTTTAAAAAAAAACAGAGAAAGGAAAGTTCGTCATAATTTGATGGTACATTTAAGGGTACAAAGTATATAAAAAAGAAATACTCAACTACTTTGCTACAAATGTGGAAGTGACGGACATTTGGCCGACTGTAAAAACTGTCCTGCCATTGGAAAACTTGTTCAAAATGCAATAAGAAAGGGTAGTGGCAGGGTATGCACGACTGCATACGCCTAAATCGCTGTGCAGCCTTTCTGCATCCAGGCTGCTGCACCCCATCCACTCCCGCCGCTCAGAGGTATCTGCCCGCCGCTGCTCACCCAGGCCTCACTGCTCACCTTTTTGCAGTCACGGCACCCTCCACATCATACAGCTCCGTTCTGGAAGGTAATAGGTCTCACATTGGGTACTGAGTCTTGATATGGCCATGGCAGTGGACATACTAGTGCACCTATCATCATCGCAGGTTGTACACCCGCTCAGTGCTTGCGGTGCTACTAACTCAGTGAGAAGTGAGGCCATGTACTCTAAACTCTAAAATGGCATAGTGCACGTGTGCCCGGTCTTTTATATTAGCAGGGTCACGTGTCCTGTGACCCCTGTGCTAGATGGGTGTGGTGTGGGTGTATACCAGCCGTGAGGGAGTGGCTGTGAAATCAGTGTTGCTGGATTGGGCTAGATCACGCAAAATTGGGCTATATTTTTCCGGTTGTGTGGTAAAATTTTGGTTTGTGCTAGTTGCCAGATTATAAATATATATATAACGCTCCAGCAAAGTAGTATATTAAAGCACTTTATTAGACAAATATTTACTTGGCATACTGCTGCAACATCAATTCCAATGCATTCACCGCCTGCTTGTCCCTCCCCCTCCTCCGCTAAAGTAGCAATATTGGGCTAGTTTGGGCTACTTTTTAGTTGGCTTTGGGCTATAGAAAGCTTAAAAAATCTGACAACACTGGATGCGGGTGTCCGTGTTGTAGTGCTGCCGTCACCCGGGTTGCAAAAGCTAAAGTGTCACTCTGTGAGCCAAGTCCCACAATATGGCCAACATGGAAGGTACGGGGAATTACTGACCCTATATTCATCCATAGTTCCACACAAGAAAGATGGTGGACATGAGATATCTGTGTAGATATGAATGTTTATTGCACATTCAAAGGAGTGTTGCAGCTGTAGCAATACAGGGCCATGGAAAGTTGAAGTTTCAGTTTTTGGCACATGGAGGGCAGTCAATTAGAGACAAGGTCGTTGTCGGAGGCTGCGCCAACATATGTACTTATACAATCACTCCGACGATCATCACGCACTTATAAATTCAGTATACACTCTCCTTGCAGTACTCTAATGATGCAGTCTCTACTTACGTACTTGTACAATGACCGAGACAAAGTTACATAACTAAAGTTTTCCCCCACTGTCAAAGGTAAGATGGTTGCATACGCTGTCCAGAGCACTATGTAATGTGGTACGGCCTAGGGGCAGCATGTTACATACATAGTGAACACACGGACACAGATAGATAGTGGAATTGGGAACGGTCACGTGTGCTCGACTCCTTTTTATTAACAGGGTCACATGTCCAGTGACGTCTGTGGTGGATGCGTGTGGGGTGATTGTAAGCCAACCCTCCGTGAATAGTTGGTGGTGGCAACAAGTACAACAGTAATCATTGGATCAGACACAGAGATTCAATCATAAAGGATCACTGAGTTGTGCTGCACTAAGGTACGGGTACCAGATATGAAATCATACAGAAAAGATTCTATCGTAAAGCGTTCATGACTTGTGATACACTGAGGTAAGACAGCAGATGTGAAATTATACACAAAATATTGTATCAGAAAGGGTGCATGAGTTGTGCTGCACTGAGGTAGAGGCATCAGAAGCATTCAGCATGTGCACAGTCAGCGATGATGCGTGGTCAGGGGGGCCGCACTGGGAGCAATGTCTCTTGCCTATTGGACTGCGTCATCTGCTATTGCAACTCGATGTGAATTGTGAGCCCTGCTGTTCGCAGTGTAGGTGGATGGAACAAAAGATGAAACATTTATGAAATACACTGTCGAAATATATAGGTTTCAGGGACGTTATAGTTCGAATTGTGAGCTCTGCTGTCCGCAGTGTAGACTGCCATTCAGTGTTCATTTGGACTTGCAAGATGAATTTGGTCATTATAGTAAAGCTATAATTGACATAAAACAAGTTCTTGAAGCATGGATACTAAAACGATATTGTGTAGATTTGAGGGACGTTATACTTAGTTGGGATTTTCACCAGAAACTACTTTATACTTTGTTATTTATTTTTGAAACTTCACATCACTATTATCTTCAATCTCTTCTTCAACACGTACGCTTATCAAACTGTTATTTCTGTACACTTCTCTTGACTACCAAAGAAACGTAACTCTATATCATCACAAACTTGTTTTATATAATTTATATTTAAACTCGATTTCGTGCCGCAGCAAGACCTAGCCTTATCCAGATGATTCCTCTTGACTTTGAATATAAACTTGCAGATATCTATCGATGTGAACATTCATAGGATTTAATTTCTCGATGTGAAAGCATCTTCAAGCTGAAGCTTTACAATTTTTTGCTAAGTGTCTTCTCCTGTGAAATTTCTTCCCACATTTCTTTCAATTCTGTCTTCTATGCCTCACTGCTGACATAAAATTGTTCACTCGTTCTTGCGATGATTTATGGTGCACTAGAGTAAGTAGTTCCTTTGGTGCTTAGCGTGTACGTACCCTGCGATGATGCGTGGTCCAGGGGGGCCGCACTCGGACCAATGTGTATTGTCTATTGAATTCTGCCTCAATACGGCCACGTGGTGATGACTTATTGTGCACTGAGTTAGTAGTACCTTTGGCACTGAGCGTGTACGTAACCTGCGATGATGCATGGTCCGGGGGGGGCGCATTCGTAGCAATGTCTTTTGTCTATTGAATTCTGCCTTAATAAGGCCACGTGGTGATGAGTTATGGTGCACTGAGTTAGCAGTACATTTGGCGCTCAGCGTGTACATATCATGCGATGATGCGTGGTCCGGGGGCCGCACTCGGACCAATGTCTTTTGAATTCTGCCTTAATAAGGCCATGTGGCCATGACTTGAGGTGCACTGAGTTAGTGGCACCTGAAGTACTCAGCGTGTGCGCACCCTGCGATGATGCGTGGCCCGAGATGTCCGCACTGAGAGCAATGTATCTTGCGTACTGCACTGCGTCATCTGCAATTGCTACTTCATCTGAATTGTGAGGCCTGCTGTCCACAGTGTAGATCGAAGGTAGTAGTCGGTACAGACATAAGTCTGTGGTGCTGTGCCGCTGGGTTCGCAGGGGGCCTGTGTTGAGGAGGCCCACGGTCATGGCGGCAGCCACATAGCAGGGGGAGGCTATTGCTGGAAAACTGGAGATATTGGCTGTTTTCACTAGGTTAACAATAAAGTGATAATTTAAAATCACTGAAAAAACTATAGGTTTAAAGAAGAAAATAATTAGAAATTAGCATTTAAAAAACCTTTGAAATTCACTGAAAAAACCTTTGAAATTCACTGAAAAAAACATAGGTTTCAGGGTAGGCCTGGGCGATAATTTCGTTCCGTTCGCGGAAATTGCGATAATTTGACATTTTCGCGTTCCACGGAGAGCGCGAAAATGTCAAAATTTCCGGTTTCCGCAGCTTGGCGATAATTTGTTTCGTGCTCGCGCTGTAAATTAATACATTCTCGCGCGCGCGCAATCGCCTTACCTGAATCCCTGCGTTTGCCGACAAGTTTTCTTGATCCGGTCGCGTTCTCCATGAGATGTTGTATTGTTTTTAGCCATTTGCGCTGTCTCGCGACAGTTCGCGCCCGCAGTGACGTCATGCGTCGCGCGATCACGTCTTTCTTCTCGCGATCATGCACCGTGAGACAACTCAAAACAAGATGGCCGCGCCCGCAAGCAACCACATGGGTAAGTTGGCGACCCGCAACCATGCAGAAAATCTTGCGAACATGCCGGAAAAAAACTTCCGCATCTTCGCGATATTTCCGCTTGTTTGCGATAATTTTTAACATTTTCGCGATAATTTGCGAAAGTTAATTTCGCAAATTCCGCCCACCCCTATTTCAGGGACATTATAGTTACAAATTAGCATTTAAAAAACCTTTAAAATTCACTGAAAAAACCATAGGTTTCAGGGACATTATGATTACAAATTAGCATTTAAAAAAACCTTTGAAATTCACTGAAAAAACCATAGGTTTCAGGGACGTTATAGTTAGCTGGACATTTCACTCATACAAATCCATAGAAATTCCACCGTTATTGTTAGTTGAGCTAACTATAACTCGTGCCCCCGCAATGCACTGCTGATGACGTCAAATATTAGATCATTCATGACATGGTCAGTGACATCACTGATGACATCACTGATGACATCTCAAATGACATCACTGATGATGACATCATCCACGTGACAATCTGATGCACCTCCTCACACCCTAATATAACCTTTGATACGCGCTCTGTAAAATACACAGTTCCATTTTCAAAACCATCGAGACACCAAAACCAGTTACTACAAACACACTCACTAATTCCTAGGTCTACAGACACATGCACTTATTCACCCATACAACCATTCAAACATGTAGTCACTGATCAATACAACACTATCTTGTGCACTCATGTAGCTATACAGACACTGACACACCACTATTCATACTACTCACTCATGCACTCATCGTAGTCAGTCAGGGAAAGAATGAATCATAGTTCCATTTACCCACCTACAGAGTTATACACACACCACCTCATTTATTCATACAGATACTAACGCATACTTACTCTCTTTTATGATCATTAATACACTGATCCATACTGCCACTCTCACAATGGCTGACTCTCACATATAGTCATTTATATACTCCAACTCTCACATACACTGCCTTTTACATATGTAGTTACTTGGACATGTACCACTGAGACATCCAACCTTTCACCAACATATCCATACACACACTCACCTGCCCATACAGCTGTTTCCACATGCACTTTTAAACGCATACAGCCAGTGAATCAACCACTCACATATCTCTGCACAGAGTCACATACCTCCCACCCACTCACACACACACTCAGTCTTCCACACAAATATGCAGGCAATCAATCAATAACCCATATAGATACTCATGTAGCTCCTGACCAACACATACAGCAGCTTACACAAAAACAGACATACTGATACAGACATTCAGACAGTTTAGTCACTAACCCATGAATTCAGTAAGACACATTTAACCACTCACTTATGTCACGCACCTACTAAATCCTTCATCCAGACACTTATACATCCAGTTATTCTTCAATACACCTTGGAATTTATATAAAACATATTTAAACTTTACAGAAACACACATTCACTGGATGATGTCATCAGTGATGTCATCAGTGATGCCATTTGAGATGTCATCAGTGATGTCACTGACCATGCCATGTCATGAAGGATGTAATATGTGATGTCATCAGCAGTGCATTGTGGGGGTGCGAGTTATAGTTAGCTCGGATTAAGTTAGAGATGCAGCACTCACCTCTATAAGGCACGAGCGGCACCTATAAAAGTTAACCTGGGCTCCATTGAAGTCATGTACCAGCTCATAGACTTCTGGGAACTGTAGTCTTTTACATCGGACTGCAATGAAAAGACTCCAATTTTTAATCAGAGCCAGCTGCACTCCTATCAATGGGAGGAGCCAAAGAGGTACAAATGAGGGTGGGACTCTAACCCCGATGTTTCAGGCATCTGAAGAAGACTATCATGTCGAAATGCATCATGCCGTATTTTTCCATTAAAGCGGTTTTCCTCTTAATCCCCGCCGTGTCCTTTTGGTCTCTTTTAAAGAAGTTACCGTTTTCGTTGATGTTTATGCACGGATGCCAGTAGCGTGCGAAAAGGACCCGCTTCACAAGAGTCCGAGGAATCTCTGGCAAGAGTGTTTGTTTCCAAGGCGTTGGTTTTCCTCGGACCGCCTCAATAACCGGCCCAGCAAGTGGTTTTTTGCCAGGAGCAACCCGGATCTGACGGGGGAAAGCGGACACTGTACTGCTGTTCTGGGACCCAGCTGGCAGAGGGAAGAGAGGCAAAGCGTTGGGGACTCGAGGAAGACCGGATTAACATCATATCGGATTAAGTTAGAGATGCAGCACTCACCTCTATAAGGCACGAGCGGCACCTATAAAAGTTAACCTGGGCTCCATTGAAGTCATGTACCAGCTCATAGACTTCTGGGAACTGTAGTCTTTTACATCGGACTGCAATGAAAAGACTCCAATTTTTAATCAGAGCCAGCTGCACTCCTATCAATGGGAGGAGCCAAGGAGGTGCAAATGAGGGTGGGACTCTAACCCCGATGTTTCAGGCATCTGAAGAAGACTATCATGTCGAAATGCATCATGCCGTATTTTTCCATTAAAGCGGTTTTCCTCTTAATCCCCGCCGTGTCCTTTTGGTCTCTTTTAAAGAAGTTACCGTTTTCGTTGATGTTTATGCACGGATGCCAGTAGCGTGCGAAAAGGACCCGCTTCACAAGAGTCCGAGGAATCTCTGGCAAGAGTGTTTGTTTCCAATATATATATATATATATATATATATATATATATATATATATATTCAGACGCTCTGTTTGTATTGCGTACTCCTTCTGGCAAACAAACGGACATGGACCACAAAATAGGTGCAAAAATTTAATCGGTGTAAGAGGTCGCCATGACGCGTTTCAGCCCTTCCCACGGGCCTTGATCACATGATACAGTGTAAGAGTCTACATTGGTTTAAATAGCATGGATTTGCAGATGTAGTCATTGGAGCATTTAGGCATACAAACGCAATTGAAATGGACGAAAGACTTATAGTGAACTACAGGTCTGTCGGTTATGTTCACTCCATAAAGTTTAAAGATAATTTTAAACAAACATAAATTATGAGAAGCCTAATATAACAAGATCAATCTTCATAATAATCAAGGCATGGAGTACGACATTGCTACAGATAATGCATCAGTAATAGCGTTCATTTGGAAGTCCAAGTCCATCGTAAATGACATTCAAACTGCAAATCTTTATACAAGAAAACACACAAGAGAACGTGCATAATTAGTGCAAAATGTGAGTTAAAAATTAAAGGAAATTCATTTTTCAGACAAGTTATGGCACTAAAAAATCAGGGAAAACTTAAAGTTTTGGTCAAATACCATTTTTGGCTATGAAGATGTAAAATACATCTCGTCTGATACTGGAATAGCGATTTGAATATTAATTCAAAAAAGATATGGTAAAGGGGTAAAAGAATTGCTAGGAGCCCCTGCAATTCCCCTTCTATGTTTATCGAAAAGTGCAAGTGCAAAACGTCAGACAGTAACTTAGCTAATAGTCAACCAAGTGGGGGATTTTCAAGCATAATCTCACGTTCATTTCTAGAATGAGTATATTGGAGATAACCTCATGTGGAAAATATATATTGAAAGAAGTTGTAATATCACATTCATAATTTTAAGAGAATCAGTGAGTTCCACGCATAGATGAATGACTGCATAAATATTAAATATTAAATAAGCAAATAAAATACAATCTATAATAGAAAAAATATATGCTTATATATTAAAATATGCATCAAATAAATATGTATAAAAAGTCCACTACATCATTCTTCAATAATTAATAAATATAATGATAAAATTCACAATTTCTTAAAATCCCACATAAAAGGCTAAAAAAGATATGTAAAAGTATTTTTTTGAGAAATGAGAGCAAATGGCAGTATTTATAAGTTATGAAAGTCATTTTTATAAGCATGTGAAAAGATCTTCAGTGATATTAAGGCCAAAGGGTTGTTTGGTGTTTAGTACAAGGATGTATCTGGTTTCCATAGAGCGTAGTTTTTGTTCCCTGTTTCCGCCCCTTCTGCTGGCCGGAATAGAATCAATTACAAAATATTTCAGTTCTTTACTTCTAGAGTCATGTTTAGCCTTAAAATGACGAGCCACTGGGTATGTGTTGTCTTGGTTATTGATCACCTTAGATATTGTAAAATTCTTTTATGAACTTGAAGTTTTGTGCTTCCTACATAAAGTAGATTGCATGGGCATGACAAAGCATAAACCGCATACATGTGATTTTATGCTTTTTTTGATCAAGAGGGGTGATATATGTGGTTTTATTTTCACCCTGTTGACATGCTTTGCACGTTTTGCAATTGAAAAAGCCAGTATGTGTTTGTAGCCAGTTTGTTGATTCTATGGTTTCTGGGCTGCTTTTAACCAGTTCATCCCTCATTGAATGACCTCTGCTATATGTTATAGAGGGCCTTTTAGGCAAAATAGGGCCTATCACTGGATCACTTAAAATCAGAGGCCAATTGTGAGTTATAATAGACTCGACCTTTTTATGTTGCTGACTGTATTGGATAATGATTCTGAATTTGTTTTCATTATTCTCAGTGTTTGTTCCTATTCTAGTTTCTGTGGTGCTGGTCATAGTTTTTGTTTCTGTTTCTTTGAGAAGCTCAGCCCTATTCATGCGCATAGATTTTGTAACCCGCATTGGTTATGATTTTGTCAGAGTAGCCTCTTTCTATAAATCTTTGTTTACATTCCAATTGGGCTATTTGTAAATCACTTTCTTCGCTATGGATTCGTCTGAGTCTGAGCATCTCACCATATATATATATATATATATATATATATTACCTACTGGCGATAGCCAGTAGGTAGTTATAGTTAGGACCACGTTTCCATAGGAAAACCTCAACATTCTATTTTGAATAACTTTGGCGCCGGTCGACGAATCCTCGCAAATTTTTCAAAATAGGTGGGGCGCTATGCTCCGCTCCTACCCTGAAAGTCTCGGGGGGATCCGTCAAGCGGGGGCTGAGATAAAAGGGGGGTCCCAAAACGCGTTTTTCCCATGCATTTTTCCATAGGACCTTTAGAACGAGCTACAGCCCGAACGGCTGAACAGAATTACTCAAAATTTGGCAGAGAGGTAGTCCCTAGGTCAAGGAAGTGCCTTTTGTAGGTTTGGTGTAAATCTGTTCAGTAGATTCTGAGAAAATAGCCTTTAAATCAATATATATATCTGAGCCAGCTTACGGTACGCTTACCGTACGCTTACGGTAAGCGTACGGTGGCGTGCGCGAGCGCGATTCTGATTGGCTCTTAGATCTTAATAAACATTCGAATCGGCCGAAACCAGGAAGCGGCGGCCGCCATTTTGTCTCTCGCACTGAGAGTGATTTTTAAAATATCAAGCCCAAAAACATGTAAAGGGGCTGTTTTGACAACTCCCTCCCACATAGTCATGTTGAGGGAGTCCCCAAACATCCCCCAAGTGCAAAAACGGTTTTATTTTTTTTTCGGCAATTTCGCGGGGTACGCTTACCGTACGCTTACCGTAAGCGTACGGTAAAAAAATAAAAATAAAAAAAACACTATCCACACTTACCCCACCCCCTGTGCTTTTGGTGGCCGAAGGCCACCAAAAGCACAGGGCTTATGTTAAGGGCAAAAAACACTATCCACACTTACCCCACCCCCTGTGCTTTTGGTGGCCGAAGGCCACCAAATGTACAGGGCTTATTATAAGGGAAAAAAACTTAGCATTTAAAAAACCGTACTAATTCACTGAAAAAACCATAGGTTTCACACACGTTATAGTTAGGAATTAGCATTTAAAAAACCTTGCTAATTCACTGAAAAAACCATAGGTTTCACACATGTTATAGTTAGCGGAAATTTTACTGATAAAAAACCAGTGAAATTCCCCCGTTATAGTTAGCGCAGGCAACTATAACTCACGCGACTGCAATCTTCTGCTGATGACATATGTGTCTTTATGAAAAAAAAATATTTGTAATATATGTATAGCTAAAAATGTATGGAAGAAGACATGGGCAAATAAGTGTCTAAATACAGTATTAGCATCAGCAGAGGATTGCGGTCGCGTGAGTTATAGTTGCCTGCGCTAACTATAACGGGGGAATTTCACTGGTTTTTTATCAGTAAAATTTCCGCTAACTATAACATGTGTGAAACCTATGGTTTTTTCAGTGAATATATATATATATATATATATATATATATATATATATATATATATATATATATATATATATATATATATATTACCTACTGGCGGTCGCCAGTAGGTAGTTATAGTTAGGACCGTGTTTCCATAGGAAATCTCAAAATTCTATTTTGAATAACTTTGGTGCCGGTTGACGAATCCATGTGAAATTTTCAAAACTAATGGGGCGCTCCGCTCAGCTCCTACCCTGAAAGTTTCGGGGTGATTCGTCAAGCGGGGGCCGAGAAAAAAGGGGGGTCCCAAAACGTGTTTTCCCCATGCATTTTTCCATAGGGACTTTAGTCGCAGCTACAGCCCGAACGGCTGAACAGAATTATGTGAAATTTGGCAGAGAGGTAGCCATAAGGTCCATGAAGTGCCTTTTGCAGGTTTGGTGTAAATCTGTTCAGTATTTCCTGAAAAATTAGAATTTAAATCAATATATATATCTGTACGTGCACAGCGTGCGCGCACTGAGCAAGTCCTGTGCGCGCACCTTGCCGTGCGCGAGCGCACTTCTGATTGGTTGTTAGATGTCAGTAAACATTCGAATCGGTGGAAATCAGGAAGCGGCGGCCGCCATTTTGTCTCTCGCATAAAGAGGGGGTGATAAACAAAGGGGAGAACGTGAAAAGGGGGCAGAGTGGGGAGATATTGACCAACTAGGCATTGTAAGGGGGTCACAGTAGGACCTTGTAGGGCAAAAAAAAAGATTTATATTTTTAAAAAAAATATCGCCGAGTGCGCGCACCCAGCGCGCACCCGAAAAAATTAAAAAAATAAAAAAATAATAAAAATTTGCAATTAAGTAAAAAGATATAAGGTGGCTCTAAAAAGAGCCCTTGTATTTATTGTGTGTTTTTTGGTACCTACAAGTAAGTACCGATGCAGAGCCTAAAGTTCAAGAGGAAGACTCTGTTGCCTTCATCAGTGAACTGTACACCATCTCCTCTATAAATGTCTTGCATGTTGTAACGCAAGTTGTTGTGGTATATAGAACCCATACCATAGTCTCTGAGGAAAGCAGAAATAGATTTGTTGACGTGCTTCCTTGCTTTGTCAATCTGCGAACAAAATTGGTTGGACCAGTTCCACTTTTGCCTTTGGCATATGTTAGAATATAAAAAGGCAGTTTGTGGAAAAAGCGACATCAATTGCACAACGGTGTCCTTAATAAGCATTTCCAGACCTACCCCAGTTAGAGTGCCTAGGTCATTACCACCACAGTGCACAATAATAAGGTTAGGCTGTGGGAGATGTAGAAAGGTTTTCACCAAAGGCATTAATTGGTGCCACTTTAACCCTCTCTGACCAATCCATTTAATGTCTACATTTGGCAAAGCAAGGTCTCTCACCATACCTCTTTTTTCTGCAAATTTTTCACTCCAGAAGACATAGCTGTGACCCAGAATCCACACTGTGAACATCTTCCAAGGAGATCTGGATGCACTCAGGATGTGTCTTTCAGTAGAAAGGCAATATGAAATGAAAGACAGTTGAAAAATGGGGGCACACATAGTTTTTTTTATAAAAAGAACTCATTGGCTGTTTCAAACCATTCTACACTAAAAACTAGGCTGTATGTTTAAATTTTAAAAAGCATGTTTTGTATTGGTTCAGAAAAATGTGTTACCAAAGAACATTACTATGGATTGTCTGTTAGGTTTGAAAAGTCAAGCACTCTTGCTCTTTGGATATGAAACATTGTTTGCTGAACTTCTGACCTCTCTCCTCACAGCAGTGTTCCATGACCTGTTGCTATGGTAGCAGGCAGGAGACAAGTTGGGGGAAGGGTACATTTGGAAAGGGGTTGAAGTTTTCAACCAATAGAAATGTGTGATGTCATTTGAAAAAAAGTGGGAAGCACTGAGATTTGAAATTAACATGTATATGTGTGAAAAAAGAGAGGGGAACATTGCCATTTACTGGTTCTGGAGAGAGGAGAGAGGTATGGAGCTCTGATATTCTGACTCTGATAGTCTGCTGTTTGAGTGGCACATTTCTTTCTCAACTAACTATTTTAAAAGGTGAGTTATGAGTTTGAGAGGGGATGTATGTGGTGATTTTTGAGATAAATATTAGAATTGTGAATCTTCTTCAAAAGTTATGTTTTACATTTTGAGGTTTGCGAGATATTTAACTGTTTTGAACTTGTAAGATATTATGGAGTATGTTTTCACAATAAGTTAATGTGTACTCGTAAGAATGAGGAATACTGTTTTGTGCCTACCATCAAACCATGAGTCTGTGTGCAGAGAAGAATTGTTGACAGAGATTTAATTTGCGTTGCTGTTGAAAAGTAAGACTTGCAGTTGAAAGGAAAGGACAGCTTGTTTTTAATTGTGATGGTTAGGATTTAGCAGAAATCACTTTGAAAGAAAAGAGAGGAAAATGGCAGCACATTTGAAATTAGCATTAGTTCTGTAAGAATTGCAGACCCAGGAAAGGGGCAGCCTGTGTTTTGTGCCTACCAACACAGCATGAGTCTGTGTGCATATAGGAATTGTTGTCTGAGATTTAATTTGTGAAGTTGTTGTTCTGTAAGGATTGCAGACCCAGGAAAGGGGCAGCCTGTGTTTTGTGCCTACCAACACAGCATGAGTCTGTGTGCATATAGGAATTGTGGCCAGAGATGTATTTTGTGTTGCAGTTGTTCTGTAAAACATGCACTTGCAGGAAAGGGACAGCTTGTTTTCTTCAAATGTGGTGGTTAGCACTCAGCAGAAATCACTTAATCTGAAATGAGAGGCAAAAGCTAAAACATTTGAAACCAACAGGGTAGATTTTCCTTTCAAAATAGCAAAGGCACAGGTAGTTGCCATATGTTTAAAACTGAAAATAACCCTTAGCACACATGCACTGTTACATACATCCCAGCAGTCTTCATGCAGTTTTGGAAGTCTCTTTGCTCATCTGTCTTGTACCAGACAATACGCAGTCTCAAGAAACAAACTCTTGGCACACACGCAGCAGCTTCTCTCACACTCCCATGTGTAGTACTCAGGTCTGTGTGGTGTTTCAGATAGCACTGTGTAACGCAAACACATTCAACGTCATCAAGGCACATTTCGTTTGCTCTAGTGTAGTCACTCACCCAGATTGCACATGCTCATGGTATGATGTAGCTGTTAGGACATGTGGTCTTTTCTGCCTCTGTGATCTAGAAGGAAAATGTGTCAGGCTGTAACAGTAATTATCACTTGTTCTACCACAGTAGTAAATGTGCTTTGAAATTGCAAATCAAATTCTGTTTTCTGCTTAGACGCACACTATGAGGTTGTGTGCGCACAGTAATTGTGGCCAGAGATGTAATTTGTGTTGCAGTTGTTCTGTAAAACATGCACTTGCAGGAAAGGGACAGCTTGTTTTCTTCAAATGTGGTGGTTAGCACTCAGCAGAAATCACTTAATCGCAAATGGGAGGCAAAAGCTAAAACATTTGAAACCAACAGGGTAGATTTCCCTTTCAAAATAGCAAAGGCACAGGTAGTTGCCATATGTTCAAAACTGAAAATAACCCTTAGCACACATGCACTGTTACATACATCCCAGCAGTCTTCATGCAGTTCTGGAAGTCTCCTTGCTCATCTGTCTTGCACCAGACAATACATAGTCTCCAGAAACACACTCTTGGCACACATGCAGCAGCTTCTCCAACACTCCCATGCGTAGTACTTAGCTCGGTGTGATGTTTCAGATAGCATTGTGTAATGCAAACACATTCAACGTCACCAAGGCCTCATTTTCTTTGATCTAGTCTATTCACTCACCCTGTAACACATGGTTATGGTCTCAAGGAGCTGTTAGGAAATGTGCTGTTTTCGGCCTCTGTAAATGATAAGGAAAATGTGTCAGGCTGTAACAGTAATTTGGTACTATTCAGGAACACTGTTTTGTTCCAAAAAACATAGCATGAGTCTGTGTGTATACAGGAATTGTGGGCAGAGATTTAATTTGTGAAGTTGTTGTTCTGAAAGAAATGCAGTCCCAGGAAAGGGGCAGCCTGTGTTATGTGCCTAAAATGATGATATGAGTCTGTGTGCACACAGGAATTGTGGGCAGAGATTTAATTTATGAAGTTGTTGTTCAGTAAGAATTGCAGTCCCAGGAAAGGGGCAGCCTGTGTTATGTGCCTAAAATGATGGCATGAGTCTGTGTGCGCACAGGAATTGTGGGCAGAGATTTAATTTGTGAAGTTGTTGTTCAGTAAGAATTGCAGTCCCAGGAAAGGGGCAGCCTGTGTTATGTGCCTAAAATGATGGCATGAGTCTGTGTGCGCACAGGAATTGTGGGCAGAGATTTAATTTGTGAAGTTGTTGTTCAGTAAGAATTGCAGTCCCAGGAAAGGGGCAGCCTGTTGTCTTTATACAAATTATCTCTTAGCACACATGCACTGTTACATACATCCCTGCAGTCTTCATGCAGTTCTGGAAGTCTCCTTGCTCATCTCTCTTGCAGCTGACAATACATACTCTCCAGAAACACACTCTTGGCACACACGCAGCAGCTTCTCCAACACTCTCATGTGTAGTACTCAGCTCTGTGTGATGTTTCAGATAGCATTGTGTAATGCAAACACATTCAACGTCACCAAGGCCTCATTTTCTTTGATCTAGTCTAATCACTAACCCTGTAACACATGGTCATGGTCTCAAGGAGCTGTTAGGACATGTGCTGTTTTCTGCCTCTGTAAATGATAAGGGAAATGTGTCAGGCTGTAACAGTAATTTGGTACTATTCAGGAACACTGTTTTGTTCCAAAAACCATAGCATGAGTCTGTGTGTATACAGGAATTGTGGGCAGAGATTTAATTTGTGAAGTTGTTGTTCTGAAAGAAATGCAGTCCCAGGAAAGGGGCAGCCTGTGTTATGTGCCTAAAATGACGATATGAGTCTGTGGGCACACAGGAATTGTGGGCAGAGATTTAATTTGTGAAGTTGTTGTTCAGTAAGAATTGCAGTCCCAGGAAAGGGGCAGCCTGTGTTATGTTCCTAAAATGATGGCATGAGTCTGTGTGCGCACAGGAATTGTGGGCAGAGATTACATTTGTGAAGTTGTTGTTCAGTAAGAATTGCAGTCCCAGGAAAGGGGCAGCCTGTTGTCTTTACACAAATTATCCCTTAGCACACATGCACTGTTACATACATCCCTGCAGTCTTCATGCAGTTCTGGAAGTCTCCTTGCTCATCTCTCTTGCAGCTGACAATACATAGTCTGCAGAAACACACTCTTGGCACACATGCAGCAGCTTCTCCAACACTCCCATGCGTAGTACTTAGCTCTGTGTGATGTTTCAGAAAGCAGTGTATAACGCAAACACATAAAAACATCATCAAGGCCTCATTTTCTTTGCTCTACTCTAAACACTCACCCAGGTTGCAGATGCTTATGGTATGAAGTAGCTGTTAGGAAATGTGCTCTTTTCTGTCTCTGTAAACTATAAGGAAAATGTGTCAGGCTGTAACAGCAATTATCACTTGATCTACCACAGTAGTAAATGTGCTTTGAATTTGCAAATCAAATTCTGTTTTCTGCTTAGAAGCACACCATGAGGCTGTGTGCGCACAGGAATTGTGGCCACAGATATAATTTGTGTTGCAGTTGTTCTGTAAAACATGCACTTGCAGGAAAGGGGCAGCTTGTTTTTTTTCAACTGTGGTGGTTAGCACTGTGCACAAATTAGTAAATCACAAATGAGAGGCAAATGGTAAAACATTTGAAATTAATGAAAAGCTTAAAAAATATTTTAATGAATTATAATTACAAAAAAGATTTTTTTTTAAGTTTCTTGCAGGTATTGCTGAGCAACAGTGAAAAAATAAAAAAAATGCCTTTAAGGACAAGAAAGAGGAAAGAAAAGCAACAATAAGTATATCTGGACAAAACTGGGAAAAAAAAATAGGAGGAGAAGCTGGTGATGGCAAAAAGAAAAAGTCTACTGGTAAGCAGAGTAGAGATTTCTTAAAAAAGATCTTCAAAAAACAAAAAAATGGCAAAAATAAATGTAAAACAAACAGTGTTTTATGTACAAAGCAACAACAGAGTCAAGAGCAAAAAACAAAAGCTAATTTACAATCAGAAGTATGTAAAACTGATTTAACACGAAAATTAGATTTTAAAAACATTCGTCGAAAAATGTTTCAGAGAAGAGTGATGTTAAATTTGCTAAAGTATGTGAAAAAATATAAGAAAAAATCAAAATTTATTAAGAAAAAAAATGTTATAGAAAATATTGTAAGTAAGGCTTTGGAAATAAAAAGAAAACTTTTTATTCTAATTTTGAATAGGATGCGTAAATTAGATGAATTAGTCAATGCAATGAAGTCACAAAGCAAAAGGAAAAGAGAAGTGAAAAAAAGTAACTTTTGTAAAGTGTTCTTGGGAGAATGGAAACACAGTTCAAGTACTGAACCATTTCTTAATGAAGAGAGTTATCTTCAAAGTAATAGTTTGTTGCATGCAGTTGACACAAATAGTAGAGCATATGCAGTTAAGGATGGTTGTGTGATGGAAAAAGAGAAAATGGTCCCAAGAAATGAGGAAGAAGTAATGGCTGCTGAGGCTATGGGGAGACGTCCAAAAGCCCCAGTGTACACTTGGAACTGTAGTAGTATTTGTACTGTGCGTCAGGAATCTATTGATAAATTACGTGACTTTCTAAGAGAATATAGTAAAAAGAGTGTAAAACAGAAGATGAAGGTGCTTCTAACACTTGATCCATGCAGAGTGAGAGAGAATACTGGTTTGCAGGGACATTCTCTGGCTTGTCTATCTAGAAAAGTGTGTAAAAGTGTTTTTCATCATTTTAGGATGCTGGCTGTTCATCATACTGAAATGAGAAAGTTTGTGAGAACATTGTATTTTGCTAAAAGTCCAGCAGTAAAGTTAAATGAGTTGAATTATGCTCTGTTCCGTGGATCTGTATCAGATGTAGTGAAGGTTACTGATGAGATTCAGTTTTGTTACTTTGGTCCAGAACAAGAAAGTGCAGAAAAGGACACAGTTAATGAGGAAAATGAGGAACAGAATGTAGAACTCATTATTATTAAAAATTTTGAGGATGAAATGACAACATTTACTATCATCTCTAATGAAAGACCAAATATTACTTGTATTTGTTGCCGCAGAAGCCATTATAAAATTCAAACAAGGAATGTTGATCTGTATAAAAAAAGTGAAAATGAAGATAATTATAAGTGGAAATATTTTGCAACATATATATTTCTTAAAAATTGTTTTGAATTGGGTGAAGATCAGCGTATTTGTAAATACTGTTATAACAATTTAGAAGAAAATAGAATGCCGGCCAGAGCTGTACAAAATAATTTAGAATTGGATGCTATTCCTGCCGAACTTTCTGATTTAAATACATATGAGTCTATACTCATTCAATGTGTTCATCCGTTCCAGACCATAGTACGTATGGAGCCCAAAACTGGTAAATTACCTCCTTCAGATTTACTGAGAGGTTTAAAAGGAAGAGTGGTGTATTTGCCCTTGGATTTGAAAAAAAAAATGGAAAGTATTGATGCAGATACTTTGGAAACTGAACCATTAGTTATTCTGGTTAATGGTGTACCTACAAAGAATAAGAAGATTTGGCAGGAGCTGGTAGATGTGCGGAAAGTACAAAGAGCAAATTTATATTTGAAAAGGAATAATAAATGGTATGAATCAATTTATATAGATGAAGAAGAAGAAGGTTTACAAGAAGACACAGAAACACCAACTGGTCAAATTGAAAAAGTGGACAAGTCAAAGGAAGAAGAAATTTATGAACATTTTAGCATACATCCTCTTCATTCAAAAGAAGTTATGGGAGACACTATTGATCTGTTTCAGATGAAGAAAGCAAAAGGAACTCCCATGAGTGTATGGGAGAATAGCTTGGAAGCTCGATGTTTTCCTCAGCTGTTTCCAACAGGAAACGGTGGACGATACGATGAACGCCCAGAACAGATTCCAGCTCCTGAGTATCGGACTACAAGACTATATGCTGAAGATTCAAGATTTCGTCAAAGTATTCCTTATTTGTTTCATCTTTTATTTGAAAGCGACTTGTCTGCATTATCTTATGCAGTAAATCACATTTTAAAAAGTGGAGTACATCTACATAATGTGTCTGCTAAGGATTTTATGGAGAAAGTGCAGCACCGAGATGATCATTTGGAAACACAACTGATCAATCTGATGGCTTGTCAGCGTGGGACAAATGAATATTGGTACCGACGCCATGGTGAATTAAAATGCATGTTACGGAATTTAGGAACTCCTACATGGTTTCTAACCCTAAGCTGTGCCGAGTATGCTTGGGCTGATTTACTGGATTTTCTACGAGAGGCAAATTCAAACATTAAAAACATTGAATACAAGACAGCAGGAGAACTGTGCTCATTGGATCCGGTTAATGTTTGCAGATATTTCAATCATAGATTTGAGGCTATGATGTCCTTCATCTGCAATAAAAAAAATCCACCTCTTGGAGAAGTAGTGGATTTCTTTTGGAGAAAAGAGTACCAGGCAAGAGGTGCTCCTCATATTCATATGCTGTTGTGGATCAAGGATGCCCCAAAATTTGGAACAGATGCTGATGAAGCAGTGTTATCTTTCATTGAAGAATATGCAACATGTGCTATACCTAATAGCACAGAAGAGAAAAAGTTAAAAGAACAAGTTTTACGTTTCCAAAGTCATCGGTGTGGAAAATACTGTCGACGGAAGTACAAGACCAAAGATAAATTCTACACAAAGTGTTGATTCGGATTTCCTAGACCTGTTCTTTCACAAGGAAGAATCAACAGTTTTATGTCAGCTGTGCGACATACTATAACCAGAAAATCTCCCAAAAATACATACAACCTAAAAAGAAAAGAAGAGTCAAAATTTATAAATGACTTCAACCCAGTCATTTTATCCATGTGGAATGCTAACATGGATATTCAGTATGTGGCAGACAATTCTATTGCTGTTGCTCGGTATGTCACATCTTACATCAATAAATCTGAGAAAACAGAATTGAAGGAAATGTGGGAAGAGATTTCTCACGAGAAGACTGCCAGTAAGAAGCTGTACAGTTTCAGTTTAAAGATGTTATCGCATCGAGAAATTGGATCCTACGAATGCTCAGATAGGTTATCATCTGCAAGTCTTTACTCGAAATCCAGAAGAATAATTTGGGTAAGCTTAGGCCTTGCAGCAATGAGAAATCGGGTACTGAAATCTGTTGGAGAAATTGAATATTTGGCCGAGAATGACCCAGAAAGTACAGATCTTTTGAAAACAAGCATGTTGGACACATATTACCCAAAAAGAAGTCCTCATCTTGAGAACATGTGTCTCTATGAAGTGCTGCAGAACTACATTTTTTCACGGAAAGCCACAGAAGACATCAACAATGAAAAATATAAAGTCATTGGTGAGGAAGGATGTTTGGTGAAGCAAACAAAAAGAAGTTTGATAAATCACAGGAAGCTGAGTTGCGACACTACTGACAAAAAGGAATTTTACTATTTGGCTCTTTTACAGCTGTTTAAACCATGGCGTTCAGAGGACGAACTACTGGGAGAATTTCAAAGCTATGAAGATTCTTTTAATGCTAGCAAAGATAGCATAGAATGCAGTACTTTCACAACTTATGTCCAAATGTTAAATGAAGAAATTGAACAGGAAGCAAAAATTGCAGCTGAAGTAGCTAGAGACAGTTCTCAAGACAGCCAAAGTTCAGGAACACTTAGTCAAGATCCCCTAGGACAACCAATCAAAGAAAATGAAGCTGCAGTAGCCATGACTGAAGTAGAAACGGCTAAGAATCAAGCACAGGAAGATTCAATCGACTTACTAAATCTGGAACAACAACTGAATGAAGAACAAAAACAAATTTATGAAGAAGTCACAAAACAAATTGATCATGGATTACTACATGAAAAGAAAGAGTGCTCATGCACATCATTTGAACCAATCAGGATGTATGTGAGTAAACAAGCTGGAACTGGTAAAAGTTTCTTAATAAAAGTCATCAGAATCTACCTACAGCAAAAAACAGCTTCAAATTTGTCTTGTGTGGTAACTGCTCCAACTGGGTTAGCAGCCTATAACATAAAAGGAATTACCTTACATCGCTTGCTAATGTTACCAGTGGAGCATGAGAACAAAATAGAATACCACAAGCTAACTGGAGAAGCATGCTTCGAAGTTTCAAGAGTGTTGAAGAAGATGCAAGTTCTCATTATTGATGAGGTGAGCATGGTTTCAAACTTAATGCTTGCCTTTGTGCATTTAAGAATGCAACAAATTCTTAAGAGAGACTATGACGTGTTATTTGGAGGTAAACACGTCATAGTTTTTGGAGATCTTTTACAGCTCACTCCAGTTAAAGGACAACCAGTGTTTAATACTGTGACACATGAAGACACGAAGAAGTCATTAGGAAGCATTGGTAATGCGAATATTTGGTCGTTCTTTGAGTACAAAGAACTCACTACCAATATGAGACAAGCAAACGACGAAGATTATGCAAGTATTCTGAAAGATATCAGAATTGGACTACTCACAGAAGTTGGCAAAAAAGCATTACAGAGTCGGTTGCTACATAATTTATTTCCAAATGAAGAAATAGTTGCAGAGAAAATATATTAGAACATTGCAGAAAAAAATACTGTAATCTGCTTAATGCCAACACTACGTGAGTGCTCAATATTCAATGAGGAACTTTTGAAATTGGAAAAGGAAGAGATTAAGAAAATGGAAGCAGAGGACAAAATTCAGCATGAAAGAATTACTTTTACATTAACAGGCAAACTGAAAAATAAATCGTATTCACTAGAGAAGAACATTTCCAAAACAGCTGGATTAGAAAAAAATCTATATGTTTGCATGAATTGTCGAGTGATTTTAAGGAGAAATTTGGATGTAGAAAAAGGTTTAGTGAATGGAGCTATGGGAAGAGTTGTGGGTTTTATTAATTATCAGAAAAAAGAAGGAATTGAATGTTTAAAAATAAAATTTGATCAGATAGAAGAAGTTAAAGACATTTGTCGTTGTTCAGTTCGTTTCATGCTTGTGAAAGACTTATATGTACGTAGGAAGCAGTTTCCATTTTCTCTAGCATATGCTGTAACTATTCACAAGTCTCAAGGATTGACTGTAGATAGTGCTTTTGTAAACATTGGTTCTACTGTGTTCAAAGAAGGTATGGCATATGTTGCTTTGTCACGAGTGAAAACATTATCTGGTTTATTTATGATAGACTTTGATGACTCAAAAGTTAGTGCTGATACAAACTGTGTAAAGGAGTATAATAGATTAAGAAGAACCTATGCTCCTCATTTAGGTCAGTATCCTGTGATTGAAAAACATGTTGTTTCTCGGAAAAGGAGATTTGAAAATATCTGTAATGTGGATGAACAGAACTAAAAAAAAAAAGGACAGTGATGTGATAGCAAGGAAAAAGAAAAAGGACAGTGTTGAAGAGGTTGTTGGTTGCCATTTTGAAAATAGCTCTGGTGTCAACTGCTATGCAAATGTAGTGCTGAATGTTGTATTTTATCTTGAAAAGTTGCTAGAACAGATAATAGTAAATCATGGAAAAAGATTGTGTTCTCTGCTGAGTCTCCTTTATGAGAAGCTGAGTAATGATAAAACTGAAATAGAAAGTGCTAGTGATGTTAGAAATCTTTTAGATGTATGTTGTGGTTCTACACAGTTTAAAGAAAATGTCCAGCAAGATGCACAGGAATTCTTAATATATATTTTGAGTGTACTTGAAGATGAAGGAGTAGAAGTAGAAAACTTATTTGGTGTCTCTTACAAATGGGAACATTGCTGTGAAAACTGTATGAACACATGTAGTAGTAATGTTGATTCAGAAAGGTTCATATTTTTACCATTACCACAAAGTAAATCAGTGACTTTTAGTAAATTAGTTAAAGATGCCAATCACAACATGGAATGTTCTGAATGTAAATCTGACATGTTTTCCACGTTATTTTTACAGAAATTTGGTCAGTATGTAATTTTAATGATGCAACGTTGTAGAGCTGATGGTTCAAAATTGGATACTTTAATAAATAAGTTTACAGGACAACAATTATCAATTTCTGGAAAAACTTTTGTTACAGTTGCAATAATTTTTCATGAAGGACCTACTGTAACTTCTGGACATTACACAGTTTATCTTAAATGTGAAAAAGGCTGGACACTGTGTAATGATTCCCAATTGATTTTCAAGCAACGTTTGCCTTATGATTTACCCAATTCTTATTTAATTTTTCTGAAACCTAAATTTTGAAAACTAAAAACTGCATCTGAAGAAAGCATTTTTTGTAATTTTAAAGGATTATAATTGAAGATATCACTTAAAAAGGATTTTGAAAATACTATTTGGCCTAAAGGAAAAGTAATAAAAACAATTGTGGACTCCTTTGACAGAAATTATTTTGGCATGTGTGCTTTTGCGACAAGGTTTAAAGACGGTTTATGTAGAAAAATTTTATTCATCTAGAAAAGTACTTGTAATATATATGTAATATTTCTAACAAGGTATATTTTAGTGAGGAAAGTTTTAGGGCTTTTTTTAAACAATCTTTCAGATTGTTTTTTTTTTGCCCGCTGTTAAATGATGAATACAATTGTTTTCACTATTTTAAGTGAAAAATAAAAAATTCTGAAAACAGCAAAAAAAGGGCAAAAAATTGCTTTGTAAAATATGTAAAAACATTTTATGCTTTTTGTAATGTATGATTGAATATTAATACTTTTTTCTTTTTTTGCAGAACTAGAAAGAAAAAATAAAAATAAAAATTCTGTTCCCTTGCAAAATACTTAAAAAAATTTTTTTCAAAATGATTTATTTTTTTAAAAAAATAAGTGAAAAATATTTGTATTTCACAATCCTCCCTTTTCATGCTTCCATTTCTTCACCTCTTTTTGTACATAAAATTTTGTTTAATTTTTTTTTTAAAAACATCCTTGGGTGTGCGCAGGGTGCGCGCACCCAAAAAAAAAAAAAAAAAATCCCCCCAAAAAAGTTTTGGGGTTTAGTTTTTAAGTGTCTCTTAAAAGAGCCCTTGAGTTAATGGAGGGAAACAGGAAGAGAAAAACGAAAAAAAAGTAAAAAACATCTATGGCCTACTGCACTGATGCGCATCAAATTTTCTCTGAATGAGATCAAGACTGGTCTCACACACAGAAATAAGTTGACCGCAATCAGTGCAGTGTGTGGACAACCTCGCAAAACAAGGTGGTCCAAAACGAGGTGTGGAAGAAGGCAAAGGCACCACTGCAGAAGAAGTGCTCGCCTGAGCTGCCGAAGATGTGCTCGGCTGAGCTGCTGCAGATGTCGTCGGTTGAGCAGGTGGAGGGTTTGCTCCAGAAGCTCGACGAAAAGTCACTGGATGCATTTTGTCAACATGCCTCAACATAGTGTGAATGCTAAAAGAATACTTCTTGTTAGGATTCCCACGTGACAAGACTTTTTGACAAAGTACACAAGTAACTTTAGGTGCATTTACCTTTTTTTGTCCCTCTGGAAAAGTGAAAAACTGCCATATAAAGCTGTCTTTCTGCTTCCTGCTCCTCTGCCTCTCAAGAGTGTCCTGGTCACTGTCTGAAGATGGTTGCTGTTCAGCCATTGTCTCTCAACAACAGAATAGCTCCTTCTCCAAAGGAATCAGAACTAATAATGAGGGGAGTAGGTGTGGTTTGGGAAGAATCTGGAACTGAAAGTACTTCAAACCAATCAAAAGTGATGATTCTTGATCACATGACTTGCCATGAGGGGATTGGGTGTGGTGTTGAAACAATCAGAAACTGAAAGTAATGATAACCAATAAGAAGTGTTGTTTTATTAAACATATGACCCGAGGTGCGCGCACTGCGCAAGCTCTGAGCGCGCACCTTGTGATTACGCATGCGCGAATGCGTAGGAGCGCATGTGCATACGTCATATGCACGTACGTAATGCGCATACGTTGAACACGCGTATACGCGAACGTTATTGCGCGTAATTTAAGCGTATGCGGAAGTGAACCGCGTGGAGCGCATAGGACGCACGCACGCATGCGTACGTACGTACGCATACGTACTGGGTGCGCGCTCCCAGCACGCACTATGACGTATATATGCGTACTTAAATAACGTACGACGGTATTCATAAAAAACTTACGAAATTGTACTAGGAGCGCGCTCAGAGCGCGCACCCCAAGAATTTATATTAAAAAAAAAAAGTGGAGAAAAATTAATTGCAAAAATTAAATAAACTGTTCAACTTTATCCTAATTGAAATTTAAAAAAAAGAGCAAAAACAAATAAAAGGATACAGATAATACATAGGAATTTTATTTTTATTATAAAAAAAAATTATTTAATTCAATAATTCAAAAATTAGCATTTAAAAAACCGTACAAATTCACAGAAAAAACCATAGGTTTCAGGCACGTTATAGTTAGGAATTAGCATTTAAAAAACCTCAGAAATTCACTGAAAAAACCATAGGTTTCAGGGGTGTTATAGTTAGCTGGACTTTTCACTTGTACAAAACCACTGAAATTCCCCCGTTATAGTTAGTTCAGCTAACTATAACTCGCGCGCCCGCAATGCACTGCTGATGACGTCACATATTACATCACTCATGACATGGTCAGTGACATCACTCATGACATCACTGATGACATCTCAAATGACATCACTGATGACATCACTGATGACATCATCATTGTGGTAGAGTGGCAGACCTCCTCTCCCCCTAATATAACCTTTGATACACACATTCAAAAATAGAGACTAAAATTTTCAAAACAATCGACATACCAATACCAGTTACAACAACCTCTTCAGTAATTCTAAGATCCACATACACATCCACTCATTCACCAACAGTCATATACAGTCATTCATACATGTACTCACTCATCATATGTACTTATACACCTATATATCCTGTTACACAATGCCACTCATCCATAGAGTTACTCACACACATAGACACTCATGCTAATAAAGAATCAAACATACATTTACTTGCATACACAGTTATACACACACCACCACACTTACTTCTACGGAAACTTACACATACTTAGTCTTTTAAACAATCACTTATAGAAACACATACTTATTCATACAGCAACTCTTTCAATCTCTCACTCTCACATATACTCACTTATATACACCAATAGTCCCATATACTAGTTTAAAACATATGTAGTTACTCATAAAGACACTATTGAAACAGTCATTCACTCACTAACACAACCATACACACACTCATCCACCCATACAGTCCTGCACACATGCTGTGTTCAACACATACAAACAGTGAGTCACTCATTCATGCACCTATGCACTACGTAATACCCCCCACCGAATCAAGCAGACACTCAGACTGATACTCAAAAAAACAACTAATAACCTATATAGACACCCATGTAGCTACTCACCAACCCATGCAGCCACTTATACACAAAGTGAGAGACTGATACAGATATTTACATATTTAAACATTACTCACTAAGCCATGTATTCACTATGATACACTTAATCAGTCATTTAAACAATCAATTTTTCAAAAACAAATCATCCATTCGACACTTATATACCCATTTATTCTTCCATCAACCTTGAGATATACATATATAAAACATATTTAATTTTCAGAAAAACAGACATTCACTGGATGATGTCATCAGTGATGTCATCAGTGATGTCATTTGAGAGGTCATCAGTGATGTCATCAGTGATGTCACTGATCATGTCATGAGTGATGTAATATGTGACGTCATCAGCAGTGCATTGCGGGCGCGTGAGTTATAGTTAGCTGAACTAACTATAACGGGGGAATTTCATTGGTTTTGTATGAGAGAAATGTCCAGCTAACTATAACATGTGTGAAACCTATGGTTTTTTCAGTGAGTATATATATATATATATATATATATATATATATATATATATATATATATATATATATATATATATATATATATATATATTGGTCTTTCATTCTGCCCCACCACTACTTATTCTTATCCCCAGGAAAGAATTGACTTATTTTATTTTACACGAAAGTTACGATTGCACAAATGGCATAAATTGAAGGTTAAGAGTACCCCACAGCCTAGGGCAGCAACAACAGCCTTCCCTGCAGCTGAAACAATTAATGAAGTGGATACCATGATTGCCCTCAAAGAACTAGAATGGGACAATGTGCACTCGGTACCAATTAATGCACAAACATTGGGCTACAAGGTTGATCTCAGCTGTCCTAATAAATTCAAACCTAAGTCTGTTTTTAATCCCACTTTACCTCCATGTGGTATAGACACCTTCGAAACATTAGTAATCAGTGACCTAAAAAATCTGGCTAAAAAGAAAAAATTGTTTCATGTCAACCTAACCAAGCAACAAAGACTGGCGGTTAAATCTTTACAATCAGATCGTAATATTGTTATCCGCCAGTCTGACAAAGGGGGAAATGTTGTCATACTTAATGTGGATGATTATATACAAGAGGGGTTACGTCAACTAGATTGTCAGGACTGCTATGAGCAAGTAACCAAAGATGTTATTGATGAGTCCAATGCCATTTTCCATAGTATGTTGAAAGAATGGCATTCACAAGGTGTTCTTGAATGGGACGAGAACTCTTTTCTTCTGAACCGTAATCCCAAGGTTGCAATTCTTTATCTATTACCCAAATTGCACAAAGACCCTATTATACCTCCCGGGAGACCCATTGTTTCTTCAATGGGTTCTCTATTGGAGAAAACATCCAAATATATTGGTTATTTTGTGCGGCCCTATGTGGAGACTCTACCATCTTATTTAAAGGACAGCAAGGATTTTTTGAATAAAATCAAAGATGTTGATTGGCAGGAAGGTTTTTTATTGGTCACTTTAGACGTCTGCAGCCTATATACATCAATCAAACATGCTGATGGTGTTGAGACCTGAATGCAGTACCTCAGTTCTCGATCCATTTCATTTTTACAACATAGCGAAATGGTCTTACAGATGATCAAGTTCTGTCTCGAGAATGATTTTTTCATTTTTAATTAAGTTTTCTATAGACAGAAACAAGACACAGCTATGGGCACCTGTTTTGCTCCCAGTTATGCTAACCTTTTTATGGGTTGCTGGGAGCAGCAGCTGTCCAGGGTACAAGACCAATACCGCAGCCATGTGAAATTAAGGCTGTGGTATATAGATGACCTATATATCATTTGGGACGGGTCTTATGAACAGGTTATTAACTTCATTTCCACTCTGAATGCAAATGAGAACAACTTAAAATTTGAGGGAATAATAAGTGATCAGAGGATTGAGTTCTTAGATTTACATATAGAAGTGGTGGTGAACAAATTAGCTTCTAAACTTTATCGCAAGACAACTGCGGGGAATACTCTGCTACATGCAGAAAGTGGTCACCCTAAAACATTGATCCGCAGTATACCTTATGGGGAATTTCTCCAGGCACGGAGAAATTGTAGCACTGAATCAGATTTCAATCTAGAATGTGACTGTATGACTAAAAGGTTCTTGGAGAGAGGATACAACCCTAATGCGATCAAAGAAGCACATTTGAAAGCAGCGAACTTTACACAAACTGAACTGCTAGTACCTAAAGAGAAGACAGGTGAGGAAGGTGACAAAGTCATCAGATTTATTACTACCTATAACTCCAACTCATGGGAGGTACGGAAATGTCTTAATAGACATTGGAAAGTCCTCAGAACTGAATCTACCTTAGAAGATGTAGTGGGTAATTTTCCAAACATTACCTACAGAAAGGCAGATTCACTGAAGGATAGACTATGCAGTAATGAGGTGCCACGTATTAAGAGTTCCAACATGGGCATTCAAGGCTTTTTCACCTGTATGTCATGTAAAGCGTGCAAATATAGCTCCAATGTCAAAAATGTCTATTATCCAGTCACTGATACAGAGAGGTCCATCGAGAAACACCTTACATGCCTCTCGGATTACTGTGTTTATGATCTGGTGTGCCCATGTGCCAAATAATATGTGGGCAGCACCATGTTTGCGGTAAAAAAGCGCATCTTGGAACACATGAGAGCCATCCAGAACAAAGACAAGCTATCCCCTGTGGCAAGACACTTTGAGGAACTTCATAAGAGTAATCGCAATTTGTTGCAATTTTTTGTCATTGACAGAGTCGTTCCATCAAACAGAGGTGGTGACAGAATTCGTAGACTACCCCAATTAGAATCCAGGTACATTCTGGAACTTGATACAAAGATCCGTCGGGGGCTTGAATTCTGAGGAAGAATTGTCCTGGCATTTAGGAGAATAAGCTTAATTCCCCCTTTTTGAGAGTCTTGTACAACTGGCAGCTATTGCTATTTGGGTTTACTCCCCACTTCTGTTTTCTTGAAATTGTGTTGAAATTTGCTTTTCCTATGTAAATACTGCGAATTTATGAGATGAGGAATGTGTTCTTGAATAGTATCCTATGTGATATTTCTGTACTTTTTTTAAAGGTTTTTTTTAAATCACGTACACATAAGTTGGTCAATTGTTCGAAGAAACTGTTTGGGTCGTGAATACTGTTTACATCTTCTGTTTCCCCCTTTCTTTCGTTTAGGTGGTGTTACAATCTGGAGGCAAGTTGTTCGAAACGACTGTCACTTATAGTACCTAAGAGAGTAAAATGACCTTATGCCCATTTGGGCGAAGTATGAATCAAGCTTTTCTTTCTCTTTAAGTTTGGTAATGAAAACAATTGAGAATTCGTAAAGTACAAATAACCTTTGCCCACTTGGGCGTAGTATGAATTTTTCCTAATATATGCTCTCTTAGGCTGTGACTGTGACTTTTCATATGCTTATTAACCCACTTGGGAAATTTGACATTTTGAGCGAAATTGAGTGGCAATCCCAAAATCTGTTCATTCCAGGTTTGTAGAATGCTACTGATCTCTGTAACCTAGGCGATTATTTGTTTAATTTAATTGAATGCCTGACTGATCGGATCATCATATAGTTCATTTTTGATTGTTAAGTATGATATCGTTTTTTGTGGGCTAGAAACAAACCATGTATTCGTGTATTATGTACTACGATTATGTCAGCCCGGTTATATGCAGAATGAATGCATTTGCTTATAATGAATTATATCATGAGAACTATTTACACTGCTTTTTATCAACACCTAAGTATGAATTTTGTAGGGGGATGTAAAATGTATTATTGACATGTTTTAGCCACTGCTTGGTGCATTTCCAAATATGCTAATTATGCAATTGTGTCAGGCGGTAAGATGACAAAGATACTATGAATAGAACGGTTTGCCCGTCACAAATAAGAAGTGATTCAACATTAGAGATACTTTATTTATCATATGTGACAAGAAATGTAGCGAGAATTTATTTGTTGTTATACTTCTTTTGTTGATGCAAACAGTGAATGTGATTTTGATAATCCTTTGGAAAACCACTACAAGATGGCCGACAGTTCTTTGGGGCATTTGTCCACCTTTTATGTCTTGGCACTTCACGTTGCATGTAACTTTAATGTTTGTATATATGTCGATTCACATTGTATTAAGTTACCCGTGAGCAAGGCGGTTTCCGCCAAAATGCGTAGGGTGTGCTTTTTCTGGCTTTAATGCACTTTCAATAAATCTATTTGATTAATCTTGAAGACGGTGTCTAATTTGGAAGGAGTGCTCGTGTGCTTTTTTTTGCATGGTGAAACTTTATATTACCTACTGGCAGTCGCCAGTAGGTAGTTATAGTTAGGACCTATTTTCCATAGGAAATCCGCAACATTCTATTTGGAATAACGCTGGCGTCGATTGATGAATCTTCGCGAAATTTTCCAAACTTTTGGCCAGCTCCGGTCCGCTCCTATCCTGAAAATTTCACTGTGATTCGTCAAGTGGGGGCCGAGAGAAAAGGGGGGTCCCAAAACGCGTTTTCCCCTTGCATTTTCCCATAGGACCTGTTGACGCAGCTACAGCCCGAAGTGCTGAACGGAATGACACCAAATTTGGCAAAGAGGTAGTCTGCAGTTCAGACTCATGCCTTTTGCTTAAATGGTGTAAATCTGTTCAGTAGTTCCTGAGAAAATCAAAAGTAAAATCACATATATATCTGGGCGGAGCCTAACCACACATCTCATCGCGAGATCTGATTGGCTGTCAGCACTTCATCCAAGAAGTGTTGGCAGCCATCTTGGGACCAATATACATGATAGCACCTCCTTAAAAAGTATTGCAGTTAATAGAAGGTTTTAAGACTTTAGTTACATTATAAATCATTTGTTGATGGTACCATACTCATTTTAGGAATTGTGGTGTGTTCTAAGGTGATTTTACCATGTGAAAAAGCCTTCTGCTGTGATATCATGAATCATGTTTGAGAGAAAACTATTTTCTCATGCTTTTCCCACAGAGGTTTGGAAGGTGACCTATAAGCTAAACTGAGAGCATATTTTCTGTAAATTCACATTATCTTTCTCAGTCATGTGAGAATTAAGTCTGACATTCTCAGTAAAACATGTACATCCAACAAGGGCAGAGACTGTCAGTTGATTCCTTTGTGTTCTACTGCAGCTTCCCAGAGTGTTCTAAAGAACAACTAGAGCGCTAACAGTCCTACTTATGACAAACGTATGCCACACCTGAAGCCATCTTAGTTGGAATAAAGTGGTAACTCTTAAAACATTTAATTTAAAAAGGAACAAAATGAGGGGGTCATTTTGCCATAGAAAGTATGATTAGTGCTGCAGAAAGAAAAATTAGGCCACATTTTGAGTGACTTCTCAAATCCTCTTCTATTTCATTAAAAAATTCTAACATGCAGAGTGAAACATGCACTTTCAATACCAGCAGCAGACTTCCCTGGTGAGCAGTAGCTTTACTACAGTGATCTAATAGGCAACTAGAGTGCAAACATTCTGAATGTATGGCATATGTGTGACACACCTGAATGCCTTCTTGATGGAATCAAAGTAAAGAACTGAAAGTATTTCCTACTGAGGAGACTGTAGTAAATGAGGAAATTAGGAAACATCATAACAAATATGTCTCCCAAAATGGCCACCAGAGACAAAAGAGCCCAAATGTAGCCCAAATATCACCCAGATGTAGCCCAAGTATAGCCCAATGACAGAATGTCCCAGTGTTCTAACGAACAACTAGAGCGCTAACAGTCTTACTTATGACAAAAGTATGGCACACCTGAAGCCATCTTCATTGGCATAAAGTGGTAACACTTAAAACATTTAATTTATAAAGGAACAAAATGAGGGGGCTCATTTTGCCATGGAAATTATGATTAGTGCTGCAGAAAGAAAAATTAGGGCACATTTTGACTTCTCAAATCCTCTTCTATTTCATAAAAAGATTCTGACATGCAGACTGAAACATGCACTTTGAATACCAGCAGCAGACTTCCCTGGTGAGCAGTAGCTTTACTACAGTGACCTAATGAGCAACTAGAGTGCTAACATTCAGAATTTATGGTAAATGTGTGACACATCTGAATGCCTTCTTGATGGAACCAAAGTAAAAAACTGAAAGTATTTCCTTCTGAGGAGACTGCAGGAAATTAGGAAACTTCATAACAAATACATTTCCCAAGATGGCCACCAGAGACAAAAGAGCCCAAATGTAGCCCAAATATCACCCAGATGTAGCCCAAGTATAGCCCAATGACAGAATGTCCCAGAGTGTTCTAACAAACAACTAGAACGCTTACAGTCTTACTTATGACAAAAGTATGGCACACCTGAAGCCATCTTGATTGGAATAAAGTGGTAACACTTAAAACATTTAATTTACAAAGGAACAAAATGAGGGGGTTCATTTTGACATAGAAATTATGATTAGTTCTGCAGAAAGAAAAATTAGGGCACATTTTGACTTCTCAAATCCTCTTCTATTTCATAAAAAAATTCTGACATGCAGACTGAAACATGCACTTTGAATACCAGCAACAGACTTCCCTGGTGAGCAGTAGTTTTACAACAGTGATCTAATGAGCAACTAGAGTGGTAACATTCAGAATGTATTGGCAAATGTGTGACACATCTGAATGCCTTCTTGATAGAACCAAAATAAAAAACTGAAAGTATTCCCACTGAGGAGACTGCAGTAAATGAGGAAATTAGGAAACTTTATAACAAATAAATCTCCCAAGAGACAAAAGAGCCCAAATGTAGCCCAAATATCACCCAGATGTAGCCCAAGTATAGCCCAATGACAGAATGTCCCAGAGTGTTCTTAAGAACAACGAGAGCGCTTACTGTCTTACTTATGACAAAAGTATGGCACACATGAAGCCATCTTGATTGGAATAAACTGGTAACACTTAAAACATTTAATTTAAAAAGGAACACAATGAGGGGGTTCATTTTGCCATAGAAATTATGATTAGTGCTGAAGAAATAAAAATTAAGGCACATTTTGAGTGACTTCTCAAATCCTCTTCTATTTCATTAAAAAATTCTGATATGCAGACTGAAACATGCACTTTTAATACCAGCAGCAGACTTCCGTGGTGAGCAGTAGCTTTACTACAGTGATCTAATGAGCAACTAGAATTTATGGCAAATGTGTGACATATCTGAATACCTTCTTGATGGAATCAAAGTAAAAAACTGAAAGCATTTCCTACTGAGGAGACTGCAGTAAATGAGGAAATTAGGAAACTTCATAACAAATAAATCTCCCAAGATGGCGACCAGAGACAAAAGAGACCAAATGCAGCACAAATATCACCCAGATGTAGCCCACATGTAGCCTAATGACAGAACTGTGCAAAACACTTATTTTTTGTGTATTTGCAATTTTATATAGTGCAGACTTGTCAGGTATTGGAGTGCTTTACATGAGCATTGGTTACATCACACAAGATCAAATTCATTTTGGTTGAAGACATGGGGAAATTAAGTGATTTGACCAGAATCACAGAATGTTGAGCTGAAGCAGAAACTCCAACCTGGTTCCCCCACCACATCCTCTCCCCTAGGTGCAACATTTAATCAAGTGGTCAACTGGATAAAAAAACATAAAGATTACAAATAATTTAAAAGTTCTTTGTCGCTATTTGAAAACTCCGAAAATATGTCCTCATTTTAGTTTTTTAGAGCACTAACCATAATTTTGATGCAAATAAGAACCTCTCATATGTGTAATTTCTAAAGGAAATACTCTAGGTATTACAGTTTTGATTACATCAAGATGACGTTAGGCGTTCCACACTTTTGTAATAAATATAGAATGTTAGCAATCTAGTTGTTCATTGGGATACTGTTTAGAGGCAGAGGCCAGGGGCACGGACTCTGAAAATTGATGGCAGGTAGGAGAGTGCAGATGCAACAATTTGACCACACTGGGCATGCAGGAAGGGCAGTGGCAGCACAACAGACTATGGAGGGCAGTGGAAAGGGGGGCAGGGGCAACAAACCAACAATACAGGACTGGCATGAGAGGCTGTGGCAGTATAATAGACCATTGTGGGCAGAAGGAAGAGGCAGTGGTAGTACAACCATACATGCCCGTTTCAGCCAGGAAACGTCCAATGTTTTTAAGCTCAAATGGGCTTTATTTGATCTGTCTCCTGTCTACAATCTCCTCTTTTTCAATGTGACTCAAAGGGGAAAATCAATACCCCAGTTTTTTTTCAAAATATCCCTCTTACCAAGTTCAAAATGTTCGCAAGTATGGTACATTGGATCAAGGTAGGCAGGAGGAATTGGGGTAGGGACATGGACTCGGATTACACAGGACAGGAGGGGCATGGAGAGGTGCACCACACTGACCCTACAGGGCAGGCATCAGGGTTTGCAGCAGCACAATACACCACACAGCGCATGCTGGACGGGAGTGCAGCACAACAATCCATAGAAAGCAATAGGGAGGGGACAGGACCATGCACATGGACAGCAGAGAATAGAGGGGAAAGAGGCAATGGTAGCTAGCTGTTCATAATGGACAGACAGGAGAGAAAGCTGCAGCATAACAGACCATAAAGGGCAGGAGGGACGGATCAGGTGCATTACAATGGAACAGACAAGCCAGGAGGAAGGGAATAGGGGTCTGCACATGGAAACAGAGGGCTGGGGGCAAGGGGGCAGGGCAGGAACAGCAAGATGACCATGGAGGTCAGGCAGATTGGGCACTAGAAACAAGACACACCATGGAGAGCAACAATGAGACTATGATGGCATACACACAGACCATGGAGGGAAGGTGGGAGGGGGTCAGGGGCAGCTAGCTGACCACACAGGGAAGGTGGGAGGGGCCATGGCAGCACAGAAGACCATGCATGGCAAGCGGGAGGGTTAGTGGCAGCACAATGGCTATGATGGGCAAGAAGGAGGGTGCAGGGGCATGCACAAAGGACCATGGAGGATAGAAGGGAGGGTCAGGACCTGGGCACAGACAAGAGAGTTCAGGGGAAGGGGCCTCACAACAGACCGCGCGGGGCAGGCAGGAGGAGCAGTTGCAGCACAACAGACCAGGGAGGGCAGAAGGGTGTGGCAGTAAAATGGACCATGGATGACAGGAGGAAGGGGATAGGGGCATGGCATGTGGACAGGCAGGGTGGAGCTGGCAGGGACAGATTACAGTATTCTGACAATGCTAGGCAAGTGGGAGGGGAGTGGCAGCTCAACAGAACACTCAGAGTAGATAGGAGTGGCATGTCCATGGAACATGGTGGGCAAAAAGGATGGAGCAGGGATATGCACAAAGACATCGGAGGGCAGGGGGAAGGAGAATAGGGGCAGCAAGCTAAGCACAGAGGCTAAGCAGGAGGTCAATGATGGGCCATAGAATTGGGCAATGGAGGGCAGGAGGAGTGGACTGGTACATCATGCTAAATGGAGGGCAGTGGCAGCACATCAGACCATGCATGGCAGGAGGGAGGAGGCTATTCCATGGATTCAGACAACAGAGGATAGGGAGGAGGTGGATGGGGCAGCAAGCTAACTGTTCAGAGAAGGTGGGTATTACGAACTTTATTGTTTTTAAAATGTGTGTCTGTGCGAACTACTTAAAATATGAACAAGTATGCAGCATAATCTCACTTTTATTCAGGAAGAAGAGGACGTTTGTGACTGTGACTCCGGGCTCACTTGGCAGAAACACCCCCTGACCCTCCACCCCCAACGCAAAATGTAATGCCTGTGAAAAGGGTAGGTGGACGCAGTGTTATATAGAACATATTCCTGAGAGCACGATTGAAAATGAAAACTAGATATAGTATATGGTATAAACTATGCACCAAAAAGTGTGATATAAGATGAACCAGGGCGTGAAATATAATATGCAATACATTGTGCGCAATGACAGATTCATTGTAGAGCGCGAGATAGAACAGGCACTAGCGTGTGCTATGCGATATGCGCCTTGGAGTGTAATATGCACATGGCAGTGTTGTGTAACCCAACTAGTCTCTAAAGTTGTAATATAAAATATGTGCTGGGGAGTGTAACGTTGCATATACACTGTGACAAAGATATGGATCCCAGATTGTAATATGTATGGCATAGCGCTGTGCGTTATAACATAGGCAACGAGGAAGGCACGTTACATGGGGCAATATAACCCATGCGAAGGCAAGTGTGGCATGACATATTCACGGGGTGGTGTTACAGTGCACATGGGCTAGAGAGTGTCATAGCATACGCACTAGCTGGTGGAATACAACACAGAGGTGTGATGCAATCGGCGGGCACTGGTGGGTGTAACACAGCATTGGGCTCAGCCAGGAGCACGCTGTGACTCTCAAGTGAGGTTCGTTTCCTTTCCAGAGAGTAAAATAACAGTATTACACATCCGGCGGTGGATGTGTGTTTTATTAACCGTGAGGGGGGTTTCTTACATAGTTTGGTAGAATTTTTGTCGAATCCCCTTTGAATGGCTTGGTGTGCGTGTATAATAAATGTGCCCGTCAATAGCTACCCATGTTTGTATAAATAAACGACAAGGGTGTCAACTTGGAGAGTACCCACCGGTGGGGGCACCGGGATAAGGCATGGTAGGGTGTCAGACACGTCAGAGCTTCACAAGCGCTGTAAATACATTCCATGTGGATTCATTCTATGCATAGTCGCCTTTTTAATGAATATCACGCAAATCGTCATGGTGATAGGTACATACGGTTTGTTCAGCATGTCCTAGGTGTTTCTATAAATATATATTTTTTTTAAATAAAAAAAAACAAAGGCCGGCCCCGGGGGATGGGGTCCCCGGGGCCATAAGTGGCCTGAGGAGGGGGCAACGCAGCCCCCTCCTAAAGAATTTTTTTTTAAAAAGGCCATGACCCGGGGGTTGGGGTCCCCGGGGCCGATTAAGGCCTTGGGAGGGCCAAATTAATTTTTTTCCACAAAAAAAATGAGGGTGCAGGCCCTGGGGGATGGGGTCCCCAGGGCCAGTCAATTAGAAAAAGAAGGGGGGCCACACAGCCCTCCTTCTTAAAAAAATTAAATAAATAAAATACCGGCATTGCGCCTGAGGCCACGCCCCCTCCTTGCAGCACTCTGCAAACGCAACCCCTGGCCAGTTGTAAGTTGGGGAATTAATTCCCCTTCAATACTGAGGGTCCCTGAGGGCCAACTAGCCCAACAGGTATCTCCAGTAAGCGCCAGGGAGCTGAGTTGCAAACAGGTGTTCTGAGGCCCCGCCCCTTTTTACACCTCTATGCAACGCAGGTCTGTGGCGCTTACTGGAGGTACCTAGTGGGCTAGTTTGACCCTAGGGACCCTTAGGATTCAAGGGGACTTAATCTCTCAACTTAGAATGGCCACAGGGCGTGTTTACACAGTGGTGAAGGGAGGGGACGGGGCCTGAGGTGACGTGTGCAAACACGCCCTGTGGCGCGTTTTAAGTTGGGGAAATAGTTCCCTTTCAATCCTGAGGGACCCTGGGGGCCAACTAGCCCACCAGGTGCTTCCAGTAAGCGCCACTGCTCTGCGTTGCAGAGAGGTGGTGCAGGCCGTGCCCCTTTTTACACCTCTCTGCAATGGCGCTTACTGGACGTACCTAGTGGGCTATATTGCCAATAGGGATCCTCAGGATTCAAGGGGACTTAATCTCCCAACTTAAAAAACGGCCACAGGGCGTGTTTACACAGTGGGGAAGGAAGGGGACTGGGCCTGAGGTGACGTGTGCACACATGCCCTATGGCGCATTTTAGGTTGGGGAAATAATTCCCCTTCAATCCTGAGGGCCCCTGGGGTCTAACTAGCCCACCAGGTGCTTCCAGTAAGCGCCACTGAGCTGCGTTGCAGAGAGGTGGTCCAGGCCGTGCCACTTTTTCTCACCTCTCTGCAACGCAGCTCTGTGGCGCTTACTGGAGGTACCTAGTGGACTAGTTGGACTCTAGGGACCCTCAGGATTCAAATGAACTTAATCTCCCAACTAAAAACGGCCACAGGGCGTGTTTACACAGTGGTGAAGGGAGGGGACGGGGCCTGAGTTAACGTGTGCAAACAAGCCCTGTGGCGTGTTTTAAGTTGGGGAAATAATTCCCCTTCAATCCTGAGGGACCCTGGGGGCCAACTAGCCCACCAGGTGCTTTCAGTATGCGCCACTGCGCTGTGTTGCAGAGAGGTGGTCTAGGCCATGCCCCTTTTTACATCTCTCTGTAACGCAGCTCTGTGGCACTTACTGGAGGTACCTAGTGGTCTAGTTGGACCCTAGGGACCCTCAGGATTTAAGTCGACTAATCTCCCAACTTAAAACGGCCACAGGGCGTGTCTACACAGTGGGGAAGTGAGGGGATGGGGCCTGAGGTGACGTGTGCAAACACGCCCTGTGGCGCGTTTAAAGAGGTAGTTTTAATCCCCTGCCCTATTATATACTATGGCTTACAGAGGAGGTCATGCTGATCACAGGGGGACCTCAACGCATAATGTTCCCTAGTGTATGTAGGTGTTTTCCCTGTATTCTGAGTGTCTTTTAACATAGCACTGGCTCTAGGACTGGTTAGTCAAACTCAGTTACCACCAGTATCCGTCTGAAAAAGTTGAGGGTACAGGAAGATTTTGCAACAAGGCTTCTTTCTGCTCTTCTGTTTGTTCTTTCTGCACGTTATCCTTCTTCCTGCACTTTTCTTCGTCTTTGAGGACTTCTGTTACTTCTTTCTGCATTTCTTTTTTTTCTTTCTGTGCGTTTTTTCTACTTTCTTCACATGTCCTATCTCTGTAGGCATAGTTAGAAATTAGCATTTAAAAAACCTTTGAAATTCACTGAAAAAACGATAGGTTTCAGGCACGTTATAGTTAGGAATTAGCATTTAAAAAAACCTTAGAAATTCACTGAAAAAACCATAGGTTTCAGGGGCGTTATAGTTAGCTGGACTTTTCACTCGTACAAAACCATTGAAATTCCCCCGTTATAGATAGTTCAGCTAACTATAACTCACGCACCCGCAATGCACTGCTGATGACGTCACATATTATATCACTTATGACATGGTCAGTGACATCACTCATGACATCACTGATGACATCTCAAATGACATCACTGATGACATCATCCTTGTGATAGAGTGGCAGACCTCTTCTCCCCCTAATATAACCTTTGATACACACATTCAAAAATAGAAACTAAAATTTTCAAAACAATGGACATACCAATATCAGTTACAACAACCTATTCAGTAATTCTAAGATCCACATACACATCCACTCATTCACCAACAGTCCTATACAGTCACTCATACATGTACTCACTCATCATATGTACTCATACACCTATACATCCTGTTACACAATGCCACTCATCCATAGAGTTACTCACACACATAGTCACTCCTGCTAATAAAGAATCAAACATCCATTTACTTGCATATACAGTTATACACACACCACCACACTTACTTCTACAGAAACTTACACATACTTAGTCTTTTAAACAATCACTTATAGAAACACATACTTATTCATACAGGAACTCTTTCAATCTCTCACTCTCACATATACTCACTTATATACACCAATAGTCACATATACTAGTTTAAAACATATGTAGTTACTCATAAAGACACTATTGAGACAGTCATTCACTCACTAACACACCCATACACACACTCATCCACCCATACAGTCCTGCACACATGCTGTCTTCAACACATACAAACAGTGAATCACTCATTCATGCACCTATGCACTACGTAATACCCCCCACTGAACCATACAGACACTCAGACACTCATACTGATACTCAAAAAACCAACTAATAACCTATATAGACACTCATGTAGCTACTCACCAACCCATGCAGCCACTTATACACAAAGTGAGAGACTGATACAGATATTTACATATTTAAACATTACTCACTAAGCCATGTATTCACTAAGATACACTTAATCAGTCAGTTAAACAATCCATTTTTCAAAAACAAATCATCCATTTAGACACTTATATACCCATTTATTCTTCCATTGACCTTGAGATATACCTATATAAAACATATTTAATTTTCAGAAAACCACTCATTCGCTGGATGATGTCATCAGTGATGTCATTTGAGATGTCATCAGTGATGTCATGAGTGATGTCACTGACCATGTCATAAGTGATGTAATATCATCAGCAGTGCATTGCGGGCGCGCGAGTTATAGTTAGCTGAACTAACAATAACGGGGGAATTTCAATGGTTTTGTACGAGTGAAAAGTCCAGCTAACTATAACGCCCCTGAAACCTATGGTTTTTTCAGTGAATTTCTAAGGTTATTTAAATGCTAATTCCTAACTATAACGTGCCTGAAACCTATGGTTTATTCAGTGAATATATATATATATATATATATATATATATACATATATATATATATATTCACTGAAAAAACCATAGGTTTCACACATGTTATAGTTAGCGGAAATTTTACTGATAAAAAACCAGTGAAATTGCCCCGTTATAGTTAGTGCTGGCAACTATAACTCACGCGACCGGAATCCTCTGCTGATGCTAATACTGTATTTAGACACTTATTTGCCCATGTCTTCTTCCATACATTTTTAGTTATACATATATTACAAATATTTTTTTTTCATAAAGACACATATGTCATCAGCAGAAGATTGCGGTCGCGTGAGTTATAGTTGCCAGCACTAACTATAACGGGGCAATTTCACTGGTTTTTTATCAGTAAAATTTCCGCTAACTATAACATGTGTGAAACCTATGGTTTTTTCAGTGAATTTGCAAGGTTTTTTAAATGCTAATTCCTAACTATAACGTGTGTGAAACCTATGGTTTTTTCAGTGAATTTGTACGGTTTTTTAAATGCTAAGTTACTTTACGCCATTCGAGGCGTGCGCGCCCACTTAACGCAGTTCGTTCCGTGCACGGTTTTTATCAACTTTAATAAGCCCTGTACATTTGGTGGCCTTCGGCCACCAAAAGCACAGGGGGTGGGGTCAATGTGGATAGTGTTTTTTTTATTTCGATTTTATAATTTCATGTTGCCAAAATTTAGTTTTTTTTACCTATTAATAAGCACTGTACATTTGGTGGCCAACGGCCACCAAAAGCACAGGGGGTGGGGTAAGTGTGGATAGTGTTTTTTTTTTTGTTTTTTTTTACCGTACGCTTACGGTAAGCGTACGGTAAGCGTACTCGGCGAAATTGCCGAAAAAAAAATAAAACCGTTTTTGCTCTTGGGGGATGTTTGGGGACTCCCTCAACATGACTATGTGGGAGGGAGTTGTCAAAACAGCCCCGTAACATGTTTTTGGCCATCTTGTTTGATAAACAACACTCAGTGCGAGAGACAAAATGGCGGCCGCCGCTTCCTGGTTTCGGCCGATTCGAATGTTTACTAAGATCTAAGAGCCAATCAGAATCGCGCTCGCGCACGCCACCGTACGCTTACGGTAAGCGTACGGTAAGCGTACCGTAAGCGGGCTCAGATATATATATTGATTTAAAGGCTATTTTCTCAGAATCTACTGAACAGATTTACACCAAACCTACAAAAGGCACTTCCTTGACCTAGGGACTACCTCTCTGCCAAATTTCTAGTAATTCTGTTCAGCCGTTCGGGCTGTAGCTCGTTCTAAAGGTCCTATGGAAAAATGCATGGGAAAAACGCGTTTTGGGACCCCCCTTTTATCTCAGCCCCCGCTTGACGAATCCCCCCGAGACTTTCAGGGTAGGAGCGGAGCGTAGCGCCCCACCTATTTTGAGAAATTCGCGAGGATTCATCGACCGGCGCCAAAGTTATTCAAAATAGAATGTTGAGGTTTTCCTATGGAAAAGGGGTCCTAACTATAACTACCTACTGGCGACCGCCAGTAGGTAATATATATATATATATATATATATATATATATATATATATATATATATATATATATATATATATATATATATATATATTCACGTAGTTATCCCTCGATCAAGGACGCCACTCCACAACGTGTCCGTTTCATCTCGAAACTTTATTCAGGAACCGGCTTTTCTTCTGCTGTAATTACTTTTCCCGACGCGTTTCGCAGTCCTTTCTCCATCTTCACGGGGTTAAGTGACACTCGCAGGATCACCAAACCACTTCCTTTATTCATAGTTCCCAGCTCCTCCTCTCAGGTGAGTAATATTGCAATGGCATTCTGGGAGTCGTAGTGTTTGGTGCTGATAATTACCCTCCAGTGGGTCCTGCCAAGACTCAGTTCATTAAAAGTTTTTTTCAGCCCTCCAGTGGGCTACAGACAGTTGAGAGGCACGGCTATTTGTCAAGGGGACTGTTGTGCCATTCACAGGGATGTATGATTCACTCCCGGTTGGACCCTTTCATTTATCGGGCGGTGCAATCCTTCGCGGCCGGACCGGCCGCGTCTTAACTATTCACGTAGTTGTCCCTCGATCAAGGACGCCACTCCACAACGTGTCCGTTTCATCTCGAAACTTTATTCAGGAACCGGCTTTTCTTCTGCTGTAATTACTTTTCCGGACGCGTTTCGGAGTCCTTTCTCCTTCTTCATGGGGTTAACTGACACTCGCAGGATCACCAAACCACTTCCTTTATTCATAGTTCCCAGCTCCTCCTCTCAGGTGAGTAATATTGCAATGGCATTCTGGGAGTCGTAGTGTTTGGTGCTGATAATTACCCTCCAGTGGGTCCTGCCAAGACTCAGTTCATTAAAAGTTTTTTTCAGCCCTCCAGTGGGCTACAGACAGTTGAGAGGCACGGCTATTTGTCAAGGGGACTGTTGTGCCATTCACGGGGATGCATGATTCACTCCCGGTTGGACCCTTTCATTTATCGTGCGGTGCAATCCTTCTCGGCAGGACCGGCCACGTCTTAACTATTCACGTAGTTGTCCCTCGATCAAGGACACCACTCCACAACGTGTCCGTTTCATCTCGAAACTTTATTCAGGAACCGGCTTTTCTTCTGCTGTAATTACTTTTCCCGACGCGTTTCGGAGTCCTTTCTCCTTCTTCATGGGGTTAACTGACACTCGCAGGATCACCAAACCACTTCCTTTATTCATAGTTCCCAGCTCCTCCTCTCAAGTGAGTAATATTGCAATGGCATTCTGGGAGTCGTAGTGTTTGGTGCTGATAATTACCCTCCAGTGGGTCCTGCCAAGACTCAGTTCATTAAAAGTTTTTTTCAGCCCTCCAGTGGGCTACAGACGTGAATAGTTAAGAGGCGGCCAGTCCGGCCGCGAAGGATTGCACCGCCCGATAAATGAAAGGGTCCAACCGGGAGTGAATCATGCATCCCCGTGAATGGCACAACAGTCCCCTTGACAAATAGCCGTGCCTCTCAACTGTCTGTAGCCCACTGGAGGGCTGAAAAAAACTTGTGAGAATGAAGTCTGACATTCTCAGTAAAACATGTACATCCAACAAGGGCAGAGACTGTCAGTTGATTCCTCTGTGTTCTACTGCAGCTTCCCAGAGTGTTCCAAAGAACTACTAGAGTGCTAACAGTCCTACTTATGATAAACGTATGGCACACCTGAAGCCATCTTGCTTGGATTAAAGTGGTAACTCTTAAAACATTTAATTTAAAAAGGAACAAAATGAGGGGGTTCATTTTTCCATAAAAAGTATGATTAGTGCTGCAGAAAGAAAAATTAGGGCACATTTTGAGTGACTTCTCAAATCCTCTTCTATTTCATTAAAAAAATTCTGACATGCAGACTGAAACATGCACTTTCAATACCAGCAGCAGTTTTCCCTGGTGAGCAGTAGCTTTACTACAGTGATCTAATGAGCAAAAAGAGTGCTAACATTCTGAATTTATGGCAAATGTGTGACACATCTGAATGCCTTCTTGATGGAATCAAAGTAAAAAACTGAAAGTATTTGCTACTGAGGGGGACTGCAGTAAATGAGGAAATTAGGAAACTTCATAACAAATAAGTCTCCCAAGGTGGCCACCAGAGACAAAAGAGCCCAAATGTAGCCCAAATATCACCCAGATGTAGCCCAAGTATAGCCCAATGACAGAATGTCCCAGAATGTTCTTAAAAACAACTAGAGCGCTTACTGTCTTCATTATGACAAAAGTATGGCACACCTGAAGCCATCTTGATTGGAATAAACTGGTAACACTTAAAACATTTAATTTAAAAAGGAACACAATGAGGGGGTTCATTTTGCCATAGAAATTATGATTAATGCTGAAGAAAGAAAATGAGGGCACATTTTGAGTGACTTCTCAAATCCTCTTCTATTTCATTAAAAATTTTTGACATGCAGACTGAAACATGCACTTTTAATACCAGGAGCAGACTTCCATGGTGAACAGTAGTTTTACTACAGTGATCTAATGAGCAACTAGAGTGCTAACATTCAGAATTTATGGCAAATGTGTGACATATCTGAATACCTTCATGATGAAATCAAAGTAAAAAACTGAAAGCATTTCCTACTGAGGAGACTGCAGTACATGAGGAAATTAGGAAACTTCATAACAAATAAATCTCTCAAGATGGCCACCGGAGCCAAAAGAGCCCAAATGTAGCCCAAAATCACCCAGATGTAGCCCAAATATAGCCCAATGACAGAAGTGTGCAAAACACTTATTATTTTGTGTTTTTGCAGTGTTATATAATGCAGACTTGTCAGGTATTGGAGTGCTTTACATGAGCATTGGTTACATCACACAAGAACAAATTCATTTTGGTTGTAGACATGGGGAGACTAAGTGATTTGACAAGAATCACAGAATGTCGAGCTGAAGCAGAAACTTCAACCTGGTTCCCCAGTTGCAAAGTCTGAAGTTCTGGAAGTAACACCACATCCTCTCCCCTAAGTGCAACATTTAATCAAGTGGTCAACTGGATAAAAAAACATAAAGATAACAAATAATTTAAAAGTGCTTTGTCTCTATTTGAAAACTCAGAAAATATGTCCTTATTTTAGTCTTTTAGAGCACTAACCATAATTTTGATGCCAATAAGACCCTCTCATATATGTAATTTCTAAAGGAAATGCTCTAGGTATTACAGTTTTGATTACATCAAGATGATGTCAGGCGTTCCACACTTTTGTAATAAATATAGCATGTTAGCAATCTAGTTGTTCATTAGGATACTGTTGAGAGGCAGAGGCCAGGGGCACGGACTTTGAAAATTGAAGGCAGGTAGGAGGGTGCAAAGGCAACAATTTAACTACACTGAGCAGGCAGGAAGGGCCGTGGAAGCACAACAGACTATGGAGGGCAGTGGAAAGGGGGGCAGGGGCAACAAACCAACAATACAGGACTTGCAAGAGAGGCTGTGGCAATGCAATAGACCATTGTGGGCAGAAGGAAGAGGCAATGGTAGTACAACCATACATGCCAACAGACCCGATTCAGCCAGGAAACGTCCAATGTTTTTAACCCCTTGAGTGCCCCGCCCTTTCCACGCCCTGTGCCGGGCGTTTCATTAGCGGGCGGGTCTCATGACGAGATAGTCTCGTCATGGGCACAGCGCAACCGTGGCCCATGACGAGACCATCTCGTCATGGGCACTCAAGAGGTTAAGCTCAAATGGGCTTTATTTGTTCTGTCTCCTGTCTACAATATCCTCTTTTTCAATGTAACTCAAAGGGAAAAACCAATACCCCAGTTTTTTTTCAAAATCTCCCTCTTACCAAGTTCAAAAGGTTCGCAAGTATGGTACATTGGATCATGGAAGGAAATGGGATAGGGACATGGACTTGGATAACAGAGGACAGGAGGGACATGGAGAGGTGCACCAAACTGACCCTGCAGGGCAGGCATCAGGGTTTGCAGCAGCACAATACACCACACAGGGCATGCAGGACGGGAGTGCAGCACAACAATCCATAGAAAGCAAGAGGGAGGGGACAGGACCATGCACATGGACAACAGAGAACAGAGGGGCAAGAGGCAATGGTAGCTAGCTGACCATAATGGACAGACAGGAGAGAAAGCTGCAGCATAACAGACCATAAAGGGCAGGAGGGACGGATCATGGGCATTACAATGGAACAGACAAGCCAGGAGGGAGGGAGTAGGGGTCTGCACATGTAAACAGAGGGCTGGGGGCAAGGGGGCAGGGCAGGAGCAGCAAGATAGCCATGGAGGTCAGGCAGGATGGGCACTAGAAGCAAGACACACCATGAAGAGCAACAGTGAGACTGTGATGGCATACACACAGACCATGGAGGGAAGGTGGGAGGGGGTCAGGGGCAGCTAACTGACCACACAGGGAAGGTGGGAGGGGCCATGGCAGCACAGAAGACCATGCATGGCAAGTGGGAGGGTTAGTGGCAGCACAATGGCTATGATGGGCAAGAAGGAGGGTGCAGGGGCATGCACAAAGGATGATGGAGGATAGAAGGGAGGGTCAGGACCTGTGCACAGACAAGAAAGTTCAGGGGAACGGGCCTCACAACAGACCACACGGGGCAGGCAGGAGGAGCAGTTGCAGCAAACAGACCAGGGAGGGCAGAAGGGTGTGGCAGTACAATGGACCATGTAGGACAGGAGGAAGAGGATAGGGGCATGGCATGTGGATAGGCAGGGTGGAGGTGGCAGGGACAGGTTACAGTCATCTGACAATGCTAGGCAGGTGGGAGGGGAGTGGCAGCTCAACAGAACATTCAGAGTAGATAGGAGTGGCAGGTCCATGGGACATGGTGGGCAAAAAGGATGGAGCAGGGGCATGCACAAAGACATCGGAGGGCAGGGGGAAGGAGAATAGGGGCAGCAAGCTAAGCACAGAGTTTAAGCAGGAGGTCAATGATGGGGCATAGAATTGGGCAATGGAGGGCAGGAGGAGTGGACTGGTACATCATACTAAATTGAGGGCAGTGGCAGCACATCAGACCATGCATGGCAGGAGGGAGAAGGCTAGTCCATGGATTCACACAACAGGGGATAGGGAGGAGGGGGATGGGGCAGCAAGCTAACTGTTCAGAGAAGGCGGGTATTAGGAACTTTATTGTTTTTAAAACCATGTGTCTTTGCGAACTACTTAAAATATGAACAAGTATTCAGCATAATCTCACTTTTATTCAGGAAGAAAAGGACGTTTGTGACTGTGACTCCGGGCTCACTTGGCAGAAACACCCCCTGACCCTCCACCCTCTATCGCAAAATGTAATGCCCGTGAAAAGGGTAGGTGAACACAGTGTTATATAGAACATAGTCCTGAGAGCACGATTGAAAATGAAAACTAGATATAGTGTATGGTATAAACTATGCACCAACAAGTGTGATATAAGATGAACCGGGCGTGAAATATAATATGCAATACATTGTGCGCAATGACAGATTCATTGGAGAGCGCGAGATAGCACAGGCACTAGCGCGTGCTATGCGATATGCGCCTTGGAGTGTAATATGCACAGGGCAGTGTTGTGTAACCTAACTAGTCTCTAAAGTTGTAATATAAAATATGTGCTGGGGAGTGTAATGTTGCATATGCACTGTGACAAAGATATGGATCCCAGATTGTAATATGTATGGCATAGCACTGTGCGTTATAACATAGGCATCGAGGAAGGCACGTTAGATGGGGCAATATAACCCGTGCGAAGACAAGTGTGGCATGACATATTCACGGGGTGGTGTTACAGTGCACATGGGCTAGAGAGTGTCATAGCATATGCACTAGCTAGTGGAATACAACACAGAGGTGTGTGGCACTCGGCAGGCAATGGTGGGTGTAACACAGCATTGGGCTCTGTCAGGAGCGTGCTGTGACTCTCAAGTGATGTTCGTCCCCTTTCCAGAGAGTAAAATAAAAAGTATTACACATCCGGCAGTGGATGTGTGTTTTATTAACCGTGAGGGGGGTTTCTTGCATAGTTTTGGTCGAATTTTTGTCGAATCCCCTTTGAATGGCTTGGTGTGCATGTGTATTAAATGTGCCCGTCAATAGCTACCCATGTTTGTATAAATAAACGACAAGGGTGTCTACCGGGATTAGGCACGGTAGGGCATCATACATGTCAGAGCTTCACTAGTGGTGTAAATACATTCCACGTGGATTCATTGCATGCATAGTCACCTTTTAATGAATATCACGCAAATCGTCATGGTGATAGGTACGTACGGTTTGTCCAGCATGTCCTAGGTGTGTCTATAAATATATATTTTTTAAAAATAATAAAAAACAGTGGCCGGCCCTGGGGATTGGGGTCAAAAAAATATAATTAGGAGACATGCCCTGGGGGAGGGGTCATCAGGGCCAATAAATTAGAATAAGAAGGGGAACCACACAGCCCCCCTTCTTAAAAAATTAAAATAAATAAAAGACTGGCAACGTGCCGGAGGCCATGCCCCCCCCCCGTGCAGCACTCTGCAAACGCGCCCCCAACAGGCATCTCCAGTATGCGCCAGGGAGCTGCGCTGCAGACAGGTGTTCTGAGGCCAAGCCCCTTTTTACACCTCTCTGCAACGCAGCTCTGTGGCGCTTACTGGAGGTACCTAGTGGTCTAGTTTGACCCTAGGGACCCTTAGGATTCAAGGGGACTTAATCTCTCAACTTAGAACAGCCACAGGGCGCGTTTACACAGTGGTGAAGGGAGGGGACGGGGCCTGAGGTGACGTGTGCAAACACACACTATGGCACGTTTTAAATTGGGGATATAATTTCCCTTCAATACTGAGGGCCCCTGGGGGCTAACTAGCCCACCAAGTGCTTCCAGTAAGCGCCACTGAGCTGCATTGCAGAGAGGTGGTCCAGGCCGTGCCACTTTTTACACCTCTCTGCAACGCAGCTCTGTGGCACTTACTGGAGGTACCTAGTGGGCTAGTTGGACCCTAGGGACCCTCAGGATTCAAATGAACTAAATCTCCCAACTAAAAACGGACACAGGGCGTGTTTACACAGTGGTGAAGGGAGGAGACGGGGCCTGAGTTGACCATGTGATGAGTGATGTAATATGTGACGTCATCAGCAGTGCATTGCGGGCGCGCGAGTTATAGTTAGCTGAACTAACTATAACGGGGGAATTTCAATGGTTTTGTACAAGTGAAAAGTCCAGCTAACTATAACACCCCTGAAACCTATGGTTTTTTCAGTGAATATATATATATATATATATCTACATCCTTCTTCCAAAGTGCACACTCATGGGAAAAATGCATGGTAGATGAAAATTTATTTTCAGTTACGTGTTTCGACTGCGAACAGTTTTGATCACACACATACAATGTACAATGCAATATTGTTTTATTTTAAGTTTACAAAATGTTAACCCCAGCGGGTCTATTTTGGGACTGCTGGATTCAGTGTTTTCAATACCCTGTGGGTGTTGCACACAATGCATCCCTAAGTAGCCTTTACACCTCACTCACAATGAACAAAAGTAAAATTAAATAAAAAGATAAACAAAGAGCTCCTAATGCAAATCTCTCTCCGTGGCAATTGCCTCCATGCCTCCATGGAAAAGCTTCTCTCTCGTACAAAAAGTGTTTCCATCCTTCCTTAAGTGCTATCTAAAATAAATGTGTATATTGCAATTAAAACTGTAAACACCTCCAAGCCTATTTAACCTAAAAACATTAACAGTATGAGAGCTCCTCTAAAATCAATTTCGCTTCCAGCCTTCTTAGGTGTTGTTCTCTATTGCCCACCCCCGCTTCATTGTTTAGGTATATGGATCAGACAGACCACTGTATTTCAATTTGGTTTCATCGCTCTGATGTTCTTCGGCAAAATGTTTGGGCACAGAATATGACACATTTGCTTTAAGTATGACCCTCATGTACTGTAATATTCTCTTGTGTAGAGGAAGAGTGGTACTTCCTATATACCTCATGTGGAAAGGGAATATAAGCATACATATTACAAACTTGTTTTACATGTGATTCTTTGGCTGATTGTAATTCTCTGTCTACATATTGTGTTAGATTCAGTGAGAGTTTCCCCTTGCTTACAGGCTTTGCAGCTGGTGCACTTGAAAAAACTGGGCACGATTCTCAAAAGTAATTGGAGACAAAATCCTAACATTACGACTTTCGGTATTCACAAAGGGCATATAGGAGTAGTAAAGTTAGGATTTTGTCTCAGTTCATCTTAAGTTTTGTTCTTAAGTTAAACTTAAGACCAAAACTTAAACTTAAGACCAAAACTGTGTCTCAGTTAAACCTAAGTATTTAATCGGGCCTCCAATTTTTAGGCTTCAACCGTGTCTCTGGTTTCATGATGTCACCAATGCACTCACTCAGACACTCATGCACCCACTCACAGACCCACTCAGAGACTCATTTGCCCACTCACAGGCCCACTCAGAGATTCACAGACCCACAGAGACACTCATGCACTCACTGACAGACCCACTTAGACACACAAGCATCCACTCACAAACCCACTTAGAGACTCATGCACCCACTCACAAACCCATCCAGAGATTCATGCACCCACCCACAGACTCACTCAGGCACTCACACACTCACTCACAGACCTACTTAAAAACTCATGCATCCACTCAGAAATTCACACACCCACTCAGACACTCATGCACCCACTCAGATACTCACATCCCCACTCAGACACCCACCAACTCACATACCCAGTGAGAGACTTATGCAGGCATTCCCAGACCACTCAGACATTCACACACCCATTGAGAAGCTCATCTCAGTAACACATCCCACTATGACACTCTTGCACCCACTCCCACACTTATTTTTAAAGTTTAGAGTTTACAGTTAGGAAATTAAAAAAAACATATATAGAGAAATTTACTTAAAAAAAGGTTACATAGAAGTTATAGTTAGGAATTAGCTTTAAAAAAAACTTTAGAAATTTACTGAAAAAAACCAAACATTACAGGGATATTATAGCTGAGAAATAGAAAAGAAAATCTGAGAAGTTCCCTGAAATAAACAAAATGCTACGGAGACATTACAGTTGGGCTCACATTGCACTTGTCCACAACCAGAGAAATTCAGCAGTAATAGTTACCTGAGCTAACTATAACTTACGTCCCCACAATGCACTGATTAGGTCCTCAGATATTACATTACTCATGACATGGTCAGTGATATGACTGATGACATCACTGATGATATCACCAATGACATTTCAAATGACATCACTGATGATATCACTGATTACATCATCCACAGAACCACTCACACATCCACTTAAACCCCGATACCACCTCTCAAACACCTACTCCCACACAACCCCTCACATATCTATTCACAGACCCAGACCAGTATTCACACAACCAATCACTCATCCATTGAGCCACTCACACATGTTATGTTATGTTATGTTAGGAGCTTTTATATTGTGCACAGCTGCCCCAGCTAAGGGGCGTCCTGGCGCATGACCTGTAAAACACAACTAACACTGAAAAAATAAAAAGGGGGCCAAAAATAGGGGAGCCGAATTTAGAACAAGAGGGTTTTTATAGCTTTCCGAAACAGAAAGAGGTCCACTCACTCATAGTGTAACTCACACACCCACTAACTCACCCATACGGCCACTCATGTACCCACTCACTCACCAACACAGCCACTCACACATCCAGTCATACAGACACACACATATATATATATATATATATATATATATATATATATATATATATATATATATATATATATTACCTACTGGCGGTCGCCAGTAGGTAGTTATAGTTAGGACCACGTTTCCATAGGAAATCCGCAACATTCTATTTTGAATAACTTTGGCGCCGGTCGACGAATCCTTGCGAATTCTTCAAAATAGGTGGGGCGCTACGCTCCGCTCCTACCCTGAAAGTCTCGGGGGGATTCGTGAAGCGGGGGCTGAGATAAAAGGGGGGTCCCAAAACGCGTTTTTCCCATGCATTTTTCCATAGGACCTTTAGACACAGCTACAGCCCGAACGGCTGAACAGAATTACTTGAAATTTGGCAGAGAGGTAGTCCTCAGGTCAAGGAAGTGCCTTTTGTAGGTTTGGTGTAAATCTGTTCAGTAGATTCCGAGAAAATAGCCTTTAAATCAATATATATATCTGAGCCAGCTTACGGTGCGCTTACGGTGCGCTTACCGTACGCGTATGGTGGCGTGCGCGAGCGCGATTTTGATTGGCTCTTAGCTCTTAGTAAACATTCGAATCGGTCGAAACCAGGAAGCGGCGGCCGCCATTTTCTCTCTCGCTCCCTGAGTTGGGCAGCAAAAACAAACCCCAAAAATGTGTAAAGAGGCAGTTTCATGAGATCCTAACCACCCAGCATTTGTTTTTTTTCGGAAAATCGCCGATTACGCTTACCGTACGCGTACGGTAAAAATTTATAAAAAAAAAAATTATCCACATTCTCCCCACCCCATTTGTGCATGGCATATTACAGCTATGAATTTAACAAAGAATAAATTTCACAAAGATGCGCATAATATGTCCCCCATGTGCGCACGGTGCGCGAAGCGCATCGTGCGTACATGGCCCATCCCGCTTAACGTGGGCACGCGGTGCGCGCAGCGCACCGCGTGACCACCGTGCGTGCACGGCACTAACTGCGTAAAGTGGGCGCGCGGTGCGCGAAGCGCACCGCGTGCTCACTGTGCGCGCACGGTGCGCGAAGCGCACCGTGCGCGCACGGAACGAACTGCGTTAACTGGGCGCGCACGCCACGAATGGCGTAAAGTAACTTAGCATTTAAAAAAACGTACAAATTCACTGAAAAACCATAGGTTTCACACACGTTATAGTTAGGAATTAGCATTTAAAAAACCTTGCAAATTCACTGAAAAAACCATAGGTTTCACACATGTTATAGTTAGCTGTACATTTCACTCGTAAAAAAACAATGAAATTCCCGCGTTATAGTTAGTGCAGGCAACTATAACTCACGCGACCGCAATCTTCTGCTGATGACATATGTGTCTTTATGAAAAAAAAATATTTGTAATATATGTATAGCTAAAATTTTATGGAAGAAGACATGGGCAAATAAGTGTCGAAATACAGTATTAGCATCAGCAGAGGATTGCGGTCGCGTGAGTTATAGTTGCCTGCACTAACTATAACGCGGGAATTTCATTGGTTTTTTACGAGTGAAATGTACAGCTAACTATAACATGTGTGAAACCTATGGTTTTTTCAGTGAATATATATATATATATATATATATATATATATATATATATATATATATATATATATATATATATATATATATATATATATATATATATATATATATATATATATATATATATATTTCCTATTGGCAGTCACCAGTAGGTAGTTATAGTTAGGATAATTTTTCCATAGGAAAATAATTTTTTGACTTGCATATATCTTTAGCGCCGTTTGACAAATCTTCACGAAGGTTTACAAAAAAAAATACCCTGGTGATTCTAGATGTGCATGGAAAGTTTATGGGCGATCTGTCAAGTGGGGCTAGGAAAAAGGGGGAGCAGAAAAGTGTGTTTCCCATGTTAGTTCCCACAGGGGTTTTGAACATAACTACAGTCCGAACTGCTGGGCGGAATTACACCAAATTTGGCAGAAAGGTAGATTTTGTTCTACATATCATGCTTTTTGTTGTTTGGTGTAAATCTGTTCAGTAGTTGTTGAGAAATTAAAGGGAATTCAAATGTATATATTTAGGGATGTGGATCCTCTGAGGATGTGACAATCCCTGAGCTGAAATTTGAGAGGCTGCCAACACTTCAACCCAGAAATGTTGACAGCTGTCTTGGGAATCAGTCTCAGCTGAGTCCCAGAAAAAACTAAGAAAAAGAAAAGGGGCAGGGTAGAAATACCCTGACCCCCTATCCATGGTCCTGACCCTGCTAGGGCAAAAAACATTTATAAAAAAATATTGCTGTCAAATTGTCATGGATCCACAAATATGTGGCAAAAAACAAGCATGGTTACTTACAGACCTATCAGACACTAACTCATGCACCCACTCAGGCACCCACTCAGACACTTACGTACCCACTCGGATACCACTCAGATACTCATGCACTAACTCACAGATCCACTCAGTCACTGACACACCCACTCACAGACCCATACAGGCACTCATTCACCCACTCACAGACCCATACGGCCAATCATACCCACAAAACCACTTGCCTACCCAGTCACAGATCTATACAGCTACTCACACACCCACTCACTGACCTATACAGCCAATCACACACACACTCTCAAAGGTTACGGGTCACAGTTAGAAAACAAAATTTAAAAAGTCTTCGAAATTTACTTAAAAAATAAAGGTTACTAGGATGTTACAGTTAGGAATAACCAAACACCCACTTGAACACCTAGTCACTCACCCATACAGGTATTCAGACACCCACTCACTAACCCATACAGTCACTCACATACCCACTCACACCCATACAGCCACTCCCACAGCCACTCACTCATCCACACAGCTATTCACACAACCCCTTATACACTCATACAGTCACTTATATACCCACTCCCATGCCCATACACTCACTTAGATACCCCCTCATACACAGATACACCTAGTCATTCACATAATTTAAGTTAGAAGTAGTATCACTCATTAGTAATATATCTAGTATACTAATTTAACTTTTGGACTAGTTAGTATATATGTTTAGCAATCAAACCTCTTACAAAATATTTACACTCACTGGACGAAATCATCGGTGATGTCATTAGAGATGTTATCAGTGATGTCACTGAACGTGTCATGAGTGATGTAATGTGTGAGGTGATAAGCAGTGCATTGCGGGGGCATATGTCGTAGTTAGCTGAGGTAAATTACCATGGTCTTGAACAAGTGAAATCTGAGGCAATCTATAACAGCCCTGTAACCTTTGTTTTTTTCAATCAATTTATTTCTATATAAATATATATATATAGTGCTTGAAAATGACATCCTGGAGTGCCCAGAATTTGACCAGTATTTGACCACATGTTATTTAAAGACATCAGTCACATACTCTCTTAAGAGTGTGCATTTTGAAACAAACGAAATATCATTGTCCGTGATTGGGACTACACAGCAGTTAGACAATGATATTTTATTCGTTTAAAAATGAGCTGTCGTAAGACAGAATGTGACTTGTGTCTTAAAATAACACATGATCATGCTAGAAGAAAAGAGACTCACATGTGTTCAAGGCTCATTTGGAGCTGAAATGCGTGAGGATTATGAGCAACCTACTGCATATCTTTCTGTGCCTGCAGCCTTATGAACTTTGGTATCAGCGTACTTCTTTTGTGGGGAAGTGGATGAAGTGTATATATACAAATATATATATATTCACTTAAAAAACCATAGGTTTCACACATGTTATAGTTAGCTGGACATTTCACTCGTAAAAAACCAATGAAATTCCCCCGTTATAGTTACTGCAGGCAACTATAACTCACGCGACCGCAATCCTCAGCTGATGACGTCAGATATTGCATCACTGATGACATATGTGTCTTTCTGAAAAATAAATATTTGTAATATATGTATAGCTAAAGATTAATGGAAGAAGACATGGGTAAATAAGTGTCTAAATACAGTGATGTAATATCTGACTTCATCAGCAGAGGATTGCGGTCGCGTGAGTTATAGTTGCCTGCAGTAACTATAACGGGGGAATTTCATTGGTTTTTTACGAGTGAAATGTATAGCTAACTATAACATATGTGAAACCTATGGTTTTTTAAGTGAATTTGCAAGGTTTTTTAAATGCTAATTCGTAACTATAACGTGTGTGAAACCTATCGTTTTTTCAGTGAATATATAAACATATAAATATAATCTGCATATCTATATAAATATAAATTCATGCAAACATATACATATATGCATACATATGCATGGTATGTACATGAAAGTTTGAAAAACTCTAATACAAGCAAAGCTAAAAAGCCACCTAATTACAAACAGAATTGCTTTAACTTAAACGAGGGCGAGACCTATTGCATTTTCAATGCTTGTTTACTTTGATTCCATCAAGAAGGCATTCAGATGTGTCCCACATTTTCCATAAATTCTGAATGGTAGCACTCTAGTTGCTCATTAGATCACTGTAGTAAAGCTACTGCTCACCAGGGAAGTCTGCTGCTGGTATTGAAAGTGCATGTTTCAGTCTGCATGTCAGAATTTTTTAATGAAATAGAAGAGGATTTGATAAGTCACTCAAAATGTGCCCTAATTTTTCTTTTTTCCTCACTAATCATGTTCCTTTTAAATTAAACTACTCACTCTCTACTACTCACTCGCTACTACTTTCTACTACTCACTCTCTACTACTTACTTTCTACTACTCTCTACTACTCTACTACTCTCTACTACTCACTCTCTACTACTCACTCTCTACTACTCTCTACTACTCTCTACCACTCACTCTCTACTACTCTACTACTCACTCTCTACTACTCTCGACTACTGTCTCTCTACTACTCTCTCTCTCTACTACTCCCTCTCTACTACTCTCTATACTACTCACTCTCTACTACTCACTCTCTACTACTCTCTACTACTCTCTACTACTCTCTACTACTCTCTACTACTCACTCTACTACTCTCTCTACTACTCACTCTACTACTCACTCTACTACTCTCTACCACTCACTCTCTACTACTCTCTCTCTCTACTACTCACTCTACTACTCACTCTACTACTCTCTACCACTCACTCTCTACTACTCTCTCTCTCTCTACTACTCACTCTCTACTACTCACTCTACTACTCTCTACTACTCTCTACTACTATCTACTACTCTCTCTGCTACTCACTCTCTACTACTCACCCTCTACTACTCTCTACTACTCTCTCTCTACTGTACACTCTCTACTACTTGCTCTCTACTACTCACTCTGCTACTCACTCTACTACTCACTCTCCACTACTCCCTACTACTCCCTACTACTCACTCTACTACTTACTCTCTACTACTCACTCTGTACTTCTCCACTACTCTCTACCAATCACTCTCTACTACTCACTCTCTACTACTCTCTACTACTCTCTCTACTACTCTCTACTACTCACTCTCTCTACTACTCTCTCTCTACTACTCACTCTCTACTACTCACCCTCTACTACTCACTCTCTACTACTCTCTCTCTACTACTCTCTACTACTCTCTACTACTCACTCTCTACTACTCTCTACTACTCACTCTCTACTACTCTCCACTACTCTCTACTAATCACTCTCTACTACTCACTCTGTACTACTCTCTACTACTCTCTCTACTACTCTCTACTACTCACTCTCTCTACTACTCTCTCTCTACTACTCACTCTCTACTACTCACTCTCTACTACTCACTCTCTACTACTCTCTCTGCTACTCTCTACTACTCTCTTCTACTCACTCTCTACTACTCTCTACTACTCACTCTCTACTACTCTCTACTACTCACTCTACCACTCATTCTCTACTACTCATTCTCTACTACTCTCTCTCTGCTACTCAGTCTCCACTACTCACTCTCTACTACTCTCTACTACTCACTCTCTAATACTCACTCTCTACTACTCCCTCTACTACTCACTCTCTACTACTCTCTACTACACCCTCTACTACCCACTCTCTACTACTCTCTACTTCTCACTCGCTACTACTCTCTACTACTCACTCTCTACTACTCACTACTACTCTCTCCTATTCACTCTCTGCTACTCTCTCTACTACTCTCTACTACTCTCTCTACTACTCTCTCTCTACTCTCTACTCTCTATTACTCATCCTCTACTCTCTACCTCTCTATCTTTCTCTACCTCTCTCTCTACTACTCTCTACCTCTCTACCTCTACCTCTCTACCTCTACCTCTCTACCTCTACCTCTCTACCTCTATCTCTCTACCTCTACGTCTCTACCGCTACATCTCTACCTCTCTACCTCTCTCTACCTCTCTCTACACACACACATATGCACATATATGCATTTATATATATGTATGTGTATATATATGTTTATACATACATATATAAACATATATATAATCTGCATATCTATATAAATACAAATATAAATGCATGCATACATATACAGATATGCATGTTATTTACATGAAATTTTGAAAAACACGAATAAAAGCAAAGCTAAAAAGCCACCTAATTACAAACAGAATTGCTTTAACTTAAACGAGGGCGAGACCTATTGCATTTTCAATGCTTGTTTACTTTGGTTCCATCAAGAAGGCATTCAGATGTGACACATTTGCCATAAATTCTGAATGGTAGCACTCTAGTTCCTCATTAGATCACTGTAGTAAAGCTACTGCTCACCAGGGAAGTCTGCTGCTGGTATTCAAAGTGCATGTTTCAGTGTGCATGTCAAAACGTTTTAATGAAATAGAAGAGGATTTGAGAAGTCAAAATGTGCCCTAAGTTTCCTTTCTGCAGCACTAGTCATAATTTCTATGGCAAAATGAACCCGCTCATTTTGTTCCTTTGCAAATTAAATGTTTTAAATCTTACCACTTTATTCCAATCAAGATGGCTGCAGGTGTGCTATACCTTTGTCATAAGTAAGACTGTTAGCGCTCTAGTTGTTCTTTAAAACACTCTGGGATTTCTGTCATTGGGCTATACTTGGGCTACATCTCGGTGATATTTGTGCTACATTTGGGCTCTTTTGTCTCTGGTGGCCATCTTGGGAGATTTGTTATGAAGTTTCCTAATTTCCTCATTTACTGCAGTCTCCTCAGTAGGCATACTGTCAGTTTTTTTACTTTGATTCAATGAAGAAGGCATTCAGATGTGTCACACATTTGCCATAAATTCAGAACGTTAGCACTCTAGTTGCTCATTAGATCACTGTAGTAAAGCTACTGCTCACCAGGGAAGTCTGCTGCAGTCTGCATGTCAGAATTCTTTAATGAAATAGAAGAGGATTTGAGAAGTCACTCAAAATGTGCCCTAATTTTTCTTTCTGCAGCACTAATCATACATTCTATGGCAAAATGAACCCTCTCATTTTGTTCCTTTTTAAATTAAATGTTTTAAATGTTACCACTTTATTCCAATCAAGATGGCTTCAGGTGTGCCATACCTTTGTCATAAGTAAGACTGTTAGCGCTCTAGTTGTTCTTTGGAACACTCTGGGAAGCTGCAGTAGAACACAAAGGAATCAACTGACAGTCTCTGCCCTTGTTGGATGTACATGTTTTACTGAGAATGTCAGACTTCATTCTCACATGACTGAGAAAGATAATGTGAATTTACAGAAAATATGCTCTCAGTTTAGCTTATAGATCACCTTCCAAACCTCTGTGGGAAACATGATTCATGATATCCCAGCAGAAGGCTTTTTCACATGGTAAAATCACCTTAGAACATACTACAATTCCTAAAATGAGTATGGTACCATCAACAAATGATTTATAATGTAACTAAAGTCTTAAAACCTTCTATTAACTGCAATGCTTTTTAATGAGGTGCTATCATGTATATTGGTCCCAAGATGGCTGCCAACACTTCTTGGATGAAGTGCTGACAGCCAATCAGATCTCACAATGAGATGTGTGGTTAGGCTCCGCCCAGATATGTATATGATTTTACTTTTGATTTTCTCAGGAACTACTGAACGGATTTACACCATATATGCAAAAGGCACATGCCTGACCTGAGGACTACCTCTTTGCCAAATTTCAAGTAATTCTGTTCAGCCGTTCTGGCTGTAGCTGTGTCTAAAGGTCCTATTGAAAAATGCATGGGGAATACGTGTTTTGGGACCCCCCTTTTTTCTCAGCCCCCGCTTGATGAATCACCCCGAGACTTTCAAGGTTGGAGCTGAACGGAGCGCCCCATTAGTTTTGAAAATTTCGCGAGGATTCGTCAACCGGCGCCAAAGTTATTCAAAATAGAATTTTGAGATTTCCTATGGAAACTAGGTTGTAACTATAACTATCTACTGGCGACCGCCAGTAGATAATATATATATACATATATATATATATATATATATATTCACTGAAAAAACCATAGGTTTCACACATGTTATAGTTAGCGGAAATTTTACTGATAAAAAACCAATGAAATTCCCCCGTTATAGTTAGTGCAGGCAACTATAACTCACGCGACCGCAATCCTCTGCTGATGCTAATACTGTATTTAGACACTTATTTGCCCATGTCTTCTTCCATAAATTTTTAGCTATACATATATTACAAATATTTTTTTTTCATAAAGACACATATGTCATCAGCAGAAGATTGCGGTCGCGTGAGTTATAGTTGCCTGCACTAACTATAACGGGGGAATTTCATTGGTTTTTTATCAGTAAAATTTCCGCTAACTATAACATGTGTGAAACCTATGGTTTTTTCAGTGAATTTGCAAGGTTTTTTAAATGCTAATTCCTAACTATAACGTGTGTGAAACCTATGGTTTTTTCAGTGAATTTGTACGGTTTTTTAAATGCTGAGTTACTTTACGCCATTCGTAGCGTGCGCGCCCACTTAACGCAGTTCGTTCCGTGCGCGCACGGTGAGCTTCGCGCACCGTGCGCGCACAGTGAGCACGCGGTGCGCTTCGCGCACCGCGTGCCCACGTCACGCTAGATGGGCCATGTACGCACGATGCGCTTCGCGGCGTGCGTGCCCATTCGTGGCGTGCGCGCCCACTTAACGCAGTTCGTTCCGTGCGCGCACCGTGCGCGCACAGTGAGCACGCGGTGCGCTTTGCGCACCGCGCGCCCACTTTACATAGTTAGTGCCATGCACGCACGGTGGGCACGCGGTGCGCTATGCGCACCGCGTGCCCACGTTACGCTAGATGGGCCATGTACGCACGATGCGCTTCGCGCACCGTGCGCACATGGAGGACATATGATGCGCTTCGTTGTGAAAGGTAATATTTTAATTTTTCACATCTGTGATATGCAATGCACAAATGGTGCCCTTCGGGCACCATTTGCACATGGGGTGTGGAGAGTATGGATAATTTTTTTACAAAAATTTTTTTTACCGTACGCGTACGGTAAGCGTAATCGGCGAAATTATCGAAAAAATTAAAATTCCGTTTTTGGCCTTGGGGGATCTTTGGGGACTCCCCCAACATGGCTAGGTGCTTAGGAGCTGTCTAAACAGCCCCTTTACATGTTTTTGTCCTTTGTTTTTTAATCCCCACTCAGAGTGCGAGAGAGAAAATGGCGGCCGCCGCTTCCTGGTTTCGACCGATTCGAATGTTTACTAAGATCTAACAGCCAATCAGAATCGCGCTCGCGCACGTCACCGTACGTGTACGGTAAGCGCACCGTAAGCGCACCGTAAGCTGGCTCAGATATATATATTGATTTAAAGGCTTTTTTCTCAGAATCTACTGAACAGATTTACACCAAACCTACAAAAGGCACTTCCTTGACCTGTAGACTACCTCTCTGCCAAATTTCAAGGAACTCTGTTCAGCGGTTCGGGCTGTAGCTGTGTCTAAAGGTCCTATGGAAAAATGCATGGGAAAAACGCGTTTTGGGACCCCCCTTTTATCTCAGCCCCTGCTTGACGAATCCCCCCGAGACTTTCAGGGTAGGAGCGCAGCGCAGCGCCCCACCTATTTTTAAAATTTCGCGAGGATTCGTCGACCGGCGCCAAAGTTATTCAAAATAGAATGTTGCGGTTTTCCTATGGAAACAGGGTCCTAACTATAACTACCTACTGGCGACCGCCAGTAGGTAATATATATATATATATATATATATATATATATATATATATATATATATATATATATATATATATATATATATATGTATATATATATATACATATATATATTACCTACTTGCAGTCGCCAGTAGGTAGTTATAGTTAGAACCTAGATTCCATAGGAAAAGCATTTTTTGATTTGCTAATAACTTTGGCCTTGTTTGACGAATCTTCACGAAATTATCCCCAAAAAGGTCTATCCAGGTCACCTCCTATCCTGAAAGTTTGGGGGTGATTCGTGAAGCGGGGCCTGAGAAAAAAGGGGGATCCCAAAACGCGTTTTCTCTCTGTTAATTTCCATAGGAAATTTTGAGACGGGCTACAGCCCGAACTGCTGAACGGAATTACCCCAAATTTGGCAAAAAGGTAGTGCTTGGTTCAGAAAGCGACCTTTTTCTAAATGGTGTAAATCCGTTCAGTAGCGTTTGAGAAATTAAAAAAATAAGAGTCAAAAAATCAATTTCCCATAGGAATCTTTGGGCAAGGCTACAGCCGAAACTGCTGAACGGAATTACCCCAAATTTGGCAAAACGGTAGTGCTTGGTTCAGTAAGTGATTTTTTCTCTAAATGGTGTAAATCCGTAAATTAAAAAAATAAAAGTTTTGATATCTAGGGCAGCGGTGGAGTCGTGAACCCTCCCGACCACGAGCTTCATTCTAATTGGCTGCCATGACCACAAGCTTCATTGTAATTGGCTGTCAACACTCCAGGAAGTGTTGGCAGCCATCTTGTGACTCAGTAGAAGCGAGTCACCAGAAAACAAAGATAAAAAACAAGAGAAGGGGGCAGGGTAGAAACACTCTGACCCCCTAGGCCTGCTCAGGGGGTCCCAGAAGGACCCCCAGGGCCATAAAAAGATTTTTTTTTAAAGATTTCAGCGCAATATGCGCTGGGGTCGCGAATTGTGCCGAAATTGTTTAATTTTAATGAGGCACCTGGGTGGGCTAGGTCCCGGGTGCATTTCTTAAAAAATGCAGCCTTGGGGACCACCACCTCCCCAGAGCTTCACTCATGTTGGGAGGGGGGCACGTGGCCATCCTCCTGGAGCCCGTGATGGCCCTGTGGACAGCCACCCCCCCATGGCCGGCTCCTGCAGTACCCCGGGGTGCCCATCCCCAGGACTCTGCTGTTTGCTATGACAGGGCGGGAGCCGCGCGGCTCCCGCCCTGTCATAGCAAACTTGCTTTGGATTTTGGAAGCGAGACCAGGGAAATCTGCTCTTGCTTCCATAATCCAAAGCTGATTGCTTTTCCACACGGGGGAGCTGAGCGGCCCCGTGTGAAAGCGATGGGTGTGCGGCTCTCAGAGCGGCACTCGAGTACTTCTTAAGTCTTTCAAACACCGAGTATATTCTGAAGGACACATCGCCGAGTTACCGGCACTTTATCGCAGCCAAAATGGTGATAAATTTAACGCACCATACACAAGCTGGAGCAAACAGCCCATATCACCAGTTTACCAGTGATAGCAGCTTCAAAAAGCATCGTCACAGATGACCCCAGCAAATATTGAGAATATTGCGAATGAGATATAGAGAAGGCGTTCCCGTGCAAAAAGCAGCGAACACATTACTTCGCAAGTTTCTCAACCACCAGCAAGATCGTTGAAGAGAGTACAAAACAGGCAATACGGTGTGTTAGTAGCAGGAAGTTTACACCTGCTCTGAGCTGGTGTGAAGTCGTACTACAACCTGCAACTTGAAAGGGAGCCCAGCCCAGAGCCACACCTGAACGACAACAGATGCAATGGAGCCAATGATCATGGAGCTCGGAAACCCAACACTGCTACGACACCCCCACCACCAGCCCCTTGTCCGCCATCCCTCCTCACCCCCACCCCCCACAAACAAATGTGACAGCAACCTCAGGAAATCTGGAATGTAACAAATTGGCTGAGGTTGCACACTTATAATTAAGAAGATGCATGTGAGGTTAGACAAATAAGAATCTCAGTCATCTATGGATTTACATATAAAACATTTTGTAAGAGGGTCTACCACGTGTCGCTGCAAGCCCTAAGCCCAGGACCTGCAGACTGGGCACCCTGCATATCATGCAGCCCCACTCCGCAGGCCACCAGGTCTCACATTTGGTGCTGCGTCTTGATTTTACCATGGCAGAGGACATACCAGTGCACCCGCCATCATTGCAGGTTGCACACCCGCTCTGCCCTTGCGGTGCCACTAACTCTGTGACCAGTGAGGCCACGCCACGTGGCGGTAGGCCCCCACTGTGCGATGGCCCAGGCCTACACTACAGTCCAGCAGGGCACACAAACCTGACCTGTCCAGACCACAGGGACGGAGCAACATCGCAGGCTGCACACCCGCTCAGCACTTACAGTGCCCCTACCTCAGTGCACCGAAAGTCACCGTCCAGTGGCGGTGTGCCTGTGCCGGCTGCAGTGCATCTGGTGCCACCAAGTCTGAAATGGAAATGGCATGGAGCACGTGTGCACTGTCCTTTTTATTGACAGGGTCATGTGTCCTGTGATGCCTGTGCTTGATGGGTGTGGTGTGCGTGTAAACCAGCCGTCAGGGAGTGGCTGTGGCATACTGACAACTAGACCTGTGAGCAGCAGATCACTACAATGACAATCTGGGCCATGTAGCGTTGTTGTCCCTGCCTGTATGCATAAGGGGAGTTGGCTGGCCTGGCGTATGCCAGTTCTGCGTGAGGCTGTGAACAATGACTCCGGAGCGCTGGGCGTGGTTCCGTCCTGGGCTGTATGAGGAATCAACTGATGCGGGTGTCCTTGTTGTAGTGCTGCTGCCACCCGGGCAACAAGCGCGAATGTGTCACTCTGTGACCCAAGTCCCAAAACATGGCCAACATGAAAGGTATGGGGAATCACTGACCCTACATTCATCCATACTTCCACACATGAAAGATTGTGCACATGACATATCTGTGTGGAAATGAATGTTTATTGCACATTCAGTAGAATGTTGCAGCTGTAGGTAGCAATACAGGGCCATGCAAAGCCCAAATTTCAGTTTTTTGGCACATGGAGGGTAGCCAATTAGAGCCAAGCTTGTGTTCGGGGGTTAGGCTCCGCCAACATATGTACTTATCCAATCACTCCGCCAATTCTGATGCACTTATAAATTCACTATACACTCTCCTTGTAGTACTCTAATGATCCAGTCTCTACCTATGTACTTGTACAATGACCGAGACAAAGTTACATAACCAAAGTTTTCCCCACTGCCAGAGGTAACATTGTTGCGAGTGCTGTCCACCCCAGAATGTAATGTGGTAGGGCTCAGGGGAAGCATCATGCATACATAATGAACACACGGAAACAGTTAGATAGATAGTGGAACTGGGTATGGGCATGTGCGCTTGGCCCCTTTTTATTACCAGGGTCACATGTCCAGTGACGTCTGTGCTGGATGCGTGTGGGGTGAGTGTATGCCAGCCCTCAGGGAATGGTTGGTGCTGGCAACAAGTACAACAGTAATCATCGGATCACACACAGAGATTCAATCATAAAGGGTCCATTACTTGTGCTGCCCTAAGTTATGGGCACCAGATGTGAAATAATACACAAAAGATTCTATCTTAAAGGGTTCATGACTTGTGGTACACTGAGGTAGGGGCAGCAGATTTGAAATCATACACAAAAGATTCTATCATAAAGGGTCCATGAGTTGTGATGCACTGAGGTACGGGCATCAGAAGCATTCCGCGTGTGCACAGCTAGCGATGATGTGTGGTCCGGGAGGGGCGCACTGGTAGCAATGTCTGTTGTCTACTGGACTGCATCATCTGCAATTGCAACTTGATCTGAATTGTAAGCCCTGCAGTCCGCAATGTAGATGGAAGGCAGTAGTCATCACAGACATCGAGGAATGCTTTTTGTCACCTTCTCTTGATAAAATCCGAGGACATATAGTACAATTCTGTCTGCAATTAATAAATCATGTCTCAATGTAAATTGTGAGCTATGCTGACTGCAGTGTAGGTAACAAAAGATGAAATATGTATGGAATACATTGTCGAAAAGTGTAGGTTTAGGGACGTTATAGTTAGTTGCCTACTGGACTCCGAAATTTATGAATCAAGACTGAATTTGAATTATGAGCCCTGCTGACCACAGTGTAGGCCAGAGGCAGCGGTCAGTAAAGGCCCACAGCCACATGGCATTGACTTTAGCTGCACAGATTGGGAGCATTTGGTTTTCTTAACCGATTATAGTCTCTTACACAATTTGCATCGGTACTACTTTTGAATTGTGAGCCCTGCTGACCGCAGTGTAGACCGGAGGCAGTGGTCAGGAAGGGCCCACAGCCACGTGGCTTTGACTTGAGCTGTATAAAGTTAGTGGTAGGTGTGGCGCTCAGCGTGTGCGCAGCCAGCAATGATGCGTAGTGTGGGCGGGCCGCACTGGGAGCAATGTCTCTTTCCTACTGGACTGCGTCATCTGCAATCGCGACTCCATCTGAATTGTGAGCCCTGCTGTCCGCAGTGTAGCTCGAAGGCAGTAGTCAGCACAGACATCGAGGAATGCTTTTTGTGACTTCCTCTTGAGAAAATCCAACAACATAGAGTACAGTTCACTCTGCAATAAATAAATCAAAACTGAATTCGAACTTTGAGCTCTGCTGTCCGCAGTGTAGACTGCCATTCAGTGTTCCTTTGGACTTGCAAGATGAATTTGGTCATTGTACTAAAGCTTTAATTGAACCAAGGATACTAAAAGGATATTATGTACGTTTTAGGGACATTGTAGTTAGTTGCCTACTGGACCCTGTAATTAATAATTCAAGACTCAATTTTAATTGTGAGCCCTGCTGACCGCAGTGTAGGCCAGAGGCAGTGGTCAGCAAGGGCCCACAGCCACGTGGCATTGAGTTGAGCTGCACATTTATTGGCATCAGTAGCATTCAGCGTGTGCGGAGCCTGCGATGATGTGTGGTTCGGGCGGGCTGCACTGGTAGCAATGTCTTTTGTCTAATGAATTCTGCCATGATAAGGACACGTGTTGTTGACTTGTGGTGCACTGAGTTAGTGGTACCTCTGGGGCTCAGCATGTATGCAGCATGCGGTGATGTGTGGTCCGGGCGGGCCGCACTGGGAGCAATGTGTCTTGCCTACTGGACTGCGTCATCTGCAATCGCGACTCCATCTGAATTGTGAGCCCTGCTGTCCGCAGTGTAGATCGAAGGCAGTAGTCTGTACAGACATAACTCTGAGGTGCTGTGCTGCTGTGTTCGTAGGGGGCCTGTGTCAAGGAGGCCTGCGGTCATGGCAGTAGCCACGTGACAGGGTAAGGGTCAATGCTCTGGCAGACGCGTTGGCCTTCACACAAGTGAACCTCGCCCAGAGCCCCAGCCTATTTATTCACACTTCTACGCTGGAGTGGCATACGTTGGACCAGCCCACTGCGCTTCTGCTAACATGGGACGACGACACAGGTACATGACCGAGATCTTCCCCACTCCCTGAGGTAACATGGTTGCATCCACTGTCCACAGCACTACAAGCACCAGCAGTATATGTACACATGGAGAGGTTTGTGCTCTGCATAGTGAGGTCTGTCCACCACATCACCGCTACACTTGGTATTGTGTGCATTTTTATTGGTGGGTGACTTGTGTCCTTCACACATGTTTGGTTGCCACATCTCGCAACATTCAGCTATTGTGTGGCTGAGGGGCCATGTCATTTTTGGAAGGTCCGCTGTCCTGTTGTGCACTGCCTCGCTGGTATTAAGGGGGAGTGGCATTGGGTTTTTTGGCCTTCTTGGGGGTCGGAAGTGCATGATCAATAGCTCTATGACATGTGTTGGTCTTCAGATGTGTTCAAGGTGTTCTGTTATTTAATATACTGTGAACTACATATCCCAGAAACCCATGGGTAGTGTTTAGGATACACAGGAAATGACATATATACAGCTGCAAAATATAGCATCACCCACCGTGAACAAGGCCGTGAGGCTGAAACGCGTCGGTGTGACAGACCTGGGCTCTGTTAAATAAAGAATTCGCAAGGTTCCAGAGTGCGGATGTCCTTTGTTTTAAAAAAACAAATATATATATATATATATATATGACGAAGATTCCGCCTGAAGCACTCCTGCACGCCAACTATCCTGAAGGAGAGTGGGAACAGACGGAAACCGACCCAGATTGCGAGTGAGTAGATTGTTTTATTAAATTCACAGCACCGCCTGCATGATGCGTTTCAGCCTCACCAGAGGCCTTGATCACATGACGCCATCGGAGTTGTGATCCCGCTTTTTAAAGTGCAAAATGCTAATTAATAGGATGACACAATTGGCTGATTCAAACCCTGCATGGATAGACATAGAAAAGTTTCTTAAACATTGGATAACATCAAAACAGGGCAATAATGTCAAAAGCATCTGCGTCAAACAATTAAAATACTGAAAAACAAGTTTCATGTGATAAAATTATTATATGATAACATTATTTCATCATTACTGGCAAGTAACTCATGTTAAAATGACTAGAAACAATTTTTTTTGTTGTTTTTTGATTTCGTGCAAGTGTAACAGAAAGCAATAAAGTTGTTTGTAGCAGAATTGAATATTGATGCTTTCCTAAATATACAAAGCGAGCAAACAATGTGCAATATTAGGCAGATTACATCAAACCCAAGTGGGTATAATCTAACAAATTTGAGTTAGACGCACCCTGGCAATTTGAACACTGATTTGTCAACCGGGACATCTTGCACAATTACTCATACTTGCCTTAGAGACGCAGTGCAACCTACAAGCCCTAGAGTAACATGTGAGGTTACTGTGAAGTGCATATATAGGAGCCCTTGTTCTAATCCATGTTTTAACCAATATTCTGACAAGTGTCGAAATATGTCTAGATGCAGAGAAGACATATAAAATACAAAGTATATCAAAAGATGTGTCATCTAAAATTATTAAAACCAACAGTGGGTGGAGGAGGTGTGACCACCACACAATGCAGCTTAACACATAGGGAGTCAAATTTGATACAACCCACTTTAAAGGCAAGTAAAGAGGTCTTCACTGGAATTAAGGCCCTGCGGTGTCTTCGTGTATAGTTCAAGGATATATCTCGTTTCTAGGGCACAAAGCAATGCTTCTCTGTTGCCACCACGTCTTAAAGGGAGCACTGCATCAATGACAAAGAACTTTAATAGTTCACTTTTGTTATTGTGTAGTTCTTTGAAATGGCGTGCCACCGGATAAGATGCATCACTACCATTGATTGCCCTTATATGCTGGAGTATCCGTTTGTGGACCTGCAACTTGGTACTACCCACATATTGCAGGCCACATGGACACTCCAGCACATAAACGGCGTACTCGGTCTTACAAGTGAGTGGTTTTGTGATGGGACAAGGAATCTCGCAGAACGGGATCGTGAACTGCGTCTTGTTAACTCCCTGTCTACACGCTTTGCAGCTGGGGCATCTTTTGAAGCCTTTACAAGACTGCAACCATGTTATATTGGAACCTAACTCAGGACTAGATTTAACTAAAGCATCGCTCATAGAGCGAGCTTTCCTGAAGGTGATGTTTGGACTAGCTGCCTTTAGATCCCCAATGACAGGGTCATTACAAACCAAGCTCCAATTTTTCTTCAGAATTTTTCTGAGTGCTTGGTGTTGACGATTGTATGTCCAGATCAATCTAACTGGTTCCCTGGTGTGAATAGGTGTAGCAATTGATCCCTAGTTGATCAGGGTCTCCCCTCTAGATAAACAGTTAGCCTTGCGTATGGCGTTGTCAATCGTTGAAACAGAGTAGCCCCTTGCTAGGAAACGTGATTTACTCAAATTCTGTGCCGCTAAGCAGTCGGACTCTGTGCTACAGATGCGCCTAATACGCAGCATCTCCCCGTAGGGAATGCTGCGAATAAGATGCACAGGATGGTGACTTGTGGCATGGAGAACCGTATTACCCGCGGTAGGTTTCCTAAAGAGGCGTGTATTGAGTTTACCATAATCAATAAAGATTTCAACATCCAAGAAGAACACTCTATCTTGACTAATATCTGAGGTAAAGCTAAGATTAAGGGTGTTAGAATTGATAACCTCGATAAAGTCAAGGATCTGCTGTTTTGTGCCTTGCCAAACCATGAAAATATCATCTATAAAACGTTACCAATGGATTACATGTTTTGACAGGATATCATGATGCTGACCATAGAGGACCAGCTCCTCCCAGTAGCCCATATGGAGACAGGCATAACTGGGAGAAAAGCTGGCCCCCATGGCAACACCTCTGACCTGCTGAAAGAATTGATTGCCAAACATAAAGAAATTATTGTGCAGGCAAAAGGAAATCATAGCTAACAACATTTTGTTGTGATTGACCATATGTAGAGGTCGGGTCCCCAGATAGTGCTGGACAGCTTTTATACCATCAGAATGATGGATGCTAGTGTAGAGGGAGGTTACATCCAGTGTAACCAACCAAAACGTGGGGTCCCAATTGAACCCGGCTATTTTCCTTAAAAAATCGCTTGTGTCCTGCACATATGATGGCAAAGTCTTAACATGTTCCTGCCAAAAGGCATCAATATATACAGAGGTATTCTCACAAAGTCCACCTCGTGCCGAGATGATTGGCCTGCCTGGTGGCTTCTCAGAGTTCTTATGTATTTTAGGAATAAAATACATGACAGGAATTACTGGAAAGTCATTTTTAAGAAATTTCAGTTCATCTTGTATTCCTCCAGGCAACAAGATGGGAATAGAATTCAGTTCTGGCTACCTTCACTAAAGCTGCATCACAGCATCTGTAACAAAGGGAATCATTAAGTTGACTATGGGCTTCCTCCAGATAAAGGTCCCTAGGCCAAAGCACTACATTACCCCCCTTGTCAGATTGACGTATGATGATGTTATTATCGGCTTGCAATTTGCTGACAAGTTGGAAGTAGCAATTGTTCCGTGCTGTGTATTTAGATTTTTCACGCAGGGTAGATGAGTATAGATTTTTGATCCCTGAGACAGAAAGTTCGTGAAAAATATCGATGTTATCGTGCAGCATCAAAGGCGTGAAGGTAGATTTAGGTTTGAATTTGGTATGACCAGGCACATTCAGGGTTAGGTGTTCTTCCGTGATATCAGAACTAGAGCCCTCATACCTCAACTGCTGAAGGTCTTGCATTAGATCCAAATCGTTAGCAATCAATCCTTGTTGCACATCCAACATAGCTGTAAGACTTGGTCTCTGAATGTTAGGATTGAGTAGGAAGTGCTTCTGCAGCTTTAACTTACGGATAAATTTATATAAATCGATCCGGGTTTTAGAGTAGTTAAAGTTGCTACCTGGGCTAAACGAGAGACCAAGATGTAAAATGTTGATCTCAGCTGGACTATATATATATATATATATATATATAGATATATACAGTTAGACAGTTAAGAGAATTTGTCAGTGACAACATTAACATTTCGAACTAAAAATACACAAAAACACAAAACCTGGAACAACCTTCCCCATCACATCAGGACCCCCCTATCTCTACTCGAGGCATGCAAGCAACTGAAAACCTGGCTGTTTTAATTGGAGCGGCGATCGACCTACACATCTACTCTAGAACCTGGATACTGTCTTGAGTGAGAAGTGCACGATACAAATCCACATAACATACCAGACCATAGCATAACATAATATAACATAACATAAGATAACATGACGTGACATGACATAACATGACCTAACATGACATAACATAACATAAACACCATTTATGTACTGAGTCCATGGTGAAGACGCACTTGCATGAGACCTTAGAACATATTCACAACAAAAATGTCCTGCATTTAAATATACACCACATCTTTCAACAGTTTTCAATCGTAAGGCAAAGGGGTGGGCTGGCACTTGGCTGTATTTTCTCAGTCTAATGGTAGATTTTTGGGAAAAAGGATTACAGGAACAGTTTTATTTTCCTGAGGAGGAACATGGCGTTTTGCATTAAACATTGTTTATGGCTGCAATTTCAGCTATAAAATTGTCCATATAACTTTTAAGCAGTCTTGCTGGGATGGGATCCACAGGGCACGTCAATACTTTTCTAATTGCTGCCAGATATTCTACCTCTTGCTCTACAAGTAATCTCAAAGCATCCTATAGGGAATGTGTATGACTCTGGTTGATTTTGAAACAAAGCACTTTGTAGCTCAAAAGTGTCTCATATTTTTATAAACTTTTAACTGATAATGTAGTGCTGGCTTATTACATTTAGCAGTAATGTTCACCATGCTATAGCTATTTTAATCATAGCTTTATAAAACGTATTCTATCGGCTTTTGTCAAGACACCGTTTACATTCCGAAGCCTGAATTTTCTGTTCGGATTTTTTAGTTCCGGAGTAAACCATTTATTGTTTGCTTTATTTAGGTTTAGTCATTTACGTCTAAGTGGAGCAAGTATATAATACTCCCTTCGCTTTTCAGACTAGCAAATTGTAGCCGGGGTTATTGTCCTACTTCAGTGTTGTCTGTTCTCATGAGGCATGTCAGCGTCTCATGGGTCCTAAGGCCACTTTGCCATATTGCATGTCTTAGATTTATTAATGGCATGCCCAAGAAAAAGGATTGCCATAATGTCCAGTACATACATATGCTACTGAGCATAGTGTGGTAGTGAAGCAAATCAAATCTAGAGCATGGACTTTCATAGGAGAGAGAAGATTGACACTAGGAATTAGACTGAGTGATGTAAACAATTCCAAGAAATGCTGAATTCTCAAAATGGATGTCAAAATCATCCATTACCACTGAGTCTGTGTGCCATCTAGAGTAAAAAGTAGGACCTTTTTGATTTGCTAAGGGAGCTTTTTTCTTATCGGTCATGTCGGTTCCAGAAGGACTGCTACAGGTCCTGAGGTACTGAGAGACTTTTTGTCATGCCACAGGTGCAGCAATTCTTCATTGTCACAGCGCACACACCCAGGAGGTCCTGCAGTACTCCCATGGGAGCTGAGGCACATGCTTTGCTCCATGGTGCCGGACTACTGTGCAAGCTCCTCTGGGGGAAGCTTGCAACGTGTAGTGTCTTGTGAATTAACAATGACAGGACCCTGTCAGTTCCTGATGGACTCTGTAGAACTGTAACATAAGTGTTTGGTGCGGTGCAGAGAGTTCATGATTAGAATGCTGAGTTTGCAGTTGCACACAGAGGAATAAAGACATGTAATACCAAGCTCCATATGTTGTGTATTCATTTACGAATGCCGAGACTGAGGTGGACGCTACAACTGGCAAAAAGATTGGAGATACGTCACCCAAAGATTGACAGTGCTCTCCCAGAGAGTTTGCCATGGTCCAGAAAACTGCTTATGTGTGCCACACATGCCTCAGTCGAAGTGAAGATCAATGTTTGGTGTATATGGAGTCAAAGCACCACTCCATTTGCCATGAAGCTTTGGAAGATACGAAAGCCTCTCTGAGAAGTTTACTCATCGTTGGTCAGAAACCTGCTAGTAAGGCCATGAAAGAGGTACTGCTCTGCTATGCAACACTGAGCTATAAATCATATGTAAGGAAAATGCTAAAGGCGGAAACAACCAGGTACAAAAAAGCCATACATGCCATAGTAGATGAATTCAGAGAAGTGCTACCTGAAAGAATATTTGAAAATAAAATATATCATTGGACTTGCCGCAACCTGAGTAAAGAGAGTTATCAGTAGGGATAATTTGCGAAAGCGACTCGCAAATTATCGCGAAAATGTTACAAATCTCCGCAAACACGCGGAAATATCGCGAAGATGCGGAAGTTTTTTCCAGCCCGTTCGCGGTATTTTCTGCGTGGTCGCGGCTCGCCAACTTACCCATGCGGTTGCTCGCGGGCGCGGCCATCTTGTTTTCACTCTTCTCGCGGTGCATGATCGCGAGAAGAAAGACGTGATCGAGCGACGCATGACGTTACTGCGGGCGCGAACTGTCGCGAGACAGCACAAATGGCTACCAACAATCCAACATCTCGTGGAGAACGCGACCGGATCGGGAAAACTTGTCGGCGAACGCGGGGATTCAGGTAAGGGGATCGCGCGCGCGCGAGAATGTATTATTTTACAGCGCGAGCAAGAAACAAATTATCTCTAAGCTGCGGAATGCGGAAATTTTGACATTTTCGCGCTCCCCGCGGAACGCGAAAATGTCAAATTATCGCAATTTCCGCAAGCGGAACGGAAATTTAGCCCAGGCCTAGTTATCAGACCACTGATGTGGGCGAGGTGACCCAAGTGAAAGCACACAAGGTTGTGCTTATGGAGCTGTCACTACCTGAATGAACACACCACCGAAGCTGTGGGTGGAGTCTCAAAACAACTCCAAAGGTCTCCAGAAAATTGAAGGCCTCCAATGGCCGAAACAAGAGGCCACATTACCTAAACTTGAATGGAATGGCCCAGAGGCCAGCATGTCATCAGGCCTTAGAGATGCTATGATTGAAGCTGGTCTCAGCGGACAGTAAACAATACTGGAGGGAACTCCACTCTCAATGTCAGTAAGTTCCATAAATGGGTATGCAGCCTCCACCTTCCTGAAACCACCACCTCCATTAGACACTGCTAAAAACCAGAATGTAGTGACAGAAGGACTGCCTGGATAGAAATGATTATTTTATCAATGCACTGGAAGAAACAGATAACAAAAATATTGTCCTATACCTCAAAAATGTTGCAGGTGAAGGCGTAGGAGGCAATAAAGAAACTGCAGCTAACTGATTAAGTCACATACTGTCAAACCAAAGAAGCAATAAACCTCAAGTTCAATCCAATGCCAAATGTCGTTTACTAAAAATATATTTTCAGTCAGGAATGACAGATAGCTGGTGAAACAATCAACAAATTTGTAGGGGGACTTGACAAGCTCATCAAACACTTTAAGTTCAAATAATTAAATGATGAAGAAGCTATACATCTCTGAGTTATCAATGGATGTCCGTCAGATTCATTCAGAAGACGAATGCTGAGAGAAACCCTTATCCTTGAGTAAGTTCTCGTGGCTACCAGAGCTGAGGAACTTGCTGATCGACAAGCCATTGAAATGGAGGCTAGAGGTGCCCAGAGCCAGTCTGTCATGAACATGAAAAGTAAGCAGAAGCACAAAGCTGAAGGACCCAAAGTGATGTCTCCATCAATACCATTAAAGATTCATAGTTCTCTGACATGAAAAAATGTCTGACAGCTTCGACTCCTTGCCCCTGTGATGATGTATCAATTTAAAGCACACACCACGTCATTTTATCCTGTTGTTTTTATGAAGGCTTGAGGGGACATTATTTAAAACTAATTTTTCTCACACATAATATTATAGATTATAAAGCAGCTACATGCAATATATTTACACTCAATAATCCTTTTGTATGTTTTAATGCTGCATTGTTTATATGGGAAGCTGTACATTTGAGGAAAAATATTGTACTATAGTGTTTTTAAATAGGGATAGCTTGATTGTCTTTAAATCCTTTTATTCAGCTATATTTTTTATACTCTGTATTTACTGATGAAGTGCTTTTTATGTAATTTTATGGCCATTGTAACTGTGCCGAATAAAGATTTTGAATCAAGTCAGAGTTAATTTGTAGCAACCATGAAACACAAAAAAACAAAAGTACAAGCACCCATCCATGTACTTCAAAGTACTGCATCAAGTGCCTGTTTACTCAGTTTCAATACTTCTGATGATATGGTACTGATATTTGTGAACTGCAACATGAATGTTCATCACAACATAGTAAGTCAGTTCCCCTTGTTCTTTCTTGGATTAGGAAAACTTAAAACCATGGAAGTTTAACTGTATATCAATGAGGACATTTATCCTGTTGCTCAAAGACATAGGTGAATTCCATTACATCTACAAGAAGCTGTTGAGAAAGAGCTTAAGACATTACTAAAGCATGATATCATTGAGTGATCTACTGGTCCAACTCAGTAGGTTTCGCCCATAGTGGAAGTGACCAAAATGGACAGTGAAGGAGCTGTATGCATTTGTGTTGGTATGCATCAAGCTAACAAGGCAATTGAAAGAGAACAACATCCTGGTCATCACATTGCTGACATGATCACACAGTTAAATGGTGCCAAAGTCTTCTCTCGCCTTGATCTGAATAAAGGTTATCATCAATTGGAACTCAAACAAAATTGCAGGTACATTACCACCTTTTCTACCTATGTTGGTTTGTTTAGATATCAACTATTAAGTTTTAGTGTGTCATCAGCTGTGGAACCTTTGCAAGATGTCACTCAACATATCATACAACCTGTCATAAATGCTTTTGTTTCAATTACAGTGATGCCATATTGGTTTTCTGAGCTACACAAAAGGAACATGATTAAGATCTTACACAAGTTTGCTGTTTACTTGCTGATGCAGGCTGACCGTTAAATACTGAGAAATGTAAGTTTCACAAAGCAAAACTCAAATTCTTTGGCCATATCTTTTCTGATGGGGGTATGATGCTGGATCCAGCTAAAATACAAGCTTTGTCAGCCACCAGTCCCCCACAGGATGTTACCATGTTGCATTTATTCCTCGGCATGGCCAGTTTTGTCTGCCACAGCAAGTGCTAACTTAAGAAACCTATTTTAAAATGCTTCCTTTTACTAGTCACATGAATGTGAACAAAGTGTTTAAAAGAAACAGCATGCAATTGAGAACACCAATGAAATGGCTTACTTTGATCCAAAGCTTCATACAGAGGTTGTTGCTGATGCAAGCCTAGTCAGGTTGGGCGCTATCCTTTCCGAACACACTGGACACCCAAATGCTCAAAGGCAAATTGTGGCATATGCAAGCAAAAGACTTTTGTCACAAACTGAATGTGCCTATTCACATCCTGAGAAAGAAGGTTTAGCAATGATGTGGACTTGTGAACTTTTCCACATATTCTTATATGGAAAAGCATTCACACTTGTAACAGATCCTCAAGCATTGCTTACCATCTTTGGCAGTCCAAAAGCCAAGATGCTTCCTAGAATTGAATGTTGGGGTTTGCGACTACAGGAATATGACTACACTTTCATACACTAACCAGGCAAAGATCAAAACGCTGCTGACTACTTCTAACAAGTGCTAGTACAGTGTCATGGCATCCCTTCCAAAGCAGCTGCAGCCTACATTAACTTCATCATAAACTCCAGTACACATGCTGCTATTTTGTTGGAACAAATCATTACTGCAACAAGCAAAGACATTATTGAACATCAATCCTGGAAACAGCACCTCCCACCTCTCACATGTGACAGCAAAAATCAGTCATTCAAAAATCCGAAAGATGAACTATCCATTACGCAAGAAGGTAGTGTCTTAAGATGTTCGAGAATTGTCTTAATGTAGGGTCTGCGACCACACACAATTGAAGTGGTCGATGTAGGACATTATGGAATTGCTGCCACTAAACAAGCTCACTGAGACCGAGTTTGGTTTCCTCATCTTGAGGAGAGTGTTGAAGGCCTGTCATTTGAGCAATTGCTTATCGCCCAAATCCAGTCAACATACCTTGAACAAGTCTGATTTACCAGAAGGTGTATAGGAGAGAATAGCTATTGATTTCTTTGGTCCTCTTGACAATGGACATCACCTGATGGTGGGTATCGATGAATATTCCCATTTTCCAATAGTAGAAGATCTCTCATCAGTCACCCAAGAAAGAGTCATCAAGAGGCTAGGTGGCATTTTTGCAACATGGGGTGTTCCTTCAATTCTAAAGTATGACAATAGCCCACCATTCAACAAGAATTAAGAGATCAACTCAATGTGAAGCATTAGAAAAGATGCAACACACTAACTCTAGGAAGTCCCAGGGGAGGGAACTAAAGGCACAGGGGCACTCAGAGCAAGCTGGCCCCAGCCTACCATGAGTGCACAAAAGAAGCTGCTCCAAGTTACAATGACCGAAACTTAGTAGATACTAAGTGAAAGTGCTGGCATCTCACAAAAGGTGAAGGACTGTCCTCACACACCACCTAGTGTCATGCTTCTTCATCGGCACTCCTCGCTCTCTAAAACCTTGATTTGATAGAGAGCTAGCCTACACCTGGAGACAGGGAGGTACTTCTAAAACTAAGTGGGGGCCCGTGAAAGTGAGTGAAATTCCAAAAATCTGTATAATTGCCAAAATACATTTATTCAAATATGCACATATATGATATTAAAAATGCAAGAACAGTGAAAAGGGGAGTTATTGACCCATCACCATAGTGGTTAAGTTTGTCAACATGTTTCTGCCTTGGTGGCCCAAAGGGTCTGCGGCATTCATCAGGACGGGAAAATGAAAAAATGGGCTCCTATCTTACCAAAATATTAGTATGAAGTTACCACTGGGTAGGTTGACCTGTGTCACACTCCTAAGATGATTTCCTGAAACCTGTAAATATAGTGGAGAAGAGAGATTGCTATCAAAACATTCGGTCAAAAGAGAGTAAATGCCCCACATGCATCACTAATAAATATAGTGGATATTTGTGTGTCAGACATGTCACTGCAAACATGAAACACATGCAGTTTTATTAAAATGAATGAGAGACCAGCTCACAACCTTACCCTGGTCAAGTATCCTACACGCCCCATGGGAGGAGAGTGAAGGAGAGACCCCTGTAGTCACACTCTGTAAGAAATAGAAACACACAACAAGTCAGCTTCTATCATCCAACCTTTTCCTGGTAGGTAAATGGAAAGGTATTCCACATGTGCACATTCATACTGTCATTCACGCTCTTACTACTTCAAGGTGCGTCTCTCACCGCGATCCTAGAAGTGTCTGCTCTTCATCCCCAAAGTAGAATGAGCAGTGTAAAAATCAGGCTTTATGTCAGGTAGTCGGAGCCGGCAATCGCGCAGGCTGCTCCTCTACCCGGAAGCAGCGATACACGAGATAGACCAGGACTACCCTAACTAACAGGCAACGCGTGGCACGTCACGCGTGAGACAGCGGCGGTTCCGGAAGCCGGAAATAAAGACCCTGAACTCCGGACTGCGCTGCCGATTATTCGACCTACTCCAGGGAGAAGTAGGACTCTTCTTTTTCTGCTCCAGTTGCGGTAAGAGTGTCTCAGAACACAACGTTCAGACCGCTGTCTTGTTGTCAACCAGGGATATTATGCCCGGTTTCCAGTGACTCCCCTGTTGGCTGCGACCGCGTCTAGTGAGGTCACATTGCAGGGGAGTGTATGCGCACATAGAGGCGCTTGGGCTGCTACTGACCCTGTTGGAGAAACTGCGCTCGGTATCATGCAGGGTGAGAAAATGCACCCGCGATTTTCATATTGGCCGCCAGAGTGTGAGGGTGTGTGAGTACGGTCCCTAATTCCAGCAGGCATAACAAGATTGTATAAATATACATTGTTTAAGGATACCAAGGCTCATAGTACAAGACAATTCTGGGCACTACGCTTGTGTGGAGTTACCATAGCTTGTATCGTACGAATACGTCAGGGCGTATGGATTGCAGGGAACCGCATGGCATTATGGGATATGGAGTGCACAACCATGAGAAGGAACGTGATGGCTAACGATTTACTTCTCTGTTTCAGCACCAGACATGATATTACCTGATACGGCACCCTGTTATAGTGTCTGTCCTCAGTATCTTCCTTTGCCTTCTTTTGGTATGTTTTGTGTTTCTTTCTTGGTAACCACACAGGAGTGAGAGATCAGAGGAAGAAACAAATAAGGAATAGCCACGCTGGACCAGTATATCGGAGCCGTGCTCTGTAGGCGTTTTCCTCACCTCTCCTCTGAAGTGTGTTGGAAAATCGTTCTTTTTCTTTGCAGGTAGGAACGGGTCAGGGAATTGAGTAAGAGAGGAAAGGGTTATAGTCCGATTCTCATGGTGTTTCCTTGTTTCCCACACAGGTCTCCCTCCCCGCAATTCCCATCCTTTCCTTCCCCCACTCAATTGCCCCAAAAGTCTGCGTATGTTTACATGGTCCAGACTTGGGTCGATTCAGAGGTGGGCCCCCATTGAGCATCGACACAGCCCCGAGGACACAGAACCGGAGAGCCTGACAGAATAATCAACCCACAAATCGGTCTCCTCTTGGTTGTGTTGAGTTAAGGCATGGCCACCTTAGAGGACGTAGTCGCGGCCTTAGCGCTTGTCCAAGCAGAACTGGCCGCGTCGCATCAGGAGACAGCAGCCCTACATTCCCGAGTAGATAGGCTTCAGAGGAACCCCTTCGATGTTGGTGGTTCTCCGCACCCACCATCAGTAGTGGTGGAGATGCCAGCACAAATCCAGTTAGCACCTCTAGAAAGGTTTTATGGAGACATTAAGAAGGTTCAGGTGTTCCTTACCCAGGTCCTCCTTCACTTCAATTGCAAGCCCAAGATGTCCAGTACCAATCAAGCAAGAGTGGCATTTTTGATCTCGTACCTGGGTGGAGAGGCAGCACAATGGGCAGTTCCCATAGTACGGAGAGACGATCCAAAGCTGTATGATTGGGACGAGTTCCATGAAAGCTTTGAAAAGACGTTCGATAGAAGGGCAGAAACGTTCTCAGCAGATAGGGACCTGTTGGAACTACGCCAAGGATCATCCGATTTGGTTAGCTACTTGAATAGCTTCCGAAGACTAGTCGCGGAAACCAACTGGCCGGAATCGAGGCAATCGGCTATATTCTATAAAGGGCTCAAGGACGTGTTGGCCCAAATCGATCCTCAGCCTCGCATGTGTACCGCCCTTATCGACCTCACGCTCCAGCTGGACCACAGACTAAGAGAATGTTGAGGAGAACACAAAAAGAAAGAGAGAAGCGCCACGTACGGTGACCGTGCCTCCTTTCCTGAAAAGACGGCTACCCAGCCCGAACCGATGGACATAGGAACGGTAAGCGAAAGGGACCATCGCCGCAAGCAAGGATTGTGTTTCTATTGCAGAAAAAAGGGGCATTTTACTCCGGGAATGTCCGGTAAAACCCAAGTATGGTAGGGGCAGGATAGGGCAAACCGCTGCCCTCACCACCGAAAAAGAGGAGGGAAACGGCAAGGCTTGAGGAAGAAGGAAGGGAAGTCCTCAAGCAATTGTACCATCCCTTCCGTGGATGCTTGTGTATTCGCTAAAACAGATCACTTCTTCATATCTTTGACAATCAAGATAGGAAATGAAAACAAGCACATTCATGCAATGGTGTACTCAGGAGCCACCGGCTGCTTCATGGACAAAGAAGAGGCACAACATCTGGGTGTGCAACTCGTTCCCAGATCTATTCCGGAGAAAGTGTATGCAGTGGACGGTCAAGATTTGGAAACTGGACCCATCACACACAACACTCCGGAGTACGAGCTTCTCTATGAAGACTGTCATAGAGAGAAGCTATCGTTCTGTATAACACACGCCCCACAGTACGGAGTTATTCTAGGCCTGCCTAGGCTCCAGAAGCACGACCCAACAGTAAGGTCGGCTCAAAAGATGTTGAGTTTCGATTCTGAGTTTTGCCGAAACCATTGTACCCCAACGCTGTCACGGCCATCGAGACTCTTAGCCACCAGTCAACATATAGCCACCGCAGCCGAGAAAGACATGGCGCTGCCTCAGTGTTATGACACTTATGCCGATGTGTTTTGCGATATTAAGGCAGAAGAGTTACCACCCCACAGAGACTACGATTGTTGCATAGACCTGGTCCCGGGATCGGCAGTACCATGTGGGAGGATATACGCGCTTACGGTACCAGAAACGACATATCTACGTGAGTATTTGGATAAACACCTAGAGCTGGGTTTTATACTACCCTCTAGATCACCAGCGGCCTCTCCCCTTTTTTTTATACCCAAGGCCAATGGGGACCTGAGATGTTGCATTGACTACAGGGCATTGAATGAGATTACTATCAAGAACCGTTATCCGCTCCCCCTGATTCCAATGCTTTTGGAACAAGTGCGAGCAGCAGGCATCTACACTAAACTGGACTTGAGGGGTGCCTACCACTTGGTCCGGATAAAGGAGGGGGACGAATGGAAGACCGCGTTCAAGACATGGTACGGGCTCTACGGATATCTAGCGATGCCCTTTGGGTTATGTAATGCCCCAGCGGCATTTCCGTTTTTTCTCAACGAGGTCCTGAGGCAATATCTGGACCTCTTCATTGTGGTCTATATAGACGATATCATTATCTACTCAGCCACAGAAGAAGAACACGTGGGTCACGTGCGCTTGGTCTTACAAGCCTTAAGGAAACATTGGTTGTTTTGCAAGATTACGAAGTGCGAATTCCACGTAACTACCGTGGAATTCCTTGGGGTTATGCTTACCCCATCTGGCCAAGTCATGGCAGAAAGGAAGGTGAAGGCCATCATCGAATGGCCTTGTCCTCACAACGTTAAGGAAATCCAGAGCCTCCTGGGTTTCGCAAATTTCTATCGCGGGTTTATCCGGCAGTTCTCGGAGATAGTGGCTCCGTTGACTAGGTTAACCAGGAAAAAGACCCCGTTCTTATGGACCGAAGACACCCAGAAAGCCTTCGACCGTCTCAAAAATGCTTTTATAACAGCCCCAGTTCTGACACACGCCAATCCAGCCCTACCGTTCATCGTGGAAGCTGATGCGTCCAAGGCAGCAATAGGAGCAGTGCTCTCGCAACGGCATGAAACTACAGGCTATCTACATCCCATATCAATCACCCGGAGGACACTGTTCCTGTGGCTTGGTGCAAAAAGTCACCCATGCCCTTAAAGAGGATAAGAAAGAAATAAGGAAAGGAAAGAAGAGTGGAATAGGAACCTAGGTAAGGGACCCAGTTAGGACAAGGAAGACCACTCTTTGTCCTCTAATGCCCTTCTGGCAGTCGCATGGACGGAGCAGGTATACAGGAGCTATCGCCCAGGCAGAACCGTGAGTTTTTTGAATAATAGAGGAAATGGATGTTGGAGTGTAAACCACTGATGGTTTGTGCACTTTCACCATCGGTATTCAAAAACAATATCTTTGTTGTTTCAGTCCGATAATATGCGGGCGTCCCATGCTTCTAGCTAATGGAGCGACCGTCTTCTAAACATTAGGTAAGGATGACAGAGCACCAATTATCCCCAAAATAAGCCATTAAGTCCTGAACACTAGGGCCCATGATCTCTTTCAGAGACAGTTACTCTGGGGCCCACCTGCAAATGGATAAGGATATTTTTATTTAAATTTCATCTGTGTCTTACCTGTCTCCTACCACTTCTAACACAATTACAAGCCACAAAAATATGTTTCATTGTCCATGAGGAGGAATGTCTTTTTGTTATTACACAGAGCCTTGGGTCTATCATGTGTTACATATGCATTTACATGATTTTTGTACCTGCTTTCTAAATGTGGTTGATGTGCACACAGCTGTGGCACACTATTGATGCATCAAGTTGTACTGATGCACATACCCGTTATGTTTTCTTTTTTCTCTTTCCTAGGAATTGATCAGGAGCGATTTCCACCATTAGCCTGTAACCACATTGAGGGAGTACAGACTATTGCCCTGATCGATATAGAGGGTATTTTATTGAATTTTATTTATGTATCACGTGCACTGTATTTTATTAACTATAACCCTGGTCCTGAAGAAACGCCAATGACCCTTATGGCAATACAGGCGCGAAACATGTCGACTCATGATACCTGGACATAGAGTGCCTCCAGGTGATTTTATCAATTTTCAGCAGACAGCGTCTGCTCGGGGTACATTTTTTTGACACTCGCTGCATAATGACCCTTTATTAAAATGTTCACAATATTGCACGCACTTTTTTCACCCTCTTTAAGGATCCAATCTTCACACACCCGCATGCACCGTCCGGCAGTCCTCAGAAGATCTCCGATAAAGTGACCCTTCGGGGGCCCGTAGGGAATTGCAGCGCCGGCCCTACGAGGAGCAACTGCCCGATGATGAAGCATGACATCTTTCGGGGTGTGTGAGGGCATTAGAGGACAAAGAGTGGTCTTCCTTGTCCTAACTGGGTCCCTTACCTAGGTTCCTATTCCACTCTTCTTTCCTTTCCTTATTTCTTTCTTATCCTCTTTAAGGGCATGGGTGACTTTTTGCACCAAGCCACAGGAACAGTGTCCTCCGGGTGATTGATATGTAGTTAAAGGGAGCATGGACACTGGACCTTTATTAGCTCCTTGGTCCCCCCCTCTTTTTGTGTGATAGAAATATAGTACGGCAGGTTAGCCGTGGGACCTCAATCTATTACCTTATTTCATATTTTCTATTTCTCAGGTATATGAGCCCATTACTACACTGATGGCAGTGGGAAATACGACATGGTGCATTAGACGCACTGGTTATGGCAAGGCTCCTGTTCATCTGACCCTCCCTGGACTTGACATGGCACAAAGAGCTTTGGGGACAAAGTGTTTATAGGACATTTTAGGTTCATGAAACTAGGTCACCTCCTTACCTCTTTCCCATTTCCTCTTTCTCAATGGATTCTTAGATTACCCAACATTATAGAAGGTCTTTATCACTAGATTTCTGTATATTTTAACACGTATATCTGGACTGGGTCGGTTTTGGATGGTAATATGGCGCAGCACTGCCTATAATTATTTAGACCACAACGCGTGTGAAATTTTTATACATGTGAAATCGATTGCGGTTACCAGCAATTCAGGCAACAACCACTTATGAACCACCGCTATGCACGAGGTATAAACAGGATGCCCATTTTCTGAGGCATAGGAGATCAGTGCATCCTATTTACACATGCGCACTGACGGCCTCCTTTTGCGCACGCGCATTGGGTTCTAATCAGTGCTACCATCCCGGAAAGGGACACCGCCTCGAGACCCGCCCCCGTAACTATTTGAGTCCCGCGCGCTGCCAGAATCAGGTTCTTTCTGGCAGTCGCATGGACGGAGCAGGTATACAGGAGCTATTGCCCAGGCAGAACCGTGAGTTTTTTGAATAATAGAGGAAATGGATGTTGGAGTGTAAACCACTGATGGTTTGTGCACTTTCACCATCGGTATTCAAAAACAATATCTTTGTTGTTTCAGTCCGATAATATGCGGGCGTCCCATGCTTCTAGCTAATGGAGCGACCGTCTTCTAAACATTAGGTAAGGATGACAGAGCACCAATTATCCCCAAAATAAGCCATTAAGTCCTGAACACTAGGGCCCATGATCTCTTTCAGAGACAGTTACTCTGGGGCCCACCTGCAAATGGATAAGGATATTTTTATTTAAATTTCATCTGTGTCTTACCTGTCTCCTACCACTTCTAACACAATTACAAGCCACAAAAATATGTTTCATTGTCCATGAGGAGGAATGTCTTTTTGTTATTACACAGAGCCTTGGGTCTATCATGTGTTACATATGCATTTACATGATTTTTGTACCTGCTTTCTAAATGTGGTTGATGTGCACACAGCTGTGGCACACTATTGATGCATCAAGTTGTACTGATGCACATACCCGTTATGTTTTCTTTTTTCTCTTTCCTAGGAATTGATCAGGAGCGATTTCCACCATTAGCCTGTAACCACATTGAGGGAGTACAGACTATTGCCCTGATCGATATAGAGGGTATTTTATTGAATTTTATTTATGTATCACGTGCACTGTATTTTATTAACTATAACCCTGGTCCTCAAGAAACGCCAATGACCCTTATGGCAATACAGGCGCGAAACATGTCGACTCATGATACCTGGACATAGAGTGCCTCCAGGTGATTTTATCAATTTTCAGCAGACAGCGTCTGCTCGGGGTACATTTTTTTGACACTCGCTGCATAATGACCCTTTATTAAAATGTTCACAATATTGCACGCACTTTTTTCACCCTCTTTAAGGATCCAATCTTCACACACCCGCATGCACCGTCCGGCAGTCCTCAGAAGATCTCCGATAAAGTGACCCTTCGGGGGCCCGTAGGGAATTGCAGCGCCGGCCCTACGAGGAGCAACTGCCCGATGATGAAGCATGACATCTTTCGGGGTGTGTGAGGGCATTAGAGGACAAAGAGTGGTCTTCCTTGTCCTAACTGGGTCCCTTACCTAGGTTCCTATTCCACTCTTCTTTCCTTTCCTTATTTCTTTCTTATCCTCTTTAAGGGCATGGGTGACTTTTTGCACCAAGCCACAGGAACAGTGTCCTCCGGGTGATTGATATGTAGTTAAAGGGAGCATGGACACTGGACCTTTATTAGCTCCTTGGTCCCCCCCTCTTTTTGTGTGATAGAAATATAGTACGGCAGGTTAGCCGTGGGACCTCAATCTATTACCTTATTTCATATTTTCTATTTCTCAGGTATATGAGCCCATTACTACACTGATGGCAGTGGGAAATACGACATGGTGCATTAGACGCACTGGTTATGGCAAGGCTCCTGTTCATCTGACCCTCCCTGGACTTGACATGGCACAAAGAGCTTTGGGGACAAAGTGTTTATAGGACATTTTAGGTTCATGAAACTAGGTCACCTCCTTACCTCTTTCCCATTTCCTCTTTCTCAATGGATTCTTAGATTACCCAACATTATAGAAGGTCTTTATCACTAGATTTCTGTATATTTTAACACGTATATCTGGACTGGGTCGGTTTTGGATGGTAATATGGCGCAGCACTGCCTATAATTATTTAGACCACAACGCGTGTGAAATTTTTATACATGTGAAATCGATTGCGGTTACCAGCAATTCAGGCAACAACCACTTATGAACCACCGCTATGCACGAGGTATAAACAGGATGCCCATTTTCTGAGGCATAGGAGATCAGTGCATCCTATTTACACATGCGCACTGACGGCCTCCTTTTGCGCACGCGCATTGGGTTCTAATCAGTGCTACCATCCCGGAAAGGGACACCGCCTCGAGACCCGCCCCCGTAACTATTTGAGTCCCGCGCGCTGCCAGAATCAGGTTCTTTCTGGCAGTCGCATGGACGGAGCAGGTATACAGGAGCTATTGCCCAGGCAGAACCGTGAGTTTTTTGAATAATAGAGGAAATGGATGTTGGAGTGTAAACCACTGATGGTTTGTGCACTTTCACCATCGGTATTCAAAAACAATATCTTTGTTGTTTCAGTCCGATAATATGCGGGCGTCCCATGCTTCTAGCTAATGGAGCGACCGTCTTCTAAACATTAGGTAAGGATGACAGAGCACCAATTATCCCCAAAATAAGCCATTAAGTCCTGAACACTAGGGCCCATGATCTCTTTCAGAGACAGTTACTCTGGGGCCCACCTGCAAATGGATAAGGATATTTTTATTTAAATTTCATCTGTGTCTTACCTGTCTCCTACCACTTCTAACACAATTACAAGCCACAAAAATATGTTTCATTGTCCATGAGGAGGAATGTCTTTTTGTTATTACACAGAGCCTTGGGTCTATCATGTGTTACATATGCATTTACATGATTTTTGTACCTGCTTTCTAAATGTGGTTGATGTGCACACAGCTGTGGCACACTATTGATGCATCAAGTTGTACTGATGCACATACCCGTTATGTTTTCTTTTTTCTCTTTCCTAGGAATTGATCAGGAGCGATTTCCACCATTAGCCTGTAACCACATTGAGGGAGTACAGACTATTGCCCTGATCGATATAGAGGGTATTTTATTGAATTTTATTTATGTATCACGTGCACTGTATTTTATTAACTATAACCCTGGTCCTCAAGAAACGCCAATGACCCTTATGGCAATACAGGCGCGAAACATGTCGACTCATGATACCTGGACATAGAGTGCCTCCAGGTGATTTTATCAATTTTCAGCAGACAGCGTCTGCTCGGGGTACATTTTTTTGACACTCGCTGCATAATGACCCTTTATTAAAATGTTCACAATATTGCACGCACTTTTTTCACCCTCTTTAAGGATCCAATCTTCACACACCCGCATGCACCGTCCGGCAGTCCTCAGAAGATCTCCGATAAAGTGACCCTTCGGGGGCCCGTAGGGAATTGCAGCGCCGGCCCTACGAGGAGCAACTGCCCGATGATGAAGCATGACATCTTTCGGGGTGTGTGAGGGCATTAGAGGACAAAGAGTGGTCTTCCTTGTCCTAACTGGGTCCCTTACCTAGGTTCCTATTCCACTCTTCTTTCCTTTCCTTATTTCTTTCTTATCCTCTTTAAGGGCATGGGTGACTTTTTGCACCAAGCCACAGGAACAGTGTCCTCCGGGTGATTGATATGTAGTTAAAGGGAGCATGGACACTGGACCTTTATTAGCTCCTTGGTCCCCCCCTCTTTTTGTGTGATAGAAATATAGTACGGCAGGTTAGCCGTGGGACCTCAATCTATTACCTTATTTCATATTTTCTATTTCTCAGGTATATGAGCCCATTACTACACTGATGGCAGTGGGAAATACGACATGGTGCATTAGACGCACTGGTTATGGCAAGGCTCCTGTTCATCTGACCCTCCCTGGACTTGACATGGCACAAAGAGCTTTGGGGACAAAGTGTTTATAGGACATTTTAGGTTCATGAAACTAGGTCACCTCCTTACCTCTTTCCCATTTCCTCTTTCTCAATGGATTCTTAGATTACCCAACATTATAGAAGGTCTTTATCACTAGATTTCTGTATATTTTAACACGTATATCTGGACTGGGTCGGTTTTGGATGGTAATATGGCGCAGCACTGCCTATAATTATTTAGACCACAACGCGTGTGAAATTTTTATACATGTGAAATCGATTGCGGTTACCAGCAATTCAGGCAACAACCACTTATGAACCACCGCTATGCACGAGGTATAAACAGGATGCCCATTTTCTGAGGCATAGGAGATCAGTGCATCCTATTTACACATGCGCACTGACGGCCTCCTTTTGCGCACGCGCATTGGGTTCTAATCAGTGCTACCATCCCGGAAAGGGACACCGCCTCGAGACCCGCCCCCGTAACTATTTGAGTCCCGCGCGCTGCCAGAATCAGGTTCTTTCTGGCAGTCGCATGGACGGAGCAGGTATACAGGAGCTATCGCCCAGGCAGAACCGTGAGTTTTTTGAATAATAGAGGAAATGGATGTTGGAGTGTAAACCACTGATGGTTTGTGCACTTTCACCATCGGTATTCAAAAACAATATCTTTGTTGTTTCAGTCCGATAATATGCGGGCGTCCCATGCTTCTAGCTAATGGAGCGACCGTCTTCTAAACATTAGGTAAGGATGACAGAGCACCAATTATCCCCAAAATAAGCCATTAAGTCCTGAACACTAGGGCCCATGATCTCTTTCAGAGACAGTTACTCTGGGGCCCACCTGCAAATGGATAAGGATATTTTTATTTAAATTTCATCTGTGTCTTACCTGTCTCCTACCACTTCTAACACAATTACAAGCCACAAAAATATGTTTCATTGTCCATGAGGAGGAATGTCTTTTTGTTATTACACAGAGCCTTGGGTCTATCATGTGTTACATATGCATTTACATGATTTTTGTACCTGCTTTCTAAATGTGGTTGATGTGCACACAGCTGTGGCACACTATTGATGCATCAAGTTGTACTGATGCACATACCCGTTATGTTTTCTTTTTTCTCTTTCCTAGGAATTGATCAGGAGCGATTTCCACCATTAGCCTGTAACCACATTGAGGGAGTACAGACTATTGCCCTGATCGATATAGAGGGTATTTTATTGAATTTTATTTATGTATCACGTGCACTGTATTTTATTAACTATAACCCTGGTCCTGAAGAAACGCCAATTACCCTTATGGCAATACAGGCGCGAAACATGTCGACTCATGATACCTGGACATAGAGTGCCTCCAGGTGATTTTATCAATTTTCAGCAGACAGCGTCTGCTCGGGGTACATTTTTTTGACACTCGCTGCATAATGACCCTTTATTAAAATGTTCACAATATTGCACGCACTTTTTTCACCCTCTTTAAGGATCCAATCTTCACACACCCGCATGCACCGTCCGGCAGTCCTCAGAAGATCTCCGATAAAGTGACCCTTCGGGGGCCCGTAGGGAATTGCAGCGCCGGCCCTACGAGGAGCAACTGCCCGATGATGAAGCATGACATCTTTCGGGGTGTGTGAGGGCATTAGAGGACAAAGAGTGGTCTTCCTTGTCCTAACTGGGTCCCTTACCTAGGTTCCTATTCCACTCTTCTTTCCTTTCCTTATTTCTTTCTTATCCTCTTTAAGGGCATGGGTGACTTTTTGCACCAAGCCACAGGAACAGTGTCCTCCGGGTGATTGATATGTAGTTAAAGGGAGCATGGACACTGGACCTTTATTAGCTCCTTGGTCCCCCCCTCTTTTTGTGTGATAGAAATATAGTACGGCAGGTTAGCCGTGGGACCTCAATCTATTACTTTATTTCATATTTTCTATTTCTCAGGTATATGAGCCCATTACTACACTGATGGCAGTGGGAAATACGACATGGTGCATTAGACGCACTGGTTATGGCAAGGCTCCTGTTCATCTGACCCTCCCTGGACTTGACATGGCACAAAGAGCTTTGGGGACAAAGTGTTTATAGGACATTTTAGGTTCATGAAACTAGGTCACCTCCTTACCTCTTTCCCATTTCCTCTTTCTCAATGGATTCTTAGATTACCCAACATTATAGAAGGTCTTTATCACTAGATTTCTGTATATTTTAACACGTATATCTGGACTGGGTCGGTTTTGGATGGTAATATGGCGCAGCACTGCCTATAATTATTTAGACCACAACGCGTGTGAAATTTTTATACATGTGAAATCGATTGCGGTTACCAGCAATTCAGGCAACAACCACTTATGAACCACCGCTATGCACGAGGTATAAACAGGATGCCCATTTTCTGAGGCATAGGAGATCAGTGCATCCTATTTACACATGCGCACTGACGGCCTCCTTTTGCGCACGCGCATTGGGTTCTAATCAGTGCTACCATCCCGGAAAGGGACACCGCCTCGAGACCCGCCCCCGTAACTATTTGAGTCCCGCGCGCTGCCAGAATCAGGTTCTTTCTGGCAGTCGCATGGACGGAGCAGGTATACAGGAGCTATCGCCCAGGCAGAACCGTGAGTTTTTTGAATAATAGAGGAAATGGATGTTGGAGTGTAAACCACTGATGGTTTGTGCACTTTCACCATCGGTATTCAAAAACAATATCTTTGTTGTTTCAGTCCGATAATATGCGGGCGTCCCATGCTTCTAGCTAATGGAGCGACCGTCTTCTAAACATTAGGTAAGGATGACAGAGCACCAATTATCCCCAAAATAAGCCATTAAGTCCTGAACACTAGGGCCCATGATCTCTTTCAGAGACAGTTACTCTGGGGCCCACCTGCAAATGGATAAGGATATTTTTATTTAAATTTCATCTGTGTCTTACCTGTCTCCTACCACTTCTAACACAATTACAAGCCACAAAAATATGTTTCATTGTCCATGAGGAGGAATGTCTTTTTGTTATTACACAGAGCCTTGGGTCTATCATGTGTTACATATGCATTTACATGATTTTTGTACCTGCTTTCTAAATGTGGTTGATGTGCACACAGCTGTGGCACACTATTGATGCATCAAGTTGTACTGATGCACATACCCGTTATGTTTTCTTTTTTCTCTTTCCTAGGAATTGATCACGAGCGATTTCCACCATTAGCCTGTAACCACATTGAGGGAGTACAGACTATTGCCCTGATCGATATAGAGGGTATTTTATTGAATTTTATTTATGTATCACGTGCACTGTATTTTATTAACTATAACCCTGGTCCTCAAGAAACGCCAATGACCCTTATGGCAATACAGGCGCGAAACATGTCGACTCATGATACCTGGACATAGAGTGCCTCCAGGTGATTTTATCAATTTTCAGCAGACAGCGTCTGCTCGGGGTACATTTTTTTGACACTCGCTGCATAATGACCCTTTATTAAAATGTTCACAATATTGCACGCACTTTTTTCACCCTCTTTAAGGATCCAATCTTCACACACCCGCATGCACCGTCCGGCAGTCCTCAGAAGATCTCCGATAAAGTGACCCTTCGGGGGCCCGTAGGGAATTGCAGCGCCGGCCCTACGAGGAGCAACTGCCCGATGATGAAGCATGACATCTTTCGGGGTGTGTGAGGGCATTAGAGGACAAAGAGTGGTCTTCCTTGTCCTAACTGGGTCCCTTACCTAGGTTCCTATTCCACTCTTCTTTCCTTTCCTTATTTCTTTCTTATCCTCTTTAAGGGCATGGGTGACTTTTTGCACCAAGCCACAGGAACAGTGTCCTCCGGGTGATTGATATGTAGTTAAAGGGAGCATGGACACTGGACCTTTATTAGCTCCTTGGTCCCCCCCTCTTTTTGTGTGATAGAAATATAGTACGGCAGGTTAGCCGTGGGACCTCAATCTATTACTTTACTTCATATTTTCTATTTCTCAGGTATATGAGCCCATTACTACACTGATGGCAGTGGGAAATACGACATGGTGCATTAGACGCACTGGTTATGGCAAGGCTCCTGTTCATCTGACCCTCCCTGGACTTGACATGGCACAAAGAGCTTTGGGGACAAAGTGTTTATAGGACATTTTAGGTTCATGAAACTAGGTCACCTCCTTACCTCTTTCCCATTTCCTCTTTCTCAATGGATTCTTAGATTACCCAACATTATAGAAGGTCTTTATCACTAGATTTCTGTATATTTTAACACGTATATCTGGACTGGGTCGGTTTTGGATGGTAATATGGCGCAGCACTGCCTATAATTATTTAGACCACAACGCGTGTGAAATTTTTATACATGTGAAATCGATTGCGGTTACCAGCAATTCAGGCAACAACCACTTATGAACCACCGCTATGCACGAGGTATAAACAGGATGCCCATTTTCTGAGGCATAGGAGATCAGTGCATCCTATTTACACATGCGCACTGACGGCCTCCTTTTGCGCACGCGCATTGGGTTCTAATCAGTGCTACCATCCCGGAAAGGGACACCGCCTCGAGACCCGCCCCCGTAACTATTTGAGTCCCGCGCGCTGCCAGAATCAGGTTCTTTCTGGCAGTCGCATGGACGGAGCAGGTATACAGGAGCTATCGCCCAGGCAGAACCGTGAGTTTTTTGAATAATAGAGGAAATGGATGTTGGAGTGTAAACCACTGATGGTTTGTGCACTTTCACCATCGGTATTCAAAAACAATATCTTTGTTGTTTCAGTCCGATAATATGCGGGCGTCCCATGCTTCTAGCTAATGGAGCGACCGTCTTCTAAACATTAGGTAAGGATGACAGAGCACCAATTATCCCCAAAATAAGCCATTAAGTCCTGAACACTAGGGCCCATGATCTCTTTCAGAGACAGTTACTCTGGGGCCCACCTGCAAATGGATAAGGATATTTTTATTTAAATTTCATCTGTGTCTTACCTGTCTCCTACCACTTCTAACACAATTACAAGCCACAAAAATATGTTTCATTGTCCATGAGGAGGAATGTCTTTTTGTTATTACACAGAGCCTTGGGTCTATCATGTGTTACATATGCATTTACATGATTTTTGTACCTGCTTTCTAAATGTGGTTGATGTGCACACAGCTGTGGCACACTATTGATGCATCAAGTTGTACTGATGCACATACCCGTTATGTTTTCTTTTTTCTCTTTCCTAGGAATTGATCAGGAGCGATTTCCACCATTAGCCTGTAACCACATTGAGGGAGTACAGACTATTGCCCTGATCGATATAGAGGGTATTTTATTGAATTTTATTTATGTATCACGTGCACTGTATTTTATTAACTATAACCCTGGTCCTCAAGAAACGCCAATGACCCTTATGGCAATACAGGCGCGAAACATGTCGACTCATGATACCTGGACATAGAGTGCCTCCAGGTGATTTTATCAATTTTCAGCAGACAGCGTCTGCTCGGGGTACATTTTTTTGACACTCGCTGCATAATGACCCTTTATTAAAATGTTCACAATATTGCACGCACTTTTTTCACCCTCTTTAAGGATCCAATCTTCACACACCCGCATGCACCGTCCGGCAGTCCTCAGAAGATCTCCGATAAAGTGACCCTTCGGGGGCCCGTAGGGAATTGCAGCGCCGGCCCTACGAGGAGCAACTGCCCGATGATGAAGCATGACATCTTTCGGGGTGTGTGAGGGCATTAGAGGACAAAGAGTGGTCTTCCTTGTCCTAACTGGGTCCCTTACCTAGGTTCCTATTCCACTCTTCTTTCCTTTCCTTATTTCTTTCTTATCCTCTTTAAGGGCATGGGTGACTTTTTGCACCAAGCCACAGGAACAGTGTCCTTCGGGTGATTGATATGTAGTTAAAGGGAGCATGGACACTGGACCTTTATTAGCTCCTTGGTCCCCCCCTCTTTTTGTGTGATATCTACATCCCATAGCATTTATGTCTCGGAAACTAAATGCAGGGGAACAGAACAATACAATAGCAGAGAAGGAGCTGTTGGCAATCAGAGACGCCTTTCATGAATGGAGGCACTGGTTAATGGGAGCCGTTCATCAGATCACAGTGTATTCCGACCATCGCAACCTCCAGTTTATGAAGGCTGCTCGTCATCTCACTCCTCGTCAGCTCCGGTGGATGCTCTTCTTCGCCGAATACCATTTTGTCGTTACCTTCCGGCCAGGAGCCCAGAACAAAAAGGCGGATGCACTGACAAGACAAGAAGCCGCCCCGCCTAACGTTAGTCCAACCAAGGACTCCATCATCAAACCTACCAAAGTGGTATGTTCCATGCAAACCGAAGGGTTTTTGCGGGAAGCCCGACTTAGGATACAGACCTTCACATGGAGAATCTGGCTTAAAGCGCATCCAGAATGGTGGATATGACAAGGTCTCCCCATTAAGGGACAACAATTGTTGCTCCCCACCCTATAACTATGCAAAACTGTATTTTCATGGTGTCACGACCTACCATGTGCCGGACATCTAGGAGGCACTAAGACACTGGAGAAGGTATTGCGTCAATTCTGGTGGCCCACGGTTCGTCTTGACGTGTTGACATGGGTACAAGAGTGTACCAGGTGTGCTCAATCAAAGGCGGATCACCAACAGGCACAAGGACTTCTGCAGATCATGCCCACACCCACCATTCCATAGGAACGTATTTCTGTGGACTTCATTGTGGGTTTACCGGTGGGTCAAGGCAACACCGCTATCATAGTGGTAGTAGACTATTTGACCAAGATGGGCCACTTCATAGCATGCAGACAAGCACCCACAGCCAGCCAGCTGGCGAAACTGTTGTTAGTCCACATCGTTCAACTCCATGGCCTTCCCAAGGATATCGTCTCGGACCGAGAGGCCCAGTTCACGGCCGGCTTCTGGAAAACCTGGTGCTCGGAGTTGCAGATAACCACCTCTCTTTCCACTAGCTTCCACCCACAAACGGACGGCCAAACCGAAAGGCTCAACCAAACTCTGAACCAGTTCCTTCGGTGTTATGTCAAAACCAATACTGACGAGTGTCTGGACAGGTTGTGGGCAGCAGAAATTGCATACAATAGCGCCAAACATTCCTCCACATTGTACACTCCGTTCTATAGCACCTATGGGTTCCAGCCTAGATTCACACCATTGATCCCTCCTAGCACCAATACTCGCCTACCTGAGGTACACACAGGGCTTCAGCTTATGCGCAAAACACTTTTGGCTACACACAACAACAACAACAACCTGGTTAAGGCCAAAGAGAGATACAAGACACAGGCCGATAAACATCGTAGACCCGGTCCTACGTATGGGAGTGGTGATTGGGTCTGGTTGTCCACAAGACACATCAGATTTAAAAAAACAGCGTGTACATAGGCCCATATCAGGTGGTTAAACACATAAACTCTGTGGCAGTAAGGCTGAAGCTCCCTTCCCATCTGCGCATACATCCTGTGTTTCATGTATCTCTTCTGAAACCGGTTCAGGGTAAGATGCCGAAACGTCCAGCTCCTGTGTTAGTACAGGGGGAACCCGAGTATGTGGTACATGGCATATTGGATGCCAAGAGAGTAAGAGGGAAGTTGTGGTACTTAGTGGCCTGAGGAGAACTCCTGGGAACCGAGGGAGGTAGTGCATGCTCCCAGGTTGGTAGCCCGGTTTCATCGCTTGCACCCCGAAAAGCCTGATAGCAGCTTGCGCTCCCGGTGAGGGGGATGTTCTGTCAGGTAGTCGGAGCCGGCAATCGCGCTAGCTGCTCCTCTACCCGGAAGCAGCGATATGCGGGATAGACCGGGACTACCCTACCCAACAGGCAACGCGCAGCATGTCGCACGTGAGACAGCGGCGGTTCCGGAAGCAGGAAATAAAGACCCTGAACTCCGGACCGCGCTGCCGATTATTCAACCTAGCAGGACGCTTCTTTATCTGCTCCAGTTGTGGTAAGAGTGTCTCAGGACACAACGTTCAGACCGCTGTCTTGTAGTCTACCAAGGATATTATCCCCGGTTTCCAGTGACTCCCCTGTTGGCTGCGACCGCGTCTAGCGAGGTCACATTGCAGGGGAGTGTATGCGCACATAGAGGCGCTTGGGCTGCTACTGACCCTGTTGGAGAAACCGTGCTCGGTTTCATGCAGGGTGAGAAAATGCACCCGCGATTTTCATATTGGCCGCCAGAGTGTGAGGATGTGTGAGTACGGTCCCTAATCCCAGCAGGCATAACAAGACTGTATAAATATACATTGTTTAAGGATACCAAGGCTCATAGTACAAGACAATTGTGGGCACTACGCTCGTGTGGAGTTACCATAGCTTGTATCGTACGAATGCGTCAGGGCATATGGATTGCAGGGAACCACATGGCATTATGGGATATGGAGTGCACTACCATGAGAAGGAACGTGATGGCTAACGATTTACTTCTCTGTTTCAGCACCAGACATGATATTACCTGATACGGTACCCTGTTATAGTGTTTGTCCTCAGTATCTTCCTTTGCCTTCTTTTGGTATGTTTTGTGTTTCTTTCTTGGTAACCACACAGGAGTGAGAGATCAGAGGAAGAAACAAATAAGGAATAGCCACGCTGGACCAGTATATCGGAGCCGCGCTCTGTAGGTGTTTTCCTCACCTCTCCTCTGAAGTGTGTTGGGACATCATTATTTTTCTTTGCTGGTAGGAAAGGGAGATTGAGGGGGTCAGGGAATTGAGTAAGAGAGGAAAGGGTTATAGTCCGATTCTCATGGTGTTTCCTTGTTTCCCACACAGGTCTCCCTCCCCGCAGGGCCCACCCTTTCCTTCCCCCGCTCAATTGGCCCAAAAGTCTGCGTATGTTTACATGGTCCAGACTTGGGTCGATTCAGAGGTGGGCCCCCATTGAGCATCGACACAGCCCGGAGGACACGGAACCGGAGAGCCCGACACTTTAAATAGTGCCCTTAATGAGTAAACCTCGTAAATTAGATGCACCTGTCCTCGTAATTACTGATTAAAAAGGTTTCCAGTGTCTGAAAGGAGCCCCTGTTATCTATGGGCTGCGTGTCTGATCCTTGCGTCAGCAGGAGGAAGAAAAGGAAAACCTGCATTCCGGCCGAACAACTGTGGTTTCCCAGTGTCATACAGAATGCAACCTGGTCTCGCCTGGATCACGCATCAGCAAGCAGCGTGGGGTGGTGCCGCTCAAGTGTACATGTGTGAACATTGCCTGTCCTTGTGATAATACCTATGCTCAGCACTCTCCACGAGCGTGTTCTTGTGTTAGTCAGGGTGCGTGCCGGTGTGGAAATGCTGTGTGTGTTTCCGCACATATCGCTATTGTTGCAAAAAAAGGATAGAAAAGAAGAGATTCAGAACTAATCTTCAGAGAAAATGCAGGTCAGAGGTACTGAGTTCTCTGTGAGCACATCCCTGAATTTCGAGTGTGCTCCTGAACATCGTCCATGTTGTCAATAAGACGAGATTTACGATTCCTTTTCAGGAAAATGCAATAGTAATTTTGCCATAGTGAAATAGTTGCTCACTTCTAACTTTGAGAATAAATGCTGGGACCTGAGTGAATTTAAACAGGGTAAAAGGGGAAATACATGATGCATAAATGCATTAAAGGGTGCTGTGCTTAAAAATTATTTCAGTTTGGTTGTGTTACCCTCTACTTTTTACGCTCATGCACATTAAAGGATCCGTACCGACCTCTAGGAATGATCTCTTCGCCCTTCATATCGAACTGGCCCAGTTCTTCAGAAAATTCAAATTTAGGAGCTACTTTGGAAATTCAGAATCTGAACCACAGGATCTACCTAACACAGGACTGAGAAAGAAGTCTACTTCTGTGCCACCTACACAATCTATTGCATGCCATGTACTGGCCTTTTAACAGGCGGTACTGAATAAAATAGAAACAATCTACTGCCAGAACAATAAAGGCTTTCAGAACCTGAAGAAAGGTGAGAGAAAAGCACTCCTGGATCTGAAGGAGAATATTGAACTTGTCATGAAACCAGCAGACAAGGGCGGGGTGATCGTTATCATGGATAAAGACATGTACCATGAAGAATGTATCTGATTGTTATCAGATGGAGACAGCCATGAAGTTCACCAGAACGATAAAACTCCAAGGCTTGTGAACAGAATTAAGATCATGGTGGATGAGGGTCTGATGAACGATTGGATAACCAAACACAAAGCTGAGTTTCTGGTGTGTGATAACCCCCGCACCCTTAGATTTTACATTCTCCCAAGATTCATAAAAACAGGATGCCCCCGCCAGGAAGACCTATAGTGTCAGGTATAGGCTCAGTCCTTGAGCCTCTATCACAATTCTGTGATTGGATCCTTAGACCTATAGTACAATTGTCCGCTTACTACCTGAGAGACACAAACAATGTCCTTTGCCTCCTCAGAGACCTAGGGATCAATCCAGCTGAAGATCTATTCATCACAATGGACATCGAGGCGCTGTACACCAGCATAACCCAGAAGCTCACCTTAAGCATGTTGGAACACATTCTACGGGAGAAAGATTGGGAATATATGACACAGAGACACTTCACTATGGAGTGTGCAGAATTGGCACCCACGGAAAACTTCTTTGAATATGAGAATACAATATATCACCAGATCAGAGGTACTTCGATGGGAAGCTTATTTGCTCCCAGCATGGCGTGCCTCTACGTACACCAATTCGAAGTGGATCATATGTTTCATTAGGATAACCCCTATGCGACACAATTGAAGATCTAGCGATGATACATAGACGATGTCATTATTGTTTGGCATGGCAGTCTAGAAGAAGCGGAGGACTTTGTACTATGGGTTAACAACACGAGAGACGGACATCTGAGATGTACACACTCAATCAGTAAAGAAGAGGCGGTATTTCTGGATCTAGTAATAAGCATGACCACAGTTGGGAGAAAAACTAAAGTTCACAACATAAGCACAGATAAAAACAGTCTACTACTTTTTGAGAGCTTTCATCCGAGATCACTCCGACAAAATCTTCTGGTAGGCCATTTCCTAGGATTCGTAGGAACTGCTGAACCAATCGAAACTTATGATGAACAGGCTATGATACTGGAGAACAAGCTGTCAACATGCCATTATCCCAGAAAAATGATCAGAAAAGCAAGAAAAAGAGCCAGGAATAATAATCGGGAAGCTCTACTTGAGACCCAAAAAAAGAAAGAGAACGAAAAAGAAGTGTGTGTCACCACATACACTCTGATATCAAACAGTGTACAAAACATCTTACGAAAGCATTGGCACATCCTCAATGGGGCAAAAAAAACACTGGGCACCACCACTTTTTGCTTTTAAGTGGAACACAAGCATACAGAATGAGCTGGTCCATGCCAAGATACCACTTCCAAAGATCCAGAACCAAACTACACTGTGGGGCAATCAAAGACCAGTTGGACACTACCCCTGTGGTGGTTGTGTGGCATGCTCCTTCAAAAGCACAACTAAAGAGGTAGATATAAAAACCAACAAATCATGGGTATTAAAAAACTTCAGCAACTGCAACACCGAGAATGTTATCTATTTGCTTACATGCCCCAGCAATTTGATGTCCGTGGGCATGGCAATGAGAAGGATCAAGGTTCGCATTAACGAACACAGGAGCACCATCAGATGAAAAATAACAAACACAAAATTGACAAGGCATTACTTAGAACACAACTATAAAGACATAGATTTGAGATGGGTAGTACTTGAGGTCATTAGAAGGGCAAGCCCAGATATTCAGAAAATTCTCCATACCAGAGAGCAACGATGGGTATACCGCCTACAAACATGGGATACAGGACTGAACAATGAGATACCTTAGCTGTAGTTGCATTGGGAAATAATGCAACTACAGACATAGGCGTACTGACAGACAATATACCACTGGTTTGCGCACTATCTAGGGCATTATTCCACCTGCCCTATATGCCTATCACATTGTGAATCCTCCCTCAATGTGCATGAGCATAAAAACTAGAGGGTAACACAACTAAACTGAAATGATTTTGATTGCCAGCACCCTCTAATACATTTATGCATCATGTATTTCCCCTTTTTCCTCTGTTTCAATTCACTAAGGTCCCAGCATATACTCTCAACTTTTTCACTGTGGCAACAATTACTACTGCCCTTTCCTGAAAAGGAATCGTAAATCTTGTCTTTTTGACAACATACACGATGTTCAGTAACACGCTCCAAATTCAGGGACATGCTCGCAGAGAACTCAGTACCTCTGACCTGCATTCTCTCTGAAAAGAAGTCCTGAATCTCTTCTTTTCTATCCTTCTTTACAACAATAGCGATATTTGAAGAAACACATGTGGCATTTCCACACCGGCGCGTATCCTGATTAACACAAGAGCACGCTCGCGGAGAGCGCTGAGTATTGGTATTATCACAAGGACAGGTGGTGTTTGCACGTGTATACGTGAGCGGCACCACCCCGCGCTGCTTGCTGACACGCGATCCAGGCGAGGCGAGGCCAGGCTGCATTCTGTATGACACCAGGAAACCACAGGAGCTCAGCCGGTATGCAGGTTTTCCTTTTCTTCTTCTTGCTGACGCAAGGATCGGGCACACATCCCATAGATAACAGGGGCTCCTTTCAGACACCGTAAAACTTTTTAAACAGTAATTACGAGCACAGGTGCATCTAATTTACTACGTTTACTCATTAAGGGCACTATTTAAAGCCTGATTTTTACACTGCTCATTCTACTTCTGAGGTGAGGAGCAGACACATCTAGGATCATGGCGAGAGACACACCTTGATGTAGTAAGAGCATGAATGACAGTATGAATGTGCACGTGTAGAATACCTTTCCATTTCCCCACCTGGAAAAGTTTGGATGATAGAAGCTGACTTGTTGTGTGTTTCTATTTCTTCCAGAGTTTGAGTACAGGGGTTTCTCCTTCACTCCCCTCCGATGGGTAAGCTTGTGGGCTGGTCTCACATTCATTTTAATAAAACTGTGTGTGTTTCACATTTGCAGTGACATGTGTGACACACAAATAGCCACTATATTTATTAGTGATGAATGAGGGTCATTTACTCTCTCTGGCCGAATGATTTGATGGCAATCTCTCTTCTCCATTATATTTACAGGTTTCAGGAATTCATCTTAGGTAGAGTGTGACACAGGTCAACCTACCCAGTGGTAACTTCATGCTAATAGTTTTTATAGAGCGATGGCTGCCTATGAAGAAGCATGACACTAGGTGGTGTGTGAGGACAGTCCTTCACTTTTTGTGAGATGCCAGCACTTTCACTTAGTATCTACTAAGTTTCGGTCATTCTAACTTGGAGCAGCTTCGTTTGTGCATTCAAGCATTAGAAAAGCAAATGGCATTGTTGAACTCTTTATGCTGCTCTTCGAGCTTACCTCTGTGGAAGAGGTGTGGCGCAGCGTCCAGGGTGCCTGACTCTGGACCACAGGGTTCACGGTTCTATCCCTGGTGCCGGTGGTAGGTTAGCCCAGCACCATGTGACTCTGGGCAATAGCTCGCTTAATCTTCCTGACGGCCCCCAGCGCCGAGACACCTCCCCGGAGGTAGCTGTCTGCTTTACAAATGCTGGTATTTCATTTCAGTCGATTTCTCATTCAACAACAGGCAACAGTACTGTCGCCCTGACATTCGGGAGAGCCATGATGACCAAGTTACCACAATGGACCAACGGAATATCTACAACAGCTGGTGAACTTTGTCAAACAAACTTGTGCAGTGAGCAAAAGATGAAAGTATATGCTAACAAGCTGCGATGTGCCAAGAACACTATTTTCAATGATGTAGTATGGTGTGACAACAGAGAAAATGCAAATCTGATGCTCCGTTTGATGCTGAACCCTTCAAAGTTGTGATTAGTACAGGACACATGGTGACTGCTCACCTTCCTTGAAAGTCCATTGTGGGAGATTCTTTGCACTTCAGGAATCTTCCTCATCATTCAGCAGTTCCTTATGTCAGAGATGAGACTGGTTCAATTAAGACTGTAGAGAGCCCCCTGGCTGCATCTGTTCCTACATCACCAGTGCCAGTTATGGAAGCTTCTCTTCTCTCTTCACAGCCACAGAGGACATGATCTGGACATTTGGTTAGAGCTCCATGACACCTTAGAGAAGATAATGCATATATATATATATATATTACCTACTGGCGGTCGCCAGTAGGTAGTTATAGTTAGGACCTATTTTCCATAGGAAATCCACAACATTCTATTCCCAATAAGTCTGGCGCCGGTTGATGAATCTTTGCAAAATTTTCCAAACTTTTGGCCAACTCCGGTCCGCTCCTATCCTGAAAGTTTCGTGGTGATTTGTCAAGCGGGGGCCGAGAAAAAAGGGGATCCCAAAACGCGTTTTCCCTCCATGCAATTTCCCATAGGACCTGTTGACGCAGCTACAGCCTGAACTGCTGAACGGAATTACACCAAATTTGGCAAAGAGGTAGTCCTCAGTTCAGACTCGTGCCTTTTGCATAAATGGTGTAAATCTGTTCAGTAGTTCCTGAGAAAATTAGACTAAAAAAAATATATATCTATGGCCTCGGAGGAGCCGCGCACCCTATGCACATCCTAAGCGCACCCTCCCGAACCGAGCACACACCCTCCCGATCACGCGCTGAATGCTAATTTGCTGTCAAGTGTCTGTCTACATTCGAAACCAGGAACTGTTGGCAGCCATTGTGTGCCTCGGTAGAAGCGAGGCTGAAGAAGTAAGGGGAATAAGTGTTTAAAACATATAAGGGGGCAGGATAGAAATACTCTGACCCTCTAGTGTTGCTTAGGGGGTCCCAGAAGGACTCTCTGGGGCACCCTTTAAAAAAAAAAGAAAATCTGCGAAATGCGCGCACGGTGCGCGGATCCGGCCGGAATAAAAAAAAACCCCGAAGCGCGGGCTTCCGCGCTTCCTTAATAATTAGCCCCCGGTGGGCCAAATCCCGGGGGCAAAATGTTGGCAAATTAATAGGGGGAGGGGGGCTGCGTGGCCCCCCTGCTGGAGCCCTCGAGGGCCCTGGGGACCGCCACCCCCCAGGGCCGGCTCCTACAGTGTCCTGGGGTGCCCACCCCAGGACACTGTTGTTTGCTATGAGAGGGCAGGAGTCTCCCGCCCTCCCATAGCAAACTTCGTTAGGATTTTGAAAGAGAGAGCAGTATGCACTATGCATGTAGTGCTTTAACCATCGTCACACTTGTGCTTCAGGGCTATAGTTTCTTAGTCAGTTTTTATATAAAATGTGTTTTTACAGTAATAGAATTGTATAAATTTGAAAGTTATTAATATAATTTTATTTGTGATTCTTTTTTACAGATACTGTTTTTCAACGTTAAAATAGAGAAATCATGCCAGAAAAAAAAAGAAAAAGAAAAGAACAGAGACAGGAGAATTACTTGAAGAAACATCAACCAGAAGTATTGAATGTACAAGATAATGTAGCTAAAAAGAAAAAATCTTCTGGTAAGATCACAAAGCAATTTATTAAAAATGTGTGTAGGAGCAAATAGAATGTACAGAATGTTGAAACCACTGACAATGCTTCAACTAGAAAAAAAATTCAAAATAAGATGAGAAGCAAAAAAGCAAATGTTCAGTCAAAGGAGACAAAGTATGCTAAAAGAAGGCAAAATCAGTATAAGGAATTACGCAAAAAAATATTTTACAAGAGAGTAGTACATAATTTGCTGAAAGATGTGAAGAAATATAAAAAGAGAGCTCTATTTTATAAAAAGACGAGGCATATTGAAAACATTGTTGAAAAGGCTTTTGAAGTAAAAAGGAAACTATTCATTTTAGTATTAAACATAATTCGTGGACCTTCTAACAAACTTGCCTCTGCCGTTTTGGATTCCTGAGGACACTCTGTGAAACTTTGTCCACGCCTCGCGGAACCCGCTGCGCGGGTCCCGCTTTGCAGAGGGGCGCTTTCCTGGGCTGAAGCTGCTGCGGGGGTACACCAGGGGCCGAGGGCTGCGAGCAAGAGGGCTGGGACTCCATTTCCCAGGAGCCCCAGCAACCCGCGCCCGCTCCACCTGGGCTGCTCTCCCTCCCCGCCCCGCCCCCAACGACCAGGTGAATTAAATACCGGCTTGCCCTGCAGTTCGTGGGACCTTCTAACAAACTTGCCTCTGCTGTTTTGGATTCCTGAGGACACTCTGTGAAACTTTGTCCACGCCTCGCGGAACCCGCTGCGCGGGTCCCGCTTCGCAGAGGGGCGCTTTCCTGGGCTGAAGCTGCTGCGGGGGTACACCAGGGGCCGAGGGCTGCGAGCAAGAGGGCTGGGACTCCATTTCCCAGGAGCCCCAGCAACCCGCGCCCGCTCCACCTGGGCTGCTCTCCCTCCCCGCCCCGCCCCCAACGACCAGGTGAATTAAATACCGGCTTGCCCTGCAGTTCGTGGGACCTTCTAACAAACTTGCCTCTGCCGTTTTGGATTCCTGAGGACACTCTGTGAAACTTTGTCCACGCCTCGCGGAACCCGCTGCGCGGGTCTCGCTTCGCAGAGGGGCGCTTTCCTGGGCTGAAGCTGCTGCGGGGGTACACCAGGGGCCAAGGGCTGCGAGCAAGAGGGCTGGGACTCCATTTCCCAGGAGCCCCAGCAACCCGCGCCCGCTCCACCTGGGCTGCTCTCCCTCCCCGCCCCGCCCCCAACGACCAGCCCACCTCCACCACAGCTATAAACTAACGCGTGAGTACCGCTGCGCGGGAGCGCGCGGGAGCTCACCGGGAGAAGCCCGGGACAAGGGCGGGACCGTCTGTGGCCGTCAGGGGCCAAAGGAGGCCGGGCTGGGCCATACCCCTTATCCTTTCCACCCAAACTCTGGTTGAACTCTGCTTGTGCATAAGGTGATGCCCTCACCTGCAGCACGTGAAACTCCAGCAAGGGAGGGGGGTAGCAATACTGGGACGCTGGACAATTACTTCAAACCCGCCAAAGGAGATGGGGGCAAAGAAAACTCCCTAGAGAGACGTAGGGCGGACCGTCGGCGATCCATCGAATCAATGAAGAGTAGACCCCTGACTGAAATTATCCCGTATCCTATCTCTCAAGAGGAGGGTACTCCCCCCAATAGCTTGAATCCGACGACCCTTGAGGACTTCCCCCTCTTACTTCGGGAAATCCCAAGCATCCCTGGCATGCTGCCTGAAAAAGTCGCAGACACAACTCCACTCTTGTCATCTGACACTCCAGTTAACCTGGTTATCCAATCTCCCCCCTCGAATATAAATAAGAATTCGATTACTAGATAAACCAATCCATTTAATGAAGGCCAAAAGTAGGAGGAAAAGAGTAATTAATAGAAAAAAAAATTGTGATGTTTTTTTGGGAGAATGGAAACACAGTTCCAGTTCAGAGCCTTTCTTTAATGAAGAGAGTTATTTACAGAGCAAAAAATTACTGTATGCAGTTGACACCAGTGGTAGAGGTTATGAAGTTAGAGATGGATGTCCAATTGAGAAAGAGAAAATGGTTGAAAGAAATTCAGAAGAAGTGATAGCTGATGAATTTCTAGGGAGACGTCCTAAACACCCTGTGTACACTTGGGATTGCAGTAGTATTTGTAGTGTACGACAGGAATCTATTGATAAATTCTGTAGTTTTTTATGAGCATATAGTAAAGAAAGTGTTAAACAAAAGATTAAGGTGTTGCAAGGACTAGACCCTTGAAGTGTGAGAAAGAATACTGGTTTGCAAGGTCATTCTCTGGCTTGTCTTTCTAGGAAAGTTTGTCAAAGTGTTTTTCACCATTTCAGGATGCTGGCAGTACATCATACTCAAACGCGGAAGTTAGTGAGAAGATTGTATTATGCGAAAAGTCCAGCACTAAAGTTAAATGAGTTGAACAGTGCTCTTTTGCGTGGCTCAGTATCAGATGTGAAAAAGGTTAGTGATGATATTGAGTTTTGTTACTTTGGTCCTCAGCAAGAGAGTACAGAAACTGACACATTAGTAGAACAAAATGTTGAAGACAATGTAGAACCCGTAATTCCAAAAAATTTTGAGGATGAAATTACAAAGTTTAAGGTAATTTCAGGTGAAAGACCAAATGTTTCTTGTATTTGTTGTCGGCGAAGTCACTATAGAAATCAGACTAGGGGTGTCAATCTGTATTTAAAAAGTGAAATAGAAGATAATGATAAGTGGATGGAATTTGCAACTTATTTGTTGGTAGAGGATTGTTTTGATTTGGGATCTGAGCAGCGTATTTGCAAATATTGTTATAACAAATTAGATGAGAATAAAATGCCTGCTAGAGCTGTTCATAATAATCTAGAGTTGGTTACTATTCCTCCAGAGCTGATAGATTTAAATACGTATGAGTCTATTCTCATTCAATGTGTTCACCCATTTCAGGCTATTGTTCGTATGAAGCCTAAAACAGGTAAATTACCTCCATCAGAGTTGCAAAGAGGATTGAAAGGAAGAGTTGTGTATTTACCGCTAGATTTAGGGAAAAATATTGAAACTATTGGTGTAGACCATGCAGAAAATGAGCCACTAGTCATTCTAGTTAATGGTGTTTCTACTAAGAATAAGAAAATCTGGCAAGAGTTAGTGGATGTTAGAAAAGTGCAAAAGGCATCATTGTATCTGTTAAAAAATAATGAGTACTATAGAAATGTGTTTGTAGGAGTAAAATAAATAGATTTACCAGAAGATACTGAAACATTAAGTGGACAAATAGAAAAAGTGGACATGTCCAGATGTGAAGAAATCTATGAACATTACAGTGTACATCACCTTCATTCCAAAGAGGTGATGGGGAATACGATTGAGTTGTTCCAAATAAAAAAAGCAACAGGAAGTCCCATGAGTGTATGGGAAGAGAGCTTGAAAGCTCGTTGTTTCCCGCAGTTGTTTCCAACAGGAAAAGGTGGACGATATGATGAACGTCCTGTTAAGATTCCTGCATCTGAATGTCAGACAACAAGATTATATGCAGAAGATCCAAGATTTCGACAATGTATCCCTTATAGGTTTCATCTTCTGTTTGAAAGTAACTTGTCTGGACTTTCATATGCAGTAAATCACATTTTAAAAACTGGAATGCATCTGCAAAATGTAACTGCATAGGATTTTATGGATAAAGTGCATCAGAGAGATGATCATTTAGAATCTCAGTTGATTAATCTGATGGCATGTCAGCGTGGGACTAATGAATATTGGTACCGTCGTCATGGAGAACTGAAATGTATGCTACGGAACTTGGGACCTCCTACATGGTTTGTTACACTAAGCTGTGCTGAGTATGCTTGGGATGATTTACTTGAATTTCTTCGAGAGGCAAATTTCAATATAAAAAATATTGAATACAAGACACCTGGAGAGTTGTGCTCTTTGGATCCTGCTAATGTATGCAGATATTTCAATCATAGATTTGAAGCAATGATGTCTTTCATCTGCAATAACAAGAATGCTCCTCTTGGAGAAGTTGTGGATTTCTTTTGGAGAAAGGAGTATCAAGCAAGAGGTGCTCCTCATATACATATGTTGTTCTGGATCAAGGACGCCCCCAAATTTGGAACAGATTCAGATGAAACTGTTTTGTCTTTCATTGAAGATTATGCCACATGTGCTGTACCCAATAGCAGAGAACATAAAAACTTAAAACAACAAGTCTTACGATTCCAAAGCCATCGATGCGGAAAATACTGTTGACGAAAGTACAAGTCAAAGGATAAGTTCGATACCAAATGTCATTTCGAATTTCTATGTCCTGTATTATCCAAAGGAAGAGTGAACAGTTTTATGTCAGCTATGCGACATACCATCACAAGAAAGTCTCCTACAACTTAAGAAGAAGCGAAGAATCAAAATACATAAATGACTACAATCCAGTTATTTTATCCATGTGGAACGCTAACATGGATATTCAGTATGTTGCGGACAATTCCATTGCTGTTGCTCGATATGTAACATCCTACATTACTAAATCAGAAAAGACGAAATTGAAAGAAACGTGGGAAGAGATTTCTCACGAGAAGACTCTTAGTAAGAAATTATACAGTTTCCGTTTGGAGATGTTATCGCATCGTGAAATTGGAGTATATGAATGTTCAGATCGGTTATCATCTGCAAGTCTATATTCCAAAAGTAGAAGAATCATTTCGGTGAGTCTAGGTCTTGCAGGAATGCGAAATCGGGTACTGAAATCTGTTCAAGAAATTGAATATTTAGCAGAAAAAGAACCAGAATGTACAGATATTTTGAAAACGAATATGTTGGACACATATTACCCAAACAGAAGTCATCATCTTGAGAATATGTGTCTCTATGAAGTGCTGCAAAACTACACTTTTAAACGGGATACTACAGAGAACATCAATGATGGAAAATATGCAGTGATTGGTTCCGAAGGAAAGGAAATGTAATTAACTACAGGAAACTGAGTTGCGACACTGCTGATAAAAGGGAATTTTACTATTTAGCCCTTTTGCAAATGTTCAAAGCATGGCGTTCAGAACTGGAATTACTTGGAGATTTTCAGAGCTATGAAGATTCATTTAATGCTTGTAAAGATAGCATACAATGCAGTGCTTTTGCAAATTATGTGAAAATGTTGAATGATGAAATTGATCAAGAAGCTACAATTGCAGCTGAGATTGCTAGAGACAGTTCTCAAGACAGTCATAGTTCTGCTGCACTGAGTCAAGATCCACTTGGCTAAATATAAAGATGTATGCTGTTCCTAAAGGGTGTGATAAGACAAAGAAGGCCTACACTGATCTATAAGTCAGTGAAGTCAGGAGAAACTTCCTCCTTTAGGAAAAAGACCCTCACACATCCAGCCAGCTAGATGTCATGCTTCATCATCAGGTCTGCTCCGAATCGGGGCGGCGCTGCAATCCCCGATCGGCGCCCTTATCGGCGCCTTTTGATGGAGATCTTTTTTCCTTTAAGCCGGTTGGTGTAATGCGGGTGAGGGCCCTAAGTGTAGTGTGTTCTAATGAAACTTTAAAACAAGTAGTCGGGGCCCAAAATAACAAAAGTTTAATGAGCAGGGTCCCACTCTTGACTAAAACCAAAAAGAAGCGCCTCCCTGCAGTAAGGTAGTTAGGTTGGCGCTAAAAGAGGTCAACATGTTTCTTGCTATGGTTAGTTAAACCGCAATTCATCAGGACCAAACAAAAAAAGTTCACACACTTACTGGTAGTGATAGCACCTATTTAGCACTTACCACTCTTACAGCACCCTAATAAGTGGTTACTTTTGTACGAAAGCACAACAAGCAGAATTGTTTTCTTTTCTCCTCATTTTTAAATCTTCAAAGCATGCTAAAATGTTCAGCATACATTGAAGGAGAAAAATGCGTTTTCTGATTGTTTTTGTGCAGGAAGGTCTGTCTTTCTGCACAAAAACAAACAGCACATGACACAGATATCCTTGCACTATGGTGCAAGGGTGCCTATGTCACCACATGGCTGCAATTTAAGCAGCCGTGCAGAGAGAAGCATAGATTTACAACATATTTATGTACATATGTTGCATCCCTGTGCTTCGGAAGTACTACAGCACACTGCAGTTAAAGAGGTTACTGTGTGATGCTGCAGCACTTCCTCATAGTTCTGCACTTATACATTCACCATACGCTATTAATGCATTCATTCAGTCAAATACATACTACACATACATTCATCTAAACTTTCACACACTTACAAACAAATATAGCTTTTTTTTAAACCAGGAAAGTTAGTTCTTACAAGAACTCTATTTTTTCTTCCTTTTTGTTTTTTGTTTTTTTTGTACTTTTTGGAACAATTTTGTTATTTTTTAGTTTTTATTCAAAAGGAAAAAAAGACAACAGGAGGAACAAAACAGTCAACTTCTGCAACAAAAAAAATAAACACAAGTTTAGTACTTGTGGTTTTGCTGCGCACGGCAGATAAGTTCAATTGACTGCTCGCCATAACATAGCAGTTTGTTGCATTTAATGCAACTAATTGTTAGTGTTCCAAATTCTGGACGTATGTCTGGGTGAGTGGTCGATGGTGATGCTGCAGAAGTGCTTGCCACTGCTGGCTGAGGCTGCTGTCGGAGTCTTCTGCATTCCTGCTTGGCCAGGTTCACGGGATGCAGAGTTTTCAGGTGTTTTAACATACTTGCAGTCCCACAAGAGAATTTTTTAGATGGATCCCCTCTGGAAAGCACTCTTTGACATATTTTACATGTCACTTTAGTTGAATTAGTTTTATGTTGTCCTTCTGGGAAGGAAAAAAAATTCCACACCACAGAGGTGTATCTTTCTGGACGTGGAGGATCGACAACAAATTCCTCATTGGATGAATGGTCTGAATTTGATGGTGGCTGCTGTCCAGAAGCCTTTGTCTTCAGATAATGAAAAATTGCAGCTGTGGAAATCTTCCCCATAGAGTTTCTTCTAGTTCTAAGGTGTGAGATGTTCCTCCAAAGAAGCTCAAAGAAGAATGATTGAAATGGGTGGAGTCTTTCAATAGTTAGAATAGGAAGTGTAATGAACCAATCAAATCTCTTTTTCTCAAGTCACATGGGATCTGTGCACCGTGCGCATAGGCGGCTCGCACCGAGCGCGAATCCGCAAAATTGCATTTAAAAGGAATATAGGATCAGAAGTAAAAATATATTAATTTTATGAGTTGTTTAGATTATGTCTTCAATTAATATTCACATGAAATACATATATATATGTTTTTTGACATTTAAAATATTTTGCGCAATTCGCGCACCCATCGCATCAAACACGCATATGACGTTTCGTACGTGTCGCGTATGGGCTTGGAGTTGCGTACTGGTCGCATAGCAATCGCGCATGAAAATACATACCCATCACATACCGTACGCGGATCCTACACTACAATTGTAAAATGGTGACTATGTTTCGCACAGGGATCGAGAAAGGTGCGCATAGGGTGCGCGAATACCCAAAAAAATGTTTACAAAAAAAACAAAAGTATTACAAATATAGCTTCAAAATTTTTAAACAAATAGTAAAAATAATTAGCAATTAAAAAAGAAATCATTAAAAAAATTATATTTTTTAATTTTTAAAAGAATTAATTGCAAAAAAAACTATAAAGAATGGTGAAAAACATTTAAAAAAAACATAATTAAAGGAATTGACACACTGAAATATAAAGATTTAGAAATCCTAAGAAAATCATTAAACATTATTGCTTTAGATGCGAAAATAGAAATGTGGCAGTGGTTTATCAGAACATAGCCAGCGCCTCTGTCATATTTATCACAGTCAGCACAGGATTAAAGTATAATACAGCGTGCTCAATGCAGATATCATGCCACCCACAATATCATTTAATGCGGGATATTAAATTCCACGCATACAACATAGAAACAATCAAGAAGCAGAGCACTGCATGTCTGTAAGTCAAAATCGCAGACCCACAGTTGAAAGTCTTATTTATCAAACAGATAAAAGTCCTTAAATCATAGTCCTGATCATAAGTTGATGAATTGGACAAATTGTTGACACCTTGATATATAAACCAAGCAGCCCAGTTGGACAAAATGTTGACACGTAGGTATAAGAACCAAACAGCCGACACGTGTTTCGTCGCTTAAAGCAACTTTTTCAAGGCTCAAACACTAGAAACCAAACGACATTCAACAACTCGACTCGATCTGAAGTGTTGTTGAAGAACCCATAATAAGTCTCCACGAATAACTCCGTATTTCCCGGCAACAGTAGAAGCCGAAAAAATACTCACACGTCTAAACTAAGTCCGGGCACAAGTAAACGCCCTCCGGGATGCTGATAACATCCCTCGACACTCGAGAACAGTATAACACACTGGCCGTAAGTGAGAATCAAAAATCAGGGATGTCATTTGAGATGCCATCAGTGATGTCATCAGTGATGTCACTGACCATGTCATGAGTGATGTAATATGTGACGTCATCAGCAGTGCATTGCGGGGGCGCGAGTTATAGTTAGCTGAACTAACTATAACGGGGGAATTTCTAGGGTTTTGTACGAGGGAAATATCCAGCTAACTATAACACCCCTGAAACCTATGGTTTTTTCAGTGAAAATATATGTATATACATACATACATCTATATGTGTGTGTGTGTATGCTGTTAAAAAAGGTTTTCTGTTTCTCTTCTATCTTTGGTGCTGTGTGATAAATCTACCTATAATTTTACGAAAATTAGGCTCAGCACTGCAAGATTCATCCAGATATGTCCAAGCAGTTGGGCAAAAAAGTTAAAAAAAATAGCATTTCCCATTTTAATTCCCAGATAAAATTGTATATCTGCTACGGAAACAGTGCTGAACAGAGTTACAGCAAACTTTACATGAAAGTAAAACTTTACTCAGAAGAGTGGTTTTGGTTTGTACAGTGCAAATATGGTCAGTGATTTTTTAGAAACTTGAGTTACAAAAATGTGTTGGATGGGGATCGACTTTGAAAGGTTAAAATTAGAGCTAAGTTGGCAGTTGAAAAGGTGTTTTTTGATTTTTTGCCAGACCCTCAACAGGCTCAAATTTTCGAATTTTTGTAGTTCTATGGAGAGGGCACAGTACAATGGGAGATTCAAAAATATGAATATATTGTTGCATTTTTTTGATGAATTCACATTAAATTTAGCAGATGTTTCTTAACTTTAGTCATCAACATTGCATTTGGGATTTTTAGTTATGGTTTTCATAACATGTGTGTGAACAATGGTTTGCGGAGCTGCCTCACAGATTGCCTGTAAAAATGAATTTACATAGGGAGGCAACTTTCCTAATAATCAGAATGCATCTGCAATGTGATTTTACCTTATTGCACAAATATCCATTGACTCCTGGATTTGGTTACATACATTTTGTTAAAACAAATACCAATAAAAATCTAATGTCATAAAACATAGATGCAGATATGCAGAGTATAATATATACATTGGTGGAAGGACATCATGGCCCACTCTAGGACTTTCTTCTCATGGGTTAATACTCCTCCCTCACTCAGGAATGGTAATAAATAGCATGTTATACTATACACAGCTACATATATGTGTATTACTTACACATAATCACATATACATATACACACACACACACACACACACATTTATATACAGCCCTTAATTTGTGAAAGATTAAGTGATGGTACCAAAGTTGTGCTCAGAAGCCAGTGGCCTGTGTCTCTTGGCTTTGTCAAAGGGTGATCACAACATTAAAAAAAACTCAAGCCTATTGGCTTTCTCAAGAAGCAACAATATTTGTATACAAGACATGCCTATTGACTTTCTCAAGGAGTCACCATATAAACATGAAAGCAAGCCTTTTAATTTTTTCAATGATATACAATATTTTAGAGTGCTTTTTTACTCCCCTCAGGCCACATAATGGAGCCATAACATCAACCACCAGGGAGCCCTGCAATCCTTACCTGACAACCAAAAGCTCAACCTCAGTTAATGCTCAGAAACGCCATCAACTTTTCCTGGGGTAACTTTGTATATACCCCTGGAAACAGAGTACTTTTAATAAATGATTTATGGTGGTTTGCTGGTCTCCCAGCAGCCCCTGCACCCAAAGCAGGAAATATCAAGCAAATTAACCCACAAAGGGCATTATGCGATGCTCCTGAGGGGAACAGTGAATTATAAATTAAACCCTTCAGCCAATCAGAGAGGCTTCAATTTTTCGATATCAACTCATCAGTCTTGATATAGATTGATGTTGAACCATAATTCTCCAAAAATACTGAACAGAATTACACCAAATGACAAAAAGCCCAATTTTGGGATAAAGATTTAGCTTTATGCCAAATGTGTTGTAATTAGGTTCTACTGTTTTGGGACCCCTCTTTTCTTCTTGTGTATTTATGTATATATGTATATATATATGGGATAAAGTACACCCTGCTGTACATTATAAGGATATTGCAAGCCACCACGGATGTCTATGACCATATAGAGGAACAAGGTTGAAAGTGGAGTTACTTTATAAGCTTATAGAATGCTAAAGTAACTTGCAATATCCACATCATATATGGTTGGGGGTACTTTATTCCTTATAAGACATGGTCACATCATCACCTTTCCCACAAAACACTTACATTCTTGGTGTGTATCGCTTTCCATGCAGGTCAGTATTTATTTAAAAGAAGGAGCAGTAGCTCAGAATATATAGAAACATTCAGAAAGGAGGAGTGCAAAAAATAACCATATTGCCATATATTTCTCCTTTCTGCTTCTCACTGTACAGCTAGAAAAACAGAGCAGAAGAAAGAAAAGGAACATTTAATTTTGTTCCTTAAACAACTGCTTTAATTTTGTTTCATGACCTGACCTGCCTTAGTTCGCACTTGGCTGCTGGCTCTGGTAGCAGGCATTGTGACGTCAGTTATTACAGTTGAGTGGCTACGTCATTTCTTTATAATAGGTGACTGGCTACATCGCAAGTTGCCTATTGTGATGAACTTTCATGAAACTTTCCAAAACACTTCTGAATTACCTCATCAAAAGACTCAGGGATAACATGACACCTAGCACTTGTAGGGAGTTATGGAAAAATAACAAAATGGCGGTGGGGCCGGCTGTGTTAACACAAAACGGAGGGGCTGTGTGGCTCTCCTACTCAAACCTCTTCAAGGCCCTGGGGACTCAATGCCTCTGGGCCAAATTATGAGGATATGGGAGGGAGACACACAATCCCCCTCCTTGGGCTGCTCATGGCCCCAGGGGCCCAATCCCCTGGGGCCTGGCTCAATTTCAATGAGGAATGGGGGAGGGGGAACGCAGCCCCCTCTTCCTGGGCTTATCACGACACTCGGAGGTCCTGTGCATTTTCAAAGGGGAGGGGGTCAATTTAAAATGAAAGGGGAGGAGGATGTGTGGTCCCCTCCACTGAAAAAATGTAAGCCCCTGGAGAATAGGGTCTCCGGAGCCATAAAGGCTTGGGGACGGGGACCATTTTTCCTCCTCCTCTTCAAAAAGAAAGACCCTATGTAAGGGGGTCACTGGGGCCATACATTTGTGGGGAGGGAGACCGAGCATCCCCCAATTAATATTTCAAAAAGGGTGTCCCAAGTGGGCACCAGGACATCTACTACAATTTGTGAAAAATAAATGAGCAGCTCCTTTACTGCTCCTTGACAAAGCGCCCCATAAAGCCCTTTGAGGGTTTTTTGTTTATGATTTTTTTTAACTTGGTTGTGCCCATAGAACAAGGAGGGGCACCACATGTAAATGTTGTTAGGGGATGCAGGAATTCCTTCAGCCCCCAGCAATATTAAGGAAAAACAGTGAGTCTCCTGGGTCATTAAATCCATGACTCAAGGAGAACTTACCATATTTTTAAAGCACTCCTAGCTGGAGCTCTATGCTCTTCGGCTGGAGTGAAATTCCCTCTTGTGGTTATTTTTATAATTTTAGCATTTTCTGGGCTAAACAAAAGTTAAAAGAAAGACTCAGAAACATGTTTTTTTTTAATAACATGTCTCCGAGTTTTTTTTTTAACATTTCTCTCCACACAATGCAATAATACAAATGTTAAAAGAAAAACTCAAAGACATTTTTTTATCAAAACTGTATTAAACTTGTTTTATAACAATCACTATTTTTAAACATTGCATTGTGTAAATTACTTAAAGATATATTACCCCTTGATAAATCTAACAAGGCCACATTTTATATTTTGGTGTTGTGACTCTTTGACAAAGTTAGTTAGTCTGACTGAGTTTGGCCAGGTCCTGCAAGACCAATCACACATGCTTATCTTCGAGGGGTTAGAAGCAAGGCCTGGCAACAGGCAGTGCGCAGCAGGTTATTGGCTTTACGTATGGTAATAAAATATTAGTTTATGTTAAAAGAAAACTAGAAATTCACTGAAAAAAATAAAGGTGGGGCCCAAGACTCATTTACTTTAGGGCATGAGTTCTAGTTACCTGAGATAAGTATTACTGGTGAATTACAGTATTTTTTTGTTTGTTTAAAATGTTACGTTGTCACTGATATTATCACCTAACTATAACATCACCTTAACTCTTGTTTTTTTCAGTGAATAAAATATATATATTCACTCAGTCACACATCCGTAATGTTTTTAAGTGTGTTTATTTTTGATCACAGATATAAGCCCTTTTGTAGAAGCGCTATTTATAACTAGGCCTGGGAGTCATTTTAAATATGCTGGAATAATTGGAGTAATTTCTGTAATTCTGTGTTACTCTTTGACACAGTATTGCCTAAAATAACAAGATTACGCCTGCTTGTGTACTTAGGAGTAATTTGAAGGAAAAAATCATACCGTGAGAGCACATTTAGTGACTGTAAGTGGCTGCTCATGCTGTTGTTCGAGTTCGGTTGTATTTAGTGTTGTTTTCTTAGTGCAAAATGCATCATCGCATCCATTCTGGACACAAGGGTGCATTGTGCACAAAGAAACTCGCACAAAATGTAGAATTACCCTTCTCAGGTAATTCCATATAATCTCGTTGAATATTGAGTTAATTATGCATGATTACGCTACACAGAATTACACGAGTTTTGCTCCCCCCATGTAAATACCCACTAAATCGTTCCATGTGTCTCTCCTATACAATCACATTGAGGGGTTGGTAGTATTAACATACACCAATGTCTAAAGGTCACTATGAAATCAGCATGGAGGTACCGGCTTTCTTGGTCATAGGGCCTTAGTGCGACTACAGTGGTCCATTGGACCACCGTAGTCACGGTCCAACGACCACAGCACTGCAGGACCGCCCACAGTATTACAACTGTGGTGGTCAGACCACCACCAGATTACAGGCACCACTGAGATCAAGGATCCTGCTGGGACGGCGGTCTTACCATGGGAAAAATTTGCTGGTGGTGCAGCAGCCGCCACCGCCGAGCATATTTTAAGTTGGCTCACAGCCACCCTTTTAATGGTGGTGCAACAGCCATGAAAAAGATGGTGGCGAGGCAACAAAGAGGGCCCTAACAAGGCCCCCTGCCACTCCAGGGCCTAAGGGTGAAATCAGGGGGGCACCTGTTGTGCCCCACTGTATTTATGCACCGCCAGTTCCTGTTCGGTGTGGCATGGACCCCATGTGACGGCACTGTCAAGGCGGTGGTCTGCATGTAAGGCTCTCCAATGAGCCTTACATACTGCCACCTTGCCACCACCTGCCATAGATTACAATCGTAATCCTGCAGGCGGTGTGGGCACAGCCTTGGTGGTTCTCCTGTGGGGCACTGGAGTGGCGGCCCGCGGGAGGACCATCAAAGTCATAATAAGGCCTTAATTAACAACACTTCATCATAAATCGAAACCAAAGACCAGTATATTTTAAGCCACGAGCTCCCATCCAGTACGTTATGGAATAGTACTTCCATATAATAAGTTCTTCAAGCTATGGAAAAAATAATGTTTAGATGATGTTTTTGAGGACAAAGGAGAGAAGGAAATTTCAACAAAGAGATATAACAGAAATCTCATAACAGAGGGCTTGCTATGTCCTTGTATTCCTGTTTTGTTTCAAGAAAGACAAGAAAACTATTGGCATTGGAATAGGGGTTAAAAAAAGAGAACAAAAACATGAAAGACAACAATATTGGACTGATAATAACGTATGCTAAAGAAGCAGCGGAAATTAGTAATATTCTAAGAAAGCTGTGGTGATGTGAGGCTGGAAGAACTAGATGATGTCATTTAAGTCATATTTATGGGGAAGATCTTTTGTGTTTAAGACCGATCATCGTCCCCTAGTTGACATCTTATCTGGCAAGAAAATAAAGCGTACCACTGCTCGCTTAGCCAGGTTATCTGCAAAACTTTTAGAATACACTTATAGTGTAGAGTACATTCCAGGGGGAAATAATTGTAGAGAGAAATGCTTGTATAGGCTTTCTATTACTGACATTGTGGAACAGAACTTGGAGACTGAAGTTGAGGAGTGTTTTGTATTATGTATTAGTCAGGACAGCTTATCTTTACTGAGGAGGATTGGGGAGTCGAGGTGGACAAGAATGTTGTGCTTAGAGAGGTTCTGTCTTTGATCAAGAAAGGTTGGCCCAAGGAGAAGTGTCTTTCATCTGAACTACAGATGTTCTGGAAGATCAGCGATGAGCTATTGGTTGAGGGCGGTAAAATAGTTAGAGGCGATAAGCTTGTACCCCTGTGTGTTACCGTGAGAAGATTGTTTTGGCTGCACCTTCTGGTCATCTTGGTTCGACCATCACCAAGAGAAAGGTTAGAACTGATTTCTGGTGACCTAGGATGGATTCCCAAATTAACGAATTGGTCTAGAAAAGTACGCGTTGCAGTGCCAGTGACAAGGTTTTAGTTTTGGAACGTTAGGTTGAGTCTCCAGTGTTACCGCCTGGAAGAGTTTGGCAGAGGTTAGGAATAGATTTTCTTGGGCCCTTTCATGTTCTATCTGCCAACATGAGATATTTCCTAGTTCTTATTGATCATCTGTCCAGATGGGTTGAGGTAGAGCCAATCAACATCTCTAACTCAAAAAGTTTTAAAATAGCCTTATGGCGCGCCGTAGCGGCATATACCGGCTATTAAAGGCCCGAGCCGAAGGCGAGGGACTTTAACAAGGGACGGAACTTTAATAGCCGGTATAGCCCTGCTATGAAGGGCTATAAGGCTATTAGAACATTCTGCCACTAGAGGGCAGAATATTCTAACAAATAAAACAAAGGCTTCTCGAAGCTCGAGGGGATTTAAATCCCCTCGAGCTCCGAGAGGCCTTTGCAAAACATTGGAATGTTGCTCTGCGGGCCTTTACCGGCCCATTGAAGCAGGGAGCACTCCATTGTCTTCAATGGAGCTCCCAACATTCAAATGTTCTAATAAATTGTTTGAACAACATTTTCCTTAGGGAAGGTTATCCTGAAGAGATTCTAACAGACAACGGCGTCCAATTCATCTTGCAAGAGATTAATTTGTTTCTGCGCTCCTGTGGTATCAAGCATACCAGGACCCCACTTTGCCACCACAAAGCAATGGTAAAAGGTGGGGGAGAAAGGCTTCTTCACGTGTTTACCCATTATGGATGGTAAAGTCTTTCCACCAGGGCTCTGATATGAAATCCATGTGGGAATCTGCTAATAAAAAATCAGCTGAAGCCTGTCTTAAGAGTTGTGAACCAGGTGCCTAGAAAAAAATGCATAAACGTCTTGTCAGGGATTGGGTTAGAATTAAAAATCCTGTCTCTGTCAGAAAAGGTCTTTATAAGTTTTGGTATTCTCAGCAAATTGTAGAAATTCGCAAGAATGCTGTAAAATTGTCTAACAGGAATTGGTGGAGCACTTCCCGTGTTGCTAAAGATCCATAATTTCCCTCCGAAACAGTCGGAGCTATCAAAGGGGTTCTGCGGGAAATGGTGTCAGGAGAAGCACCAGAGCTCATGTTAGACCAAGCAGATAATATGATTATCGTGTCATTTCTGCCTTCCCCTACCTCATATCATTTTAGAATGTGTTTTGTGTTATTAATAAAGTTATTTAACTAAAACTGGAAAGCTAGGAGTTACAATTGCACAGTGAGGTAAAATAGGATAGAGGAGGTTTTGTGACTATTAGCATAGTTTTTTTTCGTTGAAAAGATACCATAATATGTAATATGTGACACTGTTGCTGTGCTCATCCCGTTTCAACTTTCATTGTACAGTGGTAAAAACTTGGAATTTGACTTTTGCACTGTAGGGATACATGGCTCAAACTCTGTTATTAGTACAGGTACTCTGTTAACAGATGATATTATGTCACATTTATTTTCACAAGGAAACACGAAATCTGGAAACAAGTTAATGGTTCCCTCTGAAAGATGGATTTTATCATCATAGTAACAGCCCCCAGACCACTCTGTCAGCTTTACCAATTTAGGGCTACTAGGGTTATGTGGTATAGAGGAACACATTGTGTGGCAACGATTTCTAAATTGTGCATCAAAATAAAAATTAAACAATGCAGTACATTATTTTCATCCATTTGAGCTAGAAACATTTTCTTACAAAATCTGCAAATTATGTTACAAATTATGTGGCAAAAATTAAAATTCCATGATTATGCATTAAACACCTGAAACACACAATTTATTATATAACTCAACTAGTCTTTAACATGACCTTTGTTTTATCAACTCTTTATTCATGAAAAGTAAGTAAACGTCAATACCTTAATTCCTATCAGTGTCAGAACACGGCTTTTTCGTGCTAACTGTTACATAATTTTTTTAATATGTGGGGATGTAGATTGCGGGAAAAAACTACAGATTGCAGGAACTGAATTCAGGCTTTAAAATTCAGCCTTGCCAGGGTGGTCTCGTTTAGCTTGGGAAAGAGGCGTTCGGCCAAGTGCACGCGATGTATTAATGAGCAGTAGTTATGAATGCCTTTCCAAAGTTCAAGCATGGGTAACACGTGCAGATTCGGCCTATTGGGAGACAGCTGCAGACTGTGATTTCAGTGTCAACACATTCTGAACAGATGTGGAAAAGTTGGGAACTAGGGCAAAAGGCAAGCGCGAGCAGGAAGACGTTCAAAGAAAGGTTCCTGGGAATTGTAGTCTCCTGAATAGTTACAAGACTGGCATTTAGCCGTCTGGAATGACTAGTCTGAAGGAATTAGAAATGTATATTCGAAATAGGTAAACCTAAAAAATAAGGGGAGAATGTTACTATCAAAGACTTGGTACTTCGGAGAAAAGAATGGTTTGAAATTACAGCTCTAAGTGACAGTATTTGACTTCTCACTCTAGAATGTGCTTTAAAATGTATTTGTTTCTGGCAAGCCAAAGTAACCTCAGACAACCAAAGGTCTTTGAGAGTGGAGTGCCAAAGGTATATTTATTTTGACTCCAAAAAAGATTTAGGTACGTTATGGGGTCTCACCAAACATAGTAACACAAGAGCAAGAGAGGGTTCAGAGGTAGAACAACACAGGTGCAGAATGCGTGGAAGTCGAAACATGTAGTTGAACATTATAAATACAGTACTATGCTCAGTGAAATAAGCCCTTGCTGCCAACATCTGTATATGACCACTTGGTCAAGTTTAATTGCCTACAATGTCAAGTAGGCTTTCATCCTTTTGAGGTTGGTATATTGAGTATAAATATATGGTACTAGTAACATCTTATTTACAGTGAATGAATAAAATAGGTTTTATGGACCCAGTAGCGGTCCGTCCCCTGCCAAAGTGGGAGGGGTGAGGTGGGCGGACCAGACCTGGCCGGAAGAGGGAGGAGAGAGGTGGGGGGGGTTTGAGTACAAAAAAAATTATATTAAAAATAAAACTTACATTGACGCTGCCGTTGTCTCCAGTGCATCGGTTCTTCCTGCTTCTGCCTCTGGGCACAGGCTCCCAGCCTGCCCTGCGGCCAATCCTGAAGTTGCTCTCACATGATAGCAGCTTCAAGATTGGCCTGAGCATCTGCAACTTGCACTCCCAGGCAGACTGAGAGCCTGTGCCTGCTCTCTTCAGCCCCAGCAACGCAGCTGAGGCTGGAGAGAGCTTCTCTGCCCATGAGGAGTTTTGTTGCCTGAGACGGCCGGCCAAACAACTCATGCGCAGTGAAGGGAGTGCCCAGCACTCCCCCACCAGCAGTGTCATCCCCTGGACCTGCCCCCAAAACTCATCAGAGTCCTGGGGTGGATCTAGCGGATTTAAATAAAACGATAATAAAACGGGTTTAAAACCCGTTTTATTATCGTTTTATTTACTGGTGGTGGCAGAAGGGCAGCGCTCCTCCGCTCTAATGGAGTGGGTGTCGCTGTAATAGACCCGTTGGACATTCAAGCGCTAGCCACAGACCAGCCTAACCAAAAACACCAACGAAACTCAAGCTAACTACATTGGAAGAATCAGGTTTTGAGATTTTTCCAAAAAGTTCCATGGTTTTGAATTTCTCTGAGATAGAGTGGAAGAGACTTCGATTAAACTTTTTCTTAGGTTAAGAAGGTCCTGTGTTAAGAATAGCCTTGCGAGTGAAACAGGGTGCTTTAAAAAGAATTCTTTTGCAGATTAGAAGCTGTTGTGTTTTTTTCACAGGTGGAATGTTACACAACCATGTTTAGGCATGCTTTAAATGAGTCTTACGGCTGTATTTTGAACATTCTTCAGACATTGTTTTTGATACGGGTGAAGCCCTACATACAGGTAGCTGTCATAATCTAATTTATGGGTCGCCAGTTTGTTCCACTATGTGACACGAGACCTGGGGAAACTAGGAAAATCATGTAAAGAATGTGCAGCATTAGAAAGCAGATTGCTGCTTCATTGTTTATGTGCAGTGAGAAAGAAAGCTAGTTATCACTCAAGAAACTTTGATTTCTAACTGACGTAATGAGGACAAGAGGTTATCTGAGCTTTTCCAGCCACCAACAGGAAGAACAAAATTGAGTTTTTTTTACCAAAGAGGAGGACCTTAGGTTCCACCCATTACGATTTAAACAGTTGAAGTCTGTCCAGTTGGCTATGTCAGACATACATCGATGGATTTTTTTCTCGTAGTCTCCTTATTTTGAACCATTGACGCCTCAAGAGCTGGTATCTAAATATTATCTAAATATTAAATAAAGTTGGGCTAAAAAATGAGCCTTATGGGACTCTAAAGCAGATGGAGAAAAGAGAAGAATGAAAGGGCGCACCGGATACAATTTGAATTCTGTCTGTTAAGAATGATCTTAGCTAGTCAAGTTCTAAATTGCCAATGGCAAATTCGGCGAGACGTGCAAGGAGCATGATGTGAGCACCATATCAAAAAGCAGCAGAGAGATCCTACAGGAGGGATGCTGTGAGCCACCTGGATCCAGGACCTCTCGGAGCTTGTTGGACCATACTAGGAGTGCAGATCTAGTGCAACATTGAGGCCTGATATCTGAGTAAGTGAGATCAAAAAATTAGGTGTTTTCTAGGTAGTTTGAAATTTGGGTGTTGATAGCCTTCTCCAGCGTTTTTACCTTAAGAGGCAATAGAGCCATTAGTTGGTAGTCAGAAAGGAGGGATGGATCTCCAGTTTACGTTTTTTTTTAGAAGAGGTGTATTAATACATTTCTTCCACCTGAAGTGAACTTTGCCACTGTTGAGACAAAGCAAAAGACACAATTGATGGACGGAATGCAGAACAAATCAAAGCATTCACCCTGAGTCGAGAGATCTGATTTAAATCCATCATTATTTTGCTCACCATGCCACCCCATTTTAGACCTGGCCATATGCAAATCAGTCTTGATCCTGTGCCTCATGGGAACAGTCCAGCCCGAACTGCCAAGCCAGGTCCTCCCTGGACCAGAAACAAGCATCCTAGGACCGGTTTCAGGGTTTCACCCCTCGTCAGCCAGAATAGCTTGATTCCAGTGGCACAGAGAGCCCGGGACCCACGCCTGGGCATACCCGGCGCACTTAGGGCGAGAAAGCAAAATACACACAATTGATGGACGGAATGCAGAACAAATCAAAACATTCACCCACAGTCGAGAGATCTGGGTTAAATCAATCATTCTTTTGCTCAGCATGCCGCCCCAGTTTAGACCTGGCCATATGCAAATCAGTCTCAAGACCCTGTGCCTCATGGGAACAGTCCAGCCTGGAACTGCCAAGCCAGGCCCTCCCTGGACCAGAAACAAGCATCCTAGGACCGGTTTCGGGGTTTCACCCCTCTTCACTGTTGCGAGAAAGAGCACACGCATTGGTAAGGACAGGAAAAATGCTCCTTAAGGTCAGATGAAGAGTAGTAAGAGGACAGGGATCAACGGGTGAACCTGATCTAACTGCTGTCTGTAATTTGAGGTTCAGCTAGCAGAGTTAATTCATTAAATGTTCTACATTTACTTAAGGATGCTTCAATGTTGTTCATAATAGACTGTTCTTTTAGATGAGATGAGGGGAATTTAGAGTAGATTTTTTCTATTTTGTCTTAAAGACAATGGCCAGATCAGTGCAAAGTGACTGACATGTTGACTAAGGGGGAGAGATAGGTCTATTTTCCAATAACGGGCAGACATGTTTGTTTACAATGGTTCAAAGATCCAAGGTGGTATGTTTTTGATTTAATGAAGGCTGTTGCTGCGATAACTTAAAGTTTGTACTTAAAAATGGCCCACTCTTTGGCTTTTTTATCTTCAGATTTTTAGGCATGCCTCCTTGTAGCTTCAAGCTTTTACAGAGTTTACTAATCTCTCTGTACCATGGAGCAGAGGGTGTGTGACTTTTCCGCAGTTGCTGTGATCCTGTCTAAGGCATTGGTGATTCATTGAACTATTCTCATGCTCTTAAAGAGATGCTCTTCACTAGGCAATGCAGATGTATCCCTGCAGTTGTTGTAATTCACACGTCTCACAAGAGCAATGTGGCAGATGGTGCATCCTAGCTAAGGATAATCACAGCAGTGAAAGAAAAGGGCATTGCTGCATGGTCTCATCAGGTTAGAGAAATTGGATTTTCACAATAATTGTGGTATGATTTGAAAAACTAGTGTCTGCCATATGATCAGCTCTGTACGTGGATGTTTTCACTAGTTGTTGGAACCCTAGTGCAGATAGGGAATCTAATAGTTTGGCAGTTTTCAGGTCATCAGTGTTATCAGTATGAAAGTTGACATCTATTAAGATGGTAAAGTTGTACCTTAGGCTGGAAAGGGGCAGTAAATCAAGGCGCATAAATAGCGAATTGTAGCATTGGCCTTGAGGGAGGAAAGAAAACCTACAGAATGAGGTAGTTTCTCATCCAGTATTAAGCTGCCAAGGGAAGTCTTGTAGATCATAGCCATACCACCTCCATTTTTTCCAACTCAATTGCGTCTAATAATCCTATAATTGGGAGATGCAGCAACTGCAATGTCAAAACCAGAGTACTCAGATAGCAAAACCTCCATTAGCAAAAGTATGTCCGGTTTATGTGCAAAGAAATGGCAACACAAAGGGGCCTATTACGACCACCCCATTACAACCATAGTGGTCGGACCGTCCTAAGACTGCCGACTCTGCTAGGGAACCGCCGCTTCCTGGTGGTGGTGCGGCGGTCCAGAGGCACCTTTGTGCTTGGAGGGACCGATATGGTCCCGCCAAGCAAAGTACGACTTTCATCACCACCACTGTTTTCATGGTGGTCTTTTTTCCAAGAAAACAATGGGCTGAGGAAAGAAAGGGGGCCCTCACACCTTGTGGATGCACTCGGGGGCACAAAATGTGCCCCCCTGTGTGTATGCGCAGAAGTTCCAGCATGGCATGGATTTTTCAGTCCAATGGTGCTGGAACTTCCTTTGACATTTCCATTGCGGTGCCTATTTTATAGGCACCACTGTGGGAATGACAAAGGAAAAGCCCGCCAATTACTTAAAAAGTCATAGTAGGGTGGGCGGTCTCAACGCGGGTGTGGCAGTGCGCGCCGAGGGGCAGTCGTCAAACTCATAATAGGGCCCTCTGAGTTGTATTCTTCTTCTTCTCATTGCATACTACTGCTACTACTACTACTTCTAATAATAATAATAATAATAATAATACTTTTGATCAACACTACCTATTACTATATCTACTTTGAAGAACTGGTTAGGATGACAACATTCAGAAACCAAGGCTAGGTTGTGGAGTAATAATTGCGGAGCACTCTTCTCAAAGACCCACCCAGAAAGTGTACTCTGAAATGTACACTAAGGTGGGGCCTGCTTGAATGCTGAATGGCGTTGTCGATGGTGCAGACCTGAGAATCAGCGAATAATGGCACACCAAAGTGCACTTCCATTACTGCCCAGATAGAAGGAGCATGCAATGACAGAGAACAATGCTGAGTAATCAGCCGAACTCCAAACTGGTAGTGAGGTGGGGCTTTGGACAAGATGAAGGAGTATCTTTTAAAGGTGCAGAATGATGCACTCGCTTTCCAAAATAGAGATTACTAAATAGTTATTTTGCTTATCGCTATTTGGTAATCTCTATTACTAATGTACTAAAGTACAATATGACCCTGATTTCCAAACTAGCAATACCTAGTGGGTATCAAATAGACCGACTTAATAAATATTTATGAGGTAAGTTGCTATTTGTGACCCACAAGGATTCACTGCCATCACAGGGATGGTGGCCTGCAGGGGTCATCAGACCAGCATGTCTGTGATTGATTTTACTTAAAGGAAAACAGGATATGTTTCAAAAGAAATATGAAATGTTTCTTTTTAGTTATTAAGAGTATGCAGGGGACAGTGGAACCACTGCCTAATCTTAAAAAATATGTTTTCAAACATTCTCATAGGGTAATTTATACCAAGGACACCCTTCCCATTTGAGAATGAGTTTCCACCAACTATTAATTGGTAATAAAGTGCAAATGTTTTGCAACCACATTTCGGTCACAAAACATTAGTACTCCTCATTCAGATTCCCTATTTGGAAGGGACAACCTGAACATGCCCTGTGGACATAGCGGTTTTGTTTTTGTCCACAAACCCAAACTGCGATTCGGTAACAAGATAATCCAATTGGGTTGGAACCTGTTTATCTGGTTGAAAGCAGCAGTCCGATATCTCAGCAGGAACGTATTGGAGTGTAACGGACAGTGAGTGTTTATAGGGCTCAAGTCTCAGATGCTGTTTTGGTAGTGGTTACCACTATCTATGACTGGTAAAGTCGCTCTTTCCAAGATGATTGTCCTTGCCCCGCTACTATACTACTTTGCCAACGTCTCAGTATTTCCCAAAAGGCGTTTCTTTGTTGACATAAACTGGGCAATAGGGCATTTGCTCTGAGATAATGTGCATCATACAGTGGCTGTGAACAAACTTCAGTTACCTGGGGTGGGGGTAGAGGGTTGGGGTGCCGACTTTCAAAGCTTACTGCACAGCTTCAATGGGTGGCTAGATGAATATCGGTAAACAATCTTCAAGAAACTAGTACAGGGGCTAGTCTCCTTCATTTATATGTAATATAGCAGTTTCTTCATCCCACCCTTAGGTTACACCATTCGTGGACACTCCATGTGTGGATAGCTTGGAGGTGCTTGGCGAGAGTTCTCCAGGTCACAAAACGTACAATTCCTTATTCTCAAGCCACAGCGCTCCAGGGGCTACGTGGTTCCGTGGGGTACTTAACACATGGACAGTTAACAACCTGGCATGAGCACTTCATTGATACTGTATAGAATTTGTTTCAAGAAGCCAATTTGCTACATTTTCAGCAGTTGTGTCAGGATTACAACATTCCACCAAATCAGTTCCTTCTTCACAGACAGTTACTGGGAATCATCAGGTTACTATGTGGTGTGATTGGCTCAGAACCTCCAACCCATGCATAATACATGCACTACATACCATGGGAGAAGGACAGCACCTTATCATGTGGTTTTGCAGATTGATTAGGGAACATACTGGGGTCCTACTAACTCAACTCCGGCAGGAATGGGAGTAACATCGTCGGCACTCCTTACTCTTTTCACGTAATCTCTAGAAACACACGTCTTAAAAACATAAAATATGTGATACTTCATAGGGCTTACCTCAAACCGTCTTATTTGAATTGCAAGTTCCTAACGGCCAACCTCACCTGCCCTAGATGCCTAGCTCATTTGGCTGTCTTTAAACACATGCTTTGGTCATGTCCAAGAATAACTGGATGTTGACATTCAATACACACTGTATTAGTTACCATCACAGAGCTCACAACTCTTAAATCATGGGAAGCTACAGCATTGGGCATATTTCCTAGGAGAAAGAACCATAAGGTGAGGGTGCGTTTTGTGACTCTAAAACTACTTTTGGGAAAGCGCCTACTGACCATGCACTGGTGGGAACAGCTGTCCCCTTCTTTTTCTCAGTGGTGTAGGGCTTTGCACCATTGGGGTGATGCAGAGAGTTCTGTGCTGCACTGGGAGGAAGCCCATAGAATAGACCCATTGTGGTAGCCTGGAACACCATGCTGTTGCAGTTTAAAGAACTCATAGCTGAGGAGTCCCCTGCTCATAATGCATCACAGAAGTACTATTCTCAGTGGGTGATTAGAAACACAGAATGTGCTGAGACTTAAAAAACACAAAAAAACTGTTGGTCTGTTAAGACATAAACTCTGACAACAACAAACTAAACTGATATAGTTAAAGGAATCTTATCAAAGAAGACGAGGTCCCATCACCCACCGGAGTGGTATGCTTCATCATCTGGGAATTCTTCTTTGGCCGCTAACCCTTGTACAACTGAGGGTTGCAACCTTCGTACCCATTAAGGGGAGTTAACAGATGTTTTTTGAAGAGTAGCAAAAGATAGAATACACTCTGATCCCAGAGAAGGGCCTAGTTTCTAGTTTTAGAGTTGATGGTTGCAGTGCAAGTGACTAATTTATGTGAAAGAGTGATTTAAAATTGGCTACCAGGACACAAAACAACTTTATTAGGCGCTGCCCTGGTGTCAAAACTAAAACAGTGTGTATACAGTTTCAACAAATAACTGTAGAAAGTCCACAAGGATGGCAGGTCTACATGTTTCAGCCTAAGGATCCTCTGATGCAGGCTTTCGTCAGGACCTTTGATTTAATCGCTTCTGCAAAAACTGTGCTTTTGTGCAAAATAAACAGAATCTCAATAGAAATGGTTGGTTAAAATACAACCTGCGTTCTCCTGTGAGTCCAAAGTGGGATCGATTAACACAGGAGTATTGGACAAATACCCGTCTTCATGCAGGTGCGCTCCTCACTTCACCTGGCATCCACTCAGGAAGTGAGGCACCACTCTATCCGTCGGTACCACTCTCTGGACATGAGCTGGAAGGGGAGGTGCTGAGACTTACCCTGCCCGTGACATCCTCTTCATCCATTGCTCTTCCTAGTGTGTGATTAGATATTTAAAATACCAAGGTTCCCCTTGCTCAGGACAACCCTCCCGTCCATTCAATCACTTATCTATGATAATGCTCGGGCTCTCCACTTTGTTTCCCCCGTCTAAGTTGAAATTCCCTAACTTTATAAATCAGGTGTCTAATCATATTGAGACAACTCATGTAATGAGAACCCGGTTCAGCAACATATATGAGACTAAAAGCTTTAAAATAATAGCGACTCAGTTTAAACCCCTCTTTGCCTGTCGTTGTTTACTCACATTGCATTGTTTATGTCTGGAAACGTTAGCGATCTCTCTAAATATATACAGTGGAGTGATGCTTATTGAATTACATTACTGTATAACATAACATTGACTATTTCAAAATACTAATAAAAATATTTGAAATATATATGAGAGCTGAGGGGTATGCAGGGGTTTCTAAACACGGCAGGAAGAGGGAGCAGTCCCTCTACGTTTAAAAACCATTGCAGATTAAAGAAATAATTCTGCCGGCAGAGCGGTGGAATTTATCAGTAATTCCATGCTACAAGAGTAACGTGGAATTACCAAATTCATCTGTGGCCGCCAGTGGAATTAAGAATTCCACCCGGGCCAAGATATAATGAACTTGTAATATGGTGGACGGGATATCCATCGCATTTGTGACGGAGTAACCCGTCAACCTAACTCTAAATCAAGTTCTATTATCTGCATTATTTTTACCTGCAATATAATCTGCCCTTTATTATTGGGATGCCGGTTGCCACCTTTCATGTTCATTTTTTTCTTGTTATCCTTATTAATTTTATTTCATTTTATTTTGTGTTACTTTCTTAGTATCAACTCCAGGAAAGAAGAAGTTCCTCTGAGAGGAAGATACTTTTGAGTGCTTGTTTTCTCTTTTCAGTTGGCACACTACTCAGTCCTATTTTTATCTTTAATTTAAGATTGCATGCATTGTCCAGTGTAAATGTAAGGTAAGCCTGTTCGTGCCTGTCTACATTCTAGATACTATCAGTTAGAGGATACCTTGTTCTGTATTCCTCCACATCCTTTATACACTGGAGCAACTTTTGAAGCTCCTTTACAATACAACTGTAAGTCATTTTTCTCTAAAACTACTTATCTGCAATCCTGTAGCAACCTCACATTTTGTTATCCAGTTGTGTTCCTACTGAACATTAAACACTGTCTTCATCTAGAATGAGGAACACAAAAAAGTGATCAGTGGAATACTTGAATTGAACTCAGCCACTGATAATTACTTAGGCAACATCCCAGACCATCATTTTTTTGCCAATTATGCATCTTCAAACTGGAACCAGCCAAATGCAAATAAGCCCTGGTCCATCTCCTACAGGAACAGTCCAGCCCAAACCTCCAAGCCAGATCCCCTCTGAATGGGAAACCAGCCTGATGATTGGTTTTGACCTCATTAGGCCTCATAAGTGAGGTATAACTTGAGTACTGCGCTACAATGAGCATGAGATGTATCCTCTCCAAAGACGGCGAGCAAGTTCTAATGGAACCACAGGAACTGTCTTCTCTATTAGTATTCTGTAGCGTACAACAAGGGTCATTGTTTTCATGTTTTTAAATATATACATGGGCCCCTTTGCCCAATTCTTAGAGCAGCATCAGGTGAACCTACACATGTATCTTAAACTCCCCCAAAACCACAGTGTGTCTGGACAATGTATTCAGTTGGATTAAGTAGCGCTTGGACGTCTGACTAAAAGCAAGACTGTGATCTTGGCACTGTTGAAACAGAAATAAAGGCACTACACAGTGACTGGCCTTTCATCTTGGACACATGACCTCCCACTGATTCAAAATGAAAGAACTTGGCAGTAATTTTTGACGCATTTTATTTATTTTTTTAGATTTTTATATAGCACGAACTAGACCCGAGAAATCGGGTATCAGAGTGCTTTACATGAGCACCAGTTTCGTTACAAATGGACACATTCATTTTTTTTAGGCACGGGTAGATTAAGTGATATGCCCAGAATCACAGGATGTTGAACGTCGTTGACTAGACTCGAACCCGGTTCCCCAGCTTCGAGGTCGACCGCTCGCGCCGTAAGGATACATCCTCTCTCCTATTTCCCTTCAAGCTCCAAGGTTACTCAGTGGACATTGGAATCAACCTTTAACTCTCCTGTCTTCAAATATTTCCGCCCATTTCTCAAACTAGACCACCTGGTGGAGCTGACAAGCACCCTGTTATTTATTTATTTATTTAATGCGATTTTATATAGTGCAAACTTTACCCGAAGGTGTCAGAGCGCTTTGCAAAAGGACCAGTTACATTACGTAAGGACTTCAGAGTCCATGAGTTACATAAAAGATACAAACAGAAAAACTCTACATTTACATAAGAATGGTAGTAAGTACAAAAGTCTACTACAGATACTAGTGGTTAGAGTTACATAGATACAAGTTGCAAATTCACTCAAGGAAAAGATACCAACAGATAAACTCTAAATTCATATAAGAATGGTAGTAAGTACATATGTGTACTACAGATACTAGTGGTTAGAGTTACATATATATATATTCACTGAAAGCAATGTGTTGGATGAGGGGGCCATTACCCACAGTAGAACAGTGGGCCCGGGACGTGCTGTATTGCTGCACGCAAACAGAGGTGTTTAGTGAGCTTCTCCCGCCACGTAGTCGACCGAAAAATTTCTGGGGCCTATACGCAGAACGCCTCAGGGGGAAGGAGGCGCCATCGGAGAGGGGCACGGAGTCGGGAGCTGAGGGGGAACAAGGGGCGGTAGCGCAGTCGGCTACCTGAGGGGTGACCGCTGGTCACCTGGAGAGCCGACTAGTGAGCAAACAGCCAGGAACTACACTTACTGGAAGGGGGCAGTAGGAAGAGAGGGGCGGGGAGATGGGGGATAACGATGCGGGGGTGATCTGGGGCTGGCAGGCACCAGAGGGTGGAGTATGGGTAGACCGCTTGAGCTGGTAGACACCGGGACTGGCATTGCTGGAAAAGATCTGTTCGGACGCCTAAATGTTGGGGAGGTGGGGGGATGGGGAGGGTGTTGGGGGAGTTTGATGTGATTAGTGGGGGGGGGGGAAAACTACTGTTCCCCTATGGGGAAGTACACACAGGCTGAGACATACTGCTATAATGCTGTAAGACCTCACAGCGGGATTAACTCGGGGTGCAGCGATGCCCGGCCTCCGGAATGTGGGATAAGCTGTCGGACTGCTGTGATGTGCGGTGGTATAACAGCCGGCCTCAGGGTTGTAGGCGCATGAGGATGTATGTCAGTTCAAGCAATTGATAATAAAGAAATAAATAAAAAATAAAAAAATATATATTCACTGAAAAAACCATAGGTTTCACACACGTTATAGTTAGGAATTAGCATTTAAAAAACCTTGCAAATTCACTTAAAAAACCATAGGTTTCACACATGTTATAGTTAGGTGTATATTTCACTCGTAAAAAAACAATGAAATTCCCCCGTTATAGTTAGTTCAGATAACTATAACTCGCGCGGCCGCCACTCTATCACAAGGATGATGTCATCAGTGATGTCATGAGTGATGCCACTGACCATGTCATGAGTGATGTAATATGTGACGTCATCAGCAGTGGATTGCGGTCGCGCGAGTTATAGTTATCTATATAACGTGTGTGAAACCTATGGTTTTTTCAGTGAATTTGTACGTTTTTTTAAATGCTAAGTTATGTATGTATTATTATTTTTTTTATATATTTATTTTACAATAAACTACGTATTAAAAAAATTTAAAAAGGTGTTTTTTTTTTTCACCGTGCGTGCACCCCCGCGATTTTTTTAAAAAAAATTAAAATGTTTTTTTCTGCCTTCGGGGTCCTTCAGGGACCCCCTGACAAAGGCTAGGGGGTCAGGAACTCTCTACCATGCCCCCTTTTCACGTTCACCACCTTCCTTTTTCACTCTCGCACTGAAAACAAACAAAATGGCGGCCGACACTTCCTGATTTCGACCGATTCGAACGTTGACTAACATGTAACCACCAATCAGAATTATGCTCGCGCACGTTAGGGTGCTCGCACGGTGCGCGCACGGTGCGCGGCTATAGATATGTATGTGCTTTTAACTGCAATTTTCTCAGGAACTACTGAACAGATTGACTCCATATATGCAAAAGGCACTTCCCTGAGCTGAGGACTACCTCTCTGCCAAATTTCAAGTAATTCTGTTGAGCCGTTCGGGCTGTACCTTGGACTAAAGGTCCCTATGGAAAATTGCATGGGGAAAACGCGTTTTGGGACCCCCCTTGACGAATCCCCCCGAGACTTTCAGGGTAGGAGCGCCCCACCTATTTTGAAAATTTCGCGAGGATTCGTCAACCGGCGCCAAAGTTATTCCAAATGGAATGTTGCGGATTTCCTATGGAAACACGGTCCTAACTATAACTATCTACTGGCGACCGCTAGTAGATAATTTATATATATATATATATATATATATATATATATATATATATATATATATATATATATATATATATATTCACTGAAAAAACCATAGGTTTCACACATGTTATAGTTAGCTGGACATTTTACTGATAAAAAACCAATGAAATTCCCCCGTTATAGTTAGTGCAGGCAACTATAACTCACGCGACCGCAATCCTCTGCTGATGCTAATACTGTATTTAGACACTTATTTGCCCATGTCTTCTTCCATTAATTTTTAGCTATACATATATTACAAGTATTTTTTTTTCATAAAGACACATATGTCATCAGCAGAAGATTGCGGTCGCGTGAGTTATAGTTGCCTGCACTAACTATAACGGGGGAATTTCATTGGTTTTTTATCAGTAAAATGTCCAGCTAACTATAACATGTGTGAAACCTATGGTTTTTTCAGTGAATTTGCAAGGTTTTTTAAATGCTAATTCCTAACTATAACGTGTGTGAAACCTATGGTTTTTTCAGTGAATTTGTACGGTTTTTTAAATGCTAAGTTACTTTACGCCATTCGTGGCGTTGCGCGCCCAGTTAACGCAGTTCGTTCCGTGCGCGCACGGTGCGCTTCGCGCACCGCGCGCCCACTTTACACAGTTAGTGCCGTGCACACACGGTGGTCACGCTGTGCGCTGCGCGCACCGCGTGCCCACATTATGCGGGATGGGCCATGTACGCACGATGCGCTTCGCGCACCGTGCGCACATGGGGGACATATTATGCGCATCTTTTTGAAATGTATTCTTTGTTAATTTTATTGTTGTTATATGCCATGCACAAATGGTGCCCTTCGGGCACCATTTGCACACGGGGTGGCACCGTGCGCACATGGGGGACATATTATGCGCATCTTTTTGAAATGTATTCTTTGTTAATTTGACATGTGTAATATGCCATGCACAAATGGTGCCCTTCGGGCACCATTTGCACACAGGGTGGGGAGAATGTGGATAATTTTTTATTTTTATAATTTTTACCGTACGCGTACGGTAAGCGTAATCGGCGAATTTCCGAAAAGAAAATTTTTTTTTTTTGGGCTTGAGGGTTGTTTGGGGACCCCTATATCAATGCTGGGTGGTTAGGATGTGACGAAACTGCCTCTTTAGCCATTTTTTGGCTTCGTTTTTGCTGCCCAACTCAGAGAGCGAGAGAGAAAATGGCGGCCGCCGCTTCCTGGTTTCGACCGATTCGAACGTTTACTAAGATCCAATCAGAATCGCGCTCGCGCACGCCACCGTACGCGTACGGTAAGCGCACCGTAAGCGCACCGTAAGCTGGCTCAGATATATATATTGATTTAAAGGCTATTTTCTCAGAATCTACTGAACAGATTCACACCAAACCTACAAAAGGCACTTCCTTGACCTGAGGACTAGCTCTCTGCCAAATTTCAAGTAATTCTGTTCAGCCGTTCGGGCTGTAGCTGTGTCTAAAGGTCCTATGGAAAAATGCATGGGAAAAACACGTTTTGGGACCCCCCTTTTATCTCAGCCCCCGCTTGACGAATCCCCCCGAGACTTTCAGGGTAGGAGCGGAGCGTAGCGCCCCACCTATTTTGAAAAATTCGCGAGGATTCGTCGACCGGCGCCAAAGTTATTCAAAATAGAATGTTGCGGATTTCCTATGGAAACAGGGTCCTAACTATAACTACCTACTGGCGACCGCCAGTAGGTAATATATAGATAGATATATATATATATAAATATGCATGCTAAAAAAACGTATTTTGGAACATGTCAGAGCGGTAAAAAACAAAGATCTCTCCTATGCTACCGCAAAACACATGCTAGCATGCCAGGAGGGAAACTGGATGAACATGTCATTCTTTGCAATCGATTCCATTGAAACCAATGAGAGACTGGGCGACCGCCAGAAAAAACTGAGACAACTTGAATCGAAATACATAATCCGACTTCGGACCAAATACCCGAGAGGGATGAACTTGGACGAGGAACTTTATGTACACCTCTAGTTGGACTGTATCATATAAGGATTCGTTGCTTACGTACCCATCTTTGCAAACTCCCCTTCCCTATCTTTTTGAAAATAGTTACCCATTATTTTTGTAGATTTTCTGATGACTCAAAAAATCTTAGATACTCTCTGGAACATCAAACTGGCCACTAATGCCGGCTTATGAAACACCCATTTTTAAATTGCTAAACGTTGCCATTGCAAATGTTCTATAACCACGCTACTATAGAATTGGAACATTGAGCATGCATACATCGAAAAATTATTCTTTGAGTAGTATCGTTTACCTAAAAACACATTGTGGAATGAATTCTCAATTAATTAATACTGTTGTAACAACTGACAACTGTCCAAATGCCTTTTGCTGTTTTGGGAAATCTAATTATTTTGCTTCTTACTGTTACGAGGTGATTACCTAAATTTATTTTTCAAAATGTGGAAAAAACTTCAGTTCCCAGAATTCCATGGGGCGTAGCACGCTGCACAGGAAATGCTTTAAATTGTAACAGGAAATGGTGTCACCTACCGTGAACAAGGCCGACAGGGCTGAAACGCGTCGGTGTAACAGAAGGGAACTCTGTTAAGAATAAATATTTGCAAGGTTCCTGAGTGCGAGTGTCATTTGCTTTAAAATTGATTTTTGGCCGCTGGCTTGGCCCAACACTCGCACCCGCTGCTGAGCGATCCGTATCTAAGCCGCATTGAAGAGCATATAAATATACATATACACAAGTTGCAAATTCACTCAAGATTACATTTTAAAAAGCGATTAGGGTTGGACAATTATATATTACATATTTACAGAGCATAAAATTCTTGCCGTCGTTCAGTCATGCCTTCAGGTGCTGTTGCACTCACGGTGGTGGTCTTGGGTCTGGAGGGATCCCGAGGTGGAGATGGCCGTGGAGGTAGAAGGCCGAGTGGTGGTGGGCGGAGGCAGCATTCTGGATCCCTGGTGTGAACTAAAGCTGTGCTGGGCTCCATCTGTGGGAAGACGGAGGATGCTCAGGGCAGGTGGATCTGTGCCAACAAGTCAGGTCTCCCGCCTGGCTCAAGCTCCCACAGTGAGGCCCTGGCAGGCACAGCACGCCAACACCGCATTCAGGCCTCAGGGTTGCCAGTCGGGCCGCCAGGCTTGCTCTGCCGAATGTCTGGACAGCAGGCAAACTGGGCTTGCATGTCCACCGGCAATCTTCAAAGCTTCCGGGTCCTCTGCGAGAGTCTCCGCAACTGGGAGTCGCCCGGTGGGTGACAACCCACACCACGTACGTTGCACAGAATGGATGGGACCATGCCTAGTAATCAAGGCCCTGCTAGGCTCACTAAGCTTTCCTCACTCTCAGGCCCCAGGGTGGTAGGGCCAGGAAGCCTCACCCACTCAGCACCTCACAGGAAGAGAATCCGGCACCCGCAAGGACGTCGGCACTCGCCTGCTCCTTCCGGGACTCCTGCGTGTGCTGCCACAGCAAGAAGCACACCTTGGTTTTGGCCCCTCCACGCCGCGGCTAAGATTCCCATGCCAGCTAGCAGAATAATAGTGGCTTGATAGCGTCCATGAATGCAGGGTAATGGCTGCGGGAGCACAGGATGGTGACGGATTTCACTGCGTGGAGGCGGGAGCTCAAATCGACACGTCCGCTCCGGCCTCCATCTTGAATCACTGGTTGATGGCTAGACTAGACCAGCACAACAGAGTGTACAAGGTGCTCTCAAAAAGTTCATTATCAGAATGCAAGGGCTCCAATGCCAGGCAAATAGACTATTTCTGAACCTGAAGAGGTGATACCATAAAAAGTCAGCATTGAAGGCTCTGCATTGTCTTCCAGTAGATGCCAGGATCACATTTACTGTCTAAAGGGGCAAAGGTTCATAATACTTAGAAAGGGTGAAACCCCATTAAATGCCTAATAGGGCCCTTTGGATCAGCACATCTCCTCACTCAAAGAGCATTTAACCAGAGCAAGCATGAAGACAGAAGCATGGGAATTCAGGTTCATTATCTATGAAATGCACTGCGGACAGAACAGTACTACATGTGTTATAATAAGGGCCTGTAAACCAAACTTAAACATTATTAGACTCAGAGCCCACCAACTGAGACTGGACTCCAGCTGCTCCTCATTTAAACTCTGTGTTGCTTTCAACATTCCAAAGTAACCAAAAATTACATACTGTGCAAAATTCCTATTGCAAAATTCCTATTTAAATAAATGCTGTGGTACGATTTATATCTTTAGGTACATGCCTTATTTAAATTAACACAACAGTCATGAGGCATCATAGTGCTAAATGCAGCGTGTTTTTCATACAATACAGGAGGATCATACACCAGAAAACAGGTGCTGTACCGCTAGACGCTGTCAACTGATGTATACACTCAATATCCCTCCGAATGGCCGCTGGAAGATAAAAATCAAACAACAACATTTTGGCTCTGGCACACTGGAACAAGCACTGTTTGAGTGGATACGCAAATGCTGTGATAGGATGAAGGGGAGGAGGAAACACTTCCTTGGGAACTACTTCAAGATGTGAATGTGGAAGAAAACCCAAGGTTGCAAATGTTCTCCACATATCTCCAATGAAATTATCAAAATCGTCATTTATCATTCATGAACTAGCACCAAGAAGAAAGAAAATACCACAAAGATTTATATTCAAGTTTGAAGAAGTGAAGAAGAGGACAAAAAATGTCTTTAAAAAGTTTTGAAAAGGATATAAAATAAAAAAAGTTTAACGTAAGAATAGAAAACAGGAAAAAGGTTCCTGTATAATTACCTTATTAAAAACACAGATTCACATAAAAAAACAAAACAAAACACAAAACCCAGTGTGTCTCTCCATCCATAGTGAGTTGTTCCCACATTCCACAGTGTGCAGACAACATGCCCATGGTGGATGTAGGGACCAGCTGGTCACTGTTCTAGTGTTCCTAATTGTTGGTTAGTACCAGCCACTCCCTGAGGGCTGGCTTACACTACCACCCCACACCCACCCATCACAGGTGTCACAGGACTTGTGACCCTGCCAATATAAGGGGCCGGGCGCACGTGCCCTGGGCCCGTTCTAGATACCATGCTAGTGTGTCAGTGTGCTACTTATAACTGTATGGGGGCCTAGGGCTACAACTCTTTTAACTGGCAACATGTGGGTGTACCTGTGCATGTCACAGCCTTGAAGGATGGTGTGGGGGGAGTGTATACTGTATTATGGCCTCCCCACTAACAAGCTGCAAGATGTACGCGAGGAAGTTGATGCCTGCCTACACACGACCCTGCAGTGGATCACTGCTGTGAACCTGTGCTAGCACCATGAATGAGGTCACCGGAGATAAGGAGGGTTGTGCGGGCCAAGTGTCCTACCAGTCGTGACCTCAGCGAGGCTATCGCAGAGCAAGTAAAGTACTGATGGACCTGGCGGGTGTGAGGTGAGCCCGCAGAGTGGGGAACATGCAGTGAGAGGAGGTGTTCCCCCAATGAAATGAAGAGTGGGAGAGACCTCCTTATGCCCACCCGATACATCCCAGAAACTGCCAAAAAATCGAGGAAATGAGTGAATAAGATGTCCGGAACAGTGCCTCTAACCTGAGGAGCAGAAGGGAAAAGTGAGTGCCAAAGAGCAGCAGCAGCGCTGTGAGCGTATCCATACTACATACCTGCTCAGGTGTCTGCAAGCTGCCCCCGTCGGCTGCCGCAAGAGAGAGGAGTGCCATGAGGCACCTACCAACAGTGGCGAGACCCGCTGCATGTGTTGAAGAAATGGATGGTCCCCATCTGCAGCTCCAGCCCCGGGCAGCCCATGAGGTGAGAGAGGCTGCTACAGTGGGGTGGGAGCAATTGAAGGGGCATTGAGAGGATGTTGGCCACACAGCAATGTATTTAAAAAAGACCAGGGCAGGGGATGAAGTGCCGCTGCCCTGCTGAAAGTCTCCCACCATGAGTGAAGACCAGTGGCAGCCTTCAGCAATGGTGCCCTACCTGTTGGTTAAGCGAGTGCGTGGACAGCAGGTATGCTGCAGGTAGATCAGGAATCTAGACGAAGTGGTGGCAGCGCCAGCTAGTGGCTGTGATATGTACAGCGGCTACCAAAAAAAAAAGAAAATGAATACTGGTGCAATGAGAAGGAGACTGCAGTGAATGGCACCATGAGAAATAGACTGCAGTGAAGGAAATACAGCTGCGACCCACAGTCGGCATGGGAGTGTCGCTCTGCATGAAGTGAAGGGGCAGCCCAGGTTAGGCTGTGCCACCAGGCCATGTTTGTAGGGAGGGCTACCCTTACTCCTCAGTGAATAACCTGCATGGACGTCAGTGGACAGAGAAGCAGAGGCATATAGAAATTACACGGTTATGCCTGGTGGGCACGGGTGGTCACTGCATACAAAAAAATATCCCTGTGGAAGAGTGAGGCCGCAGTGTGTTGAGGGCTGCCTGGCACAGAGATGAAGCTGGTGGCAGCACTAAGCAGGAATGATGTGCCACAACTGAAGAGGACCCCAAGTAACTTGAGGCTGCCTGAGCCGGAAACAAGAAGCACCCCTGGTGTACAGGCGGGAGTCATGAGCAGAGAAGAGATGGTGCAGTGACCAGTGGTGCTAGCGGAGTGTTTAGCCAAGAGGACTGCCAGACAAGAAGGAGCACCCTCAAGTGAAGGACGGAGCATGCAAAAGACAGAAGTGCGCTGAAGACTGTGTCGGATGAACTGACAGTACAGGCTGGAGCCTGAGAGTGAGATTCCTGCAAGGAAGGGGGCCCATTTTGTTACAGGGCGTGACAGACCCTATGAAGCCTGCCGGAGTGGAGGCTGAGGAGAATGTCTCGAAGGAATAGCCATGAGGCACCACAAGAGAAGAGACCTGTGAGAGGTTGGAGAAGAGACCTGTGAGAGGATGGAGAAGAGACCTGCAAGAGGTTGGAGAAGGTGACCTTTTAGAGGTCGGAGAAGATGACCTGTGAGAGGTCGGAGAAGAGGACCTGTGAGAGGTCAGAGAAGAAGACATGTGAGAGGATGGAGAGGAAGACCGGTGAGAGGTTGGAGAAAAGGTTTGCCTGAAGTCAAAGGAAGAAGACCTGGGAGAGGCCATGAAATTAAGAAGGTCACAATGAGAGGTCTGGTCACTGGACGAGGAGAAAGCATTGTCCTAGGGGTATGACATGGACACGGAGAACCATGTGAAGTGCAAGTCACATGGAGAGACTTGGTCATAAAAGCAAGAAGAGTAAGACAAGTTGGAACCAAACTGCGTTGTTAAGTGAAAGAAGAGGAAAACGCAGAAGGGTGGCATGAGGTTACGGCCTAGTGAGTCCAAAGAAAGAAGAGAGGAGTGTGTGATAGACATATGGCACACTGCAAGGAACAGATTATGACTGAGTGCAAGAACATCTTAGGAGTTTTGGACATCGTGCGTGAAGCACAGTACCTATGTAACACGTAGAGGTCAGTGAAGCATCTGTGGCACCATGAGAAGCTGGCTGTCCAAAGTTCTTCGTTTGCACCTATCAATTCTGGTTCCTGCAAAAGAGAACATACTAGACCATTTGTACCATCCACCGTTGGGGTCACACATGAGACTGGATAGTGGTCCTGCTCGGACGTCCTGAGTGACCTCAGTCATGGGGTCTAGAAGAGGATCCGACCAATCCACACCAGACAATGGTGATCCAGGGGCAAGGGCCTCAGGGATTACCAGTGAGAGAGGGATCCCGACACAAGAGATGTGTCTGCAGCAGCTCACCAGCAGGTATTGGGATGCATGAAGATCTCTGTTGGAGCCTGGCTACCCCAACGACTGTCCAGTCAGTGCCGGTGCTCCAGAGTTCAGATGGCAGGAGTAGCCTGATCTCGATTGAAGGTTGGACTCATAGTGATTCCTCGAGGGGCCTATAGTAAGGCATCAGAGCGACATCACAAAGACCACAAAGTCCCGTGGAAGGGTGGTGAAGAGGACTGCGGGGGATTCCTGTGAGAGGGGAATCCTGGTATGAGAGGGGAATCCTGATGAGAGGAGGATGTTGGAAATTGCTCCACCATCAGGCAGCTGGAAGCGCTGCAGCATCTGAGGAAGACTCATTAACAGTGACCAGGATGTCATCAGTCTTACGAGGTCTGCCGTTCATGGAGCCTAGATGTATTTTGTAAATGTATCGTCCACAGACTTCACTATCGCTCCACATGCAGCATCATAGCAAACAGTGTATATAGACATTGTGTATAGACTTCCACACATTGAGTCCACATAGGACAGGATCCACAGTGCACTGATGAGCTTTGCCAATTAGAACTGGTGATCCCAGCTGCATTTGTACACTCAACCTGTCCAGAGAGCAGCCTAATAGACTCTGTGTAGTTTCTGTTGTTGTTTTGTTCTCTCCCACAGGTTGTACTTGTTGTTCCATTTTTAATAAAGTTTGGAAGGGATGTAGTGACCGGCTGGTCACTGTTCTAGTGTTCCTAATTGTTGGTTAGAACCAGTTACTCCCAAAGGGCTAGCTTACACTACCATCCCACTCCCATCCATCACATGTGTCACAGGACATGTGACCCTGCCAATAAAAGGGGCCAGGCGCACGTGCCCTGGGCCACTTCTAGATACGATTCTGGTGTGTCTGTGTGATACTTATTACTGTATGGGGGCCTAGGGCCCAAACCTTTACAGTGAGTTGGGCACAGGCAGGTCCTGCACCCAACTCCCTCTGCACACATCCATATGCTGTGTGCAGTGAGGGAGCTCGCCTGCAGCAGGTTTGGCTCAAGACCCGGCTGCAGTCCAGGGTCTGTGGGCAACACCTGATATGAATGGCTGAAGGTCATGCAGAGAGGCTGTTGGCCACTCATTGCAGGTTGGACACATGGCCTGGCTCATGGACTATACACCCATTCTTTATATTTATGTTAGTGTTATCAGTAAACATTTTTTTGTATGTCTGTAGGTGTGTTCATGTGATTATTTTCTGTTTGGAAATCAGGTGGACAGGGAGCTACAGGGGACAATGAGGGGCATCAGCTTTTCCCCCAGCTATGCCAATTTGATCACGACTGGAGCAGGTGGGCGGGGTCCTGAGATAGAATATATGCGAAAGGTAAATTTATGGTTGCAATTTATAGATGACCTCTTTCTGTTATCAAAAATTAGTGATACAGAGGCTAGAAAACATACAGCATGAATGAATTAGAATGATTATATTCTAAAATCAACACGCACTATATGCAGGAATGAGATATTGTATTTGCACATTAAAATGACTGCAAGGGAACATCAGCTGTTCAAAATAGAGTCTGCAGGGGAATAGCACATTACACTCAAAAAACTTTTGTCCTATACCTCCAAAAAGCAGCCGGAGTGCTACTACATGGAGTCCCATGGAGTTGGAAAAAACCTCAGTGGAACTCAGTTCCGCTCCCCTCCACTCTCCCTAATTTAATTATAACAAAAAAAGCCACATCAGGTAAGTGCCATTTGTTTGTTATAATTAAATTAGGGAGGGTGGAGGGGCCGACTAACTCCGCTCTGCTGCAGAGTTGGAGTTTTGCCCAAACTCCGTGTTCTCAACGGAGTATGAAGAAGGCAAAACTCTGTAAACTCCAGTTCTCTGCCCGGGGTTATTACAGATACTTTTAGGGGCGAAACAAAATTGCAATACTGCTGATAATATATGAAAATAATTTTCGCAGGTTATGGTTAGGAACACAATTCGCAAAATAGCCAGGCAAACCACACCTCACACACTAGCCGAACCCTGCACTCCATTCCTTGCAGGAAGCCTTCTGTATTGTACTATGGGGTTTCATTTAGGGCTTTGTTCCCAACCCTCCACATGCGGCCAACCCTCTCTTCATATAGGTAAAAGATGTATGTAGCTGGGTTGTCCATGGGGTCTGGCCTCCTGACCCTGAACCCCACCATCAGCAGTGGGCCACCCACCTCTGTGCAAGGCATTTGCCCTGTGCACCAGGATTGCCCGCATGCTCACAATTCATTGCTGTCTGTCTGTGAAGTGAACTGATGTCATGAGTGATGTCACTGACCATGTCATGAGTGATGTAATATGTGACATCATCAGCAGTGCATTGCAGGCGCGCGAGTTATAGTTAGCGGAGCTAACTATAACGGGGGAATTTCGATGGTTTTGTACGAGTGAAAAGTCCAGCTAACTATAACGCCCCTGAAACCTATGGTTTCTTCAGTGAATTTCTAAGGTTTTTTAAATGCTAATTCCTAACTATAACGTGCCTAAAACCTATGGTTTTTTCAGTGAATTTCAAAGGTTTTTTAAATGCTAATTTCTAACTATGCCTACAGAGATAGGACATGTGAAGAAAGAAGAAAAAACGCACAGAAAGAAAAAAAAGAAATGCAGAAAGAAGCAACAGAAGTCCTCAAAGGCGAAGAAAGCTGCAGGAAGAAGGATAACGTCCAGAAACAACAAACAGAAGAGCAGAAAGAAGCCTTGTTGCAAAATCATCCTGTACCCTCAACTTTTTCAGACGGATACTGGTGGTAACTGAGTCTGACTAACCAGTCCTAGAGCCAGTGCTATGTTAAAAGACACTCAGAATACAGGGAAAACACCTACATACACTAGGGAACACTATGCATTGGGGTCCCCCTGTGATCAGCATGACCTCCTCTGTAAGCCATAGTATATAATAGGGCAGGGGATTAAAACTACCTCTTAAAACGCGCCACAGGGCGTATTTGCACACGTCACCTCAGGCCCCGTCCCCTCCCTTCCCCACTGTGTAAACACGCCCTGTGGCCATTTTAAGTTGGGAGATTAAGTCCCCTTGAATCCTGAGGGTCCATAGGGTCCAACTAGACCACTAGGTTCCTCCAGTAAGTGCCACAGAGATGCGTTGCAGAGAGATGTAAAAAGGGGCACGGCCTAGACCACCTTTCTGCAAAGCAGCGCAGTGGCGCTTACTGGAAGCACCTGGTGGGCTAGTTGGCCCCCAGGGTCCCTCAGGATTGAAGGGGAATTATTTCCCCAACTTAAAACACGCCACAGTGCGTGTTTGCACACGTTAACTCAGGCCCCATCCCCTCCCTTCACCACTGTGTAAACACGCCCTGTGGCCGTTTTTAGTTGGGAGATTAAGTTCATTTGAATCCTGAGGGTCCCTAGGGTCCAACTAGCCCACTAGGTACCTCCAGTAAGCGCCACAGAGCTGCGTTGCAGAGAGGTGTAAAAAGTGGCACGGCCTGGACCACCTCTCTGCAACGCAGCTCAGTGGCGCTTACTGGAAGCACCTGGTGGGCTAGTTAGCCCCTAGGGGCCCTCAGGATTTTAGGAGAATTATTTCCCCAACTTAAAACGCGCCATAGGGCGTGTTTGCACACGTCACCTCAGGCCCCATCCCCTCCCTTCCCCACTGTGGAAACACGCCCTGTGGCCGTTTTAAATTGGGAGATTAAGTCCCCTTGAATCCTGAGGGTCCCTAGGGGCAAAATAGCCCACGAGGTACGTCCAGTAAGCGCCATTGCAGAGAGGTGTAAAAAGGGGCATGGCCTGCACCACCTCTCTGTAACGCAGAGCAGTGGAGCTTACTGGGAGTACCTGGTGGGCTAGTTGGCCCCCAGGGTCCCTCAGGATTGAAAGAGAATTATTTCCCCAACTTAAAATGCGCCACAGGGCGTGTTTGCACACGTCACCTCAGGCCCCGTCCCATCCCTTCACCACTGTGTAAACGCGCCCTGTGGCTGTTCTAAGTTGAGAGATTAAGTCCCCTTGAATCCTAAGGGTCCCTAGGGTCAAATTAGCCCACTAGGTACCTCCAGTAAGCGCCACAGAGCTGCGTTGCATAGAGGTGTAAAAAGGGGCGTGGCCTCAGAACACCTGTCTGCAATGCAGCTCCCTGGCACATACTGGAGATACCTGTTGGGTTAGTTGGCCCTGGACCCTCAGTATTGAAGGGGAATTAATTCCCCAATTTACAACTGGCCAGGGGGCGCGTTTGCAGAGTGCTGCAAGGAGGGGCCGTGGCCTCCGCACGATGCCAGTCTTTTATTTAATATATTTTTTTAAGAAGGAGGGCTGTGTGGCCCCCCTTCTTTTTCTAATTTATTGGCCCTGGGGACCCCAAACCCCAGGGCCTGCACCCTAAATTTTTTTGTTGAAAAAAATAAACTTGGAAGGGGGCCGCGTGGCCCCCCTCCCAAGGCCTTAATTGGCCCCAGGGACCCCAAACCCCGGGTCATGGCCTTTTTAAAAAAAAGTTCTTTAGGAGGGGGGCTGAGTTGCCCCCCTCCTCAGTCCACTTTTGGCCCCGGGGACCCCATCCCCCGGGGCCGGCCTTTGTTTTTTATTATTTAAAAAAAATATATATTTATAGAAACACCTAGGACATGCTGGACAAACCGTATGTACCTATCACCATGATGATTTGCGTGATATTCATTAAAAGGCGACTATGCATACAATGAATCCACGTGGAATGTATTTACACCGCTAGTGAAGCTCTGACGTGTCTGACGCCCTACCGTGCCTAATCCCGGCGCCCCCACCGGTGGGTACTCTCCAAGTAGACACCCTTGTCGTTTATTTATACAAACATGGGTAGCTATTGACGGGCACATTTCATACACAGGCACACCAAGCCATTCAAAGGGGATTCGACAAAAATTCGACCAAACTATGCAAGAAACCCCCCTCATGGTTAATAAAACACACATCCACCGCCGGATGTGTAATACTTTTTATTTTACTCTCTGGAAAAGAGATGAACCTCACTTGAGACTCACAGCGTGCTCCTGGCTGAGCCCAATGCTGTGTAACACCCACCAGTGCCCGTCGAGTGCCTCACACCTCTGTGTTGTATTCCACCAGCTAGTGCGTATGCTATGACACTCTCTAGCCCATGTGCACTGTAACATCACCCCGTGAATATGTCATGCCACACATGCCTTCGCACGGGTTATATTGCCCCATGTAACGTGCCATCCTCGATGCCTATGTTATAACGCATAGCGCTATGCCATACATATTACAATCTGGGATCCATATCTTTGTCACAGTGCATATGCAACGTTACACTCCCCAGCACATATTTTATATTACAACTTTAGAGACTAGTTATGTTACACAACGCTGCCCTGTGCATATTACACTCCAAGGCGCATATCGCATAGCACGCGCTAGTGCCTGTGCTATCTTGCGCTCTCCAATGAATCTGTCATTGCGCACAATGTATTGCATATTATATTTCACGCCCCGGTTTATCTTATATCACATTTTTTGGTGCATAGTTTATACCATATACTATATCTAGTTTTCATTTTCAATCGTGCTCTCAGGACTATGTTCTATATAACACTGCATCCAACTACCCTTTTCACGGGCATTACATTTTGCGATGGGGATGGAGGGTCAGGGGGTGTTTCTGCCAAGTGAGCCCGGAGTCACAGTCACAAACGTCCTCTTCTTCCTGAATAAAAGTGAGATTATGCTGCATACTTGTTCATATTTTAAGTAGTTTGCACAGACACACATTTTAAAAACAATAAAGTTCCTAATACACACCTTCTCTGAACAGTTAGCTTGCTGCCCCATCCACCTCCTCCCTATCCTCTGTTGTCTGAATCCATGGACTAGCCTCCTCCCTCCTACCATGCATGGTCTGATGTGCTGCCACTGCCCTCCATTTAGCATGATGTACCAGTCCACTCCTCCTGCCCTCAATTGCCCAATTCTATGGCCCATCATTGACTTCCTGCTTAGCCTCTGTGCTTAGCTTGCTGCCCCTATTCTCCTGCCCGCTGATGTCGTTGTGCATGCCCCTGCTCCATCCTTTTTGCCCACCATGTTCCATGGACCTGTCACTCCTATCTACTTTGAGTGTTCTGTTGAGCTGCCACTCCCCTCCCACCTGCCTAGCATTGTCAGATGACTGTAACCTGTCCCTGCCACCTGCACCCTGCCTGTCCACATGCCATGCCCCTATCCCCTTCCTCATGTCCTCTATGGTCCATTTTACTGCCACACCCTTCTGCCCTCCCTGGTCTGTTGTGCTGCAACTGCTCCTCCTGCCTGCCCCACGCGGTCTGTTGTGAGGCCCCTTCCCCTGAACTCTCTTGTCAGTGCTCAGGTCCTGACCCTCCCTTCTATCCTCTATGGTCCTTTTTGCATGCCCCTGCACCCTCCTTCTTGCCCATCATAGCCATTGTGCTGCCACTCACCCTCCCACTTGCCATGCATGGTCTTCTGTGCTGCCATGGCCCCTCCCACCTTCCCTGTGTAGTCAGCTAGCTGCCCCTGACCCCCTCCCACCTTCCCTCCATGGTCTGTGTGTATGCCATCATAGTCTCACTGTTGCTCTCCATGGTGTGTCTTGTTTCTAAGGTCATCTTGCTGCTCCGGCCCTGCCCCGTTGCCCCCATCCCTCTGTTTCCATGTGCAGACCCCTATTCCCTCCCTCCTGGCTTGTCTGTTCCATTGTTAATGCCCATGATCCATCCCTCCTGCCCTTTATGGTCTGTTATGCTGCAGCTTTCTCTCCTGTCTGTCCATTATGGTCAGCTAGCTACCATTGCCTCTTTCCCTTTTGTTCTCTGTTCTCTGTTGTCCATGTGCATGGTCCTGTCCCCTCCCTATTGCTTTCTATGGATTGTTGTGCTGCACTCCCGTCACGCATGCCCTGTGTGGTGTATTGTGCTGCTGCAAACCCTGATGCCTGCCCTGTAGGGTCAGTTTGGTGCACCTCTCCATGTCCCTCCTGTCCTCTGTTATCCGAGTCCATGTCCCTACCCCAATTCCTCCTGCCTACCATGATCCAATGTACCATACTTGCGAACATTTTGAACTTGGTAAGAGGGAGATTTTGAAAAAAAACTGGGGTATTAATTTTCCCCTTTGAGTTACATTGAAAAAGAGGAGATTGTAGACAGGAGACAGAGCAAATAAAGCCCATTTGAGCTTAAAAACATTGGACGTTTCCTGGCCGAAACACGTCTGTTGGCATGTATGGTTGTACTACCACTGCCTCTTCCTTCTGCCCACAATGGTCTATTATATTGCCACAGCCTCTCTTGTCAGTCCTGTATTGTTGGTTTGTTGCCCCTGCCCCCCTTTCCACTGCCCTCCATAGTCTGTTGTGCTGCCACTGCCCTTCCTGCCTGCCCAGTGTGGTCAAATTGTTGCCTCTGCACTCTCCTACCTGCCTTAAATTTTTAGGGCCGTGCCCCTGGCCTCTGCTTCTCAAAAGTATCCCAATGAACAACTAAATTGCTAACATTCTATATTTATTACAAAAGTGTGGAACGCCTGATGTCATCTTGATGTAATCAAAACTGTAATACCTAGAGCATTTCCTTTAGAAATTCCATATCTGAGAGGGTCTTATTTGCATCAAAATTATTGTTAGTGCTCTAAAAAACTAAAATGAGGACATATTTTCGGAGTTTTCAAATAGCGACAAAGAACTTTTAAATTATTTGTAACCTTTATGTTATTTTATCTAGTTGACCACTTGATTAAATGTTTCACTTAGGGGAGAGGATGTGGTGTTACTTCCAGAGCTGCAGACTTTGCAACTGGGGAACCAGGTTGGAGTTTCTGCTTCAGCTCAACATTCTGTGATTCTGGTCAAATCACTTAATCTCTCCCCATGTCTACAACGAAAATGAATTTGATCTTGTGTGATGTAACCAATGCTCATGTAAAGCACTCCAATACCTGACAAGTTTGCACTATATAAAACTGCAAATACACAAAAATAGGTGTTTTGCACATTTCTGTCATTGGGCTACAAGTGGGCCACATCTGGGAGATATTCGTGCTTCATTTGGGCTCTTTTGTCTCTGGTGGCCATCTTGGGAGATTTATTTGTTATGAAATTTCCTAATTTCCGCATTTACTGCAGGCTCCTCAGTAGGAAATGCTTTTAGATATGTCACATATATATATATATTACCTACTGGCGGTCGCCAGTAGGTAGATATAGTTAGGACCTATTTTCCATAGGAAATCCGCAACATTCTATTTGGTATAACTTTGGCGCCGATTGACGAACCTTTGCTAAATTTTCAAAACTTTTGGCCAGCTCCGGTCTGTTCCTATCCTAAAAGTTTCATGGTGATTCGTCAAGTGGGGGCCGAGAAAAAAGGGGTGTCTCAAAACACGTTTTCCACATGCAATTTCCCATAGGACCTTTAGCCGCAGCTACAGCCCGAACTGCTGAACGGAATTACACCAAATTTGGCAAAGAGGTAGTCCTTAGTTCAGACTCATGCCTTTTGCCTAAATGGTGTAAATCCATTCAGTAGTTCCAGAGAAAATGACATTTAAAAGTACATATATATCCATGGCCTCGGAGGGTCCGCATCCTAAGCGCAGCCTAAGCGCACCCTGCCGTGCACGAGCTGTATTTTAATTTGCTGCCAACACTCTGAATTAGGAAGTGTTGGCAGCCATCCTGTGCCTCGGTAGAACCGAGGCACAAGAAACCCTACAAAAAAGTCGCAAAACGCGAAAAGGGGGCAGGGTAGAAACACCCTGACCCCCTAGGCCGGCCGATAAAAAAAAAATATTAAGCATGGGCTCCCGTGCTTAATTGGTATTTAGCCCCCGGGGGGCCAAATCCTGTGGGCAATGGATTATATGTACAGGGGGGCCCAGAGGGGCCCCCAACCCTGGGGACCACCACCCCCCGGGGCTTTATGAAATTATGTACGGTGGCTCTCAGGCCACCCCAGCCCCGGGAACCACCACCCCCGGGGCTTATTACAAATTGGGGGGGCACTCAGGCCCCCCCAGCCCCAGGGACTGCCACCCCAGGGCTACAATAAATTGGGTGTGGGGGGCTCCGAGGCCCACCCAGACCCGGGGACCACCCCCCCCGGGCTTCTAACAGATGTGGGAGGGGGGCCGCGCGGCCACCCTCCTGGAGCCTTGTACAGGCCCAGGGGACCGCCACCCCCCAGGGCCGGCTCCTGCAGTGTCCCGGAGTGCCCACCCCTGGGAGACTGCTGTTTGCAATGGCAGGGCGGGAGCCTCGCGGCTCCCACCCTGCCATTGCAAACTGCTTTGCTTCATTGAAGCGAGAGCAGGGAAACCTGCTCTCGCTTCAATGAAGCAAAGCAGATTGCTTTTCTATATGGGGAGCAGCGTGTTAGCTGCTCCCCATGTGGAGAAGCAATGCCGGCTCCTGCAGGAGGCGGGGAGCCGTCTGGGACCGTGAGGGGATCCCCCCCATGGTCCCCAACGAGAGGCCCCGGGGATGGGGGCGCAGGGGCCATAAGTGGCCAGAGAAGGGGGCCTACGCAGCCCCCCTCCATAAAAATATTTTAAAAGTTGGCCATGCCCCGGGGGATGGGGTCCCCGCGGCCCGAATTGAAATTCTCGTATTTTTTTTTAAATTTTAATTTGGGGGTGGGCCCTGGGGTATGGGGTCCCCAGGGCCACAAAAAAGTAAAAGGAAGGGGGGCCACACAGCCCTCCTTTCCCACAATTTTTTTTTTAAAAAAGACGCGATCGTCCCTAGGCCCCGCCCCCTCACAAGCACACTCTGCAAACACGCCCTGTGGCGCGTTTTAAATTGGGGAATTAATTCCCCTTCAATCCTGGAGGTCCCTGGGGGCCAACTAGCCCACCAGGTACCTCCAGTAAGCGCCACAGGACTGCGTTGCAGAAAGGTGCTCCAGGCCACGCCCCTTTTTACACCTCTCTGCAACGCAGCCTTGTGGCGCTTACTGGAGGTACCTGGTGGGCTAGTTGGACCCCAGGGACCCTCAGGATTCAAAGGGAATTAATCCCCCAATTTAAAACGCGCCACGGGGTGCGTTTGTACAGTGGTGAATGTAGGGGGCAGGGCCTGAGGTGATATGTGTGCAAACACGCCCTGTGACACGTTTTAAGTTGGGGAATTAATTCCTCTTCAATCCTGAGGTCCCGTGGGGGCCAACTAGCCCACCAGGTACCTCCAGTAAGCGCCACAGAGCTGCATTGCAGAGTGTTGTAAAAAGGGGAGTGGCCTCTGAACACCTCTCTGCAATGCAGCTCCCTGGCGCATACAGGAGGTACCTGGTGGACTAGTTGGCCCCCAGGGGACCTCAGGATTGAAGAGGAATTAATTCCCCAACTTAAACGCGCCAGAGGGCGTGTTTGCACACATGTCACCTCAGGCCCCGCCCCCTTCCTTCACCATTGTGCAAATATTCCTCTAAAATCAGCCGAACTACGAATTCCGATTTACTCACCTGTTATCACGAGAGACCTCAGTGCTGCATCTTTGAGCCCAGTACTGATCCTGAAAAGTAATTCTAACCGTACTTACCAGTAACTTGAATTTCCTTCCATAGGATATCATTGCCAGCTTTTTGCGGAAAAAGTTTCTAAGTGTCAATTTTTGAAACATACAAATATTCCTCTAAAATCATCCGAACTACGAATTCTGATTTACTCACCTGTTATCAGGAGTGACCTCAGTGCTGCAACTTTGAGCCCAGTACTGATCCTGAAAAGTAATTTTAACCGTATTTACCAGTTACTTGAATTTCCTTCCATAGGCTAACATTGACTGCTTTCACTTGGAAATTCTTCTAAGTGTGGAGTTTTGGAATTTACAAATATTCCACTAAAATCAGCCGAACTACGAATTCCGATTTACTCACCTGTTATCAGGAGAGACCTCAGTGCTGCTTGTTTGAGCCCAGTACTGATCCTGAAAAGTAATTCTAAACATACTTACTAGTAACTTGTATTTCCTTCCATAGGAATCCATTGTGTGGTTTTCACCAGAAAAGTTTGTGTCGATTTTTGAAACGTACAAATATTCCTCTAAAATCAGCCGAACTACGAATTCCGATTTACTCACCTGTTATCAGGAGAGAACCCAGTGCTGCATCTTTTAGACCAGCACTGACCCCGAAAAGTAATTCTAAGCGTACTTACCAGTAACTTGTATTTCCTTCCATAGGAATCCATTGTGTGATTTTCAGCAGAAAAGTTTCTAAGTGTCTATTTTCACAATCTAAAAATATTCCTAAAAAATCGTCTGTATGACTTAAACAGATTCTTTCAACTGTTTACAGGAGATGCACCAGTGCTGGATCCAGGATCCACCACTGAGTTTAGAAAAAGTAACGATAACACTACTTACCTGCTAAGTGAATTTTCTGCCATAGAATAACATTGGTGATTCTATGTGAAAACATTTCTGTGTCAACTTTTAAAATACAATAATATTCCTTAAAAATCACTACTGTAACCAAAACGCTTTTACTCAACTGTTTACAGGAGATGTCCAAGGACTGAATCTAGGATCCAGTCCTGTGGTTAGAAAAGTAATCCATAAAGTAACTAATTGCATTTGACTAGAAATTCACATTGAGCTCGATGTTGCATTGTGTTTGAAATTGTGTTGCCCATTGCAACAAATGTAACTACTGTACTTAAAAGTCTATGGCCTATTTGCAAAGTATTTAAACTAAAGTAATTCATTCTGAGAAAGTATATTTTGTATTGTAATGTATAATGTAATTATACTGTAATTAAAAAAAAATATCTAAAAATAAATAGTTTAAAAAATGTAGTAAATCAGTATAAAAATAATTAGTATAACAATTAATACATTAACAATTTTCATTTACAAAACCTTTGAAATTCACTGAAAAAACCATAGGTTTCAGGCCTAATATAGTTAGGAATTAGCATTTAAAAAACCTTTGAAATTGACTGAAGAAACCATAGGTTTCAGGCCTGATATAGTTAGGAATTAGCATTTAAAAAACCTTTGAAATTGACTGAAAAAACCATAGGTTTCAGGCCTGATATAGTTAGGAATTAGCATTTAAAAAACCTTAGAAATTCACTGAAAAAACCATAGGTTTTAGGGGTGTTATAGTTAGCTGGACATTTCACTCGAACAAAACCATTGAAATTCCTCTGATATAGTTAGTTGTACTAACTACATCTCGCGCGCCTGCAATCCACTGCTGATGATGTCACATATTACATCATTCATAACATGGTCAGTGACTGATGACATCTCAAATGAGATCACTGATGACATCACTGATGACATCATCCATGTGACAATAAGATACACCTCATCATACTCTAGTATAACCTTTCATCACTCACTGTAAAATACAGAGTGCCAGATTTAAAACCATTGACACACCAATACAAGTTTCTAAACACCCACTCAGTGATTCCTAGATCTATATACACATCTAATCACTTACCTATAGATTCACTCATACATGCTGTCAATGATCAATAGAACACTATGAAATATACTTATACACCTATATCGACATTACACACCAGCACACATCATAATCACTTATGAAGTCATCCTACTCACTTATGTAAACAATGGATCATACTTACTTTTAACCCCTTCCATGCTGCGCAAATTCCGCCGCTGTGCTGACGGTTTCTTGCGCGGGCGTGGTCATGACGGAACGGTTCCGTCATGAGCACAGCTCAACCGTGGCTCATGACGGAACTGTTCCGTCATTAGCACCGAAGGGGTTAATTAGCTATACACTTATAAAAACACCATTCATCTATTCATATAGATAATAACTCATACTTAGTGTGTTATAAAATCACCATTACAAGTATACAGTTATCCATACAGTCACTCATGCAATCACTGAGTCTTATGTATATGTATACTTATTGAGTGAGTGCTTGCAATGTTCAACACTCCGTCCATCATTTCCTTTGGTTTTTGCTTTGTTCGCCATAAGTTGGCAGGGTATGCTCAGACGTGAGTCCCTTGCTCACTTTGCCACTGGATTCAAGCAAGCCTGGCTGAAGACGGCTGAAATGCCAGAAACCGGTCCTAGGAAGCTTGTTTCCGGTCCAGGGAAGACATGGCTTGGCAGTTCGGGCTGGACTGTTCCCATGAGGCACAGGGTCTGACTGATTTGCATATGGCCATGTCTGAACTGGGGTGGCAGAGTGGGCTAAAGAACGGTGATGGATTAAACCCAGATCAGTTGACTGGGGGTGAGTGCTTGCAATGTTCAACACTCCGTCCATCATTTCCTTTGGTTTTTGCTTTGTTCGCCATAAGTTGGCAGGGTATGCTCAGACGTGAGTCCCTTGCTCACTTTGCCACTGGATTCAAGCAAGCCTGGCTGAAGACGGCTGAAATGCCAGAAACCGGTCCTAGGAAGCTTGTTTCCGGTCCAGGGAAGACATGGCTTGGCAGTTCGGGCTGGACTGTTCCCATGAGGCACAGGGTCTGACTGATTTGCATATGGCCATGTCTGAACTGGGGTGGCAGAGTGGGCTAAAGAACGGTGATGGATTAAACCCAGATCAGTTGACTGGGGGTGAGTGCTTGCAATGTTCAACACTCCGTCCATCATTTCCTTTGGTTTTTACTTATTTATATACAACAACTGACACATACACTGGCTTTTATTTTTCTAGTTTATTGGACATGTACCATTGAGACATATATTTGTTCATCACCACACCCATAAAGATATTCACTCACCCAAACAACTGTTATAACATGTAGTTTTAACTTCATATACCTACTGAATCAACTATTCACACCCTCCACCGAACCACACACACATTCACTCTCCCATACAAATACTCAGTTAACTAATCAATAACTAATATAGACTTTCACGTAGCTAGTAACCAACCGGTGCAGCAGTTTACACAACAACTTACAAAGTGATACAGATATTCACACAGTTTAGTCACTATCCAATATATTTAGTGAGACACTATAAATTAGTCAAGTAAACAGTCAATCACACTGCTACTAAATCCTGTATCCAGATATTTATATTTCTATTTCTATTTATATTTATATTATATTTATATATCCACTCATTCTTCAATGCAAATTGCTATATATAAATACTATATATATTTAAATAATGAACCAAACCACATTCACTGGATGATGTCATCAGTGATGTCATTTGAGATGTCATCAGTGATGTCACTGCACATGTCATGAATGATGTAATATGTGACATCATCAACAGTGGATTGTGGGCGCGTGAGCTGTAGTTAGTACAACTAACTATATCAGAGGAATTTCAATGGTTTTGTTCGAGTGAAATGTCCAGCTAACTATAACACCCCTAAAACCTATGGTTTTTTCAGTGAATTTCTAAGGTTTTTTAAATGCTAACCCCTAACTATATCAGGCCTGAAACCTATGGTTTTTCAGTGAATATATATATATCTAAGGTTTCTAAGGTTTTTTAAATGCTAATCCCTAACTATATCAGGCCTGAAACCTATGGTTTTTCAGTGAATATATATATATATATATATATTTTCACTGAAAAACCATAGGTTTCAGTCCTGATATAGTGAGGGATTAGCATTTAAAAAACCTTAGAAATTCACTGAAAAAAACATAGGTTTATATTATCTACTGGCGGTCGCCAGTAGATAGTTATAGTTAGGACCGTGTTTTCATAGGAAATCCGCAACATTCTATTTGGAATAACTTTGGTGCCGGTTGACGAATCCTCGCAAAATTTTCAAAATAGGTGAGGCTCTCCGCTCCGCTCCTACCCTGAAAGTCTCGGGGTGATTCGTCAAGCGGGGGCCAAGAAAAAAGGGGGTCTCAAAACGCGTTTTCCCCATGCATTTTTCCATAGGGACCTTTAGTCCAAGGTACAGCCCGAACGGCTGAACAGAATTACTTGAAATTTGGCAGAGAGGTAGTCCTCAGGTCAGGGAAGTGCCTTTTGCAGGTCTGGTGTCAATCTGTTCAGTAGTTCCTGAGAAAATCAAAAGTAAAATCATATATATGTGGGCGGAGCCTAACCACACATCTCATCCTGAGATCTGATTGGCTGTCAGCACTTCATCCAAGAAGTGTTGGCAGCCATCTTGGGACCAATATACATGATAACACCTCATTAAAAAGCATTGCAGTTAATAGAAGGTTTTAAGACTTTAGTTACATTATAAATCATTTGTTGATGGTACCATACTCATTTTAGGAATTGTGGTATGTTCTAAGGTGATTTCACCATGTGAAAAAGCCTTCTGCTGGGATATCATGATTGAGAAAAAAATATTTTCTCATGCTTTTCTATAAGCTAAACTGAGAGCTTATTTTCTGTAAATTCACATTATCTTTCTCAGTCATGTGAGAATGAAGTCTGACATTCTCAGTAAAACATGTACATCCAACAAGGGCAGAGACTGTCAGTTGATTCCTTTGTGTTCTACTGCAGCTTCCCAGAGTGTTCCAAAGAACAACTAGAGCGCTAACAGTCCTACTTATGATAAACGTATGGCACACCTGAAGCCATCTTGCTTGGATTAAAGTGGTAAATCTTAAAACATTTAATTTAAAAAGGAACAAAATGCGGGGGTTCATTTTTCCATAAAAATTATGATTAGTGCTGCAGAAAGAAAAATTAGGGCACATTTTGAGTGACTTCTCAAATCCTCTTCTATTTCATTAAAAGATTCTGACATGCAGACTGAAACATGCACTTTCAATACCAGCAGCAGTTTTCCCTGGTGAGCAGTAGCTTTACTACAGTGATCTAATGAGCAAAAAGAGTGCTAACATTCTGAATTTATGGCAAATGTGTGACACATCTGAATCCCTTCTTGATGGAATCAAAGTAAAAAACTGAAAGTATTTCCTACTGAGGAGACTGCAGTAAATGAGAAAATTAGGAAACTTCATAACAAATAAGTCTCCCAAGATGGCCACCAGAGACAAAAGAGTCCAAATGTAGCCCAAATATCACCCAGATGTAGCCCAAGTATAGCCCAATGACAGAATGTCCCAGAGTGTTCTTAAAAACAACTAGAGCGCTTACTGTCTTCATTATGACAAAAGTATGGCACACGTGAAGCCATCTTGATTGGAATAAACTGGTAACACTTAAAACATTTAATTTAAAAAGGATCACAATAAGGGGGTTCATTTTGCCATGGAAATTATGATTAATGCTGAAGAAAGAGAATGAGGGCACATTTTGAGTGACTTCTCAAATCCTCTTCTATTTCATTAAAAAATTCTGACATGCAGACTGAAACATGCACTTTTAATACCAGGAGCAGACTTCCATGGTGAACAGTAGTTTTACTACAGTGATCTAATGAGCAACTAGAGTGCTAACATTCAGAATTTATGGCAAATGTGTGACATATCTGAATACCTTCATGATGGAATCAAAGTAAAAAACTGAAAGCATTTCCTACTGAGGAGACTGCAGTACATGAGGAAATTAGGAAACTTCATAACTAATAAATCTCCCAAAATGGCCACCGGAGACAAAAGAGCCCAAATGTAGCCCAAAATCACCCAGATGTAGCCCAAATATAGCCCAATGACAGAAGTGTGCAAAACACTTATTATTTTGTGTTTTTGCAGTGTTATATAGTGCAGACTTGTCAGGTATTGGAGTGCTTTACATGAGCATTGGTTACATCACACAAGAACAAATTCATTTTGGTTGTAGACATGGGGAGACTAAGTGATTTGACCAGAATCACAGAATGTCGAGCTGAAGCAGAAACTCCAACCTGGTCCCCAGTTGCAAAGTCTGCAGTTCTGGAAGTAACAACACATCCTCTCCCCAAAGTGCAACATTTAATCAAGTGGTCAACTGGATAAAAAAACATAAAGATAAATAATTTAAAAGTGCTTTGTCGCTATTTGAAAACTCAGAAAATATGTCCTTATTTTAGTCTTTTAGAGCACTAACCATAATTTTGATGCCAATAAGACCCTCTCATATATGTCATTTCTAAAGGAAATGCTCTAGGTATTACAGTTTTGATTACATCAAGATGACGTCAGGCGTTCCACACTTTTGTAATAAATATAGAATGTTAGCAATCTAGTTGTTCATTAGGATACTGTTGAGAGGCAGAGGCCAGGGGCACGGACTCTGAAAATTGAAGGCAGGTAGGAGGGTGCAAAGGCAACAATTTAACCACACTGAGCAGGCAGGAAGGGCTGTGGCAGCACAACAGACTATGGAGGGCAGTAGAAAGGGGGGCAGGGGCAACAAACCAACAATACAGGACATGCAAGAGAGGCTGTGGCAATGTAATAGACCATTGTGGGCAGAAGGAAGAGGCAATGGTAGTACAACCATACATGCCAACAGACCCGATTCAGCCAGGAAACATCCAATGTTTTTAAGCTCAAATGGGCTTTATTTGATCTGTCTCCTGTCTACAATCTCCTCTTTTTCAATGTAACTCAAAGGGGAAAATCAATACCCCAGTTTTTTTTCAAAATCTCCCTCTTACCAAGTTCAAAATGTTCACAAGTATAGTACATTGGATCATGGAAGGAAATGGGGTAGGGACATGGACTTGGATAACAGAGGACAGGAGGGACATGGAGAGGTGCACCAAACTGACCCTGCAGGGCAGGCATCAGGGTTTGCAGCAGCACAATACACCACACAGGGCATGCGGGACGGGAGTGCAGCACAACAATCCATAGAAAGCAAGATGGAGGGGACAGGACCATGCACATGGACAACAGAGAACAGAGGGGCAAGAGGCAATGGTAGCTAGCTGAACATAATGGACAGACAGGAGAGAAAGCTGCAGCATAACAGACCATAAAGGGCAGGAGGGACGGATCAGGGGCATTACAATGGAACAGACAAGCCAGGAGGGAGGGAGTAGGGGTCTGCACATGTAAACAGAGGGCTGGGGGCAAGGGGGCAGGGCAGGAGCAGCAAGATAGCCATGGAGGTCAGGCAGGATGGGCACTAGAAGCAAGACACACCATGAAGAGCAACAGTGAGACTGTGAAGGCAAATGCACAGACCATGGAGGGAAGGTGGGAGGGGCTCAGGGGCAGCTAACTGACCACACAGGGAAGGTGGGAGGGGCCATGGCAGCACAGAAGACCATGCATGGCAAGTGGGAGGGTTAGTGGCAGCACAATGGCTATGATGGGCAAGAAGGAGGGTGCAGGGGCATGCACAAAGGACGATGGAGGATAGAAGGGAGGGTCAGGACCTGTGCACAGACAAGAAAGTTCAGGGGAAGGGGCCTCACAACAGACCGCATGGGGCAGGCAGGAGGAGCAGTTACAGCACAACAGACCAGGGAGGGCAGAAGGGTGTGGCAGTACAATGGACCATGTGGACAGGAGGAAGAGGATAGGGGCATGGCATGTGGACAGGCAGGGTGGAGGTGGCAGGGACAGGTTACAGTCATCTGACAATGCTAGGCAGGTGGGAGGGGAGTGGCAGCTCAACAGAACACTCAGAGTAGATAGGAGTGGCAGGTCCATGGAACATGGTGGGCAAAAAGGATGGAGCAGGGGCATGCACAAAGACATCGGAGGGCAGGGGGAAGGAGAATAGGGGCAGCAAGCTAAGCACAGAGGCTAAGCAGGAAGTCAATGATGGGCCATAGAATTGGGCAATTGAGGGCAGGAGGAGTGGACTGGTACATCATGCTAAATGGAGGGCAGTGGCAGCACATCAGACCATGCATGGTAGGAGGGAGGAGGCTAGTCCATGGATTCAGACAACAGAGGATAGGGAGGAGGTGGATGGGGCAGCAAGCTAACTGTTCAGAGAAGGTGTGTATTAGGAACTTTATTGTTTTTAAAATGTCTGTCTGTGCAAACTACTTAAAATATGAACAAGTATGCAGCATAATCTCACTTTTATTCAGGAAGAAGAGGACGTTTGTGACTGTGACTCCGGGCTCACTTGGCAGAAACACCCCCTGACCTAATGTGTTTCGTGTTTCTATGGGTGATGTAGTTAAACAGAACATACGTTCTGATGATTGGGATGTACACGCCATTGAAGCACTGTTTTCAGATTTGAAATATTATGCCGCTTTTGATGCTGAAGATTTGTATGAAAATGTGGCTAATTATGCAGAACAGTATTGTTTTCAGCATTATGGCAATCACTTCCTGCATAAGGCGAATACATTTAGAAATTTTGTAAATTTTACCCAATGGGAACACTGTCCCACCCCCTCTTTTGGCAGTTCACCTACATTAGTTGATAAGTATACTTATTTTACTGATTTCAGTGTTTCCGACCCGGCATCCTTTTATTTTAAAGTTATGCCTGAGTCTGCCTCGAAGGTTAGACTGACACACACCAAGTTACTTTATTCTAAATCCTTTATGGATGAGTTGTCAATCAAAGGTTATGATCTATGGAAGGCTACTATTGATCTTAAGTCGGTTTGGGGTTCCAAACCGTGGCAGGTTCAGGGAACTGAAGCTTTACACCGTGCCTGTCTCGTACCAAATCATATGTTGTTTTTAAATTCAACCATCTTCCAAACCACCTGTTTCGGATTGGCCACTTCTAAAAAACTAAATTCGCCTTCTGTGCCGGACCTGGGCGCTTACCCCAATTGGGATAACCACACAGATCTGTCCCTTCCTGCTTTGCAGTCATTGGTTTCTAATACATCTTTCAATATTTCGAACTTTAGTAGTGAGGGATGGTTAATTTGGCAAAGCAGTTCTGATACCTGTCAACGCCGTTTTCTAGGACTGAAACCGGGGTATACTCAGGAACGCGTAGACCCTCGATTTGAGTCGTCACATACAGTAACTACATACTCTGTAGGGAAATTATGTCAGTCCTGGCTGCGACATTCCACCTTGGCATCTGTCAAAGTTCATTTATCAAAATTACATGACACAATAGATTTGAATGATTTTGTTAAAGGTCCTGTGGGTGGCAGATCCAAAAGGTGGGCGTATGCTATTTACAACGAAGTATGGAAATTGTCGCAAATTCAGGCAGCTTCACGATTGAGAGCTATTGATCAGGCTAATATGGAAAAAGTATTAGCAGTTATTGATAACAGCATTAGCACTCTTTCTTCTCGAATTTATATATTAGATAATATTGTTTCTTCAATTGTTGATATTGTGCATGATGATATGTCGGTATTGTATCATGGTCAAAACCAGTTGCGTTCTGTTATGCAGTTTGCATGGACATTACAAACGTTAAAGGCAGGGAAGGTCCCCTGGGACTATCTGAATACAACATCATTATTTCTTCCCTTTAACCTTACTGACAAACAGCAGTTTATGTCCATGAAAGATGCTTCATATTCCTTGTTACATATTGAAAAGTTGGAGCCGTTACCTTTCTCTGTGGCGGAATTGGATTCAGCAGTGTGGTTATTACATGGGTTGATAACTCTACCGTTCGCCCTTTTTAAGTTTACATCTTGTATGAAACACTATGCTCTGGGTAGATATGAACAGCTGGGTACCGCTTTCATACATGAGGTCTGGTCCCTCCCTTTTACGTATAGATGTACAAGAGACGGTACTGAGGTTTATCTGAAGGGTGAGGAATGTACAACGACACCTGATCATTCTGTAGTATGTAGGCACATTCAGTTGCACGGTGCTTGTAATGTACACGCCCCGAATTTGGCCTGCATCCTCAAAGGTATCCCGGTGCCAGTGATTACACCATCTTTCACGCTGCTTGCAAACGGTAGTTATTTGATTTTAAATAATGAAGCTTGTGCGGGATGTTAGTGGGAATCCCGTATATAGTAACTGTATCGCAGAGAGTGGTCTGCTGCAATAATGTTATATTTCCACCCCAGCATGGGCGGCTGGATGTTTCCATCTGGCCTTCGATTCCGACCTTGAAAGCAGAGTTCAACAAGATGAGCAGAATAAGGGCTCTATTGTCCCAAAAGGAGGTGCCGTTGACTTCCTCCCGAGAAACATTTGTCCTTCACGTAGCAAATACGCGCACTGAGGTACAGGCGCTTTTGAATACTGACCTCCCCCTGCATTTTGGAGCTTTGATCCAAACAATTTTCAATGCCTCGTCCACGACCGGCCTGGCTCATTTTTTTAAACTTGTGGGCTCAGGCCTCGTGACCTCTTTCCAAACTATTTTTGGTGTGATTCCGGCATTTTTTCATTCTCTTTTCTCGAGCTTCTTTGGAGGTGTCCCGTTAATTCTGGCGCTAGTGGCAGGTGTGCTACTTTTACTTTTCATACTACGGAATGGCTGCTCTTTCTGTGCCACACGACAGCCTGTCCCGCCTGCAGCTTCTTCGTGACAGGATGCTTGAATACTATGGCGTCCTGCCATTGGCGACTTTGAGCCTGGCATATGGATTATCCTTCCGGTACTCCTACTTCACCTGCGTGCAACCTGTCTTTCACTGCCTAGATTGTCCCTTTGAATGGTCTCTGGATTTGTGCTTAACCAACACGGTGTCTCCGGACCCGGATTATGATCGACTGATGAGGCCCTTAGTGTCTCACGAGTTCGCCTGTTCTGGTGTTCTGATTATGGCCTGTGGTGCGGCGCATGGAATCCTGGGTAATTTGGACATCGCAAGGGTGGCATATGACTTCTTGGATATGAGTTATTTGGAAGTACACGCTGGTTGCCCTCTGATGGTGCTAGAGGCTCCGCTAATGGAAGAACATGTATGTTCCTTTTCTTTGATTAACTGGATGGCTGAAACCTTCAGTGGCCGTACCAACGATTTTCTGCTAGAAGCAGTGGCCACGTATGCTGCATATACGTTCATGGATTGAGTGAACTGTCGTCCACTGTGTTTTCCTCACGTGTCTTGAACAGTACCTGTGCCTCTGCACTTCTGCCCGGTGAGGCGTTTTTTCATTTTTTTCTTTTTTCACCCCCCGCTGCCCGTTTGAGGTTTTTCTTTTTTCTCTCCACTTTTGTTTTTTTTTTTTCATTCTCGGACTTTGCCTGAACTGAAACTTGTTTTTTTAATTGGATACGCCTTGTTCTGCTTTGTCGCACTTGAACTCTGCGTTCTCTATTTTCTTGCCTACTGGATAGTGCTTCGATCAAGGGGGCATGTAGTAAGGATTCCCTTAAATACGTACATACATTGTTAAGTTAGCATAACCAAGTTAGATGTTAGAAAGCCATCTTGCTGCTTTTGCGCACGACACTGCGTTTACATGTTATTGCTTAAACAAACTGCTGACTCGAGCTTTGCCTCACACGAAAGCAATCTGTTGTTACCATCCCGAGCTCTGCGCAGCGACCTTGGTCTGTACATGATGTGACAAACAGTCTGGGTTGTTAGACAATGCATGTTTGCCACTCTAGGTTGATCGACCCACTATTTAGCCATAACACACAGGCAGCTGTGAATACCTGAAAGTTGGTGCTTTTAATATTACAGACATCATGTTTAATATTCAGACCGAAGACGAGCCTTCGTGCGAGAAGACTCCTGATGCTCCTGTGATGTGATTTCACTAAGCTGATCTTTGAGGTATGGGGTCCCCTATTCAAGCCTAAGAGACCTTCTATTAGCATAATAATAATAATATTAGCTTCTTAGTAAAGGGAAGGTGGTAGTATCCACTGTCATTATAACATGATCACCCCTTTTATATTCTTTGGTATTGTAACGTGCTGATGGTTTTGATTTTAATCATTTGTCTGCTTGTATTAGCCAAAGTACTGCATCTTAGGACACGTGGTCTATAAAAATAAACTCTTTTTATTTTCACCGTGTCTCTGTTGATTCTTGTTGTGGACTGATGTGAGTTTCCACATGGCGCACCTAACGTTTGGTCTATGAGTTGAAACGCCTTAGTAGTGCTTATATTAGTCCACAACACCCTCATTCTTGTTTCCGGATAACAAGTCTGATGGATTTAAACCTACCTATTTCTGTTGATATAGGTTTCTTCAAGCTTGATCATTAAAAAGGTTATTGAACCCTTGTGCTACTGAATACTTCGAGTGTAGCTTGTCCTTATGGCGGTAGATATTGCGGCGCATAGCCGTGCAGCTCTGAAACGTAATTTGACGCAGTATGGGGTGCCGGACACTGGTATGAACGTCATCTTTGTGGTGGGAGCCGATGCGGCTCATCCTTATGAGTTGTTCTACTCTTGGGTGACGATTCCGGCGGTGAGTGGGAATGATGATACTTTTCATTCTTACACTGCCACTGCCGTGCCAGCGAACTATACACCGTATAGGACACAGGAAATACCAATATCTGCTTGGCAGCATCATATTTGGTTTAATGGCGCCCTTCCCCATGTGGTTATACCACCGAGAATGGGCCCTTTATCAATTGCAGGGGCCACTTGGCCGGTACTAGCCGGATTTACGCCTCATCCCCGTTACCTCACGGTGACGGTGGCTGAGTTGCGTGTACTACACACTGCCCTTATTACGGTATATAGGGCGTTAGTGCAGTACGTGTCGCGCAATAAGCAGGCGGGGCACCTGCTGTTGCGGGGCAGCCTACTGACCACCACGCGGTAGTCATTAGTCCTGTTATGGTTAATTCTGTTATGGGCAAGCGCCCCCAAACTAGGGATGATTTCCCCTTTTGGCTTGCTGAAAAATTTGACCAAATAGAAGCGGTATACCCGAATACTTCTCCTGTGGAGAAACACAGGATCCTTACCATTAGTTTGCCTAAAGACTTGGTCCCCAACGTAGATGATTGTGTTAACTGGGGTAAGGTCTTTGCAGCGACGTACGCGCAGTGCTTTGGCACTCCGTCTATGTTGCAGCTACCCTCTGTTATTAAACGTGTTCAAGAGAACCACGGTGCGGAGTCTGCGATAGAATTAGGGATGCGGCTCCTCGGACAGTTTGACCTGGTGGCTACCATGATAATGGGTAACCTTAAGGATGATGCTTTGCAATTCCAGGTTCGTAATGAACTGAAGAAAGTTGCTGAGGAGGATAAGCCGCAGGAATTTGCGAAGATAATCTCGTGTGCATACAGAGATTTAGGTCGTAGCTCTTTAGGAGTTAAGCCTGTGATCAAAACTCCCGATATTAAGCAGCAGGGTAAGGCGGAAGCCTCTGGTAAGGATGACCGGCCAAGCTTTCCAAAACAAAATTTGCGGTCTAAACAAAAGGGAAAGCAGCAGCAGAAACAGGGCTCTCGGCCTGCCTCTCCCGTTCAGTCAAGTAGTGAACGCACTTATGATCTGCGAGATCGTGCTACTATTAAGTCTCCTGATAGATTTCAGGTTTCTGAACAACGTTCTCCTCGTTCTTCACAGGAAACATCGGCTTCACAGTCCGGTGGCGGAGGCGGTGGCAAAGGTCGGGGTGCTCCACAAACACGTGACCAGCCCCGACAGACTGAGGGTAAAGGCAAGCAGGACGAATTTGTACGACAAAGACCCCCGTTTCAGAAGAAGAAAGTGGCGGCTCTGACGGCAAGGTATGCCTCAGATAGTGCGGACACAGCTTCGGAACCGGACATGGGCGCTGACGCTACTGGACAGCGCAGCGGAAATTACCATAGTCCATCAAGCTCTGCGTCCATTTCTGGCGGCGACAGCAACTGATATATTGGTTACTGTTGAGACAGCTGACACCAGAGTGGCACCCCCTGACAGACTTTATGAAATAGTCTTATTAATTGAGGGTGACATACAACGTACAATAAAGGGGATTTTTTGGGATAATCTGACTACCACCTATGATATCCTCCTAGCGGAGGCAGATTGGCCCCCAGCTTTCATTTTAGAAGCTCCTAGAGGGGAGGAGGTCATCCTCCCGTCCTTCGCGCACACGGTGCCTAAGGACCAGGCTGAAGTGTACGCTGAGGAGTGGGCGCTGGCGCTTGCGCCGGCGGTATATCGTACTCAGGTGGGATGGGACCGGTTGTCCCCCTGCCATGAGATTCCATTGCGGTCTATGCCCCAGCCTCAACCCCAATATCCCATGCGTCGTGAAGCTAGGCCACACGTCACGGTGATCCTTGAACAATTGGAATATCAGGGTGTTATTGAAACTTGTGTGTCCCCTATGAATAACCCTTTATTCACTGTAACGAAGCCTGACGGCTCGTACCGTTTAGTTTTGGATTACCGGCACCTAAATTCCCATTGCCGGACTGGTGCGGTACAAAATACACATAGCTCGGCTCTTGTCGACAGTCTCGTGCGTAAAAGATTTAAAACAACACTTGACATTTCCAATGGCTTTTTCAGCCACAACCTGTCCACACTAAGTAGCCAGTGGACGGCGTTTACTTCGGGCGGCAAACAAAAACAGTTTACGAGATTAGCCATGGGCTACAAAAACAGCCCTGGCGTCTTTTCCGCTCGCGTGGTCTCTCTCTTAGAGAGAATAGACCCTGACGCATACTCCTATGTTGATGATATCTATCTCACGGATGATGAGCTGATGCCACATCTGTCTCGAGTTGACAATATTATTGTGAGTTTTGCTGACTATGGCTACAAATTCAATTTTGCGAAGTCACACATCGCGGAATATACAGTGTTGTTTTTGGGCTACGAGCTCAACAATGAGGGTAAGGGATTAGCTCCTCACTTTCTGGAGAAGTGCGCATGCTTGCGCGCTCCTACAACGCTGAAAAAATTACAATCTCTCCTGGGCTTTCTGAATTTCGGACGTACGTATATTCCTGATTATGCCCAGCGTATCAAACCGCTTTATGCCTTGGTACAACCTTCCTTTTCGAAGTCTAGCTGGCAGCTGGAACACTCAGCTATTCTACAGTCTTTACAGGCTGATCTTCTTGCTTCTCAATACTTGCTGACGCGTGATAACCGCACTAACCTGGTAATAAGAATAGTACCAGGCACCGTGGGTTTCACGTATTTAACGTTTAATGAGGGCGATACAGTCCCCATTGCGTATAAATCACACTTGTACACCTCTGCTGAATTACGTTTTTCCACGGTCGAGAAAGTTCTGACTGCTGTACAGATGGCGATCCTTAAAGAACGCGCACTGTCGCATGGGAAACAGATTCTGGTTGTAACACCGTATCCTGCCCTAGAGGCAGTGACTAAAGCAAGTGTACCGAATTCTAAAGCTTTGCATCCATGGTGGATACAATGGGCCACAACTCTGACGTCACCAGATGTCACTTATATCTTTGACGCCTCATTACAGACTCAAGAGTATTTGCAGTATGAATTCGTTCATCCGGCTCCTCTGTCTTTGTGCCCGCTCGAAGAATACCATTGTGTCATATACACTGACGGCTCGGCGCAGCCCGCGATCGGATCAAAGCACGCTTATTCTGCGGCTTGCGCAATTGTCGTAGGTACATTCGTAAATGGTGAATTCCAATCTGATGCAGTGCATACGCAGTCATTGGGTGATTGTACCGCGCAATTGGCGGAGCTTCGGGCTCTGGTGCTTGCACTGGAGTTTGCTGATCCCCGTGTCACGACTTTAATAGTTAGTGACTCTTTTTATTGTGTCCAGTCATACAATGACAACTTACACTTCTGGTCTCAAAATGATTATCGAGACACCAAAGGTAGCACAATTAAGCATAAACTGCTTTGGGTTCGAGTGGCAGACTTTAAAGACCGTCTCCCTCTCGTGAATGTTATTCACACTCTTGGTCTCCAACGACTTGGTGTCCATGCTGTCGGTAACAGCTTGGCTGACGAGGCAGCAAAAACCGCAGTGGCTACATACTTAGTGGCAGCAGTTACAAGATCCAAAAGTAAGATTGATGATGACATCTTGGCAGCTATTGCTGCTACAGAGAAGGAAAGTGATTACCCGAAGGGTTTTCCTTCTCGTTATTTTTATCATTTAAGTCCTGATAACGTCCCGTTAGTGAGGATTAACGACGTTGGTGACAGAATTATTCCCAACGCGGACTGCAGACCAGCACTGATTCTAGCTGCACGCGAGGGGTTGGCGTCAGCCCACGCCGGCGTGTCCGCTACTATATCTCTGTTACAACAACGTTACTGGTGGTTTGGTTTATATAAACAAGCGCGCGCTTATGTTCTTGATTGTGACATTTGCCAACAGATTAAACCTTCTACTGTTGCGCGCCCGCCACAAACACAGTTGTATATATCTAATAAGCCATTTGGTTGTGTTTATTTAGATCACTGCGGTCCTTTTTCTTCTGATACTGCGTACAAGTATATCTTGGTTGCAGTGGTTTCATGCACACGTTTTCTCTGGGTATGGCCACAAAGGAGTGCTGACTCGCGGACTGTCATCAGGGATTTGCGTGTCTTTGTGGGAACTTTTGCGTGTGGTACCTTCCATTCTGATCAGGGCCCTGCGTTCGCCTCTAAGGCTTACAAGGAGGCTATGAGAAATTTGGGGGTCCTAGTCAAATTTTCGTCCCCCTACCGACCTGAGGGTAATAGTGTGGTGGAGCGAATGAACCGTGACTTAAAGCAATCATTGACAGCACGTGTTTTAGGCACAGGCCGGAACTGGCTAGCCCAGTTGTATAACGTCCAACGTGCACTTAATAATCTCCCTAGAAGGTCTCTGGGTGGCCGGACCCCATACATGATGCTCTTCGGAATCAGAATGTTTGTTCCAGACCTTGATGGTCTAGACATGGCGGCGTCGACCGCACCCTTTGACGTAGATGATCACTGTGCTGTTTTGCAGACTCTACAAGAAGCCAGAGACACTCTTTCGAAGGAACACTTGCCCTCCACGTCTGAAGCTGAGGTTCAGATTCCGGTAGTCGGCTGGCTACCCCGAGTTGGAGACCTGGTCCCTGAGAAGGTGGAGAACAAGAAGGAGTTCGGCCCCTCTTATCGTGCACCAGTTCCAGTGCTTGGAGTGCAGGGTACAAGAACAGTCATTTTACCTCCACTTCCTGGTCGAAAGGACAACAGGTACATCTCTATTGACAATGTCAAACTTCAGCGAGTGGCCGATACTTCTTAGCCTGACTCCAGCAGTTTCATGCCAGACGATGCAAAGAAATTCAATGTTGGTTCCTTCTTCTACCACCTTGTCTGATGTTGCCATCGAGATGCAGTCAGTTACTGATCCCCTGTTAATACCATCGGCTGGTGGTCTGCCCGACGAGACTGAGGGTGCTTATCCTACAAATGGTCACTCGCCTGTTTTACAATCTACGGCGCTTGACCAGTCCCGTTTCTCCTTTGACACTAACTCATTGCCCTCCACTCCCCCTTCGAACATTGCTGTTTTTGCTAGTTGGTTTAAAAGACATTTTTTGGTTACCCCTTGGACATACATCTGACTATTGCTTTTCAGTATTTTTTTGTTTATGTCCATTGGATTTGTAATAGTGTTTTTCCGTCTGGTGGATGGCCACTATCTCAAAGAGAGATCAACAATTAGACTTATCAATGGAACTTTGGCCCCCCACTCCTCGTCCCACATCATGAAAAGAGACCAGACTTTTGTGAATATTACTGCCTGGCCAGTTTTGGATGGAATCACGTGGGATGCTGTTAAATTCCAAATTCATGGACCCACAGGGGTCATCAATGTACCTAATGTGTTTCGTGTTTCTATGGGTGATGTAGTTAAACAGAACATACGTTCTGATGATTGGGATGTACACGCCATTGAAGCACTGTTTTCAGATTTGAAATATTATGCCGCTTTTGATGCTGAAGATTTGTATGAAAATGCGGCTAATTATGCAGAACAGTATTGTTTTCAGCATTATGGCAATCACTTCCTGCATAAGGCGAATACATTTAGAAATTTTGTAAATTTTACCCAATGGGAACACTGTCCCACCCCCTCTTTTGGCAGTTCACCTACATTAGTTGATAAGTATACTTATTTTACTGATTTCAGTGTTTCGGACCCGGCATCCTTTTATTTTAAAGTTATGCCTGAGTCTGCCTCGAAGGTTAGACTGACACACACCAAGTTACTTTATTCTAAATCCTTTATGGATGAGTTGTCAATCAAAGGTTATGATCTATGGAAGGCTACTATTGATCTTAAGTCGGTTTGGGGTTCCAAACCATGGCAGGTTCAGGGAACTGAAGCTTTACACCGTGCCTGTCTCGTACCAAATCATATGTTGTTTTTAAATTCAACCATCTTCCAAACCACCTGTTTCGGATTGGCCACTTCTAAAAAACTAAATTCGCCTTCTGTGCCGGACCTGGGCGCTTACCCCAATTGGGATAACCACACAGATCTGTCCCTTCCTGCTTTGCAGTCATTGGTTTCTAATACATCTTTCAATATTTCGAACTTTAGTAGTGAGGGATGGTTAATTTGGCAAAGCAGTTCTGATACCTGTCAACGCAGTTTTCTAGGACTGAAACCGGGGTATACTCAGGAACGCGTAGACCCTCGATTTGAGTCGTCACATACAGTAACTACATACTCTGTAGGGAAATTATGTCAGTCCTGGCTGCGACATTCCACCTTGGAATCTGTCAAAGTTCATTTATCAAAATTACATGACACAATAGATTTGAATGATTTTGTTAAAGGTCCTGTGGGTGGCAGATCCAAAAGGTGGGCATATGCTATTTACAACGAAGTATGGAAATTGTCGCAAATTGAGGCAGCTTCACGATTGAGAGCTATTGATCAGGCTAATATGGAAAAAGTATTAGCAGTTATTGATAACAGCATTAGCACTCTTTCTTCTCGAATTTATATATTAGATAATATTGTTTCTTCAATTGTTGATATTGTGCATGATGATATGTCGGTATTGTATCATGGTCAAAACCAGTTGCGTTCTGTTATGCAGTTTGCATGGACATTACAAACGTTAAAGGCAGGATAGGTCCCCTGGGACTATCTGAATACAACATCATTATTTCTTCCCTTTAACCTTACTGACAAACAGCAGTTTATGTCCATGAAAGATGCTTCATATTCCTTGTTACATATTGAAAAGTTGGAGCCGTTACCTTTCTCTGTGGCGGAATTGGATTCAGCAGTGTGGTTATTACATGGGTTGATAACTCTACCGTTCGCCCTTTTTAAGTTTACATCTTGTATGAAACACTATGCTCTGGGTAGATATGAACAGCTGGGTACCGCTTTCATACATGAGGTCTGGTCCCTCCCTTTTACCTATAGATGTACAAGAGACGGTACTGAGGTTTATCTGAAGGGTGAGGAATGTACAACGACACCTGATCATTCTGTAGTATGTAGGCACATTCAGTTGCACGGTGCTTGTAATGTACATGCCCCGAATTTGGCCTGCGTCCTCAAAGGTATCCCGGTGCCAGTGATTACACCATCTTTCACGCTGCTTGCAAACGGTAATTATTTGATTTTAAATAATGAAGCTTGCGCGGGATGTTAGTGGGAATCCCGTATATAGTAACTGTATCGCAGAGAGTGGTCTGCTGCAATAATGTTATATTTCCACCCCCGCATGGGCGGCTGGATGTTTCCATCTGGCCTTCGATTCCGACCTTGAAAGCAGAGTTCAACAAGATGAGCAGAATAAGGGCTCTATTGTCCCAAAAGGAGGTGCCGTTGACTTCCTCCCGAGAAACATTTGTCCTTCACGTAGCAAATACGCGCACTGAGGTACAGGCGCTTTTGAATACTGACCTCCCCCTGCATTTTGGAGCTTTGATCCAAACAATTTTCAATGCCTCGTCCACGACCGGCCTGGCTCATTTTTTTAAACTTGTGGGCTCAGGCCTCGTGACCTCTTTCCAAACTATTTTTGGTGTGATTCCGGCATTTTTTCATTCTATTTTCTCGAGCGTCTTTGGAGGTGTCCCGTTAATTCTGGCGCTAGTGGCAGGTGTGCTACTTTTACTTTTCATACTACGGAATGGCTGCTCTTTCTGTGCCACACGCCAGCCTGTCCCGCCTGCAGCTTCTTCGTGACAGGATGCTTGAATACTATGGCGTCCTGCCATTGGCGACTTTGAGCCTGGCATATGGATTATCCTTCCGGTATTCCTACTTCACCTGCGTGCAACCTGTCTTTCACTGCCTAGATTGTCCCTTTGAATGGTCTCTGGATTTGTGCTTAACCAACACGGTGTCTCCGGACCCGGATTATGATCGACTGATGAGGCCCTTAGTGTCTCACGAGTTCGCCTGTTCTGGTGTTCGGATTATGGCCTGTGGTGCGGCGCATGGAATCCTGGGTAATTTGGACATCGCAAGGGTGGCATATGACTTCTTGGATATGAGTTATTTGGAAGTACACGCTGGTTGCCCTCTGATGGTGCTAGAGGCTCCGCTAATGGAAGAACATGTATGTTCCTTTTCTTTGATTAACTGGATGGCTGAAACCTTCAGTGGCCGTACCAACGATTTTCTGCTAGAAGCAGTGGCCACGTATGCTGCATATACGTTCATGGATTGAGTGAACTGTCGTCCACTGTGTTTTCCTCACGTGTCTTGAACAGTACCTGTGCCTCTGCACTTCTGCCCGGTGAGGCGTTTTTTCATTTTTTTCTTTTTTCACCCCCCGCTGCCCGTTTGAGGTTTTTCTTTTTTCTCTCCACTTTTGTTTTTTTTTTTCATTCTCGGACTTTGCCTGAACTGAAACTTGTTTTTTTAATTGGATACGCCTTGTTCTGCTTTGTCGCACTTGAACTCTGCGTTCTCTATTTTCTTGCCTACTGGATAGTGCTTCGATCAAGGGGGCATGTAGTAAGGATTCCCTTAAATACGTACATACATTGTTAAGTTAGCATAACCAAGTTAGATGTTAGAAAGCCATCTTGCTGCTTTTGCGCACGACACTGCGTTTACATGTTATTGCTTAAACAAACTGCTGACTCGAGCTTTGCCTCACACGAAAGCAATCTGTTGTTACCATCCCGAGCTCTGCGCAGCGACCTTGGTCTGTACATGATGTGACAAACAGTCTGGGTTGTTAGACAATGCATGTTTGCCACTCTAGGTTGATCGACCCACTATTTAGCCATAACACACAGGCAGCTGTGAATACCTGAAAGTTGGTGCTTTTAATATTACAGACATCATGTTTAATATTCAGACCGAAGACGAGCCTTCGTGCGAGAAGACTCCTGATGCTCCTGTGATGTGATTTCACTAAGCTGATCTTTGAGGTATGGGGTCCCCTATTCAAGCCTAAGAGACCTTCTATTAGCATAATAATAATAATATTAGCTTCTTAGTAAAGGGAAGGTGGTAGTATCCACTGTCATTATAACATGATCACCCCTTTTATATTCTTTGGTATTGTAACGTGCTGATGGTTTTGATTTTAATCATTTGTCTGCTTGTATTAGCCAAAGTACTGCATCTTAGGACACGTGGTCTATAAAAATAAACTCTTTTTATTTTCACCGTGTCTCTGTTGATTCTTGTTGTGGACTGATGTGAGTTTCCACATGGCGCACCTAACGTTTTGTCTATGAGTTGAAACGCCTTAGTAGTGCTTATATTAGTCCACAACACCCTCATTCTTGTTTCCGGATAACAAGTCTGATGGATTTAAACCTACCTATTTCTGTTGATATAGGTTTCTTCAAGCTTGATCATTAAAAAGGTTATTGAACCCTTGTGCTACTGAATACTTCGAGTGTAGCTTGTCCTTATGGCGGTAGATATTGCGGCGCATAGCCGTGCAGCTCTGAAACGTCATTTGACGCAGTATGGGGTGCCGGACACTGGTATGAACGTCATCTTTGTGGTGGGAGCCGATGCGGCTCATCCTTATGAGTTGTTCTACTCTTGGGTGACGATTCCGGCGGTGAGTGGGAATGATGATACTTTTCATTCTTACACTGCCACTGCCGTGCCAGCGAACTATACACCGTATAGGACACAGGAAATACCAATATCTGCTTGGCAGCATCATATTTGGTTTAATGGCGCCCTTCCCCATGTGGTTATACCGCCGAGAATGGGCCCTTTATCAATTGCAGGGGCCACTTGGCCGGTACTAGCCGGATTTACGCCTCATCCCCGTTACCTCACGGTGACGGTGGCTGAGTTGCGTGTACTACACACTGCCCTTATTACGGTATATAGGGCGTTAGTGCAGTACGTGTCGCGCAATAAGCAGGCGGGGCACCTGCTGTTGCGGGGCAGCCTACTGACCACCACGCGGTAGTCATTAGTCCTGTTATGGTTAATTCTGTTATGGGCAAGCGCCCCCAAACTAGGGATGATTTCCCCTTTTGGCTTGCTGAAAAATTTGACCAAATAGAAGCGGTATACCCGAATACTTCTCCTGTGGAGAAACACAGGATCCTTACCATTAGTTTGCCTAAAGACTTGGTCCCCAACGTAGATGATTGTGTTAACTGGGGTAAGGTCTTTGCAGCGACGTACGCGCAGTGCTTTGGCACTCCGTCTATGTTGCAGCTACCCTCTGTTATTAAACGTGTTCAAGAGAACCACGGTGCGGAGTCTGCGATAGAATTAGGGATGCGGCTCCTCGGACAGTTTGACCTGGTGGCTACCATGATAATGGGTAACCTTAAGGATGATGCTTTGCAATTCCAGGTTCGTAATGAACTGAAGAAAGTTGCTGAGGAGGATAAGCCGCAGGAATTTGCGAAGATAATCTCGTGTGCATACAGAGATTTAGGTCATAGCTCTTTAGGAGTTAAGCCTGTGATCAAAACTCCCGATATTAAGCAGCAGGGTAAGGCGGAAGCCTCTGGTAAGGATGACCGGCCAAGCTTTCCAAAACAAAATTTGCGGTCTAAACAACAGGGAAAGCAGCAGCAGAAACAGGGCTCTCGGCCTGCCTCTCCCGTTCAGTCAAGTAGTGAACGCACTTATGATCTGCGAGATCGTGCTACTATTAAGTCTCCTGATAGATTTCAGGTTTCTGAACAACGTTCTCCTCGTTCTTCACAGGAAACATCGGCTTCACAGTCCGGTGGCGGAGGCGGTGGCAAAGGTCGGGGTGCTCCACAAACACGTGACCAGCCCCGACAGACTGAGGGTAAAGGCAAGCAGGACGAATTTGTACGACAAAGACCCCCGTTTCAGAAGAAGAAAGTGGCGGCTCTGACGGCAAGGTATGCCTCAGATAGTGCGGACACAGCTTCGGAACCGGACATGGGCGCTGACGCTACTGGACAGCGCAGCGGAAATTACCATAGTCCATCAAGCTCTGCGTCCATTTCTGGCGGCGACAGCAACTGATATATTGGTTACTGTTGAGACAGCTGACACCAGAGTGGCACCCCCTGACAGACTTTATGAAATAGTCTTATTAATTGAGGGTGACATACAACGTACAATAAAGGGGATTTTTTGGGATAATCTGACTACCACCTATGATATCCTCCTAGCGGAGGCAGATTGGCCCCCAGCTTTCATTTTAGAAGCTCCTAGAGGGGAGGAGGTCATCCTCCCGTCCTTCGCGCACACGGTGCCTAAGGACCAGGCTGAAGTGTACGCTGAGGAGTGGGCGCTGGCGCTTGCGCCGGCGGTATATCGTACTCAGGTGGGATGGGACCGGTTGTCCCCCTGCCATGATATTCCATTGCGGTCTATGCCCCAGCCTCAACCCCAATATCCCATGCGTCGTGAAGCTAGGCCACACGTCACGGTGATCCTTGAACAATTGGAATATCAGGGTGTTATTGAAACTTGTGTGTCCCCTATGAATAACCCTTTATTCACTGTAACGAAGCCTGACGGCTCGTACCGTTTAGTTTTGGATTACCGGCACCTAAATTCCCATTGCCGGACCTGCGCGGTACAAAATACACATAGCTCGGCTCTTGTCGACAGTCTCGTGCGTAAAAGATTTAAAACAACACTTGACATTTCCAATGGCTTTTTCAGCCACAACCTGTCCACACTAAGTAGCCAGTGGACGGCGTTTACTTCGGGCGGCAAACAAAAACAGTTTACGAGATTAGCCATGGGCTACAAAAACAGCCCTGGCGTCTTTTCCGCTCGCGTGGTCTCTCTCTTAGAGAGAATAGACCCTGACGCATACTCCTATGTTGATGATATCTATCTCACGGATGATGAGCTGATGCCACATCTGTCTCGAGTCGACAATATTATTGTGAGTTTTGCTGACTATGGCTACAAATTCAATTTTGCGAAGTCACACATCGCGGAATATACAGTGTTGTTTTTGGGCTACGAGCTCAACAATGAGGGTAAGGGATTAGCTCCTCACTTTCTGGAGAAGTGCGCATGCTTGCGCGCTCCTACAACGCTGAAAAAATTACAATCTCTCCTGGGCTTTCTGAATTTCGGACGTACGTATATTCCTGATTATGCCCAGCGTATCAAACCGCTTTATGCCTTGGTACAACCTTCCTTTTCGAAGTCTAGCTGGCAGCTGGAACACTCAGCTATTCTACAGTCTTTACAGGCTGATCTTCTTGCTTCTCAATACTTGCTGACGCGTGATAACCGCACTAACCTGGTAATAAGAATAGTACCAGGCACCGTGGGTTTCACGTATTTAACGTTTAATGAGGGCGATACAGTCCCCATTGCGTATAAATCACACTTGTACACCTCTGCTGAATTACGTTTTTCCACGGTCGAGAAAGTTCTGACTGCTGTACAGATGGCGATCCTTAAAGAACGCGCACTGTCGCATGGGAAACAGATTCTGGTTGTAACACCGTATCCTGCCCTAGAGGCAGTGACTAAAGCAAGTGTACCGAATTCTAAAGCTTTGCATCCATGGTGGATACAATGGGCCACAACTCTGACGTCACCAGATGTCACTTATATCTTTGACGCCTCATTACAGACTCAAGAGTACTTGCAGTATGAATTCGTTCATCCGGCTCCTCTGTCTTTGTGCCCGCTCGAAGAATACCATTGTGTCATATACACTGACGGCTCGGCGCAGCCCGCGATCGGATCAAAGCACGCTTATTCTGCGGCTTGCGCAATTGTCGTAGGTACATTCGTAAATGGTGAATTCCAATCTGATGCAGTGCATACGCAGTCATTGGGTGATTGTACCGCGCAATTGGCGGAGCTTCGGGCTCTGGTGCTTGCACTGGAGTTTGCTGATCCCCGTGTCACGACTTTAATAGTTAGTGACTCTTTTTATTGTGTCCAGTCATACAATGACAACTTACACATCTGGTCTCAAAATGATTATCGAGACACCAAAGGTAGCACAATTAAGCATAAACTGCTTTGGGTTCGAGTGGCAGACTTTAAAGACCGTCTCCCTCTCGTGAATGTTATTCACACTCTTGGTCTCCAACGACTTGGTGTCCATGCTGTCGGTAACAGCTTGGCTGACGAGGCAGCAAAAACCGCAGTGGCTACATACTTAGTGGCAGCAGTTACAAGATCCAAAAGTAAGATTGATGATGACATCTTGGCAGCTATTGCTGCTACAGAGAAGGAAAGTGATTACCCGAAGGGTTTTCCTTCTCGTTATTTTTATCATTTAAGTCCTGATAACGTCCCGTTAGTGAGGATTAACGACGTTGGTGACAGAATTATTCCCAACGCGGACTGCAGACCAGCACTGATTCTAGCTGCACGCGAGGGGTTGGCGTCAGCCCACGCCGGCGTGTCCGCTACTATATCTCTGTTACAACAACGTTACTGGTGGTTTGGTTTATATAAACAAGCGCGCGCTTATGTTCTTGATTGTGACATTTGCCAACAGATTAAACCTTCTACTGTTGCGCGCCCGCCACAAACACAGTTGTATATATCTAATAAGCCATTTGGTTGTGTTTATTTAGATCACTGCGGTCCTTTTTCTTCTGAGACTGCGTACAAGTATATCTTGGTTGCAGTGGTTTCGTGCACACGTTTTCTCTGGGTATGGCCACAAAGGAGTGCTGACTCGCGGACTGTCATCAGGGATTTGCGTGTCTTTGTGGGAACTTTTGCGTATGGTACCTTCCATTCTGATCAGGGCCCTGCGTTCGCCTCTAAGGCTTACAAGGAGGCTATGAGAAATTTGGGGGTCCTAGTCAAATTTTCGTCCCCCTACCGACCTGAGGGTAATAGTGTGGTGGAGCGAATGAACCGTGACTTAAAGCAATCATTGACAGCACGTGTTTTAGGCACAGGCCGGAACTGGCTAGCCCAGTTGTATAACGTCCAACGTGCACTTAATAATCTCCCTAGAAGGTCTCTGGGTGGCCGGACCCCATACATGATGCTCTTCGGAATCAGAATGTTTGTTCCAGACCTTGATGGTCTAGACATGGCGGCGTCGACCGCACCCTTTGACGTAGATGATCACTGTGCTGTTTTGCAGACTCTACAAGAAGCCAGAGACACTCTTTCGAAGGAACACTTGCCCTCCACGTCTGAAGCTGAGGTTCAGATTCCGGTAGTCGGCTGGCTACCCCGAGTTGGAGACCTGGTCCCTGAGAAGGTGGAGAACAAGAAGGAGTTCGGCCCCTCTTATCGTGCACCAGTTCCAGTGCTTGGAGTGCAGGGTACAAGAACAGTCATTTTACCTCCACTTCCTGGTCGAAAGGACAACAGGTACATCTCTATTGACAATGTCAAACTTCAGCGAGTGGCCGATACTTCTTAGCCTGACTCCAGCAGTTTCATGCCAGACGATGCAAAGAAATTCAATGTTGGTTCCTTCTTCTACCACCTTGTCTGATGTTGCCATCGAGATGCAGTCAGTTACTGATCCCCTGTTAATACCATCGGCTGGTGGTCTGCCCGACGAGACTGAGGGTGCTTATCCTACAAATGGTCACTCGCCTGTTTTACAATCTACGGCGCTTGACCAGTCCCGTTTCTCCTTTGACACTAACTCATTGCCCTCCACTCCCCCTTCGAACATTGCTGTTTTTGCTAGTTGGTTTAAAAGACATTTTTTGGTTACCCCTTGGACATACATCTGACTATTGCTTTTCAGTATTTTTTTGTTTATGTCCATTGGATTTGTAATAGTGTTTTTCCGTCTGGTGGATGGCCACTATCTCAAAGAGAGATCAACAATTAGACTTATCAATGGAACTTTGGCCCCCCACTCCTCGTCCCACATCATGAAAAGAGACCAGACTTTTGTGAATATTACTGCCTGGCCAGTTTTGGATGGAATCACGTGGGATGCTGTTAAATTCCAAATTCATGGACCCACAGGGGTCATCAATGTACCTAATGTGTTTCGTGTTTCTATGGGTGATGTAGTTAAACAGAACATACGTTCTGATGATTGGGATGTACACGCCATTGAAGCACTGTTTTCAGATTTGAAATATTATGCCGCTTTTGATGCTGAAGATTTGTATGAAAATGCGGCTAATTATGCAGAACAGTATTGTTTTCAGCATTATGGCAATCACTTCCTGCATAAGGCGAATACATTTAGAAATTTTGTAAATTTTACCCAATGGGAACACTGTCCCACCCCCTCTTTTGGCAGTTCACCTACATTAGTTGATAAGTATACTTATTTTACTGATTTCAGTGTTTCGGACCCGGCATCCTTTTATTTTAAAGTTATGCCTGAGTCTGCCTCGAAGGTTAGACTGACACACACCAAGTTACTTTATTCTAAATCCTTTATGGATGAGTTGTCAATCAAAGGTTATGATCTATGGAAGGCTACTATTGATCTTAAGTCGGTTTGGGGTTCCAAACCATGGCAGGTTCAGGGAACTGAAGCTTTACACCGTGCCTGTCTCGTACCAAATCATATGTTGTTTTTAAATTCAACAATCTTCCAAACCACCTGTTTCGGATTGGCCACTTCTAAAAAACTAAATTCGCCTTCTGTGCCGGACCTGGGCGCTTACCCCAATTGGGATAACCACACAGATCTGTCCCTTCCTGCTTTGCAGTCATTGGTTTCTAATACATCTTTCAATATTTCGAACTTTAGTAGTGAGGGATGGTTAATTTGGCAAAGCAGTTCTGATACCTGTCAACGCAGTTTTCTAGGACTGAAACCGGGGTATACTCAGGAACGCGTAGACCCTCGATTTGAGTCGTCACATACAGTAACTACATACTCTGTAGGGAAATTATGTCAGTCCTGGCTGCGACATTCCACCTTGGAATCTGTCAAAGTTCATTTATCAAAATTACATGACACAATAGATTTGAATGATTTTGTTAAAGGTCCTGTGGGTGGCAGATCCAAAAGGTGGGCATATGCTATTTACAACGAAGTATGGAAATTGTCGCAAATTGAGGCAGCTTCACGATTGAGAGCTATTGATCAGGCTAATATGGAAAAAGTATTAGCAGTTATTGATAACAGCATTAGCACTCTTTCTTCTCGAATTTATATATTAGATAATATTGTTTCTTCAATTGTTGATATTGTGCATGATGATATGTCGGTATTGTATCATGGTCAAAACCAGTTGCGTTCTGTTATGCAGTTTGCATGGACATTACAAACGTTAAAGGCAGGATAGGTCCCCTGGGACTATCTGAATACAACATCATTATTTCTTCCCTTTAACCTTACTGACAAACAGCAGTTTATGTCCATGAAAGATGCTTCATATTCCTTGTTACATATTGAAAAGTTGGAGCCGTTACCTTTCTCTGTGGCGGAATTGGATTCAGCAGCGTGGTTATTACATGGGTTGATAACTCTACCGTTCGCCCTTTTTAAGTTTACATCTTGTATGAAACACTATGCTCTGGGTAGATATGAACAGCTGGGTACCGCTTTCATACATGAGGTCTGGTCCCTCCCTTTTACCTATAGATGTACAAGAGACGGTACTGAGGTTTATCTGAAGGGTGAGGAATGTACAACGACACCTGATCATTCTGTAGTATGTAGGCACATTCAGTTGCACGGTGCTTGTAATGTACATGCCCCAAATTTGGCCTGCGTCCTCAAAGGTATCCCGGTGCCAGTGATTACACCATCTTTCACGCTGCTTGCAAACGGTAATTATTTGATTTTAAATAATGAAGCTTGCGCGGGATGTTAGTGGGAATCCCGTATATAGTAACTGTATCGCAGAGAGTGGTCTGCTGCAATAATGTTATATTTCCACCCCCGCATGGGCGGCTGGATGTTTCCATCTGGCCTTCGATTCCGACCTTGAAAGCAGAGTTCAACAAGATGAGCAGAATAAGGGCTCTATTGTCCCAAAAGGAGGTGCCGTTGACTTCCTCCCGAGAAACATTTGTCCTTCACGTAGCAAATACGCGCACTGAGGTACAGGCGTTTTTGAATACTGACCTCCCCCTGCATTTTGGAGCTTTGATCCAAACAATTTTCAATGCCTCGTCCACGACCGGCCTGGCTCATTTTTTTAAACTTGTGGGCTCAGGCCTCGTGACCTCTTTCCAAACTATTTTTGGTGTGATTCCGGCATTTTTTCATTCTATTTTCTCGAGCGTCTTTGGAGGTGTCCCGTTAATTCTGGCGCTAGTGGCAGGTGTGCTACTTTTACTTTTCATACTACGGAATGGCTGCTCTTTCTGTGCCACACGACAGCCTGTCCCGCCTGCAGCTTCTTCGTGACAGGATGCTTGAATACTATGGCGTCCTGCCATTGGCGACTTTGAGCCTGGCATATGGATTATCCTTCCGGTATTCCTACTTCACCTGCGTGCAACCTGTCTTTCACTGCCTAGATTGTCCCTTTGAATGGTCTCTGGATTTGTGCTTAACCAACACGGTGTCTCCGGACCCGGATTATGATCGACTGATGAGGCCCTTAGTGTCTCACGAGTTCGCCTGTTCTGGTGTTCGGATTATGGCCTGTGGTGCGGCGCATGGAATCCTGGGTAATTTGGACATCGCAAGGGTGGCATACGACTTCTTGGATATGAGTTATTTGGAAGTACACGCTGGTTGCCCTCTGATGGTGCTAGAGGCTCCGCTAATGGAAGAACATGTATGTTCCTTTTCTTTGATTAACTGGATGGCTGAAACCTTCAGTGGCCGTACCAACGATTTTCTGCTAGAAGCAGTGGCCACGTATGCTGCATATACGTTCATGGATTGAGTGAACTGTCGTCCACTGTGTTTTCCTCACGTGTCTTGAACAGTACCTGTGCCTCTGCACTTCTGCCCGGTGAGGCGTTTTTTCATTTTTTTCTTTTTTCACCCCCCGCTGCCCGTTTGAGGTTTTTCTTTTTTCTCTCCACTTTTGTTTTTTTTTTTTCATTCTCGGACTTTGCCTGAACTGAAACTTGTTTTTTTAATTGGATACGCCTTGTTCTGCTTTGTCGCACTTGAACTCTGCGTTCTCTATTTTCTTGCCTACTGGATAGTGCTTCGATCAAGGGGGCATGTAGTAAGGATTCCCTTAAATACGTACATACATTGTTAAGTTAGCATAACCAAGTTAGATGTTAGAAAGCCATCTTGCTGCTTTTGCGCACGACACTGCGTTTACATGTTATTGCTTAAACAAACTGCTGACTCGAGCTTTGCCTCACACGAAAGCAATCTGTTGTTACCATCCCGAGCTCTGCGCAGCGACCTTGGTCTGTACATGATGTGACAAACAGTCTGGGTTGTTAGACAATGCATGTTTTCCACTCTAGGTTGATTGACCCACTATTTAGCCATAACACACAGGCAGCTGTGAATACCTGAAAGTTGGTGCTTTTAATATTACAGACATCATGTTTAATATTCAGACCGAAGACGAGCCTTCCTGCGAGAAGACTCCTGATGCTCCTGTGATGTGATTTCACTAAGCTGATCTTTGAGGTATGAGGTCCCCTATTCAAGCCTAAGAGACCTTCTATTAGCATAATAATAATAATATTAGCTTCTTAGTAAAGGGAAGGTGGTAGTGTCCACTGTCATTATAACATGATCACCCCTTTTATATTCTATAGTATTGTAATGATGCTGATGGTTTTGATTTTAATCATTTGTCTGCTTGTATTAGCCAAAGTACTGCATCTTAGGACACGTGGTCTATAAAAATAAACTCTTTTTATTTTCACCGTGTCTCTGTTGATTCTTGTTGTGGACTGATGTGAGTTTCCACATGGCGCACCTAACGTTTAGTCTATGAGTTGAAACGCCTTACTAGTGCTTATATTAGTCCACAACACCCTCATTCTTGTTTCCGGATAACAAGTCTGACGGATTTAAACCTACCTATTTCTGTTGATATAGGTTTCTTCAAGCTTGATCATTAAAAAGGGTATTGAACCCTTGTGCTACTGAATACTTCGAGTGTAGCTTGTCCTTATGGCGGTAGATATTGCGGCGCATAGCCGTGCAGCTCTGAAACGTCATTTGACGCAGTATGGGGTGCCGGACACTGGTATGAACATCATCTTTGTGGTGGGAGCCGATGCGGCTCATCCTTATGAGTTGTTCTACTCTTGGGTGACGATTCCGGCGGTGAGTGGGGATGATGATACTTTTCATTCTTACACTGCCACTGCCGTGCCAGCGAACTATACACCGTATAGGACACAGGAAATACCAATATATGCTTGGCAGCATCATATTTGGTTTAATGGCGCCCTTCCCCATGTGGTTATACCGCAGAGAATGGGCCGTTTATCAATTGCAGGGGCCACTTGGCCGGTACTAGCCGGATTTACGCCTCATCCCGTTACCTCACGGTGACGGTGGCTGAGTTGCGTGTACTACACACTGCCCTTATTACGGTATATAGGGCGTTAGTGCAGTACGTGTCGCGCAATATGCAGGCGGGGGCACCTGCTGTTGCGGGGCAGCCTACTGACCACCACGCGGTAGTCATTAGTCCTGTTATGGTTAATTCTGTTATGGGCAAGCGCCCCCAAACTAGGGATGATTTCCCCTTTTGGCTTGCTGAAAAATTTGACCAAATAGAAGCGGTATACCCGAATACTTCTCCTGTGGAGAAACACAGGATCCTTACCATTAGTTTGCCTAAAGACTTGGTCCCCAACGTAGATGATTGTGTTAACTGGGGTAAGGTCTTTGCAGCGACGTACGCGCAGTGCTTTGGCACTCCGTCTATGTTGCAGCTACCCTCCGTTATTAAACGTGTTCAAGAGAACCACGGTGCGGAGTCTGAGATAGAATTAGGGATGCGGCTCCTCGGACAGTTTGACCTGGTGGCTACCATGATAATGGGTAACCTTAAGGATGATGCTTTGCAATTCCAGGTTCGTAATGAACTGAAGAAAGTTGCTGAGGAGGATAAGCCGCAGGAATTTGCGAAGATAATCTCGTGTGCATACAGAGATTTAGGTCGTAGCTCTTTAGGAGTTAAGCCTGTGATCAAAACTCCCGATATTAAGCAGCAGGGTAAGGCGGAAGCCTCTGGTAAGGATGACCGGCCAAGCTTTCCAAAACAAAATTTGCGGTCTAAACAACAGGGAAAGCAGCAGCAGAAACAGGGCTCTCGGCCTGCCTCTCCCGTTCAGTCAAGTAGTGAACGCACTTATGATCTGCGAGATCATGCTACTATTAAGTCTCCTGATAGATTTCAGGTTTCTGAACAACGTTCTCCTCGTTCTTCACAGGAAACATCGGCTTCACAGTCCGGTGGCGGAGGCGGTGGCAAAGGTCGGGGTGCTCCACAAACACGTGACCAGCCCCGACAGACTGAGGGTAAAGGCAAGCAGGACGAATTTGTACGACAAAGACCCCCGTTTCAGAAGAAGAAAGTGGCGGCTCTGACGGCAAGGTATGCCTCAGATAGTGCGGACACAGCTTCGGAACCGGACATGGGCGCTGACGCTACTGGACAGCGCAGCGGAAATTACCATAGTCCGTCAAGCTCTGCGTCCATTTCTGGCGGCGACAGCAACTGATATATTGGTTACTGTTGAGACAGCTGACACCAGAGTGGCACCCCCTGACAGACTTTATGAAATAGTCTTATTAATTGAGGGTGACATACAACGTACAATAAAGGGGATTTTTTGGGATAATCTGACTACCACCTATGATATCCTCCTAGCGGAGGCAGATTGGCCCCCAGCTTTCATTTTAGAAGCTCCTAGAGGGGAGGAGGTCATCCTCCCGTCCTTCGCGCACACGGTGCCTAAGGACCAGGCTGAAGTGTACGCTGAGGAGTGGGCGCTGGCGCTTGCGCCGGTGGTATATCGTGCTCAGGTGGGATGGGACCGGTTGTCCCCCTGCCATGAGATTCCATTGCGGTCTATGCCCCAGCCTCAACCCCAATATCCCATGCGTCGTGAAGCTAGGCCACACGTCGCGGCGATCCTTGAACAATTGGAATATCAGGGTGTTATTGAAACTTGTGTGTCCCCTATGAATAACCCTTTATTCACTGTAACGAAGCCTGACGGCTCGTACCGTTTAGTTTTGGATTACCGGCACCTAAATTCCCATTGCCGGACCTGCGCGGTACAAAATACACATAGCTCGGCTCCTGTCGACAGTCTCGTGCGTAAAAGATTTAAAACGACACTTGACATTTCCAATGGCTTTTTTAGCCGCAACCTGTCCACACTAAGTAGCCAGTGGACGGTGTTTACTTCGGGTGGCAAACAAAAACAGTTTACGAGATTAGCCATGGGCTACAAAAACAGCCCTGGCGTCTTTTCCGCTTGCGTGGTCTCTCTCTTAGAGAGAATAGACCCCGACGCATACTCCTATGTTGATGATATCTATCTCACGGATGATGAGCTGATGCCACATCTGTCTCGAGTCGACAATATTATTGTGAGTTTTGCTGACTATGGCTACAAATTCAATTTTGCGAAGTCACTCATCGCGGAATATACACTGTTGTTTTTGGGCTACGAGCTCAACAATGAGGTAAGGGATTAGCTCCTCACTTTCTGGAGAAGTGCGCATGCTTGCGCGCTCCTACAACGCTGAAAAAATTACAATCTCTCCTGGGCTTTCTGAATTTCGGACGTACGTATATTCCTGATTATGCCCAGCGTATCAAACCACTTTATGCCTTGGTACAACCTTCCTTTTCGAAGTCTAGCTGGCAGCTGGAACACTCAGCTATTCTACAGTCTTTACAGGCTGATCTTCTTGCTTCTCAATACTTGCTGACGCGTGATAACCGCACTAACCTGGTAATAAGAATAGTACCAGGCGCCGTGGGTTTCACGTATTTAACGTTTAATGAGGGCGATACAGTCCCCATTGCGTATAAAGCACACTTGTACACCTCTGCTGAAATACGTTTTTCCACGGTCGAGAAAGTTCTGACTGCTGTACAGATGGCGATCCTTAAAGAACGCGCACTGTCGCATGGGAAACAGATTCTGGTTGTAACACCGTATCCTGCCCTAGAGGCAGTGACTAAAGCAAGTGTACCGAATTCTAAAGCTTTGCATCCACGGTGGATACAATGGGCCACAACTCTGACGTCACCAGATGTCACTTATATCTTTGACGCCTCATTACAGACTCAAGAGTACTTGCAGTATGAATTCTTTCATCCGGCTCCTCTGTCTTTGCGCCCGCTCGAAGAATACCATTGTGTCATATACACTGACGGCTCGGCGCAGCCCGCGATCGGATCAAAGCACGCTTATTCTGCGGCTTGCGCAATTGTCATAGGTACATTCGTAAATGGTGAATTCCAATCTGATGCAGTGCATACGCAGTCATTGGGTGATTGTACCGCGCAATTGGCAGAGCTTCGGGCTCTGGTGCTTGCACTGGAGTTTGCTGATCCCCGTGTCACGACTTTAATAGTTAGTGACTCTTTTTATTGTGTCCAGTCATACAATGACAACTTACACTTCTGGTCTCAAAATGATTATCGAGACACCAAAGGTAGCACAATTAAGCATAAACTGCTTTGGGTTCGAGTGGCAGACTTTAAAGACCGTCTCCCTCTCGTGAATGTTATTCACACTCTTGGTCACCAACGACTTGGTGTCCATGCTGTTGGTAACAGCTTGGCTGACGAGGCAGCAAAAACCGCAGTGGCTACATACTTAGTGGCAGCAGTTACAAGATCCAAAAGTAAGATTGATGATGACATCTTGGCAGCTATTGCTGCTACAGAGAAGGGAAGTGATTACCCGAAGGGTTTTCCTTCTCGTTATTTTTATCATTTAAGTCCTGATAACGTCCCGTTAGTGAGGATTAACGACGTTGGTGACAGAATTATTCCCAACGCGGACTGCAGACCAGCACTGATTCTAGCTGCACACGAGGGGTTGGCGTCAGCCCACGCCGGCGTGTCCGCTACTATATCTCTGTTACAACAACGTTACTGGTGGTTTGGTTTATATAAACAAGCGCGCGCTTATGTTCTTGATTGTGACATTTGCCAACAGATTAAACCTTCTACTGTTGCGCGCCCGCCACAAACACAGTTGTATATATCTAATAAGCCATTTGGTTGTGTTTATTTAGATCACTGCGGTCCTTTTTCTTCTGATACTGCGTACAAGTATATCTTGGTTGCAGTGGATTCGTGCACACGTTTTCTCTGGGTATGGTCACAAAGGAGTGCTGACTCGCGGACTGTCATCAGGGATTTGCGTGTCTTTGTGGGAACTTTTGCGTGTGGTACCTTCCATTCTGATCAGGGCCCTGCGTTCGCCTCTAAGGCTTACAAGGAGGCTATGAGAAATTTGGGGGTCCTAGTCAAATTTTCGTCCCCCAACCGACCTGAGGGTAATAGTGTGGTGGAGCGAATGAACCGTGACTTAAAGCAATCATTGACAGCACGTGTTTTAGGCACAGGCCGGAACTGGCTAGCCCATTTGTATAACGTCCAATGTGCACTTAATAATCTCCCTAGAAGGTCTCTGGGTGGGCGGACCCCATACATGATGCTCTTCGGAATCAGAATGTTTGTTCCAGACCTTGATGGTCTAGACATGGCGGCGTCGACCGCACCCTTTGAGGTAGATGATCACTGTGCTGTTTTGCAGACTCTACAAGAAGCCAGAGACACTCTTTCGAAGGAACACTTGCCCTCCACGTCTGAAGCTGAGGTTCAGATTCCGGTAGTCGGCTGGCTACCCCGAGTTGGAGACCTGGTCCGTGAGAAGGTGGAGAACAAGAAGGAGTTCGGCCCCTCTTATCGTGCACCAGTTCCAGTGCTTGGAGTGCAGGGTACAAGAACAGTCATTTTACCTCCACTTCCTGGTCGAAAGGACAACAGGTACATCTCTATTGACAATGTCAAACTTCAGCGAGTGGCCGATACTTCTTAGCCTGACTCCAGCAGTTTCATGCCAGACGATGCAAAGAAATTCAATGTTGGTTCCTACTTCTACCACCTTGTCTGATGTTGCCATCGAGATGCAGTCAGTTACTGATCCCCTGTTAATACCACCGGCTGGTGGTCTGCCCGACGAGACTGAGTATGCTTATCCTACAAATGGTCACTCGCCTGTTTTACAATCTACGGCGCTTGACCAGTCCCGTTTCTCCTTTGACACTAACTCATTGCCCTCCACTCCCCCTTCGAACATTGCTGTTTTTGCTAGTTGGTTTAAAAGACATTTTTTGGTTACCCCTTGGACATACATCTGGCTATTGCTTTTCAGTATTTTTTTGTTTATGTCCATTGGATTTGTAATAGTGTTTTTCCGTCTGGTGGATGGCCACTATCTCAAAGAGAGATCAACAATTAGACTTATCAATGGAACATTGGTCCCCCACTCCTCGTCCCACATCATGAAAAGAGACCAGACTTTTGTGAATATTACTGCCTGGCCAGTTTTGGATGGAATCGCGTGGGATGCTGTTAAATTCCAAATTCATGGACCCACAGAGGTCATCAATGTACCTAATGTGTTTCGTGTTTCTATGGGTGATGTAGTTAAACAGAACATACGTTCTGATGATTGGGATGTACACGCCATTGAAGCACTGTTTTCAGATTTGAAATATTATGCCGCTTTTGATGCTGAAGATTTGTATGAAAATGCGGCTAATTATGCAGAACAGTATTGTTTTCAGCATTATGGCAATCACTTCCTGCATAAGGCGAATACATTTAGAAATTTTGTAAATTTTACCCAATGAGAACACTGTCCCACCCCCTCTTTTGGCAGTTCACCTACATTAGTTGATAAGTATACTTATTTTACTGATTTCAGTGTTTCCGACCCGGCATCCTTTTATTTTAAAGTTATGCCTGAGTCTGCCTCGAAGGTTAGACTGACACACACCAAGTTACTTTATTCTAAATCCTTTATGGATGAGTTGTCAATCAAAGGTTATGATCTATGGAAGGCTACTATTGATCTTAAGTCGGTTTGGGGTTCCAAACCGTGGCAGGTTCAGGGAACTGAAGCTTTACACCGTGCCTGTCTCGTACCAAATCATATGTTGTTTTTAAATTCAACCATCTTCCAAACCACCTGTTTCGGAATGGCCACTTCTAAAAAACTGAATTCGCCTTCTGTGCCAGACCTGGGCGCTTACCCCAATTGGGATAACCACACAGATCTGTCCCTTCCTGCTTTGCAGTCATTGGTTTCTAATACATCTTTCAATATTTCGAACTTTAGTAGTGAGGGATGGTTAATTTGGCAAAGCAGTTCTGATACCTGTCAACGCCGTTTTCTAGGACTGAAACCGGGGTATACTCAGTAACGCGTAGACCCTCGATTTGAGTCGTCACATACAGTAACTACATACTCTGTATGGAAATTATGTCAGTCCTGGCTGCGACATTCCACCTTGGCATCTGTCAAAGTTCATTTATCAAAATTACATGACACAATAGATTTGAATGATTTTGTTAAAGGTCCTGTGGGTGGCAGATCCAAAAGGTGGGCGTATGCTATTTACAACGAAGTATGGAAATTGTCGCAAATTGAGGCAGCTTCACGATTGAGAGCTATTGATCAGGTTAATATGGAAAAAGTATTAGCAGTTATTGATAACAGCATTAGCACTCTTTCTTCTCGAATTTATACATTAGATAATATTGTTTCTTCAATTGTTGATATTGTGCATGATGATATGTCGGTATTGTATCATGGTCAAAACCAGTTGCGTTCTGTTATGCAGTTTGCATGGACATTACAAACGTTAAAGGCAGGGAAGGTCCCCTGGGACTATCTGAATACAACATCATTATTTCTTCCCTTTAACCTTACTGACAAACAGCAGTTTATGTCCATGAAAGATGCTTCATATTCCTTGTTACATATTGAAAAGTTGGAGCCGTTACCTTTCTCTGTGGCGGAATTGGATTCAGCAGTGTGGTTATTACATGGGTTGATAACTCTACCGTTCGCCCTTTTTAAGTTTACATCTTGTATGAAACACTATGCTCTGGGTAGATATGAACAGCTGGGTACCGCTTTCATACATGAGGTCTGGTCCCTCCCTTTTACCTATAGATGTACAAGAGACGGTACTGAGGTTTATCTGAAGGGTGAGGAATGTACAACGACACCTGATCATTCTGTAGTATGTAGGCACATTCAGTTGCACGGTGCTTGTAATGTACACGCCCCGAATTTGGCCTGCGTCCTCAAAGGTATGCCAGTGATTACACCATCTTTCACGCTGCTTGCAAACGGTAGTTATTTGATTTTAAATAATGAAGCTTGCTGCGGGATGTTAGTGGGAATCCCGTATATAGTAACTGTATCGCAGAGAGTGGTCTGCTGCAATAATGTTCTATTTCCACCCCCGCATGGGCGGCTGGATGTTTCCATCTGGCCTTCGATTCCGACCTTGAAAGCAGAGTTCAACAAGATGAGCAGAATAAGGGCTCTATTGTCCCAAAAGGAGGTGCCGTTGACTTCCTCCCGAGAAACATTTGTCCTTCACGTAGCAAATACGCGCACTGAGGTACAGGCGCTTTTGAATACTGACCTCCCCCTGCATTTTGGAGCTTTGATCCAAACAATTTTCAATGCCTCGTCCACGACCGGCCTGGCTCATTTTTTTAAACTTGTGGGCTCAGGCCTCGTGACCTCTTTCCAAACTATTTTTGGTGTGATTCCAGCATTTTTTCATTCTATTTTCTCGAGCGTCTTTGGAGGTGTCCCGTTGATTCTGGCGCTAGTGGCAGGTGTGCTACTTTTACTTTTCATACTACGGAAAGGCTGCTCTTTCTGTGCCACACGACAGCCTGTCCCGCCTGCAGCTTCTTCGTGACAGGATGCTTGAATACTATGGCGTCCTGCCATTGGCGACTTTGAGCCTGCATATGGATTATCCTTCCGGTATTCCTACTTCACCTGCGTGCAACCTGTCTTTCACTGCCTAGATTGTCCCTTTGAATGGCCTCTGGATTTGTGCTTAACCAACACGGTGTCTCCGGACCCGGATTATGATCGACTGATGAGGCCCTTAGTGTCTCACGAGTTCGCCTGTTCTGGTGTTCAGATTATGGCCTGTGGTGCGGCGCATGGAATCCTGGGTAATTGGGACATCGCAAGGGCGGCATATGACTTCTTGGATATGAGTTATTTGGAAGTACACGCTGGTTGCCCTCTGATGGTGCTAGAGGCTCCGCTAATGGAAGAACATGTATGTTCCTTTTCTTTGATTAACTGGATGGCTGAAACCTTCAGTGGCCGTACCAACGATTTTCTGCTAGAAGCAGTGGCCACGTACGCTGCATATACGTTCATGGATTGAGTGAACTGTCGTCCACTGTTTTCCTCACGTGTCTTGAACAGTACCTGTGCCTCTGCACTTCTGCACGGTGAGGCGTTTTTTCTTTTTTTTCTTTTTTCACCCCCCGCTGCCCGTTTGAGGTTTTTCTTTTTTCTCTCCACTTTTGGTTTTTTTTTTCATTCTCGGACTTTGCCTGAACTGAAACTTGTTTTTTTAATTGGATACGCCTTGTTCTGCTTGTCGCACTTGAACTCTGCGTTCTCTATGTTCTTGCCTACTGGATAGTGCTTCGATCAAGGGGGCATGTAGTAAGGATTCCCTTAAATACGTACATACATTGTTAAGTTAGCATAACCACTTTAGATGTTAGAAAGCCATCTTGCTGCTTTTGCGCACGACACTGCGTTTACATGTTATTGCTTAAACAAACTGCTGACTCGAGCTTTGCCTCACACGAAAGCAATCTGTTGTTACCATCCCGAGCTCTGCGCAGCGACCTTGGTCTGTACATGATGTGACAAACAGTCTGGGTTGTTAGACAATGCATGTTTTCCAATCTAGGTTGATCGACCCACTATTTAGCCATAACACACAGGCAGCTGTGAATACCTGAAAGTTGGTGCTTTTAATATTACAGACATCATGTTTATTATTCAGACCGAAGACGAGCCTTCCTGCGAGAAGACTCCTGATGCTCCTGTGATGTGATTTCACTAAGCTGATCTTTGAGGTATGGGGTCCCCTATTCAAGCCTAAGAGACCTTCTATTAGCATAATAATAATAATATTAGCTTCTTAGTAAAGGGAAGGTGGTAGTATCCACTGTCATTATAACATGATCACCCCTTTTATATTCTATGGTATTGTAATGATGCTGATGGTTTTGATTTTAATCATTTGTCTGCTTGTATTAGCCAAAGTACTGCATCTTAGGACACGTGGTCTATAAAAATAAACTCTTTTTATTTTCACCGTGTCTCTGTGGATTCTTGTTGTGGACTGATGTGAGTTTCATATACGAACAGGTATTTCCGATTCCCACCATTCCTGAGAGTATACTGAGTCGCTTGTTCTGGGTTGTCTTTTCATTGGGATCGCCGAGCTAAATCTCGGATAACGAATGGGACACTTATGCTAGCCGGATACTGGGTTCTGGGTTCTGAGGTGAGTTTCTGGTACACCACAATTCACTGAGGTCCTGGGGTTCTACGCATAGTTCTGTATATAAGCAGAATCCCTGCAACGTCGCAGCGATCCTTGAACAATTGGAATATCAGGGGGAAGGAGAATAGGGGCAGCAAGCTAAGCACAGAGTTTAAGCAGGAGGTCAATGATGGGACATAGAATTATGCAATGGAGGGCAGGAGGAGTGGACTGGTACATCATACTAAATTGAGGGCAGTGGCAGCACATCAGACCATGCATGGCAGGAGGGAGGAGGCTAGTCCATGGATTCACACAACAGACGATAGGGAGGAGGGGGATGGTGCAGCAAGCTAACTGTTCAGAGAAGGCGGGTATTAGGAACTTTATTGTTTTTAAAACGTGTGTCTGTGCGAACTACTTAAAATATGAACAAGTATGCAGCATAATCTCACTTTTATTCAGGAAGAAGAGGACGTTTGTGACTGTGACTCCGGGCTCACTTGGCAGAAACACCCCCTGACCCTCCACCCCCTATCGCAAAATGTAATGCCCGTGAAAAGGGTAGGTGAACACAGTGTTATATAGAACATAGTCCTGAGAGTACGATTGAAAATGAAAACTAGATATAGTGTATGGTATAAACTATGCACCAAAAAGTGTGATATAAGATGAACCGGGCGTGAAATATAATATGCAATACATTGTGCGCAATGACAGATTCATTGGAGAGCGCGAGATAGCACAGGCACTAGCGCGTGCTATGCGATATGCGCCTTGGAGTGTAATATGCACAGGGCAGTGTTGTGTAACCTAACTAGTCTCTAAAGTTGTAATATAAAATATGTGCTGGGGAGTGTAACGTTGCATATGCACTGTGACAAAGATATGGATCCCAGATTGTAATATGTATGACATAGCACTGTGCGTTATAACATAGGCATCGAGGAAGGCATGTTAGATGGGGCAATATAACCCGTGCGAATACAAGTGTGGCATGACATATTCACGGGGTGGTGTTACAGTGCACATGGGCTAGAGAGTGTCATAGCATATGCACTAGCTAGTGGAATACAACACAGAGGTTTGTGGCACTCAGCAGGCAATGGTGGGTGTAACACAGCATTGGGCTCTGCCAGGAGCGCGCTGTGACTCTCAAGTGATGTTCGTCCCCTTTCCAGAGAGTAAAATAAAAAGTATTACACATCCGGCAGTGGATGTGTGTTTTATTAATCGTGAGGGGGGTTTCTTGCATAGTTTTGGTCGAATTTTTGTCGAGTCCCCTTTGAATGGCTTGGTGTGCATGTGTATTAAATGTGCCCGTCAATAGCTACCCATGTTTGTATAAATAAACGACAAGGGTGTCTACCGGGATTAGGCACGGTAGGGCATCAGACATGTCAGAGCTTCACTAGTGGTGTAAATACATTCCACGTGGATTCATTGTATGCATAGTCGCCTTTTAATGAATATCACGCAAATCGTCATGGTGATAGGTACGTACGGTTTGTCCAGCATGTCCTAGGTGTGTCTATAAATATATATTTTTTAAAAATAATAAAAAACAGTGGCCGGCCCTGGGGATTGGGGTCAAAAAAATATAATTAGGAGACAGGCCCTGGGGGATGGGGTCATCAGGGCCAATAAATTAGAATAAGAAGGGGAACCACACAGGCCCCCTTCTTAAAAAATTAAAATAAATAAAAGACTGGCATCGTGCCGGAGGCGACGCCCCCTCTTTGCAGCACTCTGCAAACGCGCCCCCTGGAGAGTTGTAAGTTGAGGAATTAATTCCTCTTCAATACTGAGGGTCCCTGAGGGCCAACTACCCCAACAGGCATCTCCAGTATGCGCCAGGGAGCTGCGCTGCAGACAGGTGTTCTGAGGCCAAGCCCCTTTTTTACACCTCTCTGCAACGCAGCTCTGTGGCTCTTACTGGAGGTACCTAGTGGTCTAGTGACCCTAGGGACCCTTAGGATTCAAGGGGACTTAATCTCTCACCTTAGAACAGCCACAGGGCGCGTTTAAACAGTGGTGAAGGGAGGGGACGGGGCCTGAGGTGACGTGTGCAAACACGCACTATGGCACGTCTTAAATTGGGGATATAATTTCCCTTCAATACTGAGGGCCCCTGGGGGCTAACTAGCCCACCAAGTGCTTCCAGTAAGCGCCACTGAGCTGCATTGCAGAGAGGTGGTCCAGGCCGTGCCACTTTTTACACCTCTCTGCAACGCAGCTCTGTGGCACTTACTGGAGGTACCTAGTGGGCTAGTTGGACCCTATGGACCCTCAGGATTCAAATGAACTTAATCTCCCAACTAAAAACGGACACAGGGCGTGTTTACACAGTGGTGAAGGGAGGGGACGGGGCCTGAGTTAACGTGTGCAAAAACGCCCTGTGGCCTGTTTTAAGAGGTAGTTTTAATCCCCCTGCCCTATTATATACTAGGGGCTTACAGAGGAGGTCATGCTAATCACAGGGGGACCCCAACACATAATGTTCCCTAGTGTATGTAGGTGTTTTCACTGTATTCTAAGTGTCTTTTAACATAGCACTGGCTCTAGGACTGGTTAGTCAGACTCAGTTACCACCAGTATCCATCTGAAAAAGTTGAGGGTACAGGATGATTTTGCAACAAGGCTTCTTTCTGCTCTTCTTTTTGTTCTTTCTGCACGTTATCCTTCTTCCTGCACTTTTCTTCGTCTTTGAGGACTTCTGTTGCTTCTTTCTGTACTTCTTTTTTTTCTTTCTGTGCATCTTTTCTTCTTTCTTCACATGTCCTATCTCTGTAGGCATAGTTAGAAATTAGCATTTAAAAAACCTTTGAAATTCACAGAAAAAACCATAGGTTTCAGGCACGTTATAGTTAGGAATTAGCATTTAAAAAACCTCAGAAATTCACTGAAAAAACCATAGGTTTCAGGGGTGTTATAGTTAGCTGGACTTTTCACTTGTACAAAACCATTGAAATTCCCCCGTTATAGTTAGTTCAGCTATCTATAACTCGCGCGCCCGCAATGCACTGCTGATGACGTCACATATTACATCACTCATGACATGGTCAGTGACATCACTCATGACATCACTGATGACATCTCAAATGACATCACTGATGACATCACTGATGACATCATCCTTGTGATAGAGTGGCAGACCTCCTCTCACCCTAATATAACCTTTGATACACACATTCAAAAATAGAGACTAATATTTTCAAAACAATTGGACATACCAATACCAGTTACAACAACCTCTTCAGTAATTCTAAGATCCACATACACATCCACTCATTCACCAACAGTCCTATACAGTCACTCATACATGTACTCACTCATCATATGTACTCATACACCTATACATCCTGTTACACAATGCCACTCATCCATAGAGTTACTCACACACATAGTCACTCATGCTAATAAAGAATCAAACATACATTTACTTGCATATACAGTTATACACACACCACCACACTTACTTCTACGGAAACTTACACATACTTAGTCTTTTAAACGATCACTTATAGAAACATATACTTATTCATACAGGAACTCTTTCAATCTCTCACTCTCACATATACTCACTTATATACACCAATAGTCACATATACTAGTTTAAAACATATGTAGTTACTCATAAAGACACTATTGAGACAGTCATTCACTCACTAACACACCCATACACACACTCATCAACCCATACAGTCCTGCACACATGCTGTCTTCAACACATACAAACAGTGAGTCACTCATTCATGCAACTATGCACTACGTAATACCCCCACTGAACCATGCAGACACTCAGACTGATACTCAAAAAACCAACTAATAACCTATATAGACACCCATGTAGCTACTCACCACCCCATGCAGCCACTTATACACAAAGTGAGAGACTGATACAGATATTTACATATTTAAACATTACTCACTAAGCCATGTATTCACTATGATACACTTAATCAGTCAGTTACACAATCAATTTTTCAAAAACAAATCATCTATTTAGACACTTATATACCCATTTATTCTTCCATCGACCTTGAGATATACATATATAAAACATATTTAATTTTCAGAAAAACACACATTCACTGGATGATGTCATCAGTGATGTCATCAGTGATGTCATTTGAGATGTCATCAGTGATGTCGTGAGTGATGTCACTGACCATGTCATGAGTGATGTAATATGTGACGTCATCAGCAGTGCATTGCGGGCGCGCGAGTTATAGTTAGCTGAACTAACTATAAAGGGGGAATTTCAATGGTTTTGTACAAGTGAAAAGTCCAGCTAACTATAACACCCCTGAAACCTATGGTTTTTTCAGTGAATATATATATATATATATATATTCACTGAAAAAACCATAGGTTTCAGGGGTGTTATAGTTAGCTGGACATTTCCCTCATACAAAACCCTAGAAATTCCCCCGTTTTAGTTAGTTCAGCATATAAGTAAGATGCTGATAACGTCACATATTACATCACTCATGACATGGTCAGTGACATCACTCATGACATCACTGATGACATCTCAAATGACATCACTGATGACATCACTGATGACGTCATCCAGTGAGTCTGTGTTTCTGTAAAATTTAAATATTTTTAATATATATAGGGAAAGGCCTATGGAAGAATGAGTGGGTGTATAAGTATGTGAATGGATGATTTAGTAGGTGCGTGACTGAATATATAAGTGAGTCATTAAACGTATCTTACTGCAGACTAGTGGCTGCATGGTTTTGTGAATAGCTATATGAGTGTCTATATGGGTTATTGATTGGTTGTCTGAGTATCTGTATGGGTGGCTGAGTGTTTGTGGGGGTAGGATGGGTATGACTCTGTGCATAGATGTGTGAGTGGGTGATTCAATGGGTGCATGGTTTTAAGAGTGCATATGTGATGGACTGCATGGGTGGTGAGTGTGTGTATGGTTGTGTTAGTGATTGAATGTATATCTCAGTGGTACATGTTACAGTAACTACATATGTGAAAGGCAGTATATATGTGTGTAAGAGTATATAACTGGCTATATGTGAGAGTGCGTGATTGTGAGAGTGAGTGTATGTATGAGTGTGTGCTTGTATCATTAATTGTATAAGAGTGTAAGAATGTGGTAGTATTTTTATGAGTAAGTGAAGTTGTGTGTGTATAACTGTATAGGTGAGTAAATTGGACTGTGATTAATTATTTGCATGACTGACTAGGTGTGTCAGTACCTCAATGGATGATTGGCAGTGTGTGAGTGTCTATATAGGTGTATAAATGCATATGATAGTCCTGTACTGAGTGACTGTAAGTATGAGTGACTGTACAGGTGAGTGAGTGGAGGTGTATGTAGACCTAAGAGTCAATGAGTGGGTATGTAGTTATTGGTATTGGAGTATCTATGGCTGTCTGAAATTTTGAGTCGGTGTATCAAAGGGTATATTAGGGTGTGAGAAGATGCACTAATTTATCACATGGATGACGCCATCAGTGATGTCATCAGTGATGTCATTTGAGATGTCATCAGTGATGTCATCAGTGATGTCACTGACCATGTCATGAGTGATGTAATATGTGACATCATCAGCAGTGCATTGAGGGGGCGCGAGTTATAGTTAGCTGAACTAACTATAACGGGGACATTTCTAGGGTTTTGTACGAGGGAAATGTCCAGCTAACTATAACACCCCTGAAACCCATGGTTTTTTCAGTGAATTTCTAAGGTTTTTTAAATGCTAATTCCTAACAATAACGTGTATGAAACCTATGGTTTTTTCAGTGAATTTCAAAGGTTTTTTAAATGCTAATTCCTAACTATAACATACTTGTTATAACCATTTTTTATAGTTTTTTTGCAATTAATTCTTTTAAAAATTAAAAAATATTTTTTTAAATGATTTTTTTTTTAATTGTTAATTTTTTAAACAATTTTTTATACATTTGTTAAATTTTTGAAGCTATATATGTAATACTTTTTATTTTTGCATTTTCTTTGGGATTCGCGCACCCTATGCGCACCTTTCTCGATCCCTGCGCGGAAAATAGTCGCCATTTTACGATTGTAGTGTAGAATCCGTGTACGGTATGCGATGGGTATGTATTTTCGTGCGCGATTGCTATGCAACCGGTACTCGACTCCAAGCCCATACGCGACATGTACAAAGTACGTTACGCGACGCTCGCGCGCTTCAGCGAATCGTCATATGCGTGTTTGACGCGATGGGTGCGTGAATCCCGCAAAATATTTTAAATGTCAAAAAACATATATATATGTATTTCATGTGAATATTAATTGAAGACATAATCTAAACAACTCATAAAATTCATATATTTTTACTTCTAATCCTATATTCCTTTTAAATGCGGATTCGCGCTCGGTGCGTGCCACCTATGCACACGGTGCACGGATTCCATGTGACCTGAGAAAAAGAGATTTGATTGATTCATTACACTTCCTATTCTAACTATTGAAAGACCCCACCCATTTCAATCATTCTTCTTTGAGCTTCTTTGGAGGAACATCTCACACCTTAGAACTAGAAGAAACTTTTTGGGGAAGATTTCCACAGCTGAAATTTTTCATTATCTGAAGACAATGGCTTCTGGACAGCAGCCACCATCAGATTCAGACCATTCGTCCAATGAGGAATTTGTTGTGGAACCTCCACGCCCAGAAAGATACACCTCTGTGGTGTGGACATTTTTTTCCTTCCCAGAAGGACAAATTAAAACTAATTCAACTAAAGTGACATGTAAAATATGTCAAAGAGTGCTTTCCAGAGGGGATCCATCTAAAAAATACTCTTGTGGGACTGCGAGTATGTTAAAACACCTGAAGACTCTGCATCCCGTGAACCTGGCCAAGCAGGAATGCAGAAGACTCCGACAGCAGCCTCAGCCAGCAGTGGCAAGCACTTCTGCAGCATCACCATCGACCACTCACCCGGACATACGTCCAGAATTTGGAAAACTAGAAATTAGTTGCATTAAATGCAACAAACTGCTATGTTATGGCGAGCAGTCAATTGAACTTATCTGCCGAACGCAGCAAAACCACAAGTGCTAAACTTATGTTTATTTTTTTTTTGCTGAAGTTGACTGTTTTGTTCCTCCTGTTGTCTTTTTTTCCTTTCGAAAAAAACAAGAAAATAACAAAATTGTTCCAAAAAAAAAGAAGAAAAAAAAAAGTTCTTGTAAGAACTAACTTTCCTGGTTTAAAAAAACAGCTATATTTGTTTCTAGGTGTGTGAAAGTTTAGATGAATGTATGTGTAGTATGTAATTGACTGAATGAATGCATTAATAGCGTATGGTGAATGTATAAGTGCAGAACTATGAGGAAGTGCTGCAGCATCACACAGTAACCTCTTTAACTGCAGTGTGCTGTAGTACTTCCGAAGCACAGGGATGCAACATATGTACATAAATATGTTGCAAATCTATGCTTCTCTCTGCACGGCTGCTTAAATTGCAGCCATGTGGTGACGCAGGCAACCTTGCACCATAGTGCAAGGATATCTGTGTCATGTGCTGTTTGTTTTTGTGCAGAAAGACACACCTTTCTGCACGAAAAAACAATCAGAAAACGCATTTTTCTCCTTCAATGTATGCTGAACATTTTAGCATGCATTGAAGATTTAAAAATGAGGAGAAAAGAAAACAATTCTCCTTGTTGTGCTTTTGTACACCAATTAGAGAATGGAGCAGCACTCACACACATATCGAGATTGATGATTTATGATAAATCTGGAGATGTGTCTTGTTCTATGAGTATTCAGTGCAGTCATGCACAACAACACTTATAGAACAATCTTTCAACGCAAAGTGGTGTGTATGAAGAGGTTGTATTTACATGGAGTAGAAAAAGTACTCAGAGCACCTTTTCCTCTCTTTGTAAATATGAAAGAGTGTCTTGTGCAATAACTATATTACAAAAAGTGACATATTTCTGTTTTACAATTGCTTCCAAATGATAGAAGATAAGCACAGAGTTTGGTCTGCAAAGTTGCTCAAACAAGAATGATTGAAATGATTGCGGTCCTTTAATAGGTACAAAGGGAAATATTATGAACCACTCAAATCTGTTTTTGTGGAGGTCACATAATATTCGATAACAGAGAGATTTCAAAACTACAAAGGTATAAACAGAGTGTTTTTAAAAACGTGTTCAATCTTTGTAGGTTCATGCAGATCTGACCATTCTGCATATTAATACTTAGTTAAACTTACCTTCACAGTGATAGAAATTAAAAATTGTATACATTTTTTCAGATTTTATTTGCACTGTAAATTGATGTAAACTGCTTATTTTAGAATTATGATCTGTAAAGAAAAGAAAAAATAGTTATAAAATGTAATAATACATTTTTTACAACACAGCATAATTTCAACAAAGTAATTTGTTTGCTGTTCTCAGAATATATTGAATTTCACTAGAAATAGTGATTTCAATCGTACTCATCACTTAACAGCGGGCATTAAAAAAACAATCAAAAAGATTGTTTAAAAAAAAAACAACATGCTATTCTCAGTAAAATACCACAAGATACAAATCACACATATATGAAATGCTTATGGCTAACAAAATTTTATAAGTTTAACTTTTAAAAACTGTAATTGTTGTCACTTAAAAATATTCACCGAGTCAATGAGCACAAAAAAGTCCATAATTCAAACATATACCTTTCCTTGAGGCCAAATGGTATTTTTGCACTCCTTTTAATGTAAATTGTCCAATGGAAGTCCTATTTAATTATAATAATAAATTCCTCAGAGAATGAATTATCTTCCTAATACTTTGGCTTTAAAAATATTAGGTAGGAATTAGTTAATTCCCTAGGCAAACGTTGTTTGAAAACCAACTGGGAATCATTACAAAGTGTCCAGCCTTTGTCACATTTTAGATAGGCAGTGTAACGTCCAGATGTGGTGGAAGGACCATCATGGAACATTATTGCAATTGCTACAAAAGTCCTTCCTGATATTGATAGTTGTGTTGCTACAAACTGCTTTATTAAAGTATCCAATTCTCTTCCATCAGCTGTACAATGTTGCATAATTAAAATTATGGATTGTCCATATTTCGTTAAAAATAATGTGGACAACATTTCTGATTTACATTGGCTACACTCCATGTTTTGATTTGCACCTTTAACTAATTTATTGAAAGACACTGATTTACAGTCTGGTAATGTTAAATACAGAAATCTTTCAGTGTCTACATTAGTGGTACATGTATACATGCAATTTTCACAATGCTATTCCCATTTGTAAGAAAGGCCAAAAATATTTTCTATTTCTACACCTTCATTTTCAAAAATGGTAAGCATATACATTAAAAATTCCTGAGCACCTTGTTGGATATTTTGTGTAAATTGTGTAGAACCAGAACACACATCCAAAACATTACGAACATCTGAAACAGATTGTATTTTACTTGTATCTGTTCTCAATTTTTCATAAACAGAATCCAACAGAGAACAAAATCTTTTTTGCCGATTCTGCATAATTTGTTCTTGCAAACCTTCAAGATAAAAAACAACATTGACCACTACATTAGCATAGCAGTTGACACCTGAACTATTTTCAAACTGAGAACCAACAACCTCTTCAACAGTGTCCAATTTCTTTTTACTTGCAATTACAACATTATCTTGTTCTTTTCCTTCTCGACACCTTCAAAACAGATATTCTCAAACCTTCTTTTTCGACTAATCATGCTCTTTTCAAATACAGAATATTGACCTAAATTTGGAGCATACACCCCTCTTAAACTATTATACTCTTTTACACAGTTTGGATCTGCAGTAACCTTTGTCTGATCAAAATCAATCAAAAACAAACCAGATAATGTTCTGACTCGCGACAGAGCAACATATGCCATACCCTCTTTAAATACAGTAGATCCAATGTTCACCAATGCACTGTCTACACTTAATCCTTGAGATTTATGAATAGTTACTGCATATGCCAGAGAAAATGGAAATTGTTTCCTACGGACATATAAATCTTTAACAAGCAAAAAACGAACTGAACATCAACCAATTTTTTTAACTTCTTCAATCTGATCAAATTTAATTTTTAAAAATTCAATTCCTTCTTTTTTCTGATAATTAACAAAATCCACCACTTTACCCATTGCGCCATTAACTAACCCTATTTCTACATCCAAATTATGCCTTAAAACTACCCGACAGTTTACACACGCATATAGTGTCTTTTCTAAACCAGCTGTTTCAGATATTTTTTTTCCTAAAGAATCCAGTTTTGTTTTCAACTTTCCCGTCAAAATAATAGTGATTCCTTCATGCTCTATTTTATCGATGGCTTCCATTTTTATAATTTCTTCATTTTCCAGTTGCAATAGTTCTTCGTTGAATATGGAACACTCGCGCAGTGTTGGCATTAAACAGATCACTGATTTATTTTCAGCAATTTTCATGTACACTTTTGCAGGAACTACATTTTCATTTGTAAAGACATTGCAAAGTAATCGACTTTCCAAAGCTTGTTTGCCATGGTTTGTAAGAATTCCAATTCTTATATCTTGAAGAATACTTCCATATTCGTATATTTGTTGTCAGTTCTTTGTATTCAAAATTAGTCCAAATGTTCACATTACCAACACTACCAAGAGACTTTCTGGTATCTTCATGTGCAAGTGTTTTAAATACCGGTTGTCCTTTTACCGGAGCCAGTTGCAATAGATCTCCAAAAACTATGACTTGTTTTCCTCCATATAACATGTCATACTCTGTTTTAAAGAATTTGTTGCATTCTTAAATGCACAAAGGCAAGCATGAAGCTTGAGACCATGCTCACCTCATCAATAATGAGAAGTTTCATTTTCTTCAAGACTCTTGAAACTTCACAACAAGCTTCTCCACATAGCTTGTGGTATTCCAATTTGTTCTCATGCTCTACTGGTAGCATTAGTAAACGATGTAAAGTAATTCCTTTAATGTTATGTGCTGCCAACCCAGTTGGAGCAATGACAACACAAGACAAATGCGACTCAGTTGTTTTTTGCGGATAACTTGTAATTACTTTAATTAAGAAACTTTTTCCTGTTCCAGCTGGACCACTCACATACATTCGGATAGGTTGAAATGATGTACATGAGCACCCTTTCTTTTCATCAAGTAATCCATGGTCAATGTGCTCTTTCACTTGTTGATATATTTGTTTCTGTTCAACATTTAGTTGTTCTTCCAAGTTCCCTAACTGTATTACATCTTCTTGAGCTTGATACATTGCTGTTTCCACCTCATTCATGGCAGTTGCTGCTTCATTTTCAACAATTAGTTGTCCAAGTGGATCTTGACTCAGTGCAGCAGAACTTTGACTGTCTTGAGAACTGTCTCTAGCAATCTCAGCTGTTTTTGTAGCTTCTTGATCAATTTCATTATTCAACATTTTCAAATAGTTTGCTATCTTTACAAGCATTAAATGAATCTTCATAGCTCTGAAAATCTCCAAGTAATTCCAGTTCTGAACACCATGGTTTGAACATTTGCAAAAGGGCTAAATAGTAAAATTCCCTTTTATCAGCAGTGTCGCAACTCAGTTTCCTGTGATTAATTAAATTTCCTTTCCTTTGTTTCGCCAGAGATCCTTCGGAACCAATCACTGCATATTTTCCAACATTGATGTTCTCTGTAGTATTCCGTTTTAAAGTGTAGTTTTGCAGCACTTCCTAGAGACACATGTTCTCAAGATGATGACTTCTGTTTGGGTAATATGTGTCCAACATATTCATTTTCAAAATATCGGTACTTTCTGGTTCTTTTTCTGCTAAATATTCAATTTCTTGAACAGATTTCAGTAGCCGATTTCGCATTCCTGCAAGACCTAGACTCACCCAAATGATTCTTCTACTTTTGGAATATAGACTTGCAGATGATAACCGATCTGAACATTCATATACTCCAATTTCACGATGTGATAACATCTTCAAACTGAAACTGTATAATTTCTTACTAAGAGTCTTCTCGTGAGAAATCTCTTCCCACATTTCTGTCAATTCCGTCTTTTCTGATTTAGTAATGTAGGATGTTACATATCGAGCAACAGCAATGGAATTGTCCGCAACATACTGAATATCCATGTTAGCGTTCCACATGGATAAAATAACTGTATTGTAGTCATTTATGTATTTTGATTCTTTGCTTCTTCTTAAGTTGTAGGTATTTTTCGGAGACTTTCTTGTAATGGTATGTCACATAGCTGACATAAAACTGTTCACTCTTCCTTTGGATAATACAGGACGTGGATATCCAAAACGACATTTGGTATAGAACTTATCCTTTGACTTGTACTGTTGTCGACAGTATTTTCCACATCGATGGCTTTGGAATCGTAAGACTTGTTTTAAGTTTTTATGTTCTCTGCTATTGGGTACAGCACATGTGGCATAATGTTCAATGAAAGACAAAACAGTTTCATCTGAATCTGTTCCAAATTTGGGGGCATCCTTGATCCATAACAACATATGGATATGAGGAGCACCTCTTGCTTGATACTCCTTTCTCCAAAAGAAATCCACAACTTCTCCAAGAGGAGCATTCTTTTTATTGCAGATGAAAGACATCATAGCTTCAAATCTATGATTGAAATATCTGCATACATTAACAGGATCCAAAGAGCACAACTCTCCAGGTGTCTTGTATTCAATATTTTTTATATTGGAATTTGCCTCTCGAAGAAATTCAAGTAAATCATCCCAAGCATACTCAGCACAGCTTAGTGTAACAAACCATGTAGGAGTTCCCAAGTTCTGTAGCATACATTTCAGTTCTCCATGACAACGGTACCAATATTCATTAGTCCCACAATGACATGCCATCAGATTAATCAACTGAGATTCTAAATGATCATATCTCTGATGCACTTTATCCATAAACTCCTTTGCAGGTACATTTTGCAGATGCATTCCAGTTTTTAAAATGTGATTTACTGCATATGAAAGTCCAGACAAGTCACTTTCAAACAGAAGATGAAACATATAAGGGATACATTGTCGAAATCTTGGATCTTCTGCATATAATCTTGTTGTCCGATATTCAGATGCAGGAATCTGCACAGGACGTTCATCATATCGTCTACCTTTTCCCGTTGGAAACAACTGCGGGAAACAACGAGCTTCCAAGCTCTCTTCCCATACACTCATGGGACTTTCTGTTGCTTTTTTCATTTGGAACAACTCAATCGTATTCCCCATCACCTCTTTGGAATGAAGTGGATGTACACTGCAATGTTCATAGATTTCTTCACATCTGGACATGTCCACTTTTTCTATTTGTCCACTTAATGTTTCAGTATCTTCTGCTAAATCTATTTCTTTTTCTCCTACCAACACATTTCTATAGTACTCATTATTTTTACAGGTACAATGACGCCTTTTGCACTTTTCTAACATCCACTAACTCTGGCCAGATTTTCTTATTCTTAGTAGGAACACCATTAACTAGAATGACTAGTGGCTCATTTTCTGCATGGTCTACACCAATAGTTTCAATATTTTTCCTTAAATCTAACGGTAAATACACAATTCTTCCTTTCAATCCTCTTTGCAACTCTGATGGAGGTAATTTACCTGTTTTAGGCTCCATACAAACAATAGCCTGAAACGGGTGAACACATTGAATGAGAATATACTTATACGTATTTAAATCTATCAGCTCTGGAGGAATAGCAACCAACTCTAGATTATTATGAACAGCTCTAGCAGGCATTTTATTCTCATCTAATTTGTTATAACAATATTTGCAAATACGCTGCTCAGATCCCAAATCAAAACAATCCTCTACCAACAAATAAGTTGCAAATTCCATCCACTTATTATTATCTTGTATTTCACTTTTTAAATACAGATTGACACCCCTAGTCTGATTTTTATAGTGACTTCGCCGACAACAAATACAAGAAACATTTGGTCTTTCACCTGAAATTACCTTAAACTTTGTGATTCCATCCTCAAAATTTTTTGTAATTACGGGTTCTACATTGTCTTCAACATTTTGTTCTACTAATGTGTCAGTTTCTGCACTCTCTTGCTGAAAGTAACAAAACTCAATATCATCGCAAACCTTCTTCTCATCTGATACTGAGCCACGCAAAAGAGCACTGTTCAACTCATTTAACTTTAGTGCTGGACTTTTCGCATAATACAATCTTCTCACTAACTTCCGCGTTTGAGTATGATGTACTGCCAGCATCCTGAAATGGTGAAAAACACTTTGACAAACTTTCCTAGAAAGACAAGCCAGAGAATGATGTTGCAAACCAGTATTTTTTCTCACTCTACAAGGGTCTAGTCCTTGCAACACCTTAATCTTTTATTTAACACTTTTTTACTATATGCTCGTAAAAAACTACATAATTTATCAATAGATTCCTGTCGTACACTACAAATACTACTGCAATCCCAAGTGTACACAGGGTGTTTAGGACGTCTCCCTAGAACGTCATCAGCTATCACTTCTTCTGCATTTCTTTCAACCATTTTCTCTTTCTCAATTGGACATTCATGTCTAACTTCATAAACTCTACCACTGGTGTCAACTGCATACAGTAAGTTTTTGCTCTGTAAATAACTCTCTTCATTAAAGAAAGGCTCTGCACTGGATCTGTGTTTCCATTCTCCCCCAAAAAATCAAAAAAAAGAATTCTATTAATTACTCTTTTCCTCCTACTTTTGGCCTTCATTAAATGGATTGGTTTATCTAGTGATCGAATTCTGTTTAATACTAAAATGAATAGTTTCCTTTTTACTTCAAAAGCCTTTTCACCAATGTTTTCAATATGCTTCTTCTTTTTATAAAATAGAGCTCTCTTTTTATATTTCTTCACATCTTTCAGCAAATTATGTACTACTCTCTTGTAAAATATTTTTTTGCGTAATTCCTTATACTGATTTTGCCTTCTTATAGCATACTTTGTCTCCTTTGACTGAACAATTGCTTTTTTGCTTTTCGTCTTATTTTGAAAAAAAATTCTAGTTCAAGCATTCTCAGTGGTTTCAACATTCTGTACATTCTGTTTGCTCCTACAAACATTTTTAATAAATTGCTTTGTGATCTTACCAGAAGATTTTTTATTTTTAGTCACATTATATTGTACATTCAATACTTCTGGTTGATGTTTCTTCAAGTAATTCTCCTGTCTCTGTTCTTTTTTTTCTGGCATGATTTCTCTATTTTAACGTTGAAAAACAGTATCTGTAAAAAAGAATCACAAATAAAAGTATATTAATAAATTTCAAATCTATACTATTCTATTACTGTAGAAACACATTTTATATAAAAACTGACTAAGAAACTATAGCCCTGAAGCACAAGTGTGACGATGGTTAAAACACTACATGCATAGTGCATACTACTTTGAAGCAGTTCATGCCCTAAAGCCTACCTCACTAAAAGACTACATGCTAACTGACTGAATTATTACAATACTATAAGGAGACACACTGGGTGAGTGACAGGGTATTTCCTAGAAGTGTATGAATACTGACATGGATATTGATGGTGTGAAAGACAAGTGTGTAGGTGATAAGAGACCTACATGCATAGTGGACACATGTTTGAATCCATCCATATGTTAAGGCCTGTCTCAGTCCAATAGTACTTGGATACTGACTGAATGATTAGAGTACTGCAAGGAGAGTGCCTGGGTGAATTTATAAGTGTTCGGGTTTTGGCACAGTGAATGGATTAGTCCATGGTGCTGAATGGGTCACTAGAGGACTCCAAGGGGAGTGACAGGGTGTTTACTAGAAGTGTATGAATACTGACTAGGGATTTGAAGGTGTGAAAGACAAGTGTGTAGGTGGTTAGAGGACTGCATGCATAGTGGATAGGCATTTGAAGCAATTCTTGTGCTTAGGCCTGGCTCACTGCATGAGTACTTGGGTACTGACTGAATGATTAGAGTACTGCAAGGAGAGATCCTGGGTGAATTTATAAATGGTTGGCTTTCAGCACAGTGAATGGATTAGTACATGGTGCTGAATGGGTCACTGGAGGAGTGCAAGGGGAGTGATAGGGTGTTTGCTGCAGTGTATGTATACTGACTGGGGAATTGAAGGTGTGAAAGACAAGTGTGTAGGTGGTTAGAGGACTGCATGCATATTGGATAGGCGTTTGAAGCAATTCATGTGCTAAGGCCTGGCTCACCGCATGGGTACTTGGGTACTGACTGAATGATTAGAATACTGCAAGGAGAGTGCCTGGTTGAATTTATAAGTGGTTGGCTTTCGGCGCAGTGAATGGATTAGTACATGGTGCTGAATGGGTCACTGGAGAAGTATAAGGAGAGTGACAGAGTGTTTGCGGGAACTGTATGAATACTATCTGGGATATTGAAGGTGTGAAAGACAAGTATGTAGGTGGCTAGAGACCTACATCCATAGTGGATAGACGTTTGAAACAGTCCATAGAGTAACACTTGGATCACTGCAAAACTATCTGAGTACTGACTGAATCATTAGAGTACTACAAAAAGAGTGACTCGGTGAATCTTTTTAAGATTTTGGATTCTAGTGCAGTGAATAGATTAGTACTTACTGCCAAATGAGTCAGTGGAGGTGTGCAATTAAAGTGACAGAGTGTTTATTAGAGTTTATAGATACTGACAGAGAAATTGAAGGTCTGAAAGGCAATTGTGTTGGTAGTTAGAGGCCTCCATGCATACTGGAAACACGTTTGAATCAATCCATGTGCTAAGGCCTGCCTCACTCCATTAGTACTTAGGTACTGACTGAATGATTAGACTATTGCAAGAAGCGTACCTGGGTGAATTTACAAGTGTTTTAGGTTTGGCGCAGTGAATGCATTACTACATGGTGCTGAATAAGTCACTGGAACAGTGCAAGGGGAGTGACAGGGTGTTTGCTGGAAGTACATGGATACTGACTGGGGAATTCAAGCTGTTAAAGACAAGTGTATAGTATGTTAGAAGTCCGCATGCATACTGCATAGACATTTGAAGCCCTCTATGTGGTAATGCATGGTTTACTACACGAGTACCTGGAAACTTACTGAATCATTAGACTACTGCTAGGAGAGTGCCTGGGTAAAACTTTTAAGTTTTTCAGTTTTGGCGCAGTAAAAAGATTAGTACATGGTACTGGATGAGTCACTGGATGAGTGCAAGATGAGTGACATAATGTTTATTGAAGTATATAGATACTGACTAGTTAATTAAAGAAGTGAAAGACAAGTGTGTAGGTGACTAGAAGCCTGTATGCATACTGGATAGGGGTTTGACGCAGTCCATGTTGTAAGGCCTGGCTCGCTGCATGAGTACTTGGATGCTGACTGAATGATTAGAGTACTGCAAAGAGAGTGCCTGAGTGAATTTAAAAGTGTTTGGGTTTTGGCGAAGTGAATGGTTTAGTATATGCTGCTGAATGGGTCACTAGAGGAGTACATGGGGAGTGACAGGGTGTTTGCTTGAAGTGTATGGATACTGACTACGGAATTAAAGGTGTGAAAGAAAACTGTGTAGATGGTTAGAGAACCTCATGCATAGTGGATAAGCATTTGAATCAATGCATGTGCTAAGGCCTGCCTCACTCCGTTACTACTTGAATATTAACTGAATGTTTACAGTATTGCAAGGACAGTTCCTGGGTGAATACATAAGCAATGACTGCCTTCTAATTCTACCAAAACTTGAGAACAGAAAAGTTTCTAAGCAGTTATGCGTATTCAAAGATATGAAGTACCCAAATGCTTCTCTCACAGTGGTTCCCAAATGCACACAGACTCACAGTGTGATTCTAGAAGAGCAACACTATTCCTACGAGTTTAAAAAAACTCATTCACTACTGTGGAAGGGGTAAGGGGACTGCACCCAATCTACATATTTCAGTACTGCACTTTACTGTCAATGCTGACTCATTTTATCAATGCATAAGCAATGACTGGCTTCTAATGCTACTAAAACTTGACAACATGACAGGTTTTAAAACAGTTATCTGTCAGCAAATACATGATGTTACCAAATGCTTCTCTCACAGTGGTTCCCAAATGCACACAGACTCACAGTGTGATTCTAGACAAGCAACACTATCTCTAGCAGTTTACCAAAACTCATTCACTACTGTGGAACGGGTAAGGGGACTGCACACAATCTACATATTTAAGCACTGCACTTTAGTGTCAAAGCCTAACTCATTTTATCAATGCATAAGCAAAGACTGGCTTTTAATGCTACTAAAACTTGACAACATGACAGGTTTTAAAACGGTTGTCTTTCAGCAAATACACGATGTTACCAAATGCTTCTCTCACAGTGGTTCCCAAATGCACACAGACTCACAGTGTGATTTTAGACAAGCAAGACTATCCTAGGAGTTGACCAAAACTCATTCACTAGTCTGGAAGGGGTAAGGGGACTGCACACAATCTACATATTTAAGTACGGCACTTTAGTGTCAAACCCTGACTCATTTTATCAATGCATAAGCAAAGACTGGCTTCTAATGCTACTAAAACTTGACAACATGACAGGTTTTAAAACAGTTATCTGTCAGCAAATACATGATGTTGCCTAATGCTTCTCTCACAGTGGTTCCCAAATGCACACAGACTCACAGTGTGATTCTAGACAAGCAACACTATCCCTAGGAGTTTACCAAAACTCACTCACTACTGTGCAAGGGGTAAGGGAACTGCACACAATCTACATATTTAAGTACGGCACTTTAGTGTCAAAGCCTGACTCATTTTATCAGTGCATAAGCAAAGACTGGCTTCTAATACCACTAAAACTTGACAACATGACAGGTTTTAAAACAGTTATCTGTCAGCAAATACACGATGTTACCAAATGCTTCTCTCACAATCCTTACCCGAAAGGAACACAGACTCACAGTGTGATTTTAGACAAGCAACACTATCCTAGGAGTTTACCAAAACTCATTCACTAGTCTGGAAGGGGTAACGGTACTGCACACAATCTGCATATTAAAGTACTGCACTTTATTGTGAAACCTGACTCATTTTATCAATGCATAAGCAAAGACTGGCTTCTAATGCTACTAAAACTTGACAACAAGACAGGTTTTAAAAAAAGTAATCTATCAATACTACTGGGTGTGCAGGGTAAGTGGCGCTCATATAGTAATGCCTTAGGTTTCCCTGCTCTCTCTTTCTAAATCCTAATGAAGTTTGCTATCGGAGGGCGGGAGACTCCCGTCCGCTCATAGCAAACAGTGTCCTTGGGGTGGGCACCCCAGGACACTGTAGGAGCCGGCCCTGGGGTGTGGCGGTCCCCAGGACCCTCGAGGGCTCCAGGAGGGGGCAACACAGACCCCTTCCCCTTATTAATTTACCAACATTTTGCCCCCGGGATTTGGCCTACCCGGGGGCTAATTATTAAGGAAGCGCGGAAGCCCGCGCTTCGGGTTTTTTTTGTGGCCAGATCCGCGCACCCTGCGCGCATTTCTCTGATATTTTTTTTTTTTAAAAGGGGGCCTCAGGGGGTCCTTCAGGGACCCCCTAAGCAACACTAGAGGGTCAGAGTATTTCTACCCTGCCCCCTTTATATGTTTTAAACACTTATTCCCCTTACTTCTTCAGCCTCGCTTCTACCGAGTCACAAAATGGCTGCCAACAGTTCCTGGTTTCGAATGTAGACAGACACTTGACAGCCAATTAGCATTCAGCGCGTGATCGGGAGGGTGCACGCTCGGTTTGGGAGGGTGCGCTTAGGATGCGCATAGGGTGCGCGGATCCTCCGAGGCCATAGATATATCTATCTTTTTTAGTCTAATTTTCTCAGGAACTACTGAACAGATTTACACCATTTATTCAAATGGCACGAGTCTGAACTGAGGACTACCTCTTTGCCAAATTTGGTGTAATTCTGTTCAGCAGTTCGGGCTGTAGCTGCGTCAACAGGTCCTAAGGGAAATTGCATGGGGAAAATGTGTTTTGGGACCCCCCTTTTTTCTCGGCCCCCGCTTAACAAATCACCACGAATCTTTCAGGATAGGAGCGGACCGGAGCTGGCCAAAGGTTTGGAAAATTTCGCAAAAATTCATCAACCGGCGCCAGACTTATTGGGAATAGGATGTTGCGGATTTCCTATGGAAAATAGGTCCTAACTATAACTACCTACTGGCGACCGCCAGTAGGTAATATATATATGTGTGTGTGTGTTTATGAATATATGACGATACAATGCGTTCCATTACAACGGGGTATGTTACATTGCGGTTTTTACTTCACAAGTCGTTGCAGCGACTTGCGCTGAACTTTGGAATAGTATGATTTACTATTCCAACTCCAATCAGTGCGGACAGTAGGGGAGGTGTTGGAATAGTATATCATATTATTCCTTAGAGTACAGCACCATCCAGTGCAAGTCATTGTAACAACTTGTCTTGTGAAATCCGCGATGTAAAAGTATTGTGTCGTAAAGGTTGCCTAGTAAAGGATGTGTCCCTGTGTGTGTGTATATATATATATATATATATATATTCACTTAAAAAACCAAAGGTTTCACATATGTTATAGTTACGTGGATATTTCACTCGTAAAAAACCAATGAAATTCCCCCGTTATAGTTAGTTCAGATAACTATAACTCGCGCAACCGCAATCCACTGCTGATGACGTCACATATTACATCACTCATGACATGGTCAGTGGTATCACTCATGACATCACTGATGACATCATCCTTGTGATAGAGTGCGGTCGCGCGAGTTATAGTTATCTGAACTAACTATAACGGGGGAATTTCATTGTTTTTTTACGAGTGACATATCCACCTAACTATAACATGTGTGAAACCTTTGGTTTTTTAAGTGAATTTGCAAGGTTTTTTAAATGCTAATTCCTAACTATAACGTGTGTGAAACCTATGGTTTTTTCAGTGAATTTGTACGGTTTTTCAAATGCTAAGTTATGTATGTATTATTATTTTTTTTATATATTTATTTTACAATAAACTACGTATTAAAAATTATTATTATTTTTTTTGTTTTTTCGCCTGCGCGCACGGTGCGCGCACCCCCGCGATTTAAAAAAAATAAAATTACAATGTTTTTTTCTGCCTTCGGGGTCCTTCAGGGACCCCCTGACAAAGGCTAGGGGGTCAGGATCTCTCTACCCTGCCCCCTTTTCACGTTCACCACCTTCCTTTTTCACTCTCGCACTGAAAACAAACAAAATGGCGGGCGACACTTCCTGATTTTGACCAATTCGAACGTTGACTGACATGTAACCACCAATCAGAATTACGCTCGCGCACGGTGCGCGCACGGTGCGCGGCTATAGATGTTTATGTGCTTTAACTGCAATTTTCTCAGTAACTACTGAACAGATTGACTCCATATATGCAAAAGGCACATCCCTGACCTGAAGACTACCTCGCTGCCACATTTCTAGTAATTCTGTTCAGCCGTTCGGGCTGTACCTTCGACTAAAGGTCCTATGGGAAAATGCATGGGGAAAACGCGTTTTGGGACCCCCCTTTTTTCTCGGCCCCCACTTGACGAATCCCCCCGAGACTTTCAGGGTAGGAGCTGAGCAAAGCGCCCCATTAGTTTTGAAAATTTCGTGAAGATTCGTCAACCGGCGCCAAAGTTATTCAAAATAGAATTTTGAGAATTCCTATGGAAACACGTTCCGAACTATAACTATCTACTGGCGACCGCCAGTAGATAATATATATATATATATATATATATATATATATATATATATATTCAATGAAAAAACCAAAGGTTTCACACATGTTATAGTTAGCTGGACATTTCACTCGTAAAAAACCAATGAAATTCCCCCGTTATAGTTAGTTCAGCTAACTATAACTCGCGCGCCCGCAATGCACTACTGATGACGTCACATATTACATCACTCATGACATGGTCAGTGACATCACTCATGACATCACTGATGACATCTCAAATGACATCACTGATGACATCATCCAGTGAATGTGTGTTTTTCTGAAAATTAAATATGTTTTATATATGTATATCTCAAGGTCGATGGAAGAATAAATGAGTATATAAGTGTCTAAATTGATGATTTGTTTCTGAAAAATTGATTGTACAACTGACTGATTAAGTGTATCTTTTTGAATACATGGCTTAGTGAGTAATGTTTAAATGTGTAAATACCTGTATCAGTCTCTCACTTTGTATATAAGTGGCTGCATGGGTTGGTGAGTAGCTACATGAGTGTCTATATAGGTTAATAGTTGGTTTTTTGAGTATCAGTATGAGTGTCTGAGTGTCTTCATAGTGCGGTGGGGGGTATTACGTAGTGCATAGATGCATGAATGAGTGACTCACTGTTTGTATGTGTTGAAGACAGCATGTGTGCAGGACTGTATGGGTGGATGAGTGTGTGCATGGGTGTGTTAGTGAGTGAATGACTGTCTCAATAGTGTCTTCATAAGTAACTACATATGTTTTAAACTAGTATATGTGACTATTGGTGTTTATAAGTGAGTATAAGTGAGAGTGAGAGATTGGAAGAGTTCCTGTATGAATAAGTATGTGTTTCTATAAGTGATTGTTAAAAAGACTAAGTATGTGTAAGTTTCTGTAAAAGTAAGTGTGCTGGTGTGTGTATAACTGTATATGCAAGTAAATGGATGTTTGATTCTTTATTAGCATGAGTGACTATGTGTGTGAGTAACTCTATGGATGAGTGGGATTGTGTTACAGGATGTTTAGGTGTATGAGTACATATGATGTGTGAGTACATGTATGAGTGACTGTATAGGATTGTTGGTGGATGAGTGGATGTGTATGTGGATCTTAGAATTACTGAATAGGTTGTTGTAACTGTTATTGGTATGTCCATTGTTTTGAAAATTTTAGTCTCTATTTTTGAATGTTTGTATCAAAGGTTATATTAGGGTGAGAGGAGGTATACCACTCTGTCACAAGGATAATGTCATCAGTGATGTCATTTGAGATGTCATCAGTGATGTGATGAGTGATGTCACTGACCATGTCATGAGTGATGTAATATGTGACGTCATCAGTAGTGCATTGCGGGCGCGCGAGTTATAGTTAGCTGAACTAACTATAACGGGGGAATTTCATTGGTTTTTTACGAGTGAAATGTCCAGCTAACTATAACATGTGTGAAACCTTTGGTTTTTTCATTGAATTTCTAAGGTTTTTTAAATGCTAATTCCTAACTATAACGTGTGTGAAACCCATGGTTTTTTCAGTGAATTTCAAAGGTTTTTTAAATGCTAATTCCTAACTATAACGTGTGTGAAACCCATGGTTTTTTCAGTGAATTTGCAAGGTTTTTTAAATGCTAATTTTTTTTTTTACTTCGATTTTTTTTTACATATTTTTATTTTAATTTTCTATCCTTTTTTAAAGACTATGGTTAAATTTTTAAAATTCTACAATATGTTTTTTTTAATATATTTTATAAAATAAACAGGTAAAATTTATTAGCAATACATTTTTTCCTTTTTTTAAATTTTTTTTTAGTACGCGTACCGTAAGCTTACGGTAAGCGTACGGTTTACGCAATGTCCGTAATTTATCTACGCTGTTTGCGTATAGTTACGCAATTTGCGTAGCCGCGCGTACTCCGTGTGGGGCGCGTACGCGTGTACGCTACACGCGCACGTTACGCGGAAGTGTCGGGGAGTGACTGTTATGTGCATGCGCACAAGCGCGTGTCTTTTTTACGCGCATGCGTACTTTTGCCGTAAGCGTACCGTAAGCGTACCGTAAGCGTACGGTAGGTCATGTGATCATGAAACACAACTTTTGATTGGTTGAAACTACTTTCAGTTCTAGAACTCTCCTACACCACACCCATTCCCCTCATTTCTGCTTGTGATCCCTTAGGAGAAGGAGCTGGGTTGTCTTTGTGATACGATGGCAGAACAGCAGAGCTCTTCTGAGAGTGAGGCTAGCAGCACTACCTTGAGGCCGAGAGCGAGGAAACAAAAGACCTCTTACGTATGGGAGTATTTTACTTTTCCAGAAGGCCAGCAAAAGGTAAATGCACCCTTAGTGACTTGCAAGCTGTGTAAGCGTGTACTTTCAAGAGGGAATCCTGACAGGAAGTATTCCTTTGGGAATCACACCATGATGAGACACCTTAAGGATGTACACAGAAGGACACATGCTCGACTTACTGAAGGTAACCCTTCAGTAAATCAACCAAGCACATCCACAGCAGCTCAGCCTGGACCATCATCTGCAGGGCCGAGTCCTTCTTCTGCAGGTCAGGTGAGCCCTTCATCTGTGGGGGGAGCATCTCCTTTTTCTGGTCCTCTGGAAATTAACCCTCGGTTTGCGAGGGTTGAAGTACGGTGCGCCACTTGTCACGATCTAATTACTTATAGGGAGACCAGTATTTCCCTAGTGAACAGTAAAATAGATCAGCACACTTGTCGTACCGTCTAATATTCCCAATCTTTCTTTCCTCTGTCCCTGCATGAACACAACGGCTCTTTTAAGAGCCAACCTTACCTTTCATCTATTTTTTATATATTTTTTTTAAAACTTTTTTTTTTTTTTTTTTACCGTACGGTACGCGTAATTATTATTTTTTTTTTTAAAAAACACTAAAAATCAATTATCACATTACAAGGTCCTTGAGAGACTACAATTAAAAACTGAAAATGTGATTGTAGAGAAGTGGAAAAAAGGGACCATGACATTATTGACTTACCATACCCACTCAAAAAAAGATTTATTCATTTAATTTTTTTTTTAATTGCTTTAAAAATGGTTCTAGTTTTCGAAAATTTTCTATCTCAATCTGAAAAAAAAGAAAAAAGTATTAATATTTAATAAAACATTTAATAATACAGTACACATATTTACATATTTTTCAAAAAATATTTTTGCCTTTTTTTTGCTGTTTTCAGAAAATATTGCATTTCACTATAAATTGTGAAAGCAATTGCATTCATCATTTAACAGCAGGCAAAAAAAAATTAACAATCTCAAAGATTGTTTTTAAAAAAGCCCACAATCTCTTTTTGCATAAACATAACTTTATAGAAATGCATAATATTCTTAAAAAATATCATCTAATATCAATACTTATTTCTTTAAAATACCGTCTGATATTTTTGTTTCAGAAGTATAATCACAATAATATATCTCAAATAACTCCACAATACATCTGGTTCCATTTCCTTTAGGCCAAATAGTAATTTTAAAAATCTTTTTTTGTTTAATTTCCAATGGTAATCCAATAAAAATCTAAAGTTTAAATTGTACAGATGTCACCGATTCTCTGTAACATTTTGGTTTCCGAAAGATTAATTAATAATTAAATAAGTACACAATAGAATTTTTTACTTTTCCGCATGGCCAAATAGTAATTTTAAAAATCTTTTTTGAAAAAATTTCCAATGGCAATCCAATAACATTCCAAAATTTAAATTGTGCAGATGTTACCGATTTTTTCTAAATTTTTGGTTTTCCAAAGTTTCCTTAAAAAATGGAAAAATTCCACATTACAATTGGTTACCTTTCCATTAGGCCAAATGATAATTTGTTAAATCTTTTTATTTGTAAATTCCAAATGGTAAACCAATAAAATGGTAAAATTGTTTTGTCCAGATGTTGCCAAATCTCTCTAAAATTTAGGTTTCAGGAAGATTAGATAGGAATTTGCTAAATCAAAAGGCAAACGTTGCTTAAAAAACAATTGGTAATCATTACACAGTGTCCAGCCTTTTTCACATTTAAGATAAACTGTGTAATGACCAGAAGTTACAGTAGGTCCATCATGGAAAATTATTGCAACTGTTACAAAAGTTTTTCCTGAAATTGATAATTGCTGTCCTGTAAACTTCTTTATTAAAGTATCCAATTTTGAACCATCAGCTCTACATCGTTGCATCATTAAAATTACATACTGTCTGTATTCCTTTAAAATTAATGTTGAAAACATGTCAGATTTACACTCACCGCATTGCATGCTATGATTAGCATCTTTTACTAATTTAGCAAAAGTGACTGTTTTACTCTCTGGCAATGTTAAATAAATAAACCTTTCAGAATCAACATTAGAGCCACATATATTATAACAGTTTTCACAACTATGTTCCCATTTATAAGAGAGACCAAATAAATTTTCAATGGGAACCCCTTCTGCTTCCAGTACCTGAAGAAAATAAATCAAGAATTCCTGTGCGTCTTGCTGTACATTTTGAGAAAACTGTGTTCGTCCTGAACATACATCTAAAACTTTTCTAATTTCAGTAGCACTTTCTATTTGAGTTTTATCATTACTCAGCTTTTCAAAAAGGAGACTCAGCACAGAACAGAATCTTTTTCCCTGATTTACTATTATCTGCTCTTGCAAACTTTCCAGATAAAATGCAACATTCAGCACTACATTAGCATAGCAGTTGACACCAGAGCTATTTTCAAAATAACATCCTACAACCTGTTCTTCATTTTCCTTATTCTTTTTGCTTGCAATTACATCACTCCTCTTTTTTTTCCTCCTCTCTACATCTTCATTACAGATATTCTCATTTCTCCTTTTACGAGAAACTACACGTTTCTCCAACACAGGATACTGACCTAAATGAGGAGCATAGCTTCTTCTTAATCTATTATACTCCTTTACACAATTTGTATCAGCACTAACTTTTGAATCATCAAAGTCTATCATGAATAAACCTGATAAAGTTTTCACTCGTGACAAAGCAACATATGCCATACCTTCTTTGAACACAGTTGAACCAATGTTCACAAATGCACAATCTACAGTCAATCCTTGAGACTTGTGAATAGTTACAGCATATGCTAGCGAAAACGGAAACTGCTTCCTACGTACATATAAGTCTTTCACAAGCATGAAACGAACTGAACAACGACAAATGTCTTTAACTTCTTCTATCTGATCAAATTTTATTTTTAAACATTCAATTCCATCTTTTTTCTGATAATTAATAAAACCCACAACTCTTCCCATAGCTCCATTAACTAAACCTTTTTCAACATCCAAATTTCTCCTTAAAAATACTCTACAGTTCATGCAAACATATAGATTTTTTTCTAATCCAGCTGTTTTGGAAATGTTCTTCTCTAGTGAATCCAATTTATTTTTCAGTGTGCCTGTTAATGTGACAGTAATTCTTCCATCCTCAATTTTGTCCACTGCTTCCAATTTCCTGATATCTTCCTTTTCCAATTTCAAAAGCTCCTCATTGAATATTGAGCATTCACGTAGAGTTCGCATTAAGCAGATGACACTTTTGTTTTCTGCAATGTTCTTGTATATCTTCTCTGCAACTATTTCTTCCTTTGGAAATAAATTATGTAGCAGCCGAGTCTGTAATGCTTTTTTGCCAGCTTCTGTGAGTAGTCCAATCCTGATATCTTTCAGAATACTTCCATATTCTTCATCGTTTGCTTGCCTCATATTAGTTGTAAGTTCCTTGTACTCAAAGAAGGACCAAATATTTGTATTACCGATGCTTCCCAATGACTTCTTCGTGTCTTCATGTGTCACAGTATTAAACACTGGTTGTCCTTTAACTGGAGTAAGTTGCAAAAGATCTCCAAAAACTATGACGTGTTTTCCTCCAAATAACACGTCATAGTCTGACTTCAGAATTTGCTGCATTCTTAAATGCACAAAGGCAAGCATTAAGTTCGATACCATGCTCACCTCATCAATAATGAGAACTTGCATCTTCTTCAATACTCTTGAAACTTCCAAGCATGCTTCTCCAGTTAGCTTGTTGTATTGTATTTTGTTCTCATGCTCCACTGGTAACATTAGCAAACAATGTAAAGTGATTCCTTTTATGTTATATGCTGCTAACCCAGTTGGAGCAGTAACCACACAAGACAAAGTAGAATCCGTTTTTTGCTGTAGGTAGCTTCTGATGACTTTTATTAGGAAACTTTTTCCAGTTCCAGCTTGTCCGCTTACATACATCCTGATTGGATGAAATGATGTGCATGAGCAATCTTTTTTTTCATGTAGAAATCCGTGATCAATTTTGTTTCTGATCTCTTCATAAATTTGTTGCTGCTCTTCGTTCAGTTGTCTTTCCAAATTTTGTAAGTCTATAAATTCTCCTTGAGCTTGATTCATAGCCGTTTCCACTTCATTCATGGCTATTGATGCTTCATTTTCAACGATTGGTTGTCCTAGGGGATCTTGACTGAGTGTTCCTGAACTTTGGCTGTCCTGAGAACTGTCTCTAGCTATTTCTGCTGCAATTGTAGTTTCCTGTTCAATTTATTCATTTAACATTTGCAGATAAGTTGTGAATGTACTGCATTGTATGCTGTCTTTGCAAGCATTAAAAGAATCTTCATAGCTTTAAAATTCTCCCAGTAGTTCATCCTCTGTACGCCATGGTTTAAACATCTGTAAAAGAGCCAAGTAGTAAAATTCCTTTTTGTCAGTAGTGTCGCAACTCAGCTTCCGGTGATTTATCAAACTTCCTTTTGTTTGCTTCACCAAACATCCTTCCTCACCAATGACTTTATATTTTCCATTGTTGATGTCTTCTGCGGCTTTCCGTGAATAAATGTAGTTCTGCAGCACTTCATAGAGACACATGTTCTCCAGATGATGACTTCTCTTTGGGTAATATGTATCCAACATGTTTGATTTCAAAATATCTGTACTTTCTGGGTCATTCTCGGCCAAATATTCAATTTCTCCAACAGATTTCAGTACCCGATTTCTCATTGCTGCAAGGCCTAAACTTGCCCAAATTATTCTTCTTGATTTCGAGTAGAGACTTGCAGAAGATAACCTATCTGAACATTCGTAGGATCCAATTTCTCGATGCGATAACATCTTCAAACTGAAACTGTACAGCTTCTTACTGACAGTTTTCTCGTGAGAAATCTCTTCCCACATTTCCTTCAATTCTGTTTTTTCTGATTTCGTAATGTAAGACGTTACATATCGAGCAACAGCAATGGAATTATCAGCTACATACTGTATATCCATGTTAGCGTTCCACATGGATAAAATCACTGGGTTGTAGTCATTTATATTTTTTGATTCTTCTTTTCTTTTAAGGTTGAAGGTATTCTTAGGTGATTTTCTTGTGATAGTATGTCTCACAGATGACATAAAACTGTTAACTCTTCCATTTGAAAGAACAGGTCTAGGAAATCCAAATCGACATTTAGTGTAGTATTTATCTTTGCTCTTGTATTTCCGTCGACAGTATTTTCCACACCGATGACTTTGGAAACGTAAAACTTGCTCCTTTAACTTTTTCTCTTCTGTGCTTTTTGGTATAGCACATGTTGCATATTCTTCAATGTAAGATAACACTGCTTCATCAGTATCTGTTCCAAACTTTGGGGCATCCTTGATCCACAACAGCATATGAATATGAGGAGCACCTCTTGCCTGGTACTCTTTTCTCCAAAAGAAATCCACTACTTCTCCTAGAGGTGGATTTTTTTTATTGCAGATGAAGGACATCATAGCCTCAAATCTATGATTGAAATATCTGCAAACATTAACCGGATCCAATGAGCACAGTTCTCCTGCTGTCTTGTATTCAATGTTTTTAATGTTTGAATTTGCCTCTCGTAGAAAATCCAGTAAATCATCCCAAGCGTACTCGGCACAGCTTAGGGTAAGGAACCATGTTGGAGTTCCTAAATTCCGTAACATGCATTTTAATTCACCATGGCGTCGGTACCAATATTCATTTGTCCCACGCTGACAAGCCATCAGATTGATCAGTTGTGTTTCCAAATGATCATCTCGGTGCTGGACTTTCTCAGTAAAATCCTTAGCAGACACATTTTGTAAATGTACTCCACTTTTTAAAATGTGATTTACTGCATAAGACAGTGCAGACAAGTCGCTTTCAAATAAAAGATGGAACAAATAAGGAATACTTTGTCGAAATCTGGGATCTTCAGCATATAGTCTTGTAGTCCGATACTCAGAAGCTGGAATCTGTTCTGGACGTTCATCGTATCGTCCTCCTTTTCCTTTAGGAAACAGCTGGGGAAAACATCGAGCTTCCAAGCTCTCCTCCCATACACTCACGGGAGTTCCTTTTGCTTTCTTCATCTGAAATAGATCAATATTGTCTCCCATAACTTCTTTTCAATGAAGAGGATGTATGCTAAAATGTTCATAAATTTCTTCTTCCTTTGACTTGTCCACTTTTTCAATTTGTCCAGTTGGTGTTTCTGTGTCTTCTTGTAAATCTTCTTCTTCTTCTTCTTCTATATAAATTGATTCATACCATTTGTTATTCCTTTTCAAATACAAATTTGCTCTTTGTACTTTCCGTACATCTACCAGCTCCTGCCAAATCTTCTTATTCTTTGTAGGTACACCATTAACCAGAATAATTAATGGTTCAGTTTCCAAAGTATCCGCATCAATACTTTCCATATTTTTTTTCAAATCCAAGGGCAAATACACCACTCTACCTTTTAAACCTCTCAGTAAATCTGAAGGAGGTAATTTACCAGTTTTGGGCTCCATACGTACTATGGTCTGGAACGGATGAACACATTGAATGAGTATAGACTCACATGTATTTAATTCAGAAAGTTCAGCAGGAATAGCATCCAATTCTAAATTATTATGTACAGCTCTGGTCGGCATTCTATTTTCCTCTAACTTGTTGTAACAGTATTTACAAATACGCTGAACTTCACCCAATTCAAAACAATTTTCAAGAAATATATAGGTGGCAAAATCCTTCCACTTATAATTATCTTCATTTTCACTCTTTCTGTAGAGATCAACATACCTAGTTTGTTTTCTATAATGAGTTCTGCGGCAACAAATACAAGTAATATTTGGTCTTTCATTAGAGATTATTGCAAATTTTGTTATGTGATCATTAAATGTCTTACTTACAGAGGGTTCTACATTTTCTTCCACTTCTTCCTCATTTACTGTGTCCTTCTCTGCACTGTTTTTTTCAGGACCAAAGTAACAAAACTGAATTTCATAAACAACCTTCTCTACATCTGATACCGTTCCACGGAACAGAGCCCTATTCAATTCATCTAACTTTATTGCTGGACTTTTAGCAAAATACAACCGTCTCACAAACTTTCTCATTTCAGTATGATGAACAGCCAGCATCCTAAAATGATGGAAAACACTATTACACACTTTTCTAGATAGACAAGCCAGAGAATGACCCTGCAAACCAGTATTCTCTCTCACTCTGCATGGATCTAGACTTTGAAGCACCTTAATCTTCTGTTTCACACTTTTTTTGCTATATTCTCTTAGAAACTCACGAAATTTATCAGTAGATTCCTGACGCACAGTGCAAATACTACTACAATTCCAAGTGTACACTGGGGCTTTAGGACGTCTCCCCATAGCCTCATCCGCCATCACTTGTACCTCATCTCTTGGAACCATTATCTCCTTCTCCATTATGCAACCATTTTTCACTTCATAAGCACGACCTCTGGTGTCAACTGCATGCAGCAAACTATTACTTTGAAAATAACTCTCTTCATTAAAAAAAGGTTCACTACTTGAACTATGCATCCATTTTCCTAAAAATACTTTACAAAAGTTTGTTCTGTTCACTACTCTTTTCCTTTTGCTATGTGATTTCAGTACATTAACCATTTTGTCTAATGTACGCATCCTATTCAAAATTAAAATGAATAGTTTCCTTTTTAATTCTAATGCCTTTGCTGCAATGGCTTCAATTTCTTTTTTTCTCTTATAAAACTTTGCCTTTTGCTTATATTTCTTCACATCCTTTATCAAATTGGACATAACTCTCCTCTGAAACATTTTTCTACGTATCTCTTTAAACGCTGTTTTTCTGTTTACGTTTATCTTTTTAGTTGCAGAAGGTATATTTGCATTAACTAAATTCTCAATTTTTTCCTGTCCTTTTCGATTGAAATCATTCTTTCCAGTACAGACATTTTGTACATTTTTCCTTTTTTTGAATATGTTCCTTAGAAAATCTTTTGTTTGCTTACCAGAAGATTTTTTCTTCTTCCCAACATGAGCATCTTCAACTAACTTAGGTCCTCCAGTTGTCTTCAAATATAGGTTTTTTTTTTGCTCTTTTTTTACTCTGGATTTTGTAGGCATCTTAAATTTTGTTCACTGCTCTTCAGCAATACCTGAAAAAAACTAAAAAAAAATTCCTTTATTTTATTTAAATATATTACTACATTTGTTTTCACATTAGTCACAAAACGAAATTTCTTTGCCAATTTGAAAGCACACTTACTGCTCTTTTTTTTGGCAAGTGATAAACACTTTTACAGACTGACACATTATGAATCCACTTTTCAGATTTTTTAAAAAGCACATGTCCAAACTGCTTTTTCAGACCATCACCATTTGTAACCTGGGTGACTGCCTACACTCCAGCAAGGGCAACCAGCCTTAGTGATGCTGAATGTATTTGCATTACTGACTGAAACCTCAAACCCCACTCGCTTGTGAATACTGTGCATGATTCCACATGGTAAGCAGCTACCTGTGTGCTAAGAGTCTGCTTCTGCACCAAAAAATGGCTCCCCCTTTCCATCTAATGCAACTGTGAAATCACCAGAGCAATACGCAATAAATCTATGCCTGTAATTCCTATTTGCACACAGAGTCATGTTTTCACATTAGTCACAAAACGAAATTTCTTTGCCAATTTGAAAGCACACTTACTGCTCTTTTTTTGGCAAGTAATAAACACTTTTACAGACTGACACATTATGAATCCACTTTTCAGATTTTTTACAAAGCACATGTCCAAACTGCTTTTTCAGACCAGCATCATTTGTAACCTGGGTGTCTGCCTACACTCCAGCAAGGGCAACCAGCCTTAGTGATGCTGAATGTATTTGCATTACTGACTGAAACCTCAAACCCCACTCGCTTGTGAATACTGTGCATGATTCCACATGGTAAGCAGCTACCTGTGTGCTAAGAGTCAGCTTCTGCACCAAAAAAAGGCTCCCCCTTTCCATCTAATGCAACTGTGAAATCACCAGAGCAATACGCAATAAATCTCTGCCTGTAATTCCTATTTGCACACAGAGTCATGTTTTCACATTAGTCACAAAACGAAATTTCTTTGCCAATTTGAAAGCACACTTACTGCTCTTTTTTTTGGCAAGTAATAAACACTTTTACAGACTGACACATTATGAATCCACTTTTCAGATTTTTTACAAAGCACATGTCCAAACTGCTTTTTCAGACCAGCATCATTTGTAACCTGGGTGTCTGCCTACACTCCAGCAAGGGCAACCAGCCTTAGTGATGCTGAATGTATTTGCATTACTGACTGAAACCTCAAACCCCACTCGCTTGTGAATACTGTGCATGATTCCACATGGTAAGCAGCTACCTGTGTGCTAAGAGTCTGCTTCTGCACCAAAAAATGGCTCCCCCTTTCCATCTAATGCAACTGTGAAATCACCAGAGCAATACGCAATAAATCTCTGCCTGTAATTCCTATTTGCACACAGAGTCATGTTTTCACATTAGTCACAAAACGAAATTTCTTTGCCAATTTGAAAGCACACTTACTGCTCTATTTTTTGGCAAGTAATAAACACTTTTACAGACTGACACATTATGAATCCACTTTTCAGATTTTTTACAAAGCACATGTCCAAACTGCTTTTTCAGACCAGCATCATTTGTAACCTGGGTGTCTGCCTACACTCCAGCAAGGGCAACCAGCCTTAGTGATGCTGAATGTATTTGCATTACTGAGTCCAACCTCAAACCCTTAAACTATTCTTTTATTATACCAGTACACCTTAATTTATTGTGAAAACATAGTCCACATTATTTTACATGTTCCTCACATTTAAATTTCTCCCAAAACAGAAAATAATAAACACAACTTCAACAAAAAGAATTGCATTTCTATTATTCATTTCTTAATTTACCATATACATCCCCTCTCAAACTCTAAACTCACCTTTAAAATTAGTTAGTTGTGAAAGAAATATGGCACTCAAACAGCAGATTATCAGAGCCAGGATCTCTGTTCTCTACACCTCTCTCCTCTCAGCAGAACCAGATAATGGCAAACTTTCCCTCTCTTTTTCCACACATATACATGTTAGTTTCAAATCTCAGTGCTTGCCCCTTTTTTTCAAATGTAATCACACATTTCTATTGGTTGAAAACCAACCCTTTTCCAAAAGTACCCTTCCCCCAACTTGACTTCTGCCTAGTACCCTTCCCCCAACTTGACTTCTGCCTGCTACCATAGCAACAGCTCATGGAACACTGCTGTGTGGAGTCAGGTCAGAAGTTCGCCAAACAATGTTTCAATTCCACAGAGCAAGAGTGCTTGAATTTTCAAACCTAACAGCAAATCCATAGTACTGTTCTTTGGTAACACATTTTTCTGTACCAATACAAAACATGCTTCTATTAATTTACACATACAGCCTAGTTTTTATTCTAGAATGGTATGAAACAGCCAATCAGTTCTTTTTAAAAAAAAAAAAATATGTATGCCTCCATTTCCAAACTGTCTTTCTTTTCATATTGCCATTCTACTGAAAGACACCTCCTGAGTGCATCCAGTTCTCCTTTGAAGATGTTCACAGTGTGGATTGTAGGGCACAGCTATATCTTCTGGAGTGAAAAGTATGCAGAGAAAACAGATATGGTGAGAGACCTTGCTTTGCCAAATGTAGACATTAAATGGATTGGTCAGAGAGGGTTAAAGTGGCACCAATTGATGCCATTGGTGAAATCCTTCATGCACATCCAACACCCTGACCTCATAATAGTGCACTGTGGTGGCAATGACCTAGGCACTTTGACTGGGGTAGGTCTGGAAATGCTTATGAAGGAGACCTTTGCACAACTGTTTTCACTTTTCCCTAAAACTGCCTTTGTGTTTTCTAACATATGCCAAAGGCAAAAATGGAACTGGTCCAATCATTTCTGTCCGCAGATTGACAAAGCAAGAAAGCACGTCAACAAATCTGTTTCTGCTTTCCTCCGTGACTATGGTATGGGTTCCATTTACCACAACAACTTGCGTTATGACATGCAAGACATTTATAGAGGAGATGGTGTACACTTCAATGATGAAGGGAACAGAGTCTTCCTCTTGAACCTTAGACTCTGCATCGGTACTTACTTGTAGGTACCACAAAAAAATCACTTCATAAACACAACGGCTCTTTTTAGAGCCCCCTAATATCTAAACACTTAAATCTGATTTTCATTTCTTTTTTTATTTATTTTTTTACCGTACGCTTACCGTATGCGTACCCCGTGATTTTTTTTAAAATCAATAAATGTTTTCTTTGTACTTTTCTGTCCTTCTTTGACCCCCTTACAAATGTTAGGGGGTCTGTAACTCTCCTCCTTGCCCCCTTTTCTTGTTATCACTCTTTTTTTTCTGAGTGAAACACACGAAATGGCGGCCGCCGCTTCCTGCTTTCGACCGATTCGAATGTTTACTAAGATCTAAGAGCCAATCAGAATCGCGCACGCCACCGTACGCGTACGGTAAGCGTACCGTAAGCGCACCGTAAGCTGGCTCAGATATATATATTGATTTAAAGGCTATTTTCTCAGAATCTACAGAACAGATTTACACCAAACCTACAAAAGGCACTTCCTTGACCTGAGGACTACCTCTCTGCCAAATTTCTAGTAATTCTGTTCAGCCGTTCGGGCTGTAGCCCTGTCTAAAGGTCCTATGGAAAAATGCATGGGAAAAACGCGTTTTGGGACCCCCCTTTTATCTCAGCCCCCACTTGACGAATCCCCCCGAGACTTTCAGCACAGCGTCCCTAATGCATACAGAGCCCGTCCCAAATCTGCCTAACCTACCAAGGAGGACTAATGCTTTCAATTTGAAACAGGACATTGAACCTACTAAGGATATAATGCATGTCACTTCGAGGGACTGTAAGTCCCATAATGCTTAGAGAATTATGACGGCACTTTGCCAAACCCACTGAGGGTGTATTGTGAATAAAAGCACACCTGCACGAAGTGAATCGTCAATGCCTGTTTTTAAAGCCCAGGAAGAAGAGGCGTGTAAGCCTCGAAACGCGTCGGCAAGAGGAGAATAACTGGCATGTGAGGCGAGCTGCAGCGAGGCACTAAATTACCTTTTGGTAAGGGGCGCTGTTGAGTGCCCTTTCAATGCTGGGGCATTTTGTTTGACAATATTTCTGCACGGCGGCCTGCCGTGGAAAGGAGCATCATTTCCAAAACAAGTGAAAGGCTGTGGAGGGGAACCCTTTCTCTCTATGCAGCACAGCGTCCCTAATGCATACAGAGCCCGTTCCAAATCTGCCTAACCTACCAAGGAGGACTAATGCTTTCAATTTGAAACAGGACATTGAACCTACTAAGGATATAATGCATGTCACTTCGAGGGATTGTAAGTCCCATAATGCTTAGAGAATGATGACGGCACTTTGCCAAACTCACTGAGGGCGTATTGTGAATAAAAGCACACCTGCACGAAGTGAATCGTCAATGCCTGTTTTTAAAGCCAAGGAAGAAGAGGCGTGTAAGCCTCGAAACGCGTCGGCAAGAGGAGAATAACTGGCATGTGAGGCGAGCTGCAGCGAGGCACTAAATTACCTTTTGGTAAGGGGCGCTGGTGAGTGCCCTTTCAATGCTGGGGCATTTTGTTTGACAATATTTCTGCACGGTGGCCCGCCGTGGAAAGGAGCACCATTTCCAAAACAAGTGAAAGGCTGTGGAGGGGAACCCTTTCTCTCCATGCAGCACAGCGTCCCTAATGCATACAGAGCCCGTCCCAAATCTGCCTAACCTACCAAGGAGGACTAATGCTTTCAATTTGAAACAGGACATTGAACCTACTAAGGATATAATGCATGTCACTTCGAGGGACTGTAAGTCCCATAATGCTTAGAGAATGATGACGGCACTTTGCCAAACCCACTGAGGGCGTATTGAGAATAAAAGCACACCTGCACGAAGTGAATCGTCAATGCCTGTTTTTAAAGCCCAGGAAGAAGAGGCGTGTAAGCCTCGAAATGCGTCGGCAAGAGGAGAATAACTGGCATGTGAGGCGAGCTGCAGCGAGGCACTAAATTACCTTTTGGTAAGGGGCGCTGTTGAGTGCCCTTTCAATGCTGGGGCATTTTGTTTGACAATATTTCTGCACGGCGGCCCGCCGTGGAAAGGAGCACCATTTCCAAAACAAGTGAAAGGCTGTGGAGGGGAACGCTTTCTCTCCATGCAGCACAGCGTCCCTAATGCATACAGAGCCCATCCCAAATCTGCCTAACCTACCAAGGAGGACTAATGCTTTCAATTTGAAACAGAACATTGAACCTACTAAGGATATAATGCATGTCACTTCGAGGGACTGTAAGTCCCATAATGCTTAGAGAATGATGACGGCACTTTGCCAAACCCACTGCCAAAAGCACACCTGCACGAAGTGAATCGTCAATGCCTGTTTTTAAAGCCCAGGAAGAAGAGGCGTGTAAGCCTCGAAATGCATCGGCAAGAGGAGAATAACTGGCATGTGAGGCGAGCTGCAGCGAGGCACTAAATTACCTTTTGGTAAGGGGCGCTGTTGAGTGCCCTTTCAATGCTGCGACATTTTGTTTGACAATATTTCTGCACGGGGCCCGCCGTGGAAAGGAGCACCATTTCCAAAACAAGTGAAAGGCTGTGGAGGGGAACGCTTTCTCTCCATGCAGCACAGCGTCCCTAATGCATACAGAGCCCATCCCAAATCTGCCTAACCTACCAAGGAGGACTAATGCTTTCAATTTGAAACAGGACATTGAACCTACTAAGGATATAATGCATGTCACTTCGAGGGACTGTAAGTCCCATAATGCTTAGAGAATGATGATGGCACTTTGCCAAACCCACTGAGGGCGTATTGTGAATAAAAGCACACCTGCACGAAGTGAATCGTCAATGCCTGTTTTTAAAGCCCAGGAAGAAGAGGCGTGTAAGCCTCGAAACGCGTCGGCAAGAGGAGAATACCTGGCATGTGAGGCGAGCTGCAGCGAGGCACTAAATTACCTTTTGGTAAGGCGCGCTGTTGAGTGCCCTTTCAATGCTGGGGCATTTTGTTTGACAATATATATAGATATATATATATATATATATATATATATATATATATATATATATATATATATATATATATATATATATATATATATATATATATATATATATATTACCTACTGGCAGTCGCCAGTAGGTAGTTATAGTTAGGACCACGTTTCCATAGGAAATCTGCAACATTCTATTTTGAATAACTTTGGCGCCGGTCGACGAATCCTCGCGAATTTTTCAAAATAGGTGGGGCGCTACGCTCCGCTCCTACCCTGAAAGTCTCGGGGGGATTCGTCAAGCGGGGGCTGAGATAAAAGGGGGGTCCCAAAACGCGTTTTTCCCATGCATTTTTCCATAGGACCTTTAGACAGGGCTACAGCCCGAACGGCTGAACAGAATTTAATGAAATTTGGCAGAGAGGTAGTCCCCAGGTCAAGGAAGTGCCTTTTGTAGGTTTTGAGTAAATCTGTTCAGTAGATTCTGAGAAAATAGCCTTTAAATCAATATATATATCTGTGGCAGCTTACGGTGCGCTTACCGTGCGCTTACCGTAAGCTTACCGTACCCGTACGGTGGCGTGCGCGAGCGCGATTCTGATTGGCTCTTAGATCTTAGTAAACATTCGAATCGGTCGAAACCAGGAAGCGGCGGCCGCCATTTTCTCTCTCGCTTCCTGAGTTGGGCAGAAAAAACGAACCCCAAAAATGTGTAAAGAGGCAGTTTCATGAGATCCTAACCACCCAGCATTGATACAGGGGTCCCCAAACCACCCCCAAGCCCAAAAAAAAAAAATTTTTTTTCTCTGAAAATCGCCGATTACGCTTACCGTACGCGTACGGTAAAAAATTGTAAAAAAAAAAAATTATCCACATTCTCCCCACCCCGTGTGCAAATGGTGCCCGAAGGGCACCATTTGTGTATGGCATAAAACATGTAAGAAGTTAACAAAGAATACATTTCACAAAGATGCGCAAAATATGTCCCCCATGTGCGCACGGTGCGTGAATGGCATCGTTCGTACATGGTCCACCCCGCTTAACGTGGGCACGCGGTGCGTGCAGCGCACCGCGTGACCACTGTGCGTGCACGGCACTAACTGCGTAAAGTGGGCGCGCGGTGCGCGAAGCGCACAGCGTGCTCACTGTGCGCGCACGGTGCGCGAAGCGCACCGTGCGCGCACGGAACGAACTGCGTTAACTGGGCGCGCACGCCACGAATGGCGTAAAGTAACTTAGCATTTAAAAAACCTTTCAAATTCACTGAAAAAACCATAGGTTTCACACATGTTATAGTTAGCTGGACATTTTACTGATAAAAAACCAATGAAATTCCCCCGTTATAGTTACTGCAGGCAACTATAACTCACGCGACCGCAATCTTCTGCTGATGACATATGTGTCTTTATGAAAAAAAAATATTTGTAATATATGTAAAGCTAAAATTTAATGGAAGAAGACATGGGCAAATAAGTGTCTAAATACAGTATTAGCATCAGCAGAGGATTGCGGTCGCGTGAGTTATAGTTGCCTGCAGTAACTATAACGGGGGAATTTCATTGGTTTTTTATCAGTAAAATGTCCAGCTAACTATAACATGTGTGAAACCTATGGTTTTTTCAGTGAATATATATATATATATATATATATATATATATATATATATATATATATATATATATATATATATATATATATATATATATATATATATAAATTACCTACTGGCGGTCGCCAGTAGGTAGTTATAGTTAGGACCACGTTTCCATAGGAAAACCTCAACATTCTATTTTGAATAACTTTTGCGCCGGTCGACGAATCCTCGCGAATTTCTCAAAATAGGTGGGGCGCTACGCTCCGCTCCTACCCTGAAAGTCTCGGGGGGATCCGTCAAGCGGGGGCTGAGATAAAAGGGGGGTCCCAAAACGCGTTTTTCCCATGCATTTTTCCATAGGACCTTTAGAACGAGCTACAGCCCGAACGGCTGAACAGAATTACTCAAAATTTGGCAGAGAGGTAGTCCCTAGGTCAAGGAAGTGCCTTTTGTAGGTTTGGTGTAAATCTGTTCAGTAGATTCTGAGAAAATAGCCTTTAAATCAATATATATATCTGAGCCCGCTTACGGTACGCTTACCGTACGCTTACGGTAAGCGTACGGTGGCATGCGCGAGCGCGATTCTGATTGGCTCTTAGATCTTAGTAAACATTCGAATCGGCCGAAACCAGGAAGCGGCGGCCGCCATTTTCTGTGTTTCACTCTGAAAAAAAAAGAGTGAAAACAAGAAAAGGGGGCAATGAGGAGAGTTACAGACCCCCTTACATTTGTGAGGGGGTCAAAGAAGGACTGTAAAGTACAAAACAAACATTTATTGATTTTTTAAAAAAATCACGGGGTACGCGTACCGTAAGCTTACGGTAAGCGTACGGTAAAAAAAATAAAAAAAAATAAATGAAAAGCAGATTTAAGAGTTTAGAAATTAGGGAGCTCTAAAAAGAGCTGTTGTGTTTATGAAGTCATTTTTTTAGTGGTACCTACAAGTAAGTACTGATGCAGAGTCTAAGGTTCAAGAGGAAGACTCTGTTCCCTTCATCATTGAAGTGCACACCATCTCCTCTATAAATGTCTTGCATGTCATAACGCAAGTTGTTGTGGTAAATGGCACCCATACCATAGTCACGGAGGAAAGCAGAAACAGATTTGTTGACGTGCTTTCTTGCTTTGTCAATCTGCGGACAGAAATGATTGGACCAGTTCCATTTTTGCCTTTGGCATATGTTGGAAAACACAAAGGCAGTTTTAGGGAAAAGTGTAAACAGTTGTGCAAAGGTGTCCTTCATAAGCATTTCCAGACCTACCCCAGTCAAAGTGCCTAGGTCATTGCCACCACAGTGCACTATTATGAGGTCAGGGTGTTGGATTTGAATGAAGGATTTCACCAATGGCATCAATTGGTGCCACTTTAACCCTCTCTGACCAATCCATTTAATGTCTACATTTGGCAAAGCAAGGTCTCTCACCATACCTGTTTTCTCTGCAAACTTTTCACTCCAGAAGACATAGCTGTGCCCTACAATCCACACTGTGAACATCTTCAAAGGAGAACTGGATGCACTCAGGAGGTGTCTTTCAGTAGAATGGCAATATGAAAAGAAAGACAGTTTGGAAATGGAGGCATACATATTTTTTTCAAAACAAAAAGAACTGATTGGCTGTTTCATACCATTCTAGAATAAAAACTAGGCTGTATGTGTAAATTAATAGAAGCATGTTTTGTATTGGTACAGAAAAATGTGTAACCAAAGAACAGTACTATGGATTTGCTGTAAGGTTTGAAAAGTCAAGCACTCTTGCTCTGTGGAATTGAAACATTGTGTGTCGAACTTCTGACCTAACTCTACACAGCAGTGTTCCATGAGCTGTTGCTATGGTAGCAGGCAGAAGTCAAGTTGGGGGAAGGGTACTAGGCAGAAGTCAAGTTGGGGGAAGGGTACTTTTGGAAAATGGTTGGTTTTCAACCAATAGAAATGTGTGATTACATTTGAAAAAAAGGGGGAAGGACTGAGATTTGAAACTTACATGTATATGTGTGGAAAAATAGAGGGAAAGTTTGCCATTATCTGGTTCTGCTGAGAGGAGAGAGGTGAACAGAACAGAGATCCTGGCTCTGATAATCTGCTGTTTGAGTGTCACATTTCTTTCACAACTAACTAATTTTAAAGGTGAGTTTACAGTTTGAGAGGGGATGTATGTGGTAACTTAAGAAATGAATAATAGAAATGGGAATTGTTTTTGTTGTAGTTACACATGGTGGTTTCATAATGTGTCAGTCTGTAAAAGTGATTTACACTTGCCCCGAAAAAAAAAAGAGCAGTAAGTGTGCTTTCTATTTTATCAGTGAGTATGGTAAGTCAATAATAATAATTGTAGTCTCTCAAGGACAATGTAATGTGATAAATGATTTTTAGTGTTTTTTTTTAAAAAATAAAAAAAAAGTACGCGCACCGTACGCGTACGGTAAAAAAAAATAAAAAAAAGTTTTTAAAAACATATGTAAAAAAAAGATGAAAGATAAGGTTGGCTCTTAAAAGAACCGTTGTGTTCATGCAGGGACAGAGGAAAGGAAGCATGGGAAAATTATTCAAAGCGACAAATGTGCTGATCTATTTTGTTGTTCACTAGGGAAACACTGGTCTCCCTATGGCAAATTAGATCTTTACAAAATGTGCAATGAATATCAACCTTCCGAAATCGAGGGTTCATTTCCAGAGGGCCAGCAAAAGGAGATTCTCCCCCCACAGATGAAGGGCTCACCTGACCTGCAGAAGAAGGAGTAAGCCCTGCAGGTGATGGTCCAGGCTGAGCTGCTGTGGATGTACTGGCTCGTCTTTCTGAAGAGTTACCTCCAAAAAGATGACCATGTGTCCTTCTGTGTACATCCTGGAGGTGTCTCTTCATGGTGTGATTCCCAAAGGAATACTTCCTGTTAGGATTACCTCTAGAAAGTACACGCTTACACAGCTTGCAAGTAACTAAGGGTGCATTCACCTTTTGCTGGCCTTCTGGAAAAGTAAAATAATCCCAAACATAAGAAGGCTTTTGTTTCCTCGATCTCTGCCTCAAGACAGTGCTGCTAGTGCTAGCCTCACTCTCAGAAGAGCTCTGCTGTTCTGCCATCGTATCCCAAAGACAAACCAGCTCCTTCTCCCAAGGGATCACAAGCAGAAATGAGGGGAATGGGTGTGGTGTAGGAGAGTTCTAGAACTGAAAGTAGTTTCAACCAATCAAAAGTTGTGTTTCAAGATCACATGACCTACCGTACGCTTACGGTACGCTTACGGTACGCTTACGGCAAAAAGTACGCGTGCGCGTAAAAAAGACACGCGCTTGCGCGCATGCGCATAACAGTCATTTCCCGGCACTTCCGCGTAACGTGCGCGTGTGGCGTAAGCGCGCACGCGTCCCACGCGCAGTACGCGCGGCTACGCAAAGTGCGTAACTATACGCAAGCAGCATAGATAGATTACGGACGTTGCGTAAACCGTACGCTTACCGTGAGCTTACGGTACGCGTACCAAAAAAAAATAAAAAAAAAAAAAAAGAACTGGAAATAAATTTTACATGTTTATTTTAAAAAATATATTAAAAAAAAATATTTAAGGATTTTAAAAATTAAAGCATAGTCTTTATAAAAGGTAAGTAAATTAAATTAAAAATATGTTTGAAAAAATTGAAGATTAAAATAAAAATTAGCATTTAAAAAAACCTTGCAAATTCACTGAAAAAACCATAGGTTTCACACACGTTATAGTTAGGAATTAGCATTTAAAAAACCTTTGAAATTCAGTGAAAAAACCATAGGTTTCACACACGTTATAGTTAGGAATTAGCATTTAAAAAACCTTAGAAATTCAGTGAAAAAACCATAGGTTTCACACATGTTATAGTTAGCTGGACATTTTACTCGTAAAAAACCAATGAAATTGCCCCGTTATAGTTAGTTCAGCTAACTATAACTCGCGCGCCCGCAATGCACTGCTGATGACGTCACATATTACATCACTCATGACATGGTCAGTGACATCACTCATGACATCACTGATGACATCTCAAATGACATCACTGATGACATCACTGATGACATCATCCTTGTGATAGAGTGGCAGACCTCCTCTTCCCCTAATATAACCTTTGACACACACATTCAAAAATAGAAACTACAATGTTCAAAACAATGGACATACCAATACCAGATAAAACAACCTTTTCAGTAATTCTAAGATCCACATACACATCCACTCATTCACCAACAGTCCAATTCAGTCACTCATACATGTACTCACTCATCATATGTACTCATACACCTATACATCCTGTTACACAATGCCACTCATCCATAGAGTTACTCACACACATAGTCACTCATGCTAACAAAGAATCAAACATACATTTACTTGCATATACAGTTATACACACACCACCACACTTACTTCTACGGAAACATACACATACTTAGTCTTTTAAACAATCACTTATAGAAACACATACTTATTCATACAAGAACTCTTTCAATCTCTCACTCTCACATATACTCACATATATACACCAATAGTCACATATACTAGTTTAAAACATATGTAGTTACTCATAAAGACACTATTGAGACAGTCATTCACTCAATAACACATCCATGCACACACTCATCCACCCATACAGTCCTGCACACATGCTGTGTTCAACACATACAAACAGTGAGTCACTCATTCATACACCTATGCACTACGTAATACCCCCCACCGAACCATGCAGACACTCAGACTGATACTCAAAAAACCAACTAATAACCTATATAGACACCCATGTATCTACTCACCAACCCATGCAGCCACTTATACACAAAGTGAGAGACTGATACAGATATATACATATTTAAACATTACTCACTAAAACATGTATTCACTATGATACACTTAATCAGTCAGTTAAACAATCAATTTTTCAAAAACAAATCATCCATTTAGACACTTATATACCCATTTATTCTTCCATTGACCTTGAGATATACATATATAAAACATATTTAATTTTCAGAAAAACCCACATTCACTGGATGATGTCATCAGTGATGTCATCAGTGATGTCATTTGAGATGTCATCAGTGATGTCATGAGTGATGTCACTGACCATGTCATGAGTGATGTAATATGTGACGTCATCAGCAGTGCATTGCGGGCGCGCGAGTTATAGTTAGCTGAACTAACTATAACGGGGCAATTTCATTGGTTTTTTACGAGTAAAATGTCCAGCTAACTATAACATGTGTGAAACCTATGGTTTTTTCACTGAATATATATATATATATATATATATATATATATATATATATATATATATATATATATATATATATATATATATATATATATATATATATATGTATATATATATATATATATCCTCACTGAAAAAAACAAAGGCTAAAGTAACATTAAGGTTAGTAGAGAAACATGAAATCTTTTTTAACAACAACATACACACACACACAACCATACACACCCACACACACACACATACACACATATAGATGTATGTATATACATATGTGTGTGTATGTATATATATAACATTAAGGTTAGGTGAACTCAAAAATCCACTGAAATTCATCAGTTGTAGTTATAGTTATCTCAAGTAACTAAACACATGCCCTAAGATAACTATAACTCGAGCCCCCTTCCCTGCACTGTTTTCTCATCAATAATTTTATTGCAAATGTTGCAGTGATAATATGAATGATGTCATAGAAGATGTCATTATTGAGGGCATGAAGGCCACCCCACTCCAAGCCCAAATGGACACAGGGACCCCATCCTCTGGGGCCTTAGACTAAATACAGAGGACGGGGTGTGGCCTTCCTCTCCCTGAACCTTAAGAAGCCCCAGGGGCCCAAAAATGTTTATTTTAAAGGAGGTGTGTGTGTGCCCTCCCTTAATGAGCCCAAATGGGTGTCAGGAAACACATTCCCTGGGGCCAAAGTCTAATTATCGAGGAGGGGGCCCATGACCCTCTTCATAAGTCACTACTGGCCCCAGGAACTCCATCCTCTAGGACCTTTTTTAAATAAGGGGAAGGGGTCGCACAGCCCCCCTCCATGAGCAAATATTGGTTCCAGGGACTCCATTCTCCGGGGCCAAAGCATATATGTTATGGGGAGGGGAACAACCAGGACCTTAATATACCCAGAGGACTCTAATCCCCAAGGGCACATTTCCTTTGAAAAGCAGAGGAGGGGCCATGCAGCCCCACTCCCTGAGCCTCCTTAAACCCAGGGGACTCCATTCCCCAAGGCAGCACTTAACTTGAAGGGGAGGTGGCCTGAGGCCCCCAACCCCTAGACTTGAAAGGCTGCAGGGACCCCATCCCAGGGCTTATCTGTCTTTTAGGTCAGAGCCACAGTGCCCACTCAGGACACCTACTAAATTGGAAGTTGGGTGCCTCCGCAGCCCCAGCAGGCTCCTGGTCTGCTGGTCTGCTATTTTTTGCTTCCTCCTGCTAGATGGGCGCAATATGTGTTTCCCTACCCACAGACTTGCTGGCATGGAAACAAAAAAACTCCTTCCAGGTAGGAGTAGACTTTTGTTTCCATGCCAGCACGTCTGCGGAGATTGGAAAAACTCCGCCCCCGTGGCAGAGTTTGCCGCTCCCTCCCCCCTTCCAAATAATAAAAAGAAGGCACTTACCTGTGTTTCTGCCGCCTCCCCTGCCTGGCCGTTCTCCTTCCTGCTCCTCTCGCGTTCGTTTCATTAAAAAAAAAAAACTACCTGTACGTCTTTCAAGTGTTTTTTTCGATGAAGATTGACGTGAGGAGTAGGAAGGAGAGCGGCCAGGCAGGGGAGGCGGCAGAAACACAGGTAAGTGCATTCTTTTTATTATTTTTAAAGCATTTGAGGGGGGAGCAGGGTGGGAGCAGAGCGGAGCGAAGCTACGCATAGCTCCACTGAGTTTTTTTCAAACTCTATGGAGGTACGCGTAGAGGCACTACACCAGCTCCTCCTACACTTATTTAGTTCGTCCCCAGGGGATGGGGTCCCCATGGCATTAATATGATCAGGGAGATGGTCTGCACAGCCCCCCTCCCTTAAAGTTTAGTTTGGCCTAGGGGATGGGTTCCGCAAGGCCTTTTAAGGCTCGACAAGAGGGAAATGCGGCCTGCCGTTCCTTTTTTTATGAATTCAACTGCAGGGATGGGGTCCCCAGGACATGTTAAGGCTCAGGGAGGTATTTTTTGTTTTCTTGATAACTTTCGGTTGAAGAATCTGCACAAAACATTCCCAAAATAGTTAATTCACTTCAGGTTCCCCACAGCGAGTGTCATGCAGATCCATCAAGTAGGTTCCAAGAAAAAGAGAGGGGGGTTCTCTGATTGCTGAACAGAATTACATGTATTTTTAAATTTGTGCAGATTCGTCAAGGTAGGCCCTTTTAAAAGGTGGGTTAACTATGTGTTAATTTGCTACCAACTATGGCACTTGACAAATAAACATGATACTAAGCAGATATTTTTCATGTTTAATCTACTGTGCTGTGTGTATGGCAGGTTTTGTGCAGTTCCACGAAAGGGGGCAAAACAAAAAATTAATGTGCTAATAACTTTGGTGCACTGTAATGAATCACCGTGAAATTTGGCATGCTCTGAGCATGTTGAACCCAATATAGGAGTGTCAGTTTTCAGATCCGGGGTGGGGTGTGTAAAAATACAATAGATTTTTTTACTAACCTTGCTGCTGTGTTACAAATGTGCACAAAACTTAGTGGAGAATTACCATGTTTCTTATAACAATCCATCATGTTTGGAGTAAACTTAAAGGTGTGACTTAAAGGCAGCACTTCACATTTTGACTGCCATACAGAAAGAAACCTTGAAGGGAATTACAGCACACTTGAAATGATACTAGAGCGTTTAATCAGATAAGTGCGGTTACTTGACTTAGAGTAAATCAATTCAGTTGTTTTCATGAAATTAGCATACCAATAATGTTTGAGTGGGCTTAAAAGATAAAGTTAGATGAACCATCACTCACACATCAAACGCAAAGCTCATGACCTCACAGTATATACTAATAGCTAACAACATCTTAAAGGAACATGTAATTAAATAATAACATATACTTTATCCAATAAATAATTCTACATTCACAGTCATTCCTTAGTAAAACGTGTAAATTGATATGCAATTGAATACCAAGCTTATTTAGGACTGTTAGAAATGGGGGTCACTAGTTGGCAGAAGCAGGTACTTTTGTCCAAATAGGGGCCCTTGTTCTAGTCAGGGTAAGGGGGATACACTCCTAAAATAACCCCTGCTCACCCCCTTGGTAGCCTGGCACGAGCAGACAGGCTTATCTCAGAGGCAGTCTGTAAAGCATTTGTGAACACATACAATAACACAGTGAAAACACTAAAAATGGACACCACACCAGTTTGGAAAAATAAGTAATCTTTATCTAAACAAGACCAAACAACAAAAATCCACAATACAGAATTACAAATAAGACTTTCAAATGGTACAAATAGTTCAGTTCAAGCAAGTTGTAAATGCGACGCATTTCTCACAAAGTACCTTAGATGCATCACGCAAGGGTCGCAGGGAAGGTGATGCGTCAGTTCCTTGCTTCAGAGGAGGCGATGCGTCTGTTCCTTACTGTGGTGCAGGGGAGGCGATGCATGTTCCTTACCAAAGAGGAGGGGATGCTTCTGTTTCCTACTGCGTCCGATTACGATGCAACAAAATGGCGCCTCAATGCGTGGCGACGATCCCGTGCGATGCGACAAAATGGTGGCTCGATGCGATCTGATGGTCCGGTACGATGCGTGATCTTTTGCAGCCGCATGGCAGGTGCAGTGACAGTTTTCTCAGTGATGCGTCGGGACCCGGGTGGATGCGGCGTGCTTCTTCCTGGTTGCTCGGCGAGGCATCAGAACCAAGTGTGGATGCGACACGCTTCTTCCTCGTTGCATCGAACTTCCAGCTCCCAGTGACAAACAGTCTCCAGAGGTCCTAAACAGCAGCAGGCACCTCTTTGCAGGTTAGAATTCCCAGCAAGGAAATCCAGGGGAGCTGGTGGTGAAGTCTTTGTGTCCCTGAGACTTCAGAACAGGAGGCAAGCTCACTTTCAAGCCCTTGGAGATCTTCCCCAAAACAACAAAGCAAGCAGCAAAGTCCTTATCTCCTTTCCTTGGCACTGCAGGCCAACCCCAGACAGTAAACAACACAGGGACAGAATTCCTCCTCAGCTTCTCTGGCTCTTCTCCTTGGCAAAGGTTTATCTTGATTCCCAGAAGTGATCTAAGGGTCTGGGGTCTGGGTCTCCCTTTTTATACACACAAATTCTTTGTTCTCTGAAGGAAGAGAGTGTCTGTGCCCAGACAAAACCAGTTCTGTCCTCACTGGTGCAGTTTCCTGGGAGGAGGTGGGGACAGCGTTGTTGAATCACACCTGGCCCAGGCAGGTGAAAGGAAATCTCCTTCCCTACTCTAAATTCAACCCAGGTCTATTCAGCCCAGCCCTGACTCATCAGACTACCGGAGCCACAGCCCTCTCCCAGCCCCTGTCAAACACAAGCCAGACATGCAATACACAAACTTCGCAGAGGCACACTGGATGGTTAGGCAAGAAAATGCCTACTTTCTAAAAAATTTATTTTCAAACACAGAATGTAAAAATCACCCACACTAAAAGATGCACTTTAACATTCTGAGTTCAGGCATACTAAACTTTATTTTCCTATCTTGTTCCCAGGGTCAGTTATGTTTATAAGATGTTATAATCAAGCTGCCCATTCTGGCCTATGGGAACAGATAGCCTTGCAATAGTGAAAAACACATTTGGCAGCATTTCACTTTCAGGACATGCCACACACATCAGGGCATGTCCTACCTTTCACAGACAATGCACCCTGCCCACAGGGGTACCTTGGGCCTACCCTAGGGGTGACTGACATATAGAAAAGGGAAAGTTTAGGGACTGGCAAGTGTGTACACTGGCCAAGTCGACATGGCAGTCCCAGACTGCACACAGGCTCTGCAATGGCAGGCCTGAGTCACATTTTACAGGCTGCTTCTATTGGTGGCACAATCAGTGCTGCAAGCCCACCAGCAACATTTGATTTACAGGCCCTGGGCACACATGGTGTGCAGTACTAGGGTCTGACAAGTAAATCAAACAACCAATCATGGAGTCACTAATCCATTACAATTTACAACAGGGAGCACTTGCACTTTGGCACTGAACAGCAGTGGCAAAGTGCCCAAAGCATCTAGACCCACAAAAACAGATGAGGCAACAGCAAAAAACTGGAAGGGAGACCCATGCAAATGGTGCCAAGTCTAACAATGACATTTATAAATTGCATCTGTCACATTGTCATAAAGATGTCGGGTCCTGGGTGATGGGGTTCCCTACGCGATAGTCGGCTCAGGGAATGGGGCCCAACAGACATCCTCTCCCCAAATATTAGAATATATTGACTGCTGGGCCTGGCCCACACTACGGGCATATTTTATTTTTTACCAAAAAAAGCAGAAACCTTTTGGTGGTTAAAAAAAGTCTATGTAAAATGCATGGAAGTATTTGGCTTTAGGACCCCTATTTTTTATGGCCCCACCTTAATGGATCATCCCGAAATGTTTCAGGAAGGAGCTGAGGTGAATGAAAATGTATTTTTGGATTTTTTGTGAAGATTCATAACATGGCGCCAAAGTTATTATATATACATATACATAAACATATATTCACCAAAGGTTACAGGGACGTTATAGTTAGGAAATGGAATCAAAAACACTAAGAAATTCACTGAAATAACCAAAGGTTACAGAGACATTATAGTTAGGCTGAAGTTTCACTAGTTCAAAACCAGAAAATTCAGCTGTGATAGTTAGCTGAGCTAACTATAACATGCACTCCCGCAATGCACTGCTTATGACCTCACATATTATATCACTCATGACATGGTCAGTGACATCACTCATGACATCTCAAATGTCATCACTGATGACATCATCCACAGAATCTCTGACGCACCCACTCGCACCCCAATATAACCTTTCATGCATCCCCTTCAACTTCCACATTACCGGTCTCAAAACCATTGACATATCCATACCAGAACTTACACACCCACTCACCGATTTTCCGTTCTCGGAGTAACACCAGGCATCGGTAGCACCGCAAAAACATCACGAAATGACAAAACAAATGCAGGCATTCAAAAGCCGCCACCACTTAAAAACGTATAACTGTGAAACGGATTATAACCAACACACTAAACATAATACTATCTAAACGGCTGTATAATAGCATGTACAGCTCCCTTAATATCTCTATAACAAAGTGCATAACTTTTACAGTGAAATCTATGACTGCATGCATCACTGTATCACCAAGTCTCTCATTCACTGTATAAGTATTTGAGGGGACCTGTGAGATGGTGCATTAGTCTATCAATACTTCTGTAATGAAATGCGTGACTGCCTCAGTGCATCTAGGAGTGGGTGTATCAGTGTCACAATGGGTCTGTGACTGGTTGTGTAAGTTTCGCACTCAATTCAGAAGTAGGTGCATGAGTGCCTTTGTGCATTTGTAAGTAAGTATGTGACTGTGTGATTGGATCTGTGAGTGGATACATGAGTGTCTAAGGGGGCGTCTTAATGGGTGAGTGAGTGGGTGCATGAGGGTTTGAGTGGATCTGTGAATGAGTGCATAAATCTCTCAGTGAGTCTATGACTGGCAACATGAATATCTAAGTGGTTCTGTCAGTGGGTGTGTGGGTCTGTGAGTGCGACTGTACATAGGTACATGAGTCTCTGAGTGTATAACTAACTAGGTGCATAAGTCTCTAAGTGGGTCTATGAGTGGCTGTGTGAATGACTGTATGGCTGTGTGAGTGTCTGAGTGGGTCCCTGAGTACATGTATGAGTGTCTGAGTGGATCTGTGAGTGGGAGTATTAGTGTCTCAATGGTTCTATGAAAGGGAGCATTGTCTCTGAGTAGGTGAGTGAATGGGTGCACGCATGAGTGTCTGAGTGGGTCTTTGACTGGGAGCACAAGTGTCTCGGTGGCTCTGTGAGTGGATGCATAAGCCTTGACTGGGTGAGTGAGTGGATGCATGTATATCTGAGTGTGTTTCTTGGTGGATGCCTGAGTTTCTGAGTATATGAGTGAGTGAGAAACTGAGTTCATAAGTCTTTTAGAGGGTCTGTGACTGAGTGTGTGAGTGCCTTTATGGGTCAGTGAGTGGGTATAAGAGTCTCTAAGTAAGTATGAGACTGTACGCATGAGCCTATGACTGGGTCTCTAAGTAGGTGCATGAGTCTCTGCGTGGGTCTGCACATGGGTGCGTGACTCTCCAACTGAGTATGTAAGTGGGTGCATAGGTACCTGAATGGGTATGTGAGTGAGTGCATCAGTATCTGAGTGGGTATGTGAGTAGATGTATAAGTGTATGAGGGGACATGTGAATAGGTGTATAAGTGTCTGAGTGATATTGTGAGTGAGCACATGAGTGTTTGACAGTGACAGGCGAGTGTGGAAAAAAAATATTTTTTAATATATTTTCTCTAATGTTCACAATGACTTCTGCGGTATTTGCGATGTCCCGCGATGGTACACGGGGGCCATGCTGGCAGTCACAGCGTCATCGCAGATATCGCTTGTGACTAAAAAAACAATTTTGGACACATAACTTGTGTGACTAACACACCCATTTCTCAAACATAGTGTTAGAGTACCTCCACCCTGAATCCTTATGTTAGCTTTCATACAAACTTTCAGCCCCTGAAACTGTTCCCAGATGATAAAATGGTGGCCACAACTTTCTGTTCAGGTTGCATCCAGCCAATCAGAGCATTCCTGTTGGCGCACTCATCCGCGAATAATCGCAAAACTGTAGCAAAATATCCACGGCCAGAGATATATCTATAATTGTAGGCTTAAATTTCTCAAAAACTACTGGACGGATTTGCACCAAATAACAAAAAGCACAATCTGCGTAACTACATCTACCTTTCTGCCAAATTTGGTGTAATTCTGTCAAGTGGTTCAGGCTGTAAGTTCGACAACACATTCCTTTGCGAGTGCCAATAGGATATATACCACAAAGGTTGCCCTTTTGGAAGTGCCACAGCACGGAAAGGTTACCGCATAAATGCCGCTGGTGGCCTCACACAGCCTGCTGCACACCATTCCTGGTACTTGCTAAACGTGTTTCGGGCGTTGTCCCGCCCTTGATCACTAGCTATATCACAGAGACAAACTGCAGATCGTGCACACATATTTTATTAATTCAACAAGTCCTGCCCCTAGGTGGGGCTATGGCAGAGTTATAAGGTGCCCGAACAGGGACTCCTTCGGGTTATTTACCCATAACCTTACTGTGGATGGGGGGGACGAGGATATCATCAGGTCAGACTGACGGCTCAGTGATCCCTACACGAAGAGTTTCTGTTACTCGCAGCTGCTGCCTCGGTTCCACCGGAAGGTGCCTCACTCAGAGGTCATCCCGACTGGGGTCCTGAATGGCGAACTCTGATCTGACTGATTGGTCCGAAGAGTCGGCAGTGGTGAACTGGTTTCTTTGTTCTTCGGATATCAGGTGAGTCTGTTTTGGTTCTATGCGGTACCACTGTGATTTGGGTTCATTTTGGTATTAGGAATGTTTTGGTAAAAAGTGTTTTCAAACACTTTGTTAGGTAAAATAATGATTTGTTTTTTATTCCTTTGCAATGCCTGGTTTTAGTAAGCTTCGGAGTTTGTTTTGTGATTGTTGTTCTACTAATGCACAGTTGGCTGAATTGCAGCCTGCACCTCCTGAGGGCAGTCCTATTTATGATATGCATGTGAAACATGGCCTTGGCCCTATTATGTTTAGTACATTGTGGTACAAATATACAAGGGACAACGTCAAGTTACAGTGGCCTGTGATGGGCTCCTTTGATGAACAAAAGGATTTCTACAAGAACAGTTGTTTAAAAGAAGTAGTAGACAATCTATGTTTGATTCCCTTCGTACTTGGCAAAAAGAGGCCAGATAGAGGCGTTTGAAAACGGAGAGAGATGCTAGAAAAGGAAAGATGCAAACACTTACACAAAAGGCCGTAGCTTATGATAAAGAAAAGCAGGAGACAGGAATAGAACGTGTAGATAGGAGAGTTCTGTTGCACATTGATAAATCTTATGTGGCTAAGGAGAATAAGGATACTTTCATGGATGCTTTGTTAGATACTCGACCCTGCCTCCATATGTCCCGGAAAGGGTTTATCCTGTTATTCCCCATCAACAACAACAGGCACTGGGTACGTCTGCCCCTACAGCTGTTACACCTACTGCGCCAGTTAGTGTGCCCCCTTCTCCTTCTCTTCTGTTACACTCTTTAACTGTTTCAATACCTACTACTCCTGCCCCAGTAATTCACCCACCGTCTGCCTTAATTACTGACACACCAGTGCGCGGCTCGGGAGATAGAGATCTCACTGAACATAGAGAACAGTCAGGTCTGCTAATGCGATCTGGGAGATAGAAAAAAAAAGAGGTAGCTGACCAGGCGATAAGATGGGCTCGTAACCTAGTTTATAGTCTTACAGATGTTTGGCAGGTAATACAAGACTATGATCCCTTTCTGCAACAACTGGCTCTCAAGCATTTATCCTCCACCTTGATTGACCTTTGGTGTATACACATTGAAACGAAAGCACCCATTATATTATTTGATATAAATAAAGGTGCTTATGTACATAATTTGGAACCAGCCCTCTTGTATAGAAACATCTCCACACTGTTGACTTATAGAGATAGATTGCATGATAGGAGTCCCACCAAAATAACTCAATTCACAATGCGAGAAGTTCACCCAATCTATCATGCAGAAATTCCTGCAAAAACAGATCAGCATGGGACTGTTACCACACATGCTGTGCCTGCTCTCTTTCGGGAAAAATGGGTTTATAGTCCACGGAAGAGAAGTGAGGTTCTGGCCCTCAAGAGGACGTTACCCAACCCTAGGAAAAATCTTACTGCTGACTATAAAGAATTGACGGAGGCTGCTTCCTGTACTGTAATGACCCTTGCTGGGATTGAGATATTTTTTGGTTTACTAGTCTCTGCCATATTTGGCGGCAAGTACATACCCAAGATCACGTTGCTGAGTTAGGTTGGACCTGGGACGTGGTTAAAGGTTGGGTCAGAGATAGGGAGCCAGGAGATAAACCATGCGCTGAGTTACTTGCTGTGCCCTGCCGTATAATACAATACATGCATACTCTTATTCTGCCTAAGAAAGTTAGTTGGAATAAACTGACTGCCTGTCGGCAGAAGAAAGATGAGAGTGTGTCTAATTTCTTAACTAGGTTTGAGGAACCATATTTGGATTACAGTGGGCAGGATATGTCAACAGAAGGAGGAGTTTGTCTCTTTGTTCATCGGTTTGTCATTAATCTCCTCCCAGAAATAATGTCCACGTCTTCTCCCGCTGTAATTTTAAATGTGGCCCAATATTACAAGCATAGGGATAATGAAGAGAAAGACAGAAATGATAAAAAGCATATATATTTGAAGACCAAGGTATTATTGCAACAGGCATATTGCGGTAATACCAGGTGACGGGGACCCCAACAACAGCTTCATCATACCAGACAGCCTCCAGGTACAACTTTGGGGCAGAATCACTGTGGGTATTGTAAGGAGGAAGGTCACTGGCATAGCCAGTGCCTGGTACTTTTGCAAAAAGTCTTGTCAACTCGTGGGCGAGGTTCCGGAAACAGGGGGTGCGGCACCAATAGGCAGCAATGTACTTCTGCCCCTGTAGATCATTCTGACAAATATTTTGATGGCCCTACAGGCAGGCAGTAATACAAAGATTATTATAATGTTGATGATGTCACAGGGATATCCTACAGCTGGGACAGCCAGGGACATGGTTCGGGACAAGTTCAGATACCTGTATATCAACGTGGCCCTTACGTCAAGGTAGATGTGCAAGAATCTCCTAAGGAGTTCCTGGTTGATACGGGTGCCACAAAAAGCTCCATTGCCCGACACTTGGTCCCTGGGATGCTCCTGTTTGGCCAGAATAATGTTTCGGTGGGTTTTTCAGGAGTAACGGTTGTAAGCCCCATCTCACACCCCCTTGCTCTTACTATTGGTCCTTTTACTGTGGATTCTTCATTTATTTTAACATCTAATTGTGGTGAGAATTTAATGGGTTTGGACTTACTAAAGAGATTGCATGCTACTATTTACTCTTTCCCAGAAGGAATCTATATTATAATGTGCCCGGATGTGGGTACTAGACGGTGTCTCTCTAAAGATGCCCCCTTCCACCTGAATTTGCTCAAGTACCCCTACGTTGTGGGCCATTGGTGATACCGATGTAGGTCTATTGCATATACCCCCAGTTTCCATACAGGTTAAAGACAATGCTATATTGCCCCGCATTCCCCATTATAAAATACAACAGGCAGGAGACCGAGCCCTTCTTCAAATAGTTCAGGATTTAATATGTAAAGGAGGTGTTTATGTATGTATTAGTCCAATACTTCCTGTCCTGAAAAGGCCTTATAAGTCCGCTCAGGTGGCAGAACTTGTTGCTCTTATATGAGCTTGTGAACTGAGCGAGGGTTTGGTTGTCAATATCTACATAGACAGCCAATACGCATTTGGGGTCGCCCATAATTTTGGATGATTGTGGGCAGAGAGAGGGTTCCTTACTTCTGATGGCACCCAGATCCAACATGGACATCTTATACTGCAATTATTATCTGCTTTAGCACTCCCCAGGAACATGGCAATTATCAAGTTCAGTGCCCACAGAAAGGTGACAGATGACGTAGTAGATGAATGCTTTTGCAGATCAGACAGCAAAGGAAACTGCTTGAATCAAGATGAAGAGGATGTTTGTTGTAGGTCCAGCTAGATGGGTTCCTGAGAACACTATGTTTGAAAATATGGTAGAGAGTGTGAAAGAGATACAAAGTGAGCCAACAGTAGAAGAACTAGTGAAATGGCAGAAAAGTACAGCCCAGTTAAATGACAAAGGGTGTTGGATTGACAAGTCTGGAGAACGGAAATGGATGTTGCCTGATGCATCTGTACTCCCTGTTGTTACTATGGCTTATGGTCTGGCTCATATTAGTCCAAAAGGCATTTGTAAATTATTGGCCCCAGTTTGGTGCAATGGTAATATTTCTAGAACGGCTACACATTTAGTTGAAACTTGTATGATTTGCATGATACACAATCCAGGGAAGGGTACCCCTACACCATTAGGCAATTTTGCACCACCTACATTCCCCTTTGAAGTCCTCCAAATGGACTTTATTGAGGTGGAACGTTGCAATAATCTTTTAAATATGCCCTAGTGGTTATATGCACGTTCAGTAAATGGGTTGAGGCTTACCCTACTAAAGACAATACAGCCACCAAAACGGCGAAGGTACTCTTCAAAGAGTATTTTCCTTGTTTCGGTATGCCCCGAATTATCTGGAGTGATAACGGATCTCATTTTAATGGGAAAGTGATTAGATTAGTGTGTGAAGGCTTGTGCATCAAACAGAAATTTCATGCTGCCAATCATCCACAATCGGTGGGTTTGTTTGAGAAGTACAATGGTACTCTCAAACTGAAATTGGCAAACATCCAAGAAACGACAGCGTTGAAATGGCCAGATGCTCTACCATTAGTACTTTTGTCAACTAGAACTACAGCACATTCTAGAACTGGTTTATCAATTTAAGAGGTCGTGTTTGGACATCCGGCAAATGTCTGGGGCATCCCATGTAAATACTCCGCCATTGAATATCCTGTATTGCTTGATTATCTTGGACAATTTACAGAAAGTTTGCGTTCTATTCACCAACTGGTACACAACTCCCTACCTCCAACACCAGAGGGCCCTGGCCACAACATCCAACCTGGGGACTTTGTTCTGGTAAAGAATTTTCAGAGGAAGAAAAGTTTGCAGCCCGATGGAAAGGTCCTGAGCAAGCTTTGTTGGTGACGCGGACGACTGTAAAGGTTGCTGGTCGAAAGAACTGAGTGCACGCCACCCATTGCTGGAGGGTACCTTTGCCGCTGCCGTACGACCAGTGGGTCAACGAGGGTATCAGTGAATGTGAACAAGTGCCCAGATTTGTTCCATTTAGCGATGTGCAACTCATCTGGACACAAACAGAGAAGGAGAACGACAACGTTCTGAACGAGGCTATCCCGCCAGAAATACGAGCTATCCGGGAGCCTCTGTTTAGTGATCACACAGTGCCTGGGCTCGCCAGGTACAATTTGCATACTCTGCTGCAAGCTGTTAAATTTAAAGAGAAAAAAGATTAGGGATGGACTGTACAAGATAGGTGGTGCTAAGTAGCAGTACCAATGAGGCATTGGAGCAAGTGAAAATTCTGCATTGTTTTGCTTTTTGTTCGGACATTTGGTAGGGGAAAAGCATACTCTGAAAGTATACCGCCTTTATCGATGTGGGATAAATTAGGAGAAGGGCTTAGGACAGAGCAAGCTCCACAGCCCGTGCTCAAGAGCGCCAACTGATTGATGGACAATTGGAGTGAGGCTCTGACGGACACTGGGAACTTTTATATTTTTTTGTATTTTCCTCTTTCAAATTTACTATGCATCCTTTTGGCAGGAAGGTTAGCGAAGAGGAACAGCCAATTGTTATGGCACAACGTAATGAGATTTGGCCAAGAAGGGGTTAAATAACATGTGTTGCTTGCTTGATACTGGTGATAATAATACTATGTGGGGTGTTGTGGTTTTTGGAGCATGCTTATAGTGTACCCACACATAGTACAGGCAAAAACTATTTATCAGAGACGTAATACAAGGGCTGTCCTGAGTAATGTGTTTGTGGAGACCCATAAGAGGTTCTTTGGGAAAGGGAACACTTTTTATCCCACCAGATCTGTCACTAGCCTTTGGACGGTGTACCCTTTGTCACTTGTGAATTATACGTACACCGAACCACCCCAGTTTACAGACGTAAGGGGAGTGTTTGGATTTGATTATCCTGGACCATGTCTGTACCATAAAAAGCCATAAGGAATGTGTTACCCAGGTTGTGACAATAATACATATTGTGATACTTTTTATATGAAAGCGAAGAGTATAACTTTGGTGGGTTGGCATTACAAGGACTGGAGTTGACAGTACCCCAGGAGGCTGGTTATTATCCTGCTTGCTGCCCCCTAATGAATAGTACAGACACTTCACTGTACATTAATTGTTCCAGGATAATATTGTTTAGACATACGGTCCCCTTGATGAATAAAGAGGATGTGAGCACTCTGGGAATTTACTCTAGATTCTCTGCAGTGAATTATGAGGGTCCAATATATGCACACCCAGGGTTCTTCTTTCTGTTTAATGGGTCTTATTCCAATGTTCACAATGGTACTGATGATGTAGTTTTTGGAATGGTGTTGCCATTGGGTGTTTCATGTAAATATGCTCGACCCAAAACAAGGTGGGTGAAAAGAACTTTAGCGAAGGAATTCTGCAAAGGAGTTACATATTTAGAAGTAAATAGCTATAGTAATGGAACTAAATTTGGATACATCCTTTCTTCTATATTTACATTGGGTGGTACTGCCATGGCCTGGGGTAAGAAAGCTAGGGAATATTTTGGATGTAAGCTACAAATTCTATCCAATATCACAGTAGCAGCTCTGCTCAATATCGCAACCCAGTTACAAAGCATGCGGGTGTATTCAGAGCAGACTAGATATGCAGTGGATTTTATCTTGGCAAAGAGTAGTGGTGTGTGCGCGGTAGTTGGCGACCAGTGTGTGGTCGATATAATAAATTTGGAGCCAAATATAATGCAACATATTATAGAAATAGTAGACAATGTGCAGGGAATGAAAAGTGGGAAATGGAATTGGTCTCTTTTTGGCAATTGGGGTCAGATACTTCAACAACTGATTTACCTCATTGTGATATTAGTACTCTGCTGTGTCCTCATACAATGTCTCCCCTCTTGTTGTTCCTATTGTGCTGGTATTTTTATGCCCAGAGAGAAGATATCAGCCCATGCTACAAATGTCACCATGATTATGCAGACTGACATTGATGAACTGATGAATATTGATGAGGGGATATTTGAGGATTCTTCCCTTCTTGCTGTACCATTTTCTAATGTTGATTGTAAGGAGTGCCAATAATTTTATCCTAATTATGTTTCTGAATTTTGATGCTCTATCAATTGCTGACGTATTGATCCTATTGTGATTATGCTGTCTGTTCTATTTACCTTTTTATACACTAGAAATTGGTTTTATCTCATGCTAAAAGGAGGGTCTGTTAGACTAGGTCTGCTAATGCTTACGCAGTGCCCTGTATAAGTTAACATTCGCTGCTCCATTTTCTGTTTAGAGGCCATTTTAAAGACAATCAAAACTAATCTTTGCTATTTCTGAGAAATGCCCTCTGCTGAGTTTCGTTTCTACAATGAAAAATTGTTAACGCCAGTGCAAAGCTTTCCCACTGTGAGATAGAGACCCTCTCCCACTTGTCTGGTAGCCTTATCGCAGTACCAGGTGCAGCGGCCTTGAACTGTGCTGAGTTTCGAGTTCAAAAGATTTTTTTTAGCCTTTTACTATTCAGCTGCTTCTGCCAGGAAAATTCCACTATGGGCGTGTTCTGAACTAATCGTGAAATGTACATAATGTATCTCTATGCTTGCTGATCTTCAGTTCCCTCTGTACCACTCCAAGAGATTGTGCAGACGGGGCTCCGCTCTGAGTGTATACAAATAAACAGGTATCGATGTATATTCTCCACTGTTCCTCCGATTCTTCATTTGCTATGGAAGGCTGAGAGGTGGTCTACTAGTGACCCGGGTGACCCCAAGCAGATAACTTCCTTCAACCTGCGTTGGTAAGTCCATGATGCATTACATGTGCATGGACAGCAGGTCTGCAATTAACAGGAATGACAACAGCGGGTGCAGCCACTAGTAAAACAGAAATAGAAACAAAGTGCAACACAAAAATGGGTTATTGTTAGACCTGGCTTTTCCAGCAGGTTTATCCCCAGACTTTTTGCTTTTGGGCCTCCTGTTTTTTTACCCTGTTTTTGTAGGTTTTAGGACTCTGGGCACTTTACCACTGCTGATCAGTACCAACGTGCATAGGGTCTCTGTGGAATTTGTTATAATGGATTGGTGTTTCCATGATTGGCTTATTTGATTTACTACTAAGTCCCTAGTACAGTGCACTGTGTGTGCCCTGGGCCTGTAAATCAAATGCTAATTGTGCCACCCATGTAAGCAGCCTTTTGAAATGGTCTCAGACCTGCCACTGCGGTGTCGGCGCACAGTTTCTACTGCCATGTCAACCTGGCAAGTGCACCAACTTGCCAGGCTCTAACCTTCCCTCTTATTAAATGTGAGTCACCCCTAAGTTAGGCCCAAGGTACCTGTGTGGGCAGGGTGCAGTGCATGTGAAAGGTAGGACATGTACTGGTGTGTGTGACATAGCCTGATAGTGAAATGCAGTGCATTTCGTTTATCACTATGGAAAGGCTATCTGTCCCATAGGATAGAATGGAAGTTTAGTTATAACACCTTATATGTATAACTTCCCATTTGTACAAGATTGAAAGTTGAAGTTTAGTATGCCTCAACTCAGAAAATAAAAAATGCATCTTTTAGTAAAGATGATTTTTATATTGTGGTTTTCAGAATACCACTTTTAGAAAGTAGGTATTGTCTTGCTTAGCCATCCTGCCTGCTTCTGCTGGTTTGTGGATTGTCTGTCTGGCTTTGGAGTGACAGGGGCTGGGGATGTGCGTTCTCTCAGACAGACACTGGGGGAGAGATTTGATGTGTGTCCTTTACTGAATGACTCAGGGCTGGGCTGGATAGTCCTGGGCTGCATTTAGAGTAGGGGGAGGAGATTTCCTTTCACCTGAAGGGGCCTGGTCTGCCTTACACAATGCTATCTCCACCTCCTGTCGGGAAGCTTGACCAGAGAGGACAGAATTGGTTTTTACTGAGCACAGAGCCTTTCTGCCGCAAGAGAACAAAGAGGAATGGAATATAAATATTGGGGTCCAGACCCCAGAACTTTAGATCATTTCTGGAATTCAAGAGGAACCTTTGCCAAGGAGATGAGCTGGCGAAACTGAAAGAGAAGCACTGCCCCTTTGCAGTGTGCTATCTAGGGTCGGCCTGTAGTGGTTGTTTCTGCCAGGGAAAGGACAAGGACCTTGTTGTGTGGTGCGTCCCCTGCTTGAGGAAGATCTCCAAGGGCTTGACGTAGAGCTTGCCTCCTGTTCTGAAGTCTCAGGGACACAAACACTTCACCACCAGCTTCCCTGAACTTCCTTGCTGGGAGGTCTGACCTGACAAGAGGTGCCTGTTGCTGAGATGGGCCTCTGGAGGTTGTTTCTGCTGTTGAGAACCGGAGAAAGACATGCAACTACGAGAAGTTCTTTGCATCCGTACCTGTCTGCAAGCAGATCACCGCCGTGTAGGAAGCATTTGCACACATCGCTATCGTGCCGCTGAAGAAACTGACGCAGCGCCTGCCCGTAGCTTCAGAAATCACCACACGCAGCATCGAGTGCACCAATCTACGCAGTCCGAGATCACCACACCGATTCTGACGCAGCCCCTGCTGTGCTGCTAGAAGAACCAACGCATCGTTGGACCGCCGCTGGAGAGACCAACGCAGTGCTGTTGCCACCGCATTGAGACCCGGCATATCCCCGATCCCCACACATCTACAAGGGCACCGGGCCACAGTAAGAAACCAACGCATAGCCTCCCCATCAGTAAGAAACCAACGCATCACCTCCTCTTCAGTAAGGAACAGACGCATCACCCCCCCCTGCGAGGCAGTAAGGAACCGACACATCACCTCCCCTGGAGTAAGGAACCGACACACCACCTTCCCTGCCCTTAAGGAACTGACGCATTATCTTCTCTGCGGCTGTTTTTGTTTATGATTTTGACGCATCCAAGGTACTTTGTGTTGAAAGTGTTGCATCTATAGTTTGCTATGGACAATACTGTGTTTACCTTCTAAGAAGTACATTTTGATTATTGTATGTTAGATTTTTGTCACTTTGACCTTGTTTGGTTTAGATGAAGATTGCTTATTTTTCTAAACTAATGTGGTGTCCATTTGTAGTGTTTTCACTGTATTACTGTATGTGGTGTGCACAAATGCTTTGCACACTGTCTCCGAGATAAGCCTGTCTGCTCGTGCCATTCTTCTTAGGGGGTGAGCAGAGGTTATTTTAGAATTATATTCCATGTACCCTGACTAGGAAGAAGGGTCCCTACTTAAACAACAGCTCAAACCATTGCCAACTAGAGACCCTATTTCTAACATTGGTGACAGTGTGGGTTCTGGACTTGCATTTTTCCTAACATACATTGATTGGTGTATACTACTGGTGTAGTACAGACCATTATGCAACCACATACTATTTTTTCCTGTTTCCCATCAGAATTTGGTTGTTGGAACTTTGGTTAGTTGTTGCACCTATCGGGCCTTGTGAAAATCGAAAGCAACTTTTATCACCAGCACATCTACAAGATGAGGGAACTAAGTATTTTGCAAGGAGAGGGGGCTACCTGTGAAGTGGAGATCCACAAGGCAGGTTCTTGAGGCAGTCCTGCATAGCTAAAAGGGGCTATGCGGGAAGCAACTCTATCAGATGGCTCTGAGGAGGAATGTGATGGGGAGGATCCCCAGCCAGAATACAGGGAAGGCACTGGCCCTGAGATAGAAACATTGTGAGAAAGATTGGCTCGTGAGGAGAGGAATCGGATCCATGCTCAGGACCGGAGGCTGAGGTATCTAGACCGGGATTGCGAGGAGATAGAGCGAGCCCTAGCTGAAAAAGAAATGAGTAGCTCAGGAAGTTAGCTTGCCTGGGCTGGAGGTGGACTCCAGCTCAGATGGTGGCAACAAAAAGGTGTTATCTAGTGCTGAGGGAGAAGTACACACACCCAGGGAGGTGGCGCCTGACTTGAAGGAGGGGGTTAACATACACAAGGGGTTCAGGTTTATGAGGTAGCTCCAGAGGTGCGCAGTGTCCCGTAGGTGGATTGAGGAACTGGCACAGGGGATCATATTCCTATTGGTGGGAGGGACACTTTACTGACTCTAGATGAGAGGTGCAGGGAGAAGGGTTTCCCTATGGTAGAAGTCCTGGTGTGTTAGTGTGGAGACTGCCCAGAGAGTGTGGGTTGAGTGACAGAGACAGTCAGACACTGTCTTGCCAGTCTCAAGAAGGTTATGTGGGGTACTTGTGGGAGGCAATGGATGGTGAGGCATAGGGTAGCTTGGTTAACAACTGTGTGATTCAATTGTTGGAGAGCATATTTTAAGTCCCTGTTTTGCAGAGCTATACCTGGTGGAGTGTGATTTCTTTGACTACAGGGAGCTTGCACCGGAAGCAGACCTTTTTTTGTGGATTCCACAGAGTTTGAAGAAGCATCTGGGTGTGATCCTGAAGGAGGTGACTCAAGTTTTCTCCAACCAAGTGTGGTAGGGGAGGGTTGTGGTAGCCCAGATAAGTCTCAGAGTAGTGGGAGGGGTGTAGGGTCCCATGTCCTGTCTCAGAGGAGAAGGAGTGAGAGTGGGCTGTGTCACGAGGTGCCCAAAACTAGGGGTGGGTGGAATTTGCGAAATTAACTTTCGCAAACTATTGCGAAAATGCTGAAAATCTCCGCAAACACCCCGGAAATATCGCGAAGACGCTGAAGTTATTTTCCCGCCTGTTCGCTGTATTTTTTGCATGATCACGGCTCGCCAACTTACCCATGCGGTTGCTCACGGGCGCGGCCATCTTGTTTTTACTTGTCCCGCCCTCTCGCGATGCTTACTTCCTGTTCCGGGTCACGCAATGCATGTTCGCGCCCATTCGCGGTAGATATCTCCTGTTCGCGACCACTTTTACTTGATCGCTTCGCTTTTTGCTTGCTCGGGGAGAAAATATCACGCGAACTTGCGCACGTGGTCGCAATGGGCGCGGCCATCTTGGTTTTCACTCTATTGCATGGTTCTGGGGCCTGATTTTGAATCCTCCCTACATCTTTTCAATCCTTTGTTTAAAGCCACTTTTTTAAAATCTTTCTTATTTAATATTTCTCTAACTATTTTCCTTCTTCCTTATTTTTGGTTTTTGTCTACTTTTTTTTGCTTTTTAGCTACTTTTTCTCTCTTTCTATTGCCTGCTATTTATTTCCTTTACTTCTTTATTTTTATTACCATTTCTTTCCCGCCCGTCCCAGAACCATGTCAAAGGGTAGGGCTGGTCGTCGCAGCCAGAGCTGCAACCGCCTTCCTTGCGGAATGCGGCACCCACAAGGGGTGCAGGCACGGGCCTTATATGGGGAGGTGGAGTTGGCTGCACTCATTTTCTTTGTGCAGCGCCACCTCCCCTCAACCCTGGCAGCAGGTGGCAGGCCTGGGTCCAGGTATGGCCTCCGGGAGCGTCGGCAGTGGTGGGGGAAGGTGCGCCGGGCAGTGTTGCGCTTCTCTGGGGTCCGGTGCACCCAGGCGCAGCTGACGCACCGGTGGTCTGACATCCTGGACCGTGAGCAGGACCTGCTGGACCTGCTAGGAGTGGAGGTCCCGGGGCTTGGTGAGTAACTATTTAATTATTACTACTTTGTGTCTGTTCTTCTGCTCTGTGTTATATATTGCGAATATCTTTTTATTCTTCCAACCAGCTAGAATGTTTGCTGCTTACATTCCAGGTTAATTACGTTTTAAAGTCTTCTGTGATTATGACAGAGGTGCTCTTCTGCGCTACTACTAATCTTACTTGTTTGCAACTTTGCGTTTGCGCTCGCTTAGCGTGATTCTGTAAGAGTTTATTTTAGAGAAATTAAGTTACTTAATGCTACAGTGACTCTAGTCCACTCCTTACTTTATCCTGTCACTAAGAGATAGGGGCGGATTGATACTTAGGTTTAGGTACTTTGTATGAGTTTCTAATTTGTTATTGGTATGTGTGATGCCCCCTCAGTTACGTGACGTGCTGCTAGTACGGCAGTTTTTATTAGAATCTTTTCTAGTTTGTTCAATGAGTGGTGGCAATTGGCTTAGCACTAGCAGAACATCAGCATCAATCAATCAACCCAAAATTTGGTGTATACAAAAAATGTAGTCATGTGTCCTCCATTTGACCATATGCATTGTTGAGGAATAAAAGAAGTGGAAATGCATACTTAATGTACAATTGGCATGCCTGGAATAGGTGGGCTAGGTCAGGTGGTACGTCGTACTTAGACTTAGTTGTAACTTATATTCTGGAATCAGAATGGAAGACTGGATTACTGTTGATAAATAGTAACTTAAGTAGTCGATCCGCGAATCCCCTGATACTACTTGTTGACAAGATGAGATCGGTCAATTTAGTTATTGCAATTGTTGTTTACATAAGTGTTTTTTGACCGTTCTTTAAAAATATTGTATTTGTTTGTCACCATCCATCAATGTTTGTCTCTTTCTTATATCCTTACTGTTCATCAGCACCCAGGAGCAGACAGACAGGGAGTGGGCAGTCGGCGGGACAACAGTGTGAACACCACCACCAGGAGGACACCAATGAGGGCTCCTCTGCTGGCCCCAGTAAGTCTTCTTGTTTTTAATAATATTTCTTATTCCATAACTTTTACTGCACCATATTTTTCACGAATTATTGTTTCAGTTTCCCAATGCTATTTTTTCCAACAATTATCCTCCGATCTGTATGGTTTCAAAAATCTTGTTATCCCTGCCTCTGCTATGATGACTCTCAGTACTACTACTACTATCAGTCTGTCTGTACTGTAGTAGCTAAGCTTGCCCAGTTGGCCAGTGCCACTCTTTATGTGAAAGGTTGTAATAAAACTCAGATTCACCAGTAGCTCTAGCCATTGAGTTCAGTCCTTTGGGTCGTCCTCTTGTACTACTTCTAGTCTTATTGATCCTGAGTCTTTGCTAATCTTGAGGCTTTGACAATTCACAGCAACAAATGCCCAACCAGATTTATTACTATTTTGATGTGATAGCCTATAGGACATACTACTACTGTTGTAGGGATCTTGCACATACAGACCTTTGCACAAGAAAATAGGATGTTTGTGATGGTAGGTTGGACCTTCCTCACACACCTCAATCAGAAATTCAGAACCCACCACAATCCCCTGCTCGACTATATTACTGTCTTTTCATAACTATTAGGTCTCCGAACCCTTCCCCCAAGATACCCAACAAGTAGACAACCCAGAACATAACACACCCAACCTCTCAGTCGTGGAAGCAATGCACATGCACACCATTACTTTAATTTGCTCACTCGTGTAAGTTAGTCCACACCTAATTACACCAAGTCTATGTACGTTCAAAATGTTTATTTTGAATTGAGAAGCTCTGTACATTGTTCTATTATAAAATGCAGCACCCACCGGAAAATCAATAACATTAAAACAATAAACATTGTTACACTTACTTACAGTTGGGAATTAAATCATGATAACTGAACAGTGGTGGAAGGCAGCATCACCATCCCCTAGGAATTTAGTTTATATAAATTTATAAATGAAGATCTGAGTGAAGGGACCCCTCACCTTAGAAGAATCTAGTACTGGTAGTTGTTGCATCATTCATAAGCTCTGAAAAGCTCTGGTTCGTAGAAGGGAATCTTCCGTCTGTAATGCCTAAAATTAAATGGTGCGCGTTAGTGTATTGCAACTTGCAAGCATTTCTCAGCCATGCCAAAAAGTGTAGCATTTATGGATAAGCAATATGGACTAACAGTACACCAGTACTTCATAAATAAGTGGCTTGTTAATGTTTTTGTTGACCGCTTGTACGCAGCGCGTAGACAGTAGCAGTGTGAGGCAGGTCAGGTGGGCTCAAAGGTGTCTTATACAAAAAGCTGCAAGGTAACGTCACATGTGCAAAAATAATAGACACAAAGGTAAAATGGTTGCATGGCTCGGGCTAACTAAGCAAAGGCTAGAATGACCATATATAACTATTAGTGTCTACTCTACTACTACCTGATTTGTACTAGTGATGTATATGATTAACTCATTTTTCAACCTTGCTACTGATCAATAGGGGGAGGTGTATATGAGGCCTAATAAATGTGTAATGATTTCTTGGCGCACTACCAACCACCATTGCCGGGGTCAATGAAGGCGACGCAGAGGGAGAGGATGCGGCAGTTGCTGTAGATACCGATGATGGAGCGGTAGGGGGAGTGGCAGCACCAGTGGCGGGCGGTGGTAAGTTAGATTCATAATCCTTAACTATTGTTGAACTTGACAGTACACTCACTGCAAGGGTGTACTGTATGTATACTGTACTGTTGAGACTTAGGGCCCCATTAGGATGGCGGGTGTATTGCCCCCGCCGGGCCGGCGGTATTCACCGCCGACACCTCAGGGGCAAACCTCCCGCCATCCCTGTAGAAAAGAGTCAGACCCCCCACATGTCCACCAGGCGGAAAAGGGTTCAATATGGTGGTGTCTCTCTGAACACACCGCCAGCCATATAATCTGCATTTTGGAATGCCTTTGCGTGGCGGCATTGCCGTCCACCATGGAAAGGCATGCAGACATTGCAGAGTATGCTTGGGGGCCCCCATGGAGGGTACCTATGCTATGGTACCCCCCCTGCCTTTCAAAGCAAAACATGACAGGCTCCGCGCGGGGCCTGTCATGTTGTGCTTGGAAAAGCAGCACAACATGTATTTTTAGCATTGCTTTCGGCACCGCCAACCAGAATGTAAAAAAAACAGGATGCGCCCACCACTGTGCCGGGCGCATCCTCCTAATTAATTGTCCCCATGGGACCCCCACCCTTTTTAGCGTGAGGATGTCCGCCCGCCATCCGATGTCCTAAGTAAGTATGAGTTGTTGTGAACGTTTGAAGAGTGAACTAGAAGACTAGAATCCCTTTAATTGGCATAGGAGCGGGAGTATTGAGTAACCAATGGCCTCATCTATCTGATTTCAACTCCGCTCTGAAAGTTTTATGGAGAAGAGCACCTGGTGCACTGTTCAACTAAAAAGTGAAAGACGGGTGGAAGGAAGAAGGACGGGCGAGATTTAAAATGTTAGGTACTACTGTGCTTTATAGTGCTACTCTACCATGCCACAATGTGTATAAATAATTAACTTGTCTTTCTGTTTTTCTAAGAGTATATTTTACAATTGTCTTGTTTTTTTCTTTTTGATACACAGCTACTCCTAAACTCAATCGAAAGGAGTTGCCCGCCAAGGCACGGCGCCGGAAGCTGGAGGCAATCCAGTGTGAATACTGGCGGCTGGTGGTCTTGGCAGAGGAGGAGGAGACTGCAGCAGCACTTGAAGCCTCCTCCAGTGCCCCGGGCCCCAGCCACTGCCCTCCAGCGGTACGGCGCCACCGTCTGGCAGCTGCCCGCCACCACTGCAGTGCCATCTCTGGTGCCCCCCACTGTGGCTGCAACTGCCGTGCCTTCAGACGCCGCGTCACCCGTTTAGAGGAGCAGATGCGTGTCCTCCTCCAGTCCCACCCCACACCGTAGTCCCTGACTTCAAGTTCTGCCCCTTTTTTAATTCTTGTTTGGGTGGGTGGGAACTGGTTTGGGCGTTGGGTTTTTGCTTTTCGGACTACTATTTTCTCCTGGACTTTCCTACGGACATTGGTTGGGGTTAGGGAGGGGGGTGGGTCAGCTTTTGTGGGTTTTTAGTTTATTTTTGTTAGGGTCAATTAAATATATTTTTCTACGTTACATGCAATGTTGTTAATGTTTTGTAGGTGGGGTTACTGTTTTACATCACACTGTTTCCTTGCTGGTGCAGGGCCGCCCATAGCCAGTGTTTGATTTAAATAATTGTCTGACTGTGTAAGACACAAACAGATAGATGCGATACCCCTCACTGATTGACTTGTCCTACTAGTACTTTCAGTCTCACCTCTAGTCTATGCATTCTTTATCTGGACTCAAAGGGGTGTGTGAAATTGAATTCATTGAAAACATGTCCATTATTATTTCTGCCTCCCCCAAACTTCTCTCTTACCTGTGCTTGATGTTTAACTTAGGCACAGCAATGGCTGCATGGTGAAGATGGTTTCCTTTTTCTAACATGCCATGATTGGGGTGGTGGTGGTAGTATAGTAGTAGTAGTAGACACTGGCAGGGCAGCAGCATTTGCAAAAAAAGAAAGACAGTCAATCGCCTTTGAGAGACTGTTAGAGGAGTAGTATAATGAAGTACAGTACAGAACTTACCGAGCAACAATAATATACTAAAATAGTTTACAACAAAACATAACGGTGGTTGGGATAGCCTACTAGACAGAGTTACAAACCATAGTTGTGTCGAGTCACTTGACTAGGCCTACAGCCTAACAGTTAGTGCTGTGTATGAGCAATGACAACAAACAAATCCAATCAATGCCGGCAATTAATGCTGAGGTATATGTTCCTTTGTTAAATAAAATAACCTCTAAAATATCCTACTCATGGGTGGGCAAGCAGAAGAAGATCATCGCTCTGCCTTGAAATTGAAGTACTGTTGCTTTTGCCACATCCGCCCCAGCAAGCGCGTGATTAAGTATTGGTGTACATTTAATTTAGTCACACCTCGACAATAAGTCACACAGCCCGGGGGAAGAGGGTTAGGGTTTGTTGAATGGATGGGAAGGGGGTTTTGGGAAAGGTTTGACATTGAAAAACAGTATGCATGGACAAACAAACGACAATCTTTGAAGACTACCATATCCATATGTTAAGGGAGAAAAAGGAAATGCATGCATGATGATGAGAGACCCGGATTACATACACTTCTTGTTCTGTTGTTCCGGTCCTTAATACTTTTACAGATAGCAAATAGAAAATTTTAATATTGCTAGGGAAGAATCGTAAACAGAGAGCAAACCTAATGATGATAATAACAACAACAAGAACACACTGTTGTATAGATTGTATACAAAAAAATTATTCAAATTATTTAAAAGAAGATAACAGTTGATACTGTTACTGTGTTATCCTGGTAAAAAATGTGGACTGGATTTGCATCTCGGCATTCCTCTTGGTCCTCTCGTCCATCAATCTTGGGTGTGTCGCCACTGCCCGGCTGGAAAAAAAAATTCGATTTATTGGTAAGGTAAGTGTGCATTGTAATGTTTTCCAAAGTATAGGGCAAGGCCCGGCCTGTAATTGTAGATGGAAAACCAAAGGGGATATTGAGAAAAAAAAATTGAAACAAATGCACAAGTTATGGTGTAGTGCAACAAGAACACTTTCCGAGGTGGCATGTATGCATCATCTCTACTCTAGTCTTTTTCCAGCATTGACCTTCAACAATAACAGGAGAGAGCAGGCCCACAGTGACAGGACTGACGGCACGTTGCTTAGCAGTAGCACATCCTACGTTTAGACTACTTTTTTTTTTTTAAAGAGTTGGACAAAGGCAAAGCACATTATCTATTCCAAACATAGCATTTTACAGTTTAAGTTAGTAAATCAATGCACCGCAGTCATCCCACTGCTACACTCTATTCCACTTCTACACAGACATTTGGGTCTGCTGTGGTTGTTGTTGACGTGTTTACCTTTAGGCTTTTAAGTTTTATGCCACTCATAAAACGTCCTCCTGACTTCATCATCATCTCCGATACTTTTACTGACTGACTGTGAAGATCGGCCTGCAGTAGAAGTAAAATTGTTATTACACAACAAGAGTAGAAATATTATTGACTTGAGTCAGTCTTTAGTGTGTACAGAAAGATAGATTACTAGTACACTTTGACTTCACTTTGTGCACAACAAACAAACAACGAAAACACAAACACCGATCGCTCAGTGTCAGGTGTCCAATGCATGCCATTAATTGTCATTACCTGTTCCTTCTCATCTTAAGTTAACGGGCCGTCTATTTCGCCATCATCATCATGGACGGTCCTGTTATGTCAATCATACTCATTGCGCAGATTGAGTGAGTCCCCTTCCGGTATTGAATTAAAAGCAATGTATCACCAAGCTGCAGGAGAAGTACGCTTTTCTTATTTGCAAGAAGGGGAAAATTGAATTCACCTTGAGTTAAGTTTAGTGTGTTCTGTAGAAAGATGATTAGTGCACAATTACATAACTTCATGCACAACAAACACAACAAAATCATTCAGTCTGCGACTCTGCGTCCAATGCATGGCATCAATCATTACCTGTTCCATCCTATTTTCAGTTAATGGGCAGTCATTCTCGGCTCTGAAAGGAGGATAGCTATAGTAGTCATCTGATTCATGCTTCACTTCTTTTGGAAGGACTATGAAAGTTTGAATTTGTTCTTCTAGTATTTACCATCATCCAATCATCATTCATGAGGGCAATGGATTTGGGCGGGAGATTCAGTATGATGGAGCAGAGGAGCTGTATTCGGAGGACTGTACTGTCAAATTGCAGACACCTGAAACTTGTATATTAAATAAGAAGAGTAGAAGACGGTGGTAATGGATTTGTTGTGATTCACAAGTTTGTAACCGGAACGACAGACACACAAATAAAGGGGGAAAAAAGGGAGGAAGCCAGTAAGTGCAAGCCTAATTGTCAGGGAATTATAGCTCGTCCTCAAACTCTGGGGGATCAGCCAGTAGTAGGTAATCATCATGTGACACACTACTTCTGTCACCTGAGACGCTGTCCTTATCTTCCTCCATTGCTTCATGTATTGTGTAATTCGGTGGTATGAAGTGCTGATTCATTTTGATCATTGTTAACCTCTCCACGTTTTTGGACGAGAGACTGGTCCTTCTCAATGTTACAATGGAACCAGAAGCACTGAAAACACGTTTGGAAGAGACACTTGCGACAGGGCAAGCCAGATAGCTTATCGCCAGCCTGCTGAGCAGTGGCCATTCAGACCTTTTCCAATACCAATACTGCAATGGTCTTTGATCAATGTACACCTCTGTTGGGTCGTCCAGATAGGCCTGGACCATCTGCTCAATGTTCAGGGGTGCTGCTGGTAAGCTTTCGTGCTCTTTTCTCTGTGCATCAGCACTGTGCTTATTAATGCCTAACTGTACATACCAATCGTCTAACGATTGTACTGGGCCTAATGATCCAGTTATTGTTGCTGCTGTCGATAGTGATGGTGAGTGTTGTGATCTACTGCCCTCAGCCGACGAAGTTGCACTTGATCCTGCATGCCCTGTTGAAGTACTTCTTGTGGGTTGATCTTGCGGGCTTTTAATTAGCAGCCGTTCGTTTGCCAACTTACTGGCTGCTTCAGCTATACAATTTTATTTTGTATCCTTGCATTTTCAGCTAAGCGACGGGCTAAGCTCCCCACCAAGTCAAAGGCTTCCCTTTTGTCCTCTACACCTTTGTATGATTCAGACACATTCTTCAGCTGATGCTCTAGCATTTGCAATAATGGGATAGCTTGGCCCATTGTACAGTCCTCCTTGCTGACTTCACTTGGGAAGACCTCAAAAGGACAAAGCATCTCAGTCAGGCATTTAATTAGGCTCCATTGCTCCATCTCAAGGTTCATGCCTTTAACAGTAGCATCCCCTCTTCTTTTCCAGACATATTCATGGAGTGACCTGTACTGCTCATACAGACGATCAAGCATGTAATACGTTGAGTTCCAACGTGTTGCCACCTCCTGGATGAGTGTCTTGACTGGAATCCTATGATCACGTTGGATGATCCTCAGCTGCTTCCGAGCTTTAAAAGAATGGCTGAAATGAGTGCATATTCTTCGGCAGATGGCCAGTAAATTGCTAACTATGGGTTCTTTTTTCAGAAAGTCTTGAACTATGTTTATGCAGTGCGCCAAACACGGAACCCTGAAATAGGAACCAAGTTCCATGGCCTTAAGTACATTACTGCCATTGTCTGTGGCAACAAAACCAATACTAAGCCCTCTTGGCCGCAGCCATTCCAAAACCTTGCTGCGAAACTCGTCTAAAATGTTTTCAGCCGTATGAGATTTTTACATGGCGAACATGGCTACAGTTGCATGTTTCCGAGTACCTTTAAAAATCGCAGCTATGTCAACAGCACCTCGTGCAGATAGCTTATCTCTAACCTCCACAAAAGAGACCCAGTGTGCAGTGATGCACATGTAATCTGTGGCTTGGCAACCGGTCCACATGTCTGTTGTCGGGTGGATATTGTGAACAGCACTCTGCTGCAAAGCTTGTCCAACCAATTCCAGCACATCATGATGTAGTGCCGGAACAGCAATTCTTGCGAAATAGGACCGGCTGGGAACCTTCCATTAAGGGCAGATGGCTGACACATATTCAAGGAAACCCACCTCTTCCACAAATGAAAAAGGAAGAAGGTCCAGCGCTAACATTTTAGCCAAGTTCGCATTGTACAACCGTGCCGTTGGGTGGTTGCGTTAGAACTGCCCCTCCAACCTAAACATGCTCTCAATGGTAGGCTGGATTACTTTCCTTTGTGGTGCTGTTTTCATTAACCCACTTAGGCACAACGACACAGTTTGTCTCATTGTGGTACTCAGTCGCCTTGGTGTCTCAGCCTGACTCTGAGTATGGCTCTTACTACGGTGCCACTCAGAAGTTACTGAGGAGGATGTGGGCGGTACCACTGCACTACTGAGGACAGGGCTAGAAATGCCTCCCTCTTCTTCATCTTCCACCGCAATAATATCGCTCCCTGATTCTTCCTGACCAACTTCAATGGGTTGAGTTTTTCTACTTTCTTTTAACTGAAGTAGGTGATTCTCCCACACGATAGTGTGGTGTATTCTGAGATGACTTGCTTGGCCTCCGGTACCATAGTTGGTACCAAGCTTACCCCGCCGAACACCTTGCTGACAAATTGAGCATATAGCAACATTCTCCTCCTTGGAGCTAACAGAAAAGAAGTCCCAAACTGGGGAGGAGAACTTCCTGGCACTGCTGGATGTGCCACTTTCAATACCAGATGAACTGGAGGGTGTGCTTGAAATATGACCCTGTGCACCTAGACTGTGACTTTTACTACCACTACCTACTGAGATGGTTGAGCTGGATGTAGGTCCCTGCCGGGCCTTGGAAAATATGGCAGCTGGAGGTAGTGGCGGTGTAACCTGTGTTGGTGATATCCATGCTACAGTAGGTGATTCTCCCACACGATAGTGTGGTGTATTCTGAGATGACTTGCTTGGCCTCCGGTACCATAGTTTGTACCAAGCTTACCCCGCCGAACACCTTGCTGACAAATTGAGCATATAGCAACATTCTCCTCCTTGGAGCTAACAGAAAAGAAGTCCCAAACTGGGGAGGAGAACTTTCTGGCACTGCTGGATGTGCTACTTTCAATACCAGATGAACTGGAGGGTGTGCTTGAAATATGACCCTGTGCACCTAGACTGTGACTTTTACTACCACTACCTACTGAGATGGTTGAGCTGGATGTAGGTCCCTGCCGGGCCTTGGAAAATATGGCAGCTGGAGGTAGTGGCGGTGTAACCTGTGTTGGTGATATCCGTGCTACATCCCGCTCAGTAGAAGCCTTTCTGGATAGGGTGAGAATGTTGGTCTCCAATCCCTTTGGGGCAGGAGTAATGTGCGTGATGACTGGCTCGTCTTCATCAACATCAGCATCACCCCCCTCTTCTGCATCTACCTCCATAACTCTAAGTTTTTCTGGGACCTTCCTTTTCAGAAGCATTGTCTTGTGGCGTATATCACTCTCAGACTGAGCTGGTGGGTGCCAAGTGGCATCACGATCATCAGAAGCGGGGCTTGAAGAAGGAGATGATGGACTAAGCCTCCTTTTCCTTGCTGGTGGTCTGAAAGACAATAGATCTTCTGAAACAGTGGTTTGACTTTGCTCCACTTTGTCTGCAGGAAGCTTGATTTCCTGAAATGCCCCTATGTCAGGAGCAACAACTACTATCGTGGGCTATTGCGGCTGCTGCTGTTCTTGTTGCGCTTGCTGCTGTTCTTGTTGCGGCTGCTGCTGTTCTTGTTGCGGCCACTGCTGTTCTTGTTGCGGCCGCTGCTGCTCTTGTTGCGGCTGCTGCTGTTCATGTTGCGGCTGCACACTTATGGCTGAGTTTGCGCCTGTGTTGATTGTGTACTACTTTGCGATAATGACATTTCTTCAACATCGCTGCTCGTTAGTAGACTGGCTACCTCTGCGACACTAAAGCCCTTGGGCCTAGGTTGGTGAGGTTGGACCACTGGTGCTGAGGTGCTGCTCCCAGCATGGTTCCCGGAAAACGCTACTTCAGGCGTAACTTTTTTGGTGCCAAAAAAAACATTGGCTGGCACACCACCAGTCGTGGTTAATGGCACTTCCTTTTTCTGTTCCTTCTTCTCACCAGCAACTTTCTTGGTACTGGACCTGGTACCTTTCTTTGGGGCCATCTTCTTCAGATGTCAGGCAGGATGCAGATGCACAACAAGTTCTGGTCACACGTGGACGTGATGCTCAGCAGGACTTCTGGCTGGCTGGCAGTACAACGGGTAGCCGGGTGATGCTGATCACACCTCCTCCTCTGGCTTTTTGTGCACCTAAAAGCAAATAAGCCAGGAGAAGAACATCAGTGAAATGTTGCATTTGTTGTTGTGGTTCAGTTACTTACTACTGTACTAGTGCAAACAAAAGATATAGTCTAGCCATTTATGACTTTTTTTGAACAAGGGCTATGTTATACTACTGTGTACAGTCAGTCACACACTACACTCTCAGGAAGGATAGGAAAGTTAATAAGAACCACCAAAATAAAAATGTAATGGAAGTGGGGTGGACCCTATTTGCCATTAAATTATTTGAGCATCTCAGCATCCATGGAGCTGCTGCTGGCAAAGGGGGTGGGTGGATGGAAGCAGCAAGCCAATAGGAAAACCATGTAGGCCTATATGGCAAAAGCAGGACAATAATAACAAAAAAGGCCACCAGCCACATGGACACTCACAAATCACAAACAAGCAGGGGGCCTGGGAAACACCAGGAGCTGACAAAAGGCCTATAAAAGCCAGGTAAAGGATGCATGCTAAAGCACACTTCTCTGCCTTTTTAATGCAACAAAATGCAAATACGAACATTCACAGGCCCCAAAAAGGTCTGCAGGGTGCATGCATTGCACACCAACACACACCAGACACACACAACAAAAGCATGTCTTTAAGACAACCAACATCAGAAAGTCCACCCCAAAAAAACACACTTGCCAACTCAATCCAATGCCATCCATGCCCTAAATGATGTCTAAATTCAACGGACCACACAGAAAACACTTGATTAATAAAGCTGTGGCTACCTGCTCTGATCCTCCTGGAAGAAAGCAGGCATGTTGGCAGACAAGCCCAGGCAAGCTTGCAGGCCTAGGTTTCAAAATGGCCACCAGCCACATGGCCAGGCCCAACAACATCAGAAAGCCCACCCCAAAAAAACACACTTCCCCAACTCAATCCAATGCCATCCATGCCCTAAATGATGTCTAATTCAACAGACCACACAGAAAACACTTGATTAATAAAGCTGTGGCTACCTGCACTGATCCTACTGGATGAAAGCAGGCCTGTTGGCAGACAAGGCCAGGCAAGCTTGCAGGCGTAGGCTTCAAAATGGCCACCAGCCACATGGCCAGGCCCAACAACATCAGAAAGCCCACCCCAAAAAAACACACTTCCCCAACTCAATCCAATGCCATCCATGCCCTAAATGATGTCTAAATTCAACAGACCACACAGAAAACACTTGATTAATAAAGCTGTGGCTACCTGCTCTGATCCTACTGGAAGAAAGCAGGCCTGTTGGCAGAGAAGGCCAGGCAAGCTTGCAGGCCTAGGCTTCAAAATGGCCACCAGCCACATGGCCAGGCCCAACAACATCAGAAAGGCAACCCCAAAAAAACACACTTCCCCAACTCAATTCAATGCCATCCATGCCCTAAATGATGTCTAAATTCAACAGACCACACAGGTCTGGAGAATAACGTCTTCTCATACTCTCGCGGTGCATGAACTCGAGAAGAAAGACGTGATCATGCGACAAATGACGTGATCGCGCGACAAATGACGTTAATGCGAGACAGCACAAAATGGCTACCAACAATCCAACATGGAGAATGCGACCGGGTCGGGAAAACTTGTCGGCGAACGCGGGGATTCAGGTAACGCGAGAATGTATTTTTTTACAGCGCGAGCAAGAAACAAATTACCGCTAAGATGCGGATTGCGGAAATTTTGACATTTTCGCGCTTTCCGCAGAACGTGAAAATGCCAAATTATCGCAATTTCCGCGAGCGGAACGGAATTTTGGCCCAGGCCTACCCGAAACCCAGTCTCAATGCCTGGTTGGTTCCATGAGGGATCCCCAGGAGGGGGGCCTGCTCTGTAATTGGAGGCCTAAGTGCGAGGTGAGCTGGTGGGGCTGCTGTAACAAGCGTCCCACCAGTTCTGGTGGCTGGCAGCACCTTTCCAGTTGGGAGGGTGCATGAGTCCAGAGGGAGGGGGAGGCAGTCCCCATTGGAAGGACCAGTGGGTCATGGATTGCCAGCTCTGAGGTCAGAGCACCCCAGGACTGACCCTGGTGAAGCCACTTCTGGCCTGGGGGGTCTTCCTGTTCTGTCGTGTGGAGACCTTGGCCAGGCAGACTCTTCACAGCTCTTGAGGAGTGTGTTTCCCTTGGGGGGGTGGTCTATGCCCCCAGAATTCATGGGTTGCTAGGCACAGGTCCAGCCTAAGGGTGCAGACCCTGAGTTGGAGGGTCAGGTTCAGGGGGTCCCCCTGACCTGTGGAAGGGGCGACTGCTAATGGTGCCTCTACCAGTTTGTCCTCCCAGGATAGTGCTCCAGGTGGGAGGTTTCAGAGCCCCAGGAAGAAGGACAGGGTTTGGGAGAGCCCACCTCAGTCCCTTGTTCAGCCTCAAGGTACAGACCCTAGGCTGGTATACCAGTTGCAGTGTAACACTCCTGAACTGGTGGGAGAATTGTGCAGGACACCTGCCACAGGTTCCCTGACAAATCTGGAGTCTGGGGTACCCACTCCAGGTGGGAAGGTACAGAGCCCCAGGGATGAGGATAGGGTGTGGGAGAGCCCACCCCGTCTCCTGTCGAGCCTCAGGGTACAGACCCTGGGCTGGTGGGTCAATGTCTGGATGTCATCCCTGACCTGACAGAAGGTGGAGTGGACAAAGGGTGCCAGGCAGCTGGGGCTACCGCCCCCCTCTTGCTGACGCTACAGAGGTTAGAGAGCCCTAGGAGGCACAAGGCCTGGGTCTTCTCACTGACAACTTTCAGTGGCACTGTAGCTTGCTGTCCTGGTGGACCGAGTGGTCTCTGGGTGAAGACAGGAGTCACACCCCGGGGGTGGACTGGGCCACACCACTGTGTTGTCCCTGTGGGTACTATCTGCCTGCAGGGACACAACTGTGAGCAAGCTAAGGTTAGGTGCTGCACAGATGAGGTCCCCAGGTGAGAAGGAGGGTTCCCCATGGGTTAACTTAGTGGGCCCTGAGAGTACGGACAGAGGGATCCAGCTGGGTTGAGCAAAGCATACAACCAGAACGTGATGCCGCTGTTGTGGGCCAGGCCTAAGTTCTAACGTCCCAAGCAGTGAAGTCCATTAAGGGATTGATTAGTCTACCCTGGCTTTAGGCTGGAAGGGGGTTGTGTTAGACCTGGCTTTTCCAGGGGGTTGTCCCTAGACTTTTTTGTTTTGGACCTCCTGTTTTTTTACCCTGTTTTTGTTGGTTTTAGGACTCTGGGTACTTTACTACTACTCATCAGTTCTAAAGTGCATATGCTCTCTGTGTAAATTGTTATATGGATTGCTGTTTCCATGATTGGCTTATTCACAATGGAAAGGCTATCTATCTTATAGGATAGAATGGGAGTTTATTTATAACACCTTATAAATATAACTTCCCATTGGGACAAGATAGAAAGATGGAGTTTAGTATGGCTGAACTCAGAAAATAAAAATGCATCTTTTAGTACAGATGATTTTTATATTGTGGTTTTCAGAATACCTCTTTTAGAAAGTAGGTATTTTCTTGCTTAGCCATCCTGCCTGCCTCTGCTAGTTTGTGGATTGACTGTCTGCCTTTGGAGTGACGGGGCTGGGGATGTGCGTTCTCTCAGACAGCCACTGGGGATTGATGTGTGTCCTCCCTTTCCTGAATGAGTCAGGGCTGGGCTGAATAGACCTGGGCTTCATGCTGAATAGACCTGGGCTTCATTTAGAGTAAGGGGAGGAGATGTTCTTTCGCCTGGTCTGCCTTACACAATGCTATCTCCACCTCCTGTCGGGAAGCTTGACCAGAGAGGACAGAATTGTTTTTTACTGAGCAAAGAACCTTTCTACCACAAGAGAACAAAGAGGAATGGAATATAAATGTTGGGGCCCAGACCCCAGAAATTTAGATCATTTCTGGAATTCAAGAGGAACTTTTGCCAAGGAAAAGAGCTGGAGAAACTGAAGGAGAAGTACTGCCCCTTTGCTGTGTGCTGTCTGGGGTTGGCTTGCAGTGGCAGTTTCTGCCAAGAAAAGGACAAGGACTTTGCTGTATGCTGTGTTCCCTACTTGAGGTAGATCTCCAAGGGCTTGAAGTAGAGCTTGCCTCCTATTCTGAAGTCTCAGGGCCATAAAAACTTCACCAAAAGCTCCCCTGAACTTCCTTGCTGGGAGTTCTGACCTGCCAAGAGGTGTCTGTTGCTGAGGTGGGCCTCTGGAGGTTGTTCCTGCTGTTGGGAGCTAGGAAAGACATGCAACTACGAGAAGCGCAACGCATTCGCACATGTTTCCAATGAATCACCGCCATGTGGGAAGAATTTCCATGCATCGCCATTGTGCCGCAATAGAAACCGACGCAGTGCCTGCCCACGGCTGAAGAAATCACCACATGCGGCATCGAGTGCGCCAATCTACGCAGTCTAAGATCACTGCACCGATTCCAACTGAGGCCCTCCTGTATGGCTGCAAGAACCAAGGCAACCTGGGACTGCGGCTGGAGAGACCAACGCATTGTGTTGCTGATGCATCGAGAACTGAAGTATACCCAATCTCCATGCATCTCACTGGGCGCCAATTCTACAAGGACACAGGAGCCGCAGTAAGAAACCAACACATCACCTCCCCGCACAGTAAGGAACAAATGCATCACCTCCCCTGCGTGGCAGTAAGGAACCAACGCATCACCTCCCCTGGAGTAAGGAACTGACTCATCATTTTCCCTTTGTGTAAGGAACCGACACATCACCTTCCCTGCGGCTGTTTTTATTTATGATTTTGACGCATCCAAGGTACTTTGTGTTAAAAGTGTGCATCTATAGTTTGCTATCAACAGAACTGTTTTTACCTTCTAAGAAGTACATTTTGATTATTGAATGTTGGATTTTTTTCATTTTGGTCTTGTTTGGTTTAGATAAAGATTACTTGTTTTTCTAAACTGGTGTGGTGTCCATTTGTAGTGTTTTCTCTATATTAGTGTATGGGTGCACAAATGCTTTACACACTGCCTCTGAGATAAGCCTGTCTGCACGTGCCAAGCTACCAAGGGGGTGAGCTGAAGTTATTTTAGAAGTGTATCCCCTTACCCTGACTAGGAAGAAGGGTCCCTACTTGGACAACGGTGCAAACCATTGGCAACTAGAGACCCCATTTCTAACAGTTATCCTTTAAAAAATTTGAGCTTGAAAAAACACAGAATTTGGTGCTTCCTAAACACAGTGGCCAATTAATCCCCAACACCACGGATGTCTCCAGTGGTAGGTGTAAGGGATATTATTGACAAACACAAGCACTACTCTGTAGAGATGTGCAATAAGTATCAGACCATGCATTGGCAGCACCATGTTGCAGGGATTCTGTGTAAACAGAACTATGCCTGGGATCACAGAACGTCAGTACAGCACATCAGTACAATTAAACCTCAGTCTTGACTAGCTCATAGTGCCTTACCTGCCCTCCTAACCTTCCGAGAGTGACAGGTAAGATATCACCCCAGAACACAATACTCTAGTCCCCTCAGGGAACCATGGAAACAGATCGTCACATTTCGCTTTCTCACTCATGTGTGTCCATAATAAACAAAACAAAGACACAAGAACATTTTACAATGTTTATTGAAACTATAGTGCTCTATTAGAAAACAATTGCACTGCAACTAGAAAACATATGGTTGCCAGCAAAGCGAGTAGCATTGTCAGAAGGTGCGCTGGAATCTCCACGGAGGCAGAATGTTGCTTTTTCCCAATGCCCGCCTCCCGGAGCTCACTGCGTTAAGCAGCTTCTCCAGGCCGGGGGAAAGGGGAAGTGGACAGAGAAGAGACACTCGTGCTGGACCTGAACTCCTTCGTCGCCTTTCTTAGATGATACAGGAGCACCTAATGCACAGAGGGAGACAACACTTCAATACTACACTTGTACCTACTTCTGACTTCTTTCTCCTATCGATCCCTCTCTCTCTCTCTCTCTCTTTATCCTACCAGGTTCTGCGTGAGTATTGCTTCTCTTCTTTCTTTTTCTGTATATTCAGTAGGTTGCAGCTGGGATTGAGAGACAGCTACTTTCCTAATGCACATGGGAGAGAAAAGGAACAGTTAAACTCCCTTCCTAACCTAATTCTCTAATTCTTCTATGGGCCTCTCTTCCTACCTTTCTCGCTAATGCTGCGACTACCCAATAGAGGATTCTGGTTTACAACATACAGCAGTTTGAGTAGTCTTCTTGAAGAAAACGATTGTCAATACTCATTGCTTTTCAAATCTCTGGGAGGAAAGGCGAAGCCTTGAACTGAAAGTTGATTTTTCCTTATGCTCAGCTCCTAGGACTGAACGCGCAAAAAGGAAGCCAGGTAGGAGCAAGGGTGGAGGTAAGAAAAAGGGAAGCACGCATGAAAGGCAGGGGGGAAGGGGAAAAGGAGACTGAGCATTTATTATCACAGAGTTGGAACTTGCTGTGTTCACGACGCAGTCTTTACCAAGTCTAATTCTTACTTGTCTCTGGTCACTATGGTATTCCACTGGCTCACCTCGTATTTGACGGTAGCCTACCGGAGCTGTGAAATAGTAGGAAGCTTCTCAGGAATTCGACGAGCAGCGGGAAACTTTGAACTTCTCAGCTGAAGGGGCAGCACAGTTGACCAACTGCCCAAAACGAGGAGCTGTGATGAGGACGAACTGGTCTGAATGCTGCTCTTCTCTTCTGAAGAGAATGTGCAAAACAAGAGGAACGCTACCAGTTTTGACAGAAAACTGTAGCGCGACACGAAAATACTTCTACTTCAGTCAAGACTCAAATTGAAGTGCGCAATGGAGTGCGCGCGCGCCGAGGATGAAATCTCGGTTCACGCGATATCCATGCCTTAGCACAAGTACATCAGAAGAATTAGCAATTAGGGCGGCCATCTTAAAGGGGTCAATTCCGCCTAAACGTTTACCCAACAATTGCAACTAGAGGGCTTCACAATAACCCTACGATTGCAATTCTGATTTTCCATTACAGAAATGACGTTCACTAGGTTCCTGACAGTACCCCCTCTCAATGACCGATTGATCGGTCTTGGTTTGAAGGGGTGTTGCAAATGAAAACGTTTTATATGTAATGGAGCATGAACCTCTTCTGCAGGTTCCCAGGATCTTTCTTCAGGACCATACCCCTTCCAGTCAATTAGATAAAATAGTTTTCCTCTAATCTTTTTAGAATCTAAGATCCCTTTAACTTCATACTCTAAATGTTCTTCAATCTTTAAAGGGGGGGGTGTCTTACTTTTCCTAAGATTTGATGCCACAGCCTTTAAGAGGGAAACGTGAAAGACAGGATGGATACCCAAATGAGCAGGTAGTTTCAATTTAACAGTCACTGGACCCAAGACCTGTTCTATAGGAAAAGGACCCACAAAACGAGGCTGAAATTTTCGATTGCCTTTCAATCTGAGGTGACGTGAGGACAACCAAACTGAATCTCCCACTTGATACTCTCTTGCTCTCTTCCTATGTTTGTCTGCTTGCTTCTTATAGCTTTCTTTTGCCTTGAGTAGGTTAGATTCCGCTGACCTATGAGCTGAGGATAACTCTGTGAACAGATCCTTAACTGAAGGTACCCCAAAATCTCCTTGAGTGGTAAAAGGATTTGGATGCCTCCCAAAATTCAAAAAGAATGGGGAAAAACCGGTGGAGACATTCTTTGCGTTATTTTGTGCAAATTCAGCCATCCACAACAGGTCGGACCAATCGCCTCCCTGATCCAGAAGGAACAGCCGAAGGTACTGTTCTAACTCTTGATTCATCCTCTCGGTCTGACCATCTGTCTCAGGGTGGTAACTAGTGGAGAGTCTGACCTCTACTCCTAAACCCTTCATAAAGGCTCTCCAGAAGTGGGACACAAATTGGGGACCTCTGTCAGAAATTAGAATCTTGGGAATCCCATGTATTTTTACTATATGTTCACTAAAAAGCTTAGCTAACTCTGGAGCCGAAGGAACCCCTTTTACTGGGATAAAGTGACTCATCTTAGTGTAGGTGTCTACTACTACCAATACTGTGTTATAACCTCTACTCAATGGTAGGTCCACTATCAGATCTAATGTGACAGTATGCCAAGGGTGCTTGGGGATGGGTAATGGTTGCAAAAACCCCTGGGGAGCCTGTCTAGTGGATTTCCCTCGGGCACATAACTCACAGGAATCTACATATTGTTTGATCTGGGTTTTCATGTGGGGCCACCAGAAGTAACGTTGAATGAGATCGGTAGTTTTCAGGATGCCCTTATGGCCAGCTAAAGGGTGATCGTGACAATCTTTCATAACATGTTCTCGAATCTCCTTAGTCGGCACATAGAGGGTTCCATGAAAGTATGGTAAAGAATCCACGATCTCTCTTCCCTCTTCCTGACTTGCCCATTCTGTCATTTCAGAAGGAGACATGTGTTTTCCAATTTCTTCTTTGTAGTCGGTCAGAGAGAGAGTACATACAATCTTTGATTCTGGAATGATCGGCTGTGGATCTATCGGGTGTTCTGAGGCTTCTGTCTGAATTCGCGATAAGGCATCCGCCTTGCCATTCTTGTTTCCTGGACGATAAGTAATTACAAAATCAAAATCTGCAAAATAAAGGGACCATCGCAATTGGCGAGGAGTTAAAGTTCGTGCGGACTTGAGGAATTGCAAATTCTTGTGATCGGTGAATACTGTAACCGTATGTCGAGCTCCAAGCAGATAATGTCTCCATTCGGCAAAAGCATCTTTGACTGCCAATAACTCCTTCTCAGCAATGGTGTAATTGATCTCGGCTGGACTAAGTTTTCTTGAGTGATATGCCACAGGATGCAATTGCCCAGTAGTTTTGTGCCGTTGGGACAAGACTCCTCCAATAGCTTGATCTGAAGCGTCTGCTTCCACATAGAATGGCTCGGCTGGGTCCGCATGAAGCAAGATTGGGGCTGAAGTGAAACTCTTCTTGAGGTACTCAAAAGCTTGTTCCGCCTCAACTGACCACTGGAACTTTACACCCTTTTTGAGCAATCGAGTAATCGGGACAATTTTTTGCGAAAATCCTTGAATAAACCGGCGATAGAAATTGGCAAACCCCAAGAAGCTCTGGATCTCTCTGACATTCTTAGGTGGAGGCCATTCTATGACAGCTTGAACCTTCTTAGCGTCCATTGTGATCCCACCAGGAGACACTAAGAATCCCAGGAACTCTACTGACTGTACACTGAAAGCACATTTTTCTAATTTGACATACAGTTGATGTTGATGGAGCCTTTCTAGTACAGCCTTAACATGACCAGAATGTTCTTGAGGATCCCTGGAGAAGATTAAAATGTCATCCAAATAGATGACAGCAATCTTATCCAACAAATCTCCCATGACGTCGTTGATGAAATGTTGGAATGCCGCTGGGGCATTGCAGAGGCCAAATGGCATAACCTGATATTCAAACAATCCATATTTGGTTCTGAAGGCAGTTTTCCATTCATGCCCCTCCTTCATGCGAATAAGGTGATAGGCCCCTCTCAGATCTAGTTTGGTGAATATCTGAGCATCTTTAATCTGATCAAGAAGAACAGAGATCAATGGTAGTGGATAACGGTTCTTAATAGTTGCTCGGTTGATTGCACGATAGTCTATGCACGTTCTTAAGGAACCTTCTTTCTTTGGAATGAAGAACAGCGGAGAAGAGACCGGCGACTGAGACGGTCTAATGAAGCCGTTGGCAAGATATCTATCGAGGTATTCCTTAAGGTAGCCGTTCTCTGCTTCGGTCAAAGCATAAATCCTACTGCAAGGCAGAGCAACTCCTGGTTCCAAGTCAATGGCACAGTCATAAGAACGATGTGGTGGCAACTTCTCAGCCTCTTGTTCACTGAATACTTCCTTGTATTCTTCATATTCCTTTGGAATCTCCAAGGTATCAATAACTCCAATGGATCCTCCCCCATAGGACAACAGAGTTGCTAGCGAGGGCTCCAAAATCTCTTCAGCTTGCGGGAAACAATGTTCTGAGCAAAAGGATGAATCCATGTTGACTGTCCGATGTTCCCAATCAATATTAGGGTTATGCAAGGAGAGCCACGGAATACCTAGGATAATTTGAAATTGCGGAGCATCAATTAAATTGAATTGGATATTTTCTCGGTGGCCGTTGGACTGAATGAGTTCCACCAATTCTGTATGATGTGTAATAGGGCCCGAAGAGAGGTTGGTTCCATCAACTGCTCTAACTGATTCCTTACGATCCTTAAGCACCGCTTGGATTCCCATCTTTCTGGCATATTTAATATCGCAAAAGTTACCAGTGGCCCCAGAATCAATCATGATGACCACTCCTGTGATTTCTTTCTTGCTGAATCGTACAGTCATTTGCAAGGTTAAATGTGGACTTAGAGTTTGAAGAGTATTCATAATTTGATGGCTCACAGGAGTCGGATTCCCTTGTTGCACCACCTGAGCGACTCCGCCTACAGATGGTTTTGGGAGTTTCCCGAAGCTACGGTCTTAGGTCTCTTAGGACACTCCTTCACAAAATGTCCAGCACTCCCACAATACATACAGAGCTTCTTTTGTCTTCTTTGTTCTTTCTCTTCTCGGGTTAAAGGACCGCGAACAGATCCTATCTGCATTGGTTCACCTTCCAGGGAAGTTCCAGAACTCTTACTCTGATCAGCTCTTGCTCTATCGAATCGTGGAATATTCCATCGAAAATCTCGTGACCTCTTTTCTCCTTTTCTCTCTGAACTTCGGAAATCAATCTCCAACACCAGGTCCACTAGTTCCGAAAACTCTGTAGGCCGATTTGGAATCTGTGCCAATGTATCTTTGATGTCATCACGTAATCCCCGATAGAATAGGGCAGATCTTTTTTCCTCTGGCCAGTTTGTTTCTACTAAAAGTTTATTGAAATGAGTCAAATACGTTATAAGGTCTTTGGATCCCTGACGCAACTCTAACAATTCATTGTCTGTAGCTTGGGAGATTCTGCGTCTATCGAAGATCCTCAAAAATTCAGCCTTGAAACGTTCAAAGTCATACAAAAAAGGATCATCCCGTGAAACTAAAGGCATGGCCCAGTTTGCAGCATCCCCACTCAGGTAGGATAATATAAAGGCTACTCGTGACTGAGCATCTGGAAAGAGAGTAGAACGACACATAAAATGTAAGGAGCACTGCGTTAGAAAAAGCTGGGCCTTTTGTGGATCTCCACTAAATCTTTCTGGGGGGGCCAAAGGAATAAGTGGAGAAACTGAATGCACTACCTGTGCTACTGTGCGCTGGTCTTGGTCAGCTGAAATGTTACTAGACAAGGACTGGGACATGGAAGCTCCTGTCGTGATTTCACTAACCCTTTTAGAGAGTAACATTGTCTCTTGACGGGAAGCTAATATATCCTGCCTTAAATTTTTGTTGTCTTCACTAAGTGTCCCCATTTCTCGCTGAATTCCCTCTAACATTTCTCCTAAAGCCTTTAAACTAAATCCCTCAGCCATTCTGCCTGGGTGAAGGAAATTCGTGGGCACTTCAATCTGGCAGAAGGTGCGCTGGAATCTCCACGGAGGCAGAATGTTGCTTTTTCCCAATGCCCGCCTCCCGGAGCTCACTGCGTTAAGCAGCTTCTCCAGGCCGGGGGAAAGGGGAAGTGGACAGAGAAGAGACACTCGTGCTGGACCTGAACTCCTTCGTCGCCTTTCTTAGATGATACAGGAGCACCTAATGCACAGAGGGAGACAACACTTCAATACTACACTTGTACCTACTTCTGACTTCTTTCTCCTATCGATCCCTCTCTCTCTCTCTCTCTCTTTATCCTACCAGGTTCTGCGTGAGTATTGCTTCTCTTCTTTCTTTTTCTGTATATTCAGTAGGTTGCAGCTGGGATTGAGAGACAGCTACTTTCCTAATGCACATGGGAGAGAAAAGGAACAGTTAAACTCCCTTCCTAACCTAATTCTCTAATTCTTCTATGGGCCTCTCTTCCTACCTTTCTCGCTAATGCTGCGACTACCCAATAGAGGATTCTGGTTTACAACATACAGCAGTTTGAGTAGTCTTCTTGAAGAAAACGATTGTCAATACTCATTGCTTTTCAAATCTCTGGGAGGAAAGGCGAAGCCTTGAACTGAAAGTTGATTTTTCCTTATGCTCAGCTCCTAGGACTGAACGCGCAAAAAGGAAGCCAGGTAGGAGCAAGGGTGGAGGTAAGAAAAAGGGAAGCACGCATGAAAGGCAGGGGGGAAGGGGAAAAGGAGACTGAGCATTTATTATCACAGAGTTGGAACTTGCTGTGTTCACGACGCAGTCTTTACCAAGTCTAATTCTTACTTGTCTCTGGTCACTATGGTATTCCACTGGCTCACCTCGTATTTGACGGTAGCCTACCGGAGCTGTGAAATAGTAGGAAGCTTCTCAGGAATTCGACGAGCAGCGGGAAACTTTGAACTTCTCAGCTGAAGGGGCAGCACAGTTGACCAACTGCCCAAAACGAGGAGCTGTGATGAGGACGAACTGGTCTGAATGCTGCTCTTCTCTTCTGAAGAGAATGTGCAAAACAAGAGGAACGCTACCAGTTTTGACAGAAAACTGTAGCGCGACACGAAAATACTTCTACTTCAGTCAAGACTCAAATTGAAGTGCGCAATGGAGTGCGCGCGCGCCGAGGATGAAATCTCGGTTCACGCGATATCCATGCCTTAGCACAAGTACATCAGAAGAATTAGCAATTAGGGCGGCCATCTTAAAGGGGTCAATTCCGCCTAAACGTTTACCCAACAATTGCAACTAGAGGGCTTCACAATAACCCTACGATTGCAATTCTGATTTTCCATTACAGAAATGACGTTCACTAGGTTCCTGACAAGCATCAGAAGTAAACTATTTACAACAAAAAGCCCTACAATTTTCAAAGATAAATCTGCCTCAGCCTAAGTTCACTATGGGGGCATTGTGATATATCCTAGATCTCTGGGATTAGAACCAAACCCCACACCGGTATTATTGTTAGGTAATCTACTTCTCAATTTGTGCAAGGCTGGCACATTCATCTCAAGACCTCTCCTCTGCAAAAATGTCCCTCTCTGTTTTCAAGTGGCACATCTCGGTGTATATGATACAAGGTGTTTTTTTGAAAATAGCAGATGTGAATGTATGTTGTGTTTAAATGCCAAGCTACATTGCTAACTGAGCACAGGAGACAGGGCACAGTGTTGTTTGACCTTGTACAAGATGTTCAAACAGAGTCCCAGAGAGAAGAACCAATAACAAAAACCTGTGATTGTGCAGTGTTTTGCTAAAATAATATCGGGACACAAAAATAAACATGCTTAGTGTGACATGTGCAAAGCAGCCAACAACCTGCAGTTAGGCTAAAATAAGGGAGAACTAAGAAGGCCCTAAAGGGAACTCAGGACACTGGTGGCCAGCTGAACCCAGACCCACACCTAGCATCCATGCCAGGAGCATTAGAATAATCATCTACAGCAAACTGGACCAGACCGCACAAGTCAACACCACGAAGGCATCCTGCTTCCACACCCTGAAGATGCTGAGAAAGATCTTCAAATTGATCCTAAGCAACACTAGAAAAACTGTCACTCACACCCAGGTCACTCGCAAGTTGGCCTATGGAAACACCCACTATCTTGGGATCACAAAGTAACTCACTAGAAGAATACAAACCATCCGTAACTCAGCAGCTAGACTCATCTTCATCCTCCCACACAGAACTCACATCACAGCACACATCAGGTAGCTCAACTGGCTCCCATTACACAAACTGACTCATTTCAAAATCCCCACGCACACATTCATGGCACTAAACAAGTTAAGCCCCGCCCCACCCACCTGAACAGTTGCATCTCTGTTCACTAGCCACCCAGACACCTGAGCTTGACAGGACTCCTACAGGCACACATCCCACACATACACAGAGACAGATCAGGTGGATGAGCGTTCTCTTATATAACTCCTAAACCACGGAATGGCATCCCACTGCACATCAGAGAATCCATCTCTCTTCTAGAATTACGCAAGAAGCTGAAGATCTGGCTTTTCAATTATACAACTTTCCTTAGCACACACACCTGATGATATATGCACAAATACATATATCATAACACAAGAGTGGAGAGAACTAGGAAAGGGAAGCTGAATTGGGAGGATCAGATGGGGAGCCAGCAAGATAGTAGCTGGTAGATCTGAAGCATTCATATGCAATGAAGATGAAGTAGATCTTAGCCACTTTCCCCTGAAGGAAGAGGAAGAGTTTTGAAACATAGTTCTTGTAAGGGGAAACAGTGTTATTGCCAGTAGGCAAATTAAACAGGCCAGATTTAAATTTTGTCAAACAGGGTTCTACATCTCAAGTACCCTGCCCACCAAACCCAACAAGCGGACCTTAAGCATTCTGTCGACATAGCACCTAGAGGCTTTGTCAATGAAGTACTTCCTGCGATGACGCGACAGAATAGGGGCTGTCAGGGAAAGGACTTTAGCATATTTAGGATTGACTGTGTAATACCTTGTTTTCCTATCTGTCCCTCTCACCACCCAGAAAAAACCTGGCAGTGAGGTATAGAAATAAATCCAATAATGTGCCCACCACTCCCACGGAGTGAGGATCATTAGCCACACTTTGGGGGTTTGTTTTTGAAAAGCAAAGAAATTTCAGCAGATTGATGCATGGCAGTCAAAACCGACGGCTGACATGCACCAAGCTTTTAGTGCATTGAAACACACTGCAGGACAGTGGTTCCTTTCAATGTACTGAGATGCCCAAAGGGTTTGCTGTCCTCTGTAAATGTGCTGGGTGTGGTACCTTTGGGGGGGCAGAGGTAATATCCTTCACAATCCTGGCAAACACAACTCCATCTGCCAAACTTTCAGTCACATCCATAGTTCTTTGTCAGTGGAAAAAATATCACAGGAAGAGTTTCCAGCACACTCGATTCTGGATGAACGGAAAGGGGAGCAAGCAGACCTTAATAAAAGCCTTTAATTTGTTATGGCAGATGCATAATTGTTTGTGCTCCTCCACTTGTGCTCAATGGCATTTGGCTGTTCAGAAGTCATCATTATACCACTGACACAGTCTTGAAGTCTGGTTTGGTTTCTTACACTATTTCTAGGCCTCAACAGCCTAATCTTTACAGACTTAGCCAAAAGTAAGGGGAATTCCTTCCAATAGCTATGATGCTGTTGACACAAGAAAGCTCCTAGCAGATAGTGCCTTCCAGAAGCAACCAAAGGAAGAAAAAGTCAAAAGGGTAAAAACCACAAGAAACAGTCCACTGAGGCTCCAGAATGCTGAAATGACTTGACCCCAAAAGATGCCAAGCGGTGAGCTGGAGATAAGCTGGATGGATAGAAGCTAGAGTCGCTGTCTTCAACAATGAGATGAGAAAGGCAAGGCAAAGCAGAAGACAACTGAAATGCAGAGGAATAGGGGATAGGAAAACCGGCAAATTCAGCAAGAAATAAACAAGCACGGAACCCGGCGAACAGCGACTGGAAGCATTTTGAAGCTAAGAGTAGGAAGACTCAACTCTTTTTCCTGGCCAGGAAACAGGAAATCGTGTTGTCTCCCAATTGATTTGGGAAAGACTTTAAAAACTTGAAGGGCTACGACCATCTTAGGTTGGGATAGATATTTTCTTCTCCAATAATCTCACCCAGAAACCCTATCAATGAGAAGGCTAAATTGGCGCATGGCGTAATATGTGTTGTTTGCAAAAAGGCCTCCACAGAGAGGCAAGCTGCAAAAGAGAACCCCACCGGTGGGTTGGTTGCCTCCAGGTAAATTGTATAGGGGAATTCAGCAGCCCACCAAGCAGAGAACGAAAGGAATCTCGTCCGCCTAATGCACACTCTTTGTAGAATGGCGGGCAGGACGCCGGCAGCACCAGGAATTGCCCCAGAGGCTTGAAAACCACAGGAAAGGGGACATTTTATAACAGCGATGACACTTTAGCAGGGAAGTGACACTGGGGGCAGAATTAATCCAGATATTAAAACTGTTCAGAGCCGATGTAAGGTTGGGTTGTGTCAACTGATTAACATTCAACTTTCCAATCACTTTTCAAACTGACCAATCACAAACATCCCTACCCTGGCCAAACTCCTTGAGAAATGTGTACATGTACAACTTCGCAAACACATTGAGCAATTCCAACTTCTCTACCAATTCCAATCAGGCTTCCGCCCTGGCCACAGCACTGAAACGGCCATCACTCATATTGTGGACAGTGCTCTCACTTTGCTTGACCAGAATAAAGACACTGTCAAACATGACAATCTACCTAACCTCTTGGAATGCAGGATGGGGCTCTCAGGCACGGTCCTAAAATGGTTTGCCTCTTTTCTCAACAACAGAACGCAAACAGTAAAATCAAATCAAACTCTATCCAACTCCAGGCCCTGCACTCTGGGTGTCCCCCAAGGGTCCTCACTCTTTCCCACACTCTTTAACCTTTTCATTGAACCAATAACTGTAATCCTCAAAGCATCCAAATTCCAATATCACATGTATGCGGACGACATCCAACTGTACATGAAAATATCCTCCCCCAAAGATATCAAGTCACTCAGCGGAACCTTGCTTAAAACCCTAAATTGGCTAACCTCCAACTACCTCAAACTAAACGCCCTTAAAACGGAATTCCCCCTCATTTCACCCACTAGGCAAACGACCACTGTTATGAAACATATAAGTAACCTCACCGCTCTCAACTGCACACCACACATCATTGATTCCACTAAATCACTGGGAGTGGTGCTAGATAAGAATCTAAACATGCAAGATCACATCAGAGCATCCACCAGAGACGCGAACTTCCAACTGAGCATCCTAAGAAAACTCAAACCCTACCTTCTTGACTTTAAATTGGCGATGCAAGCACTAGCCATCTCTAGACCAGAATACGGCAGTGCTACTCTATGCGGACTTCCAAAACTCAGTTTAACCCCCCTCAGAGCATCTCTGAATGCTGCGACTAGACTCATCACTGGTTCCAAGAAAACCAACCACATCTCGCCGGACCTGAAATCGCTCAACTGGCTTCCATTTGAGGCAAGGATCTAGTTAAAATTTGCATGTATGACCCATAGATCACTATACTTCAATACTCCTCTCGACCTGACAAATAAGCTCGAACTATCGGGTGGCGCCCGGCCCTCAAGGAGCACCAGCACACTGCTGCTTAAGCCGAAGAAATTTAAAAAACTGAAAACCTACAATCATACATTCTCTGGCAATGCCCCGAGAATCTGGAACTCCCTACCTGTGGAAATAAGACTGATTCCCTCAACATTTGCCTTCAAAAGGGAAGTTGAAGCTCTACTAATGAACACAGCGCTGAATTAGAAGCTTCTCTCCTCTTGTCTCCTTGTTTAGCTGTTTTAGCTACTATCTGACATGTGTTACGACCCAATGTCACCTGCCATTATGTCATTTTTGTTCCTAATGTATATTGCCTTACTTTTCTCCTGCAGATATCTACCTATGTCTTCCACAACCCGTATGTAAAGCTCTCTGATACCCGCTTGGGTCATGTTCGTGCTATACAAAACTTTAAATAAATAAACTTTGATTGAGACAAAGTGGAGGGAGGGTATTTGTTATGTTATGTAATGTTATGTTATGTTAACCTCCATTTATAACGCGCTCGGCTACTCGGAAGTGTCCCGGCATGAAAACCAAATGGTGGAGACGGAAGGAAGCTGACCCGGCTGAAAGATTACTTAAATAACAAGGTTTTTAACAATTTTTTGAACAGCCTAAGGTCATCAATATTTCACAGTTCGAAGGGCAAAGCATTCCAAGCCATGGCCGCTCTAACTGAAAGGGAGCTGCCGCCCAATCTGGTCAGGCGGTACCTAGGTACGACAGCGAGGCATTGGCCTGTAGAGCGAAGATGTCGGGGTGGCACATAGAACGTGTAGCGTCTCCTAAGATTCCGCAGCCCTGGCTTGTAGAGGGCACCATGAGCCAGTGAAAGAGCCTTAAACAGTATCCGTTGCTCCACTGGGAGCCAATGCAGATCCCGTAGGGTCTGCCTTACGCTAGATCTGCCCGGATTACCCAATAGAGCTCTCGCCGTCGTGTTCTGGAAAATCTGCAGCTTTTTTAGTTGATATGCCGGGAGACCAATGCACAAGGCGTTGGCATAGTCCAGACATGACAGGATGAGGGCACGGGTCACCATTTCTTTAGCCACTTTGGGCAAGAGGGGCAGGAACTTCTTTAGGCGTTTCAGTGTGCCAAAGCACACACCGGCCAACTTATTAATCTGAGGCAGAAATCGTAAGTCCTCACCGAACCAGACTCCCAGATTTTTCACCGGGCTCCCCATAGAGTTAGGCAGTGGGTAGCCCACTGGCCAAATGTCCTCTCTGAAATGCGGGGGAAAGGAACCATAGAGGAGCACCTACGATTTCTCCTCGTTGCATTTCAGTTGGGCCTTTGCTAGCCATTTAAAAACCTCAGTGAGACAGTTTTTGGCAATGGCCGGAGAGAAATCAGTTTTCTTCCACGTGAAGAGGAGCTGGGTATCATCAGCACAGGCTATGATCTTATCACCCAGCTCCTCTGCCAAGTAAATAAGGGGTGTCATATAGACATTAAACAGAAGAGGGCTCAGTGTAGAGCCCTGTGGAACCCCCATGGTCAGACTTCTCGGAGTAGAGGAGTAAAGAGGCAGCCATATTTGCTGCGATCTGTTGGCTAGAAAGGATTCTATCCACTCCCACACCAGACCCGAGATGCCAATTTGAGACAACCGCGCCAAAAGTTGGCGGTGTGGCACGGTGTCAAACGCGGCAGAGCGGTCTAAAAGCACCAGAGCTGCTCTGCCGCCGGCATCCAGGCACTCTCTAATAGCCTCCGCCACCTCAACCAGGGCCGTCTCGTGCTATGAGAGGCCCTGAAACCCGACTGGGCGGGGTGGAGGGTGCCAGAAGTCTCAACAAACTCAGAGAGCTGCTTGTGAGCGGCCTTCTCACACACCTTCACCACAGCCGGGAGGGGTGAGATTGGGCGGTAACTAGCCGGGGTAACGGGATTTAATGAAGGTTTTTTCAGCAAGAAGAGGAGTTTTGCCTGTTTCCACTCAGGTGGAACCGTGGCAGTCAGGAGGGACAGGTAGACAATTTTATTGACTTCTGGGTTATCTACATCCGCTACTGCTGCCAACAATCTTGCTCGGCAGGGGTAGGTAGGAGAGCCTGATTTGAGTGATTTAAGTATTGCCAAGGTATCTGACAGCGGGATGGGAGTGAATGAAGTCAAAGAAGGGCAACATGGAACAGAGACTGCAGCTTTCTGATAAGAATGGGTCGCCTGCAGTTGATTGGCAGTCCCGAAGCTGTCCTGTATGGCTTGAATTTTATCAATTAAAAAACCCGAAAGCTGCTCACACCAATCATTAGAGACAGGTGAAGCCGTCTGTTCTGCACAAGGATTCAGGAAGCTGTGAACGATTGCAAATAATTCTTTTGAATTATTTTTCGATTGGGCAATGCGCTCTGCGAAAAAGTGGCCTTTGGCTAACTTCACCATGGAGGAATAGCTATTCTGAGCCTTCCTGAGAGCTATTTTGGCTAGAGGATAGTATGCCTGTCTCCAGCAGTGCTCTGGCATTTTACATGATATTTTTTGTTCTTTCAGTTCCTTTGAAAACCAGGGTTGGGACGGGGATGGTCTTGCTCTTTTATGACCTAGTGGAGCAGAGAAATGTTCCACTGCACTGGCCAACCAAGTCTTAAATCAGCCTACTGCTTCCAACAGACCCCCAAAAGAACCTGTGGGTATCTGCCAGGACTCTGCCAAAGGCAGCAGGCTCGATGCGAGGGGGGGGGGGGTGGTCTTGCCTCCAAAGTCTTCATAGAAGAATAGGCTGGCTTAATGGTCCAGAAGGATTGAATTTAAAAAATGATCGGACCAAGGGACCGGGAGAGGATCTTCTACAGCTAACGGAAAGTTGGAACAAACCCCATCAATGGTGTGACCCCCACTGTGGGGGGGGGGGCATTTATCCACTGTGTCTGTTGGGCGAGATCCAGGGACTCATTAAGGGCGTGTGTGTCGGAAGCCTCACTACAGTCAGAGTGGATATTAAAGTCGACAAGTAGAACATAATTCAAGTAATGTAAGGCTCTAGGCATGATGGCCTCATCCAAAGCTTTTAGGAAGGGGTTCGGGGGCCCAGGAGGATGATATAACAGCGTGGCTCCCAGTAAAAAATGTGGAGAAATAGTTTAGGATGATTAGTGTTGTTGGGGGGGTCGACTGAATAAAAAGCGATACTGGAACTGTAGATAATAGGAACAGCCTAGGTTTAGCACCTTCAATGTTGTTACCAATTGAACAGAATTTTGGGGATCTCAGGGCATACCGCATATGCATATGTAAAATATGCCATCCATTCTTGTCGCTGACTTTGTGAGTTGGGTTTCATAACTTCCTTTCTTCCTCCATGAGCTATAGTGATACAAAAAGCCTTTTTGACGTTTGAAAAATAGCTGCTTCTAACAGATTGTCTCATAACTTATTTTCCCAATTTATTTAGATGATCGGTGAATCTTTTTGTATTTAGCCCTGGCTTTGGTTTTTCTGTCTTTACCCCCTTTCTTAACTGCAATGATTATCCTCAAACAGATGCTGGAGTGGATGTGGCTAGTTGGGTCCGCTTTCATTCATGTGGTGATCCGGGTCCCACATCCAATCCGTTTGGGAGGAGGTCTTGTTACTGATTAAGAAATGTAACTAACTCTCTTTTTTCCTTGATTGTACTTTGGATATATAAAACTTGAAAAAGTTTAAAATTGTTTAGTGAAACTATCAGTATCCTGAGACCATTAGAGGAAGGATGGTTACTTGAGAATGTGCTGCTTTGTTTCAAGTCCCTTCTTAGTGGAGTTATGAGTGTAAGAAAAGGTGCTTTGAAGAGTGAATTTGATAATTGTCTCTTGAGTTCATTTTGAGGATTTTTACTGCTGTGTGGGTCTTAGCAATTTTTACTGCTCTGTGTAATTTGGCAATTCCCACAGATCTATTTTACTAAGTCACATCTTTATGACAGCTCTGTCATCAAAACTCTTCAAAATGAGGAAAAGGGAAAAGGAGAAGGCAAACTGGACTATGTGCTTTTTTATTGCCAAATTTGGTGCACCTGTTAAAGGGATGGAGGTTTTCATCTTCCATCTAGATGTCCTCACTAGTGAAAGGACCCATATAAGAATTGTTAGAAATGGGTGTCTCTAGTTGGCAATGGTTTGTACATTTGTCCAAGTAGGGACCCTTCTTCCCTAGTCAGAGTGAGGGAGATACACTTCTAAAAATTATCCCTGCTCACCCCCTTGGTAACTTGGCACGAGCAGACAGGCTTATCTCAGAGACAGTGTGTAAAGAATTTGTGCATACATACAGCAACACAGTGGAAACACTACAAATGAACACCACACCAGTTTAAAAAAATTAAGCAAAACTTTATCTAAACCAACAAGATTAAACACGACAAAAATCTAACATGCAATACTGTAAAAATAGTTACTTTGCAAGATACCTTCAATTTGCAAGAATAGCTGAAAAACACAGCTCTTCCAAGTATGTAGTTGCGTCCTGGGCTACCGCGATGCTGAAAGCAACAGAGTTTAACAGTTTCAGCCGACGCGTTGGTACGGGCCTGCTAAAGAGTTGTCAGTACTGGTAGACAGTACTTTTCTCTCTGCGGCCAATCCCGTTGGTGCGAGTTGGTCGGGGCATACGTCACGGTTGCGTTGTGAAGTGAAGAGGTGCAGCGCGCGGTGCCTTCATGGCACGGTGCAGGCAGCGGCTCGGTGAAGGCCATCCAATGGTGTCGGTAAGACTAAGTCAACGATGCGGAGTGAGGTGGTGCTCGATGCGGTGCTGCCAGGTCACAATGCAGGCGAGGGAGCTGGTCGATGTTTGGGTTGGGTAGCGACAGTGTCAGTGACGTCCGGGAAGAGTGAAGTGAGGTGGTGCAGAGTGGGGTGCCCACAGGACGCAGTGCAAGTAGCGGCTGGGTGACGGTCGCCCAGTGGCATCAGTGAGACCAGGGATGCGGTGCGAGGTACGGCGGTGCCTTCTGCTGTGCCTTCAGGACACGAAACCAGCGACGGACTCAGTGACAGAGTCGGCTGCTCTTTTCTTCTGCTGCAACTGAAATCAGCAGTTCCAGAAATGGTGACCAGGAGGATGGTGAAATCTTTGCTGTCCCTGAGACTTCTTGAAGAGGGGGCAAGCTCTACCTTGAGCCGTTGGAGATACCTTGTCAAGCAGGATACACACACAGTTCCTCTCCTTGTCAGAAACAGCTACTCCAAGCCAACCCCAGACAGCACAGAGCAAAAGGGCGGTACTTCTCATCCAGCTTCTTCAAGCTCTTCTCCTTGACAGAGGTTCCTGTTGAAGTCCAAAAGTGATCTAAAGTTCAGGGGTCTGGGCCCCACTTTTTATAGCACAAATTGCTTTGTTCTCTGGTGGCAGAGAAGCACTTTGCCGAGGTGTTGGACTTGGCCCTTTTTGCAGGGTTATCCTTAAGCTTTCTGCTTCTTCTTCCTATTTTTTCATGACCTGTTGCTGTTGTCTATAGGACTCTGGGCACTTTACCACTGCTAATCAGTGCTAAAGTTCATATGCTCTCTGTATAAATTGTTATCATGATTGTGTATCCATGATTGGCATATTTGATTTACTGGTAAGTCCCTAGAAAAGTGCACTGAATGTGCCAGGGCATGTATTTCAAATGCTACTAGTGGGCCTGCAGCACTGCTTGTGCCACCCACATAAGTTGCCCTGAAAAGGTAACTCAGACCTGCCACTGTAGTGTCTGTGCACAGTTGTTAATGGCTGTGTCAACTTGGCAAGTACACCCACTTACCAGGCCCTAACCTTTAATTTTCTCACATGTAAGGCGCCCCTATAGTAGGCCCAGGGTACCCCCCTGGGTAGGGTGTGGTATATGTGAAAGGTAAGACATGTACTAGTGTGTGTGAGACATGTCCTGATAGTGAAATACTGCCAATTTTGTTTTTCACTATTGAAAGGCTATCTTGCCCCATAGGATAGAATGGGAGTTTATTTATAACATCTTATAAATATAACTTTCCAATTGGAACAAGATAGAGAAATAAAGTTTAGGCTCTCTGAACTCAGAATTTCATAACACATCTTTTAGTAAAGATTGTGTTTAAATTGTGTGTTTGAAAACACCACTTTTAGAGAGTCGGCATTTTCTTGTTTAACCATTCAGTGTGCCTCAGCCTGTTTGTGTTTTGACTGTCTGGTTTTTGAGTGACAGGGGATGGGGTGGTGCATTCTCACAGACAGCCACCAGGGGGGTTGATGTGTGCCCTGCCTTTCCTGAATGAGTCAGGGCTGGGCTAAATAGACCTGGGCTGCCTTCAGAGTAGGGGGAAGTTCTCACTAGCACCTCAATAAGTTCCGGCTGCATTTAGATTGGTGGTAAGAGATTTCCCTTGCGCCTGAAAAGGGCCTGTCTGCCTTACACAATGCTGTCTCCACCTCCTGCCAGTCAGCTGCACAAGAGAGGACAGAACTTGTTTGGACTGGGCTCAGACACTCTTGCATAAAAACAACAAAGACATTTTGGGGTATAAGTATTAGACCTAAAACCCCTGAACTTTAGACTACTTCTGGAATCAAGAAGAACCTTTGCTAAGGAAAAGAGCTGGAGAAACTGAGGATATGTGCTGCCCCTTTGCTGTGTGTCTGGGGTTGGCCTGCAGTAGCTGTTTCTGCCAAGGAAAGGAGAAGGACTTTTCTGTGTGCTGTGTCCCCTGCTTGAGGAAGATCTCCAAGGGCTTGCGTAGAGCTTGACTCCCGTTTTGAAGTCTAAGGGACACAAAGACTTCATCCCCAGCTCCCCTGAACTTCCTTGCTGTGAGTTCTAACCTGCCAGGAGGTGCCTGTGACTGTCTTGGGCCTCTGGGGTCTGTGTGATTCAATTGTTGGAGAGCACATTTTAAGTCCCTGTTTTCCAGAGCTATGCCACCAGCCGGTGTAGTGTGAGTTCTCTGACCCCAGGGAGCTTGCATTGGAGACAGACCTTTTGGTGGATTCCAGAAGATCTGAAGAAGCTTTTGGGAGTTATCCTGAAGGGGGTGGCTCAGGTTTTCCCCAGCCAAGTGAGGTAGGGGAGGTTTGTGGTAGCCCAGATAAGACCCAGTGTAGTCGGAGGGGTGTAAGGTCCCACGTCCTGTCTCAGAGTAGAAGGAATGGGCGTGGGTTGTGTCCAAGGTGCACGAAACCCAGACCCAGGGTGTGGTTGGTTCATTGAGTGAACACCAGGAGGGAGGAATGCTCTGTACCGGCAGGCCATCCCCTGAGGGGGATCCTAAAGTGTCAGATGAACAGGGGGGGCTGTGGTAACTAGGCCTGGGCTAAAATTCCGTTCCGCTCACGGAAATTGCGATAATTTGACGTTTTCGCGTTTTGTGGAGAGCGTGAAAATGTCAATATCTCCGCAATCCGCATCTTACCGGAATTTTTTTTTGCTCGCGCTGTAAAAAAATACATTCTCGCGTGCGCGCGATCGCCTTACCTGAATCCCCGCGTTCGCCGACAAGCTTTCCCGATCCGGTCACGTTCTCCACGAGATGTTGGATTGTTGGTAGCCATTTGCGCTGTCTCGTGACAGTTCACGCCCACATTAACATCATTTGTTGCACGATCACGTCATTCGACGCGTGATCACGTCTTTCTTCTCGTGATCATGCACCGCGCAGAGTATGAGATGATTGAGATCTCGAACATGTCATTCTCCACTGCGAGCGAGAGCATGAGGACGTGGGCACGTCAATATCGAACGCGAAAAGGAGCAAGAGACCCCGAACACATCATATCCAACGCGACAGGGAGCAAGAGAACGCAATCAAGTCATTTTGGACACGCCATGGACATCCGGCGGAAGTAATGTGAAGCTCGAGAACTCAAACATGTAAAATTTTCAATTTGGTGAAGACCATCAGCTCTAGCAGCAAGAAACCTTCTGCAAATGATGATTTGGATGAAAACAACTCCGCAGATTGACATTTAGCTGTCCTTTTTTGTGCAAGGAGTCCTTTTTTAAAAAGGTGGGGAGAGGGAGGAAGTGCCACAGAATCTCCAACTTCCTGTTCCTATCCAGCAGGCTCCTCCCAGTGCTTTGTCCATCTCCTGCTCATTCTGCCTTTGGATATTGAGCTGGAAAGATCACTCTTTTTGTCTGCTGCATCATTGCAATTGGATTTGAGGATTTTTTAATTGGATATTTTAAAAGTAAGTGGTTGTTGTGTCTGTTTGATTGGGGGCATTGCAGTTGTTGTAACTACAATTTATTTTTGGTAACTATCATTCCTTTTTTTAAAAATGTTGTGGGTAGTAGTAGTCAGTAGTAGGCCCGAGCTAGTCATGGCCTCATGGGTGTGTGCATGATGAAGCAACTGTTCCTTTGGGGTTTTTTGAATGTATTTCATTTTCAAGCATCATTTAGGGCCTGGATGGCTTTGAATTGAGTTGGGAAATGTGTTTTTTTTGGGGTGGGCTTTCTGTTGTTGGGCCTGGCCTTGAGGCTGGTGGCCATTTAGAAGCCTAGGCCTGCAAGCTTGTCTGGCCTTGTCTGCCAACAGGCCTGCTTTCATCCAGTAGGATCAGAGCAGGTAGCCACAGATTTATTAATCAAGTGTTTCTGTGTGGTCTGTTGAATTTAGACATCATTTAGGGCATGGATGGCATTGGATTGAGTTGGGAAGTGTGTGTTTTTTGGAGTGGGCTTTCTGATGTTGTTGGGTCTGGCCATGTGGCTGGTGGCCATTTTGAAGCCTAGGCCTGTAAGCTTGTTGTCTGGCCTTGTTGTCTGTCAACAGGCCTGCTTTCAACTAGTAGGCTCAGATCGAGTAGCCACAGCTGTATTAATCAAGTGTTTCTGTGTGGTCTGTGGACTTTAGACATCATTTAGGGCATGGATGGCATTGGATTGAGTTGGGAAGTGTGTTTTTTTGGGGTCGGCTTTCTGATGTTGTTGGGCCTGGCCATGTGGCTGGTGGCCATTTTGAAGCCTAGGCCTGCAAGCTTGTCTGGCCTTGTCTGCCAACAGGCCTTTTTTGTGTTGGGAGTTATTAGTGTCCTGCTTTTGCCATATAGGCCTGCATGGTTTTCCTATTGGCTTACTGCTTCCATCCATTCACCCCCTTTGCCAGCAGCAGCTCCATGAATGATGAGATGCTCCATTAATTTAATGGCAAATAGGGTCCACCCCACTTCCATTACATTTTTATTTTGGCGGTTCTTATTATCTTTCCTATCCTTCCTGAGAGTGTAGTGTGTGTACATAGTAGTATAACATAGCCCTTGTTGACAAAGTCTCAGAAATGGCTAGACTATATCCTTTGTTTGCAGTAGTACAGTAGTAAGTAACTGAACCACAACAACAAATGCAACATTTCACTGATGTTCTTCTCCTGGCTTATTTGCTTTTAGGTGCACAAAATGCCAGAGGAGGAGGTGTCATCATCGTCACCCGTTGTAGGGCCAGCCAGACAGAAGTCCTGCTGCGCATCACGTGCACGTGTGACCAGAACTTGTTGTGCATCTGCGTCCTGCCTGACATCTGAAGAAGATGGCCCCAAAGAAAGGTACCAGCTCCAGTACCAAGAAAGTTGCTGGCGAGAAGAAGGAACAGAAAAAGCAAGTGCCATTAACCACGACTGGTGTGCCGGCCAATGTTTATTTTGGCACCAAAAAACTTACGCCTGCAGCAGCATTGTCCGGGAACCAAGCTGAGAGCAGCACCTCAGCACCAGTGGTCCAACCCCACCAACCTAGGCCCAAGGCCTTGAGTGTTGCAGAGGTAGCCAGTCTACTAACAAGCAGCGATGTTGAAATGTCATTATCACAAAGTAGTACACAATCAACGCAGGTGGAAACTCAGCAGATAAGTGTGCAGCCGCAACAAGAACAGCAGCAGCCGCAACAAGAACAGCAGCAGCCACAATAAGAACAGCAGCAGCCGCAACAAGAACAGCAGCAGCCGCAACAACAGTCCACCATAGTAGTTGTTGCTCCTGACGTAGGGGCATTTTAGGCAATCGAGCTTCCTGCAGACAAAGTGGAGCAAACCACTGTTTCGGAAGATCTATTGTCTTCCAGACCACCAGCAAGGAAAAGGTGGCTTAGTCCATCATCTTCTTCTTCAAGCCCCGCTTCTGACGATCGTGATGCCACTTGGCAGCCACCAGCTCAGTCTGAGAGTGATGCATGCAACAAGACAATGCTTCTGAAAAGGAAGGTCCCAGAAAAACTTAGAGTTATGGAGGTAGATGTAAAAGAGGGGGGTGATGTTGATGAAGACGAGCCAGTCATCACGCACATCACTCCCGCCCCAAAGGGATTGGAGACCAACATTCTCACCCTATCCAGAAAAGCTGCTACTGAGCGGGATGTAACGCAGAGATCACCAACACAGGTTACACCACCACTACCTCCAGCTGCCATATTTTCCAAGGCCCGGCAGGGACCTACATCCAGCTCAACCATCTCATAAGGTAGTGATAGTAAAAGTCACAGTGTAGCTGTACAGAGTCACATTCCAAGCACACCCTCCAGTTCATCTGGTATTGAAAGTGGCACATCCAGCAGTGCCAGAAAGTTCTCCTCCCCAGTTTAGGACTTCTTTTCTGTTAGCACCAAGGAGGAGAACGTTGCTATATGCTCAATTTGTCGACAAGGTGTTCGGCGGGGTAAGCTTGGTACAAACTATGGTACCGGAGGCCAAGCAAGTCATCTCAGAATACACCACACTATCGTGTGGGAGAATCACCTACTTCAGTTAAAAGAAAGTAGAAAAACTCAACCCATTGAAGTTGGTCAGGAAGAATCAGGGGGTGATATTATTGCGGTGGAAGGTGAAGAAAAGGGAGGTCCTGCCCCAGTAGTGTAGTGGTACCGCCCACATCCTCCTCAGTAACATCTGAGTGGCACCACAGTAAGAGCCATACTCAGAGTCAGGCTGAGACACCAAGGCGACCGAGTACCGCAATGAGAGAAACTGCGTCGTTGAGCCTAAGTGGGTTAATGAAAACAACAGCACCACAAAGGAAAGTAATCCAGCCTACCATTGAGAGCATGCTTAGGTTGGAGGGGCAGTTCCAGCGCAACCACCCAACGCAACGGTTGTACAATGCGAAGCTAGTTAAAATGTTAGCGCTGGACCTTCTCCCTTTTTCATTTGTGAAAGGAGTGGGTTTCCTTGAATTTGTGCCAGCCATCTGCCCTAAATGGAAGGTTCCCAGCCGGTCCTATTTTGCAAGAATTGCTGTTCCAGCACTACACCATGATGTGCTGGAATTGGTTGGACAAGCTTTGCAGCAGAGTGCTGTTCACAATATCCACCTGACAGCAGACATGTGGACCAATTGCTAAGCCACAGATTACATGTGCATCACTGCACACTAGGTCTCTTTTGTGGGGGTTAGAGATAAGCTATCTGAACGAGGTGCTGTTGACACAGCTGCAATTTTTAAAGGTACTCGGAAACATGAAACTGTAGCCATGTTCGCCATGGAGAAATCTCATACTGCTGTAAACATTTTGCAGGAGTTTCGCAGCAAGGTTTTTGAATGGCTGCGCCCAAGAGGGCTTAGTATTGGTTTTGTTGCCACAGACAATGGCAGTAATGTATTTAAGGCCATGGATCTTGGTTCCTATTTCAGGGTTCCGTGTTTGGCGCACTGCATAAACATTATAGTTCAAGACCTTCTGAAAAAAGGACCCATAGTCAGCAACTTACTGGCCATCTGCCGAAGAATATGCACTCATTTCAGCCATTCTTTTAAAGCTCGGAAGCAGCTGAGGATCATTCAACGTGAATATAGGATGCCAGTCAAAGCACTCATCCAGGAGGTGGCAACACGTTGGAACTCAACGTATTACATGCTTGATCATCTGTTTGAGCAGTACAGGCCACTCAATGAATATGTCTGGCAAAGAGGGGATGCTACTGTGAAAGGCATGACCCTTCAGATGGAGCAATGGGGCCTAGTTAAATGCCTGACTGAGATGCGTTGTCCTTTTGAGGTCTTCACACGTGAAGTCAGCAAGGAGGACTGTACAATGGACCAAGCTATCCCATTATTGCAAATGCTAGAGCATCAGCTGAAGAAGGTGTCTGAATCATACAAAGGTGTAGAGGACAAAAAGGGAGCCTATGACTTGGTGGAGAGCTTAGCCCGTCGCTTAGCTGAAAATACAAGGATAGAAAATAAAAGTTTGTCACAAGAACATTACATTTCTGCCACAATTCTGGATCCACTGGCAAAATTGGGACTGAAAACATTCTTTCCTTTTTCAGAGGTTGATGTTGCCCGCTACAAAACTTGGATAGCTGAGGCAGCGAGTAAGTTGAAAAATGAATGGCTGCTAATTAAAAGCCAGCAAGATCAACCCACAAGAAGTACTGCAGCAGGGCATGCAGCATCAAGTGCAACTTCGGAGGCTGAGGGCAGTGCGTTTGGATCACAACACTCACCATCACTATCGACAACAGCAACAATAACTGGATCATTAGGAACAGTAGAATCGTTAGACGATTGGTATGTATAGTTAGGCATTAATAAGCACAGTGCTGATGCACAGAGAAAAGAACCCGAAAGCTTAGCAGCAGCACCCCTGAACATTGAGCGAATGGTCCAGGCCTATCTGGACGACCCAACAGAGGTGTACATTGATCAAAACTCATTGCAGTATTGGTATAGGAAAAGGTCTGAATGGCCACTGCTCAGCAGGCTGGCGATAAGCTAGCTGGCTTGCCCTGTCGCAAGTGTCTCTTCCGAAAGTGTTTTCAGTGCTGCTGGTTCCATTGTAACAGTGAGAGGGACCAGTCTCTCGCCCAAAAACGTGGAGAAGTTAACAATGATCAAAATGAATCAGCACTTCATACCACCGAATTACACAATACATGAAGCAAGGGAGGAAGTTGAGGACAGCGGCTCATGTGACGGAAGTAGTGTGTCACATGATTACCTACTACTGGCTGAACCCCCAGAGTTTGAGGATGAGCTATACTTCTCTGACAATTAGGCTTGCACTTACTGTCTTCCTCCCTTTTTTTTCCCTTTATTTGTGTGTCTGTCGTTCCGGTTACAAACTTGTAAATCACAACAAACCCATTACCACCGTCGTCTGCTCTTCTTATTTAATATATAAGCTTCAGGTGTCTGCAATTTGACAGTACAGTCCTCCGAATCCAGCTCCTCCGCTCCATCATACTGAATCTCCTGCCTAAATCCATTGCCTTCATGAATGATGACTGGATGATGGAAAATAGAAGAAAAAATGAAAACTTTCCTAGTCCCGCCAAAAGAAGTGGAGCATGAATCAGATGACTACTATAGCTATCCTCTTTTCAGACCCGAAAGAGACTGCCCATTAACTGAAAATGAGATGGAACAGGTAATGATTGATGCCATGCATTGGAGGCAGAGTCGCAGACTGAGTGATGTTGTTGTAGCTTGTTGTGCATGAAGTTATGTCATTGTGCACTAATCATCTTTCTACAGTACACACTAAACGTAACTCAAGGTGAATTTTCCCCTTCTTGCAAATAAGAAATTTGTACTTCTCCTGCAGCTTGATACATTGCTTTTGATTGAATACAGGAAGGGGACTCAATCTGCGCACTGAGTATGATTGACAGCAGCACCGTCCATGCTGATGATGGCGAAAAAGACGGCCCATTAACTTAAGATGAGAAGGAACAGGTAATGAAAATGAATGGCATGCATTGGACACCTGACTCTGAGCGATTGGTGTTTGTGTTTTTGTTGTTTGTTTGTTGTGCACGAAGTGAAGTCAGAGTGTACTAGTTGTCTTACTGTACACACTAAAGAGTGACTCAAGTCAATAATATTTCTACTCATTTTACTTCTACTGTAGGCCGATCTTCACTGTCAGTCAGTACAAGTATCAGAGATGATTGATGGAATAATAACAAGTCAGGAGGACGTTTCATGAGTGGCATAAAAGACTAAAGGTAAACACGTCAACAACCACCACAGCAGACCCAAATGTCCGTGTAGAAGTGGAGTTGAGTGTAGCGGTGGGATGACTGCGGTGCATTGATTTACTAACTTAAATTGTAAAATGCTATGTTTGGAATGGATATGTGCTTTGCCTTTGTCGAACTCTTTAAAAAAAAAAACTACTCTAAACGGAGGATGTGCAAAGCAACGTGCCGTCAGGCCTGTCACTGTGGGCCTGCTCTGTCCTGTTGTTGTTGAAGGTCAATGCTGGAAACAGACTAGAGTAGAGATGATGCATACATGCCGCCTCGGAAAGTGTTCTTGTTGCACTATACCATAACTTGTGCATTTGTTTCAACTTTGTTTCTCAATATCCCCTTTGTTTTTCCATCTACAGTACCAAGAAAGTTGCTGGTGAAAAGAAGGAACAGAAAAAGCAAGTGCCATTAACCACGACTGGTGTGCCGGCCAATGTTTATTTTGGCACCAAAAAACTTACGCCTGCAGCAGCATTGTCCGGGGACCAAGCTGGGAGCAGCACCTCAGCACCAGTGGTCCAACCCCACCAACCTAGGCCCAAGGCCTTGAGTTTTGCAGAGGTAGCCCGTCTACTAACAAGCAGCGATGTTGAAATGTCATTATCGCAAAGTAGTACACAATCAACGCAGGTGGAAACTCAGCAGATAAGTGTGCAGCCGCAACAAGAACAGCAGCAGCCGCAACAAGAACAGCAGCAGCCACAATAAGAACAGCAGCAGCCGCAACAAGAACAGCAGCAGCCGCAACAACAGTCCACCATAGTAGTTGTTGCTCCTGACGTAGGGGCATTTTAGGCAATCGAGCTTCCTGCAGACAAAGTGGAGCAAACCACTGTTTCGGAAGATCTATTGTCTTCCAGACCACCAGCAAGGAAAAGGTGGCTTAGTCCATCATCTTCTTCTTCAAGCCCCGCTTCTGACGATCGTGATGCCACTTGGCAGCCACCAGCTCAGTCTGAGAGTGATGCATGCAACAAGACAATGCTTCTGAAAAGGAAGGTCCCAGAAAAACTTAGAGTTATGGAGGTAGATGTAAAAGAGGGGGGTGATGTTGATAAAGACGAGCCAGTCATCACGCACATCACTCCCGCCCCAAAGGGATTGGAGACCAACATTCTCACCCTATCCAGAAAAGCTGCTACTGAGCGGGATGTAACGCAGAGATCACCAACACAGGTTACACCACCACTACCTCCAGCTGCCATATTTTCCAAGGTCCAGCAGGGACCTACATCCAGCTCAACCATCTCATAAGGTAGTGATAGTAAAAGTCACAGTGTAGCTGTACAGAGTCACATTCCAAGCACACCCTCCAGTTCATCTGGTATTGAAAGTGGCACATCCAGCAGTGCCAGAAAGTTCTCCTCCCCAGTTTAGGTCTTCTTTTCTGTTAGCACCAAGGAGGAGAACGTTGCTATATGCTCAATTTGTCGACAAGGTGTTCGGCGGGGTAAGCTTGGTACAAACTATGGTACCGGAGGCCAAGCAAGTCATCTCAGAATACACCACACTATCGTGTGGGAGAATCACCTACTTCAGTTAAAAGAAAGTAGAAAAACTCAACCCATTGAAGTTGGTCAGGAAGAATCAGGGGGTGATATTATTGCGGTGGAAGGTGAAGAAAAGGGAGGTCCTGCCCCAGTAGTGTAGTGGTACCGCCCACATCCTCCTCAGTAACATCTGAGTTGCACCACAGTAAGAGCCATACTCAGAGTCAGGCTGAGACACCAAGGCGACCGAGTACCGCAATGAGAGAAACTGCGTCGTTGAGCCTAAGTGGGTTAATGAAAACAACAGCACCACAAAGGAAAGTAATCCAGCCTACCATTGAGAGCATGCTTAGGTTGGAGGGGCAGTTCCAGCGCAACCACCCAACGGCACGGTTGTACAATGCGAAGCTAGTTAAAATGTTAGCGCTGGACCTTCTCCCTTTTTCATTTGTGAAAGGAGTGGGTTTCCTTGAATTTGTGCCAGCCATCTGCCCTAAATGGAAGGTTCCCAGCCGGTCCTATTTTGCAAGAATTGCTGTTCCAGCACTACACCATGATGTGCTGGAATTGGTTGGACAAGCTTTGCAGCAGAGTGCTGTTCACAATATCCACCTGACAGCAGACATGTGGACCAATTGCTAAGCCACAGATTACATGTGCATCACTGCACACTAGGTCTCTTTTGTGGGGGTTAGAGATAAGCTATCTGAACGAGGTGCTGTTGACACAGCTGCAATTTTTAAAGGTACTCGGAAACATGAAACTGTAGCCATGTTCGCCATGGAGAAATCTCATACTGCTGTAAACATTTTGCAGGAGTTTCGCAGCAAGGTTTTTGAATGGCTGCGCCCAAGAGGGCTTAGTATTGGTTTTGTTGCCACAGACAATGGCAGTAATGTATTTAAGGCCATGGATCTTGGTTCCTATTTCAGGGTTCCGTGTTTGGGGCACTGCATAAACATTATAGTTCAAGACCTTCTGAAAAAAGGACCCATAGTCAGCAACTTACTGGCCATCTGCCGAAGAATATGCACTCATTTCAGCCATTCTTTTAAAGCTCGGAAGCAGCTGAGGATCATTCAACGTGAATATAGGATGCCAGTCAAAGCACTCATCCAGGAGGTGGCAACACGTTGGAACTCAACGTATTACATGCTTGATCATCTGTTTGAGCAGTACAGGCCACTCAATGAATATGTCTGGCAAACAGGGGATGCTACTGTGAAAGGCATGACCCTTCAGATGGAGCAATGGGGCCTAGTTAAATGCCTGACTGAGATGCTTTGTCCTTTTGAGGTCTTCACACGTGAAGTCAGCAAGGAGGACTGTACAATGGGCCAAGCTATCCCATTATTGCAAATGCTAGAGCATCAGCTGAAGAAGGTGTCTGAATCATACAAAGGTGTAGAGGACAAAAAGGGGTCCTATGACTTGGTGGAGAGCTTAGCCCGTCGCTTAGCTGAAAATACAAGGATAGAAAATAAAAGTTTGTCACAAGAACATTACATTTCTGCCACAATTCTGGATCCACTGGCAAAATTGGGACTGAAAACATTCTTTCCTTTTTCAGAGGTTGATGTTGCCCGCTACAAAACTTGGATAGCTGAGGCAGCGAGTAAGTTGAAAAATGAATGGCTGCTAATTAAAAGCCAGCAAGATCAACCCACAAGAAGTACTGCAGCAGGGCATGCAGCATCAAGTGCAACTTCGGAGGCTGAGGGCAGTGCGTTTGGATCACAACACTCACCATCACTATCAACAACAGCAACAATAACTGGATCATTAGGAACAGTAGAATCGTTAGACGATTGGTATGTATAGTTAGGCATTAATAAGCACAGTGCTGATGCACAGAGAAAAGAACCCGAAAGCTTAGCAGCAGCACCCCTGAACATTGAGCGAATGGTCCAGGCCTATCTGGACGACCCAACAGAGGTGTACATTGATCAAAACTCATTGCAGTATTGGTATAGGAAAAGGTCTGAATGGCCACTGCTCAGCAGGCTGGCGATAAGCTAGCTGGCTTGCCCTGTCGCAAGTGTCTCTTCCGAAAGTGTTTTCAGTGCTGCTGGTTCCATTGTAACAGTGAGAGGGACCAGTCTCTCGCCCAAAAACGTGGAGAAGTTAACAATGATCAAAATGAATCAGCACTTCATACCACCGAATTACACAATACATGAAGCAAGGGAGGAAGTTGAGGACAGCGGCTCATGTGACGGAAGTAGTGTGTCACATGATTACCTACTACTGGCTGAACCCCCAGAGTTTGAGGATGAGCTATACTTCTCTGACAATTAGGCTTGCACTTACTGTCTTCCTCCCTTTTTTTTCCCTTTATTTGTGTGTCTGTCGTTCCGGTTACAAACTTGTAAATCACAACAAACCCATTACCACCGTCGTCTGCTCTTCTTATTTAATATATAAGCTTCAGGTGTCTGCAATTTGACAGTACAGTCCTCCGAATCCAGCTCCTCCGCTCCATCATACTGAATCTCCTGCCTAAATCCATTGCCTTCCTGAATGATGACTGGATGATGGAAAATAGAAGAAAAAATGAAAACTTTCCTAGTCCCGCCAAAAGAAGTGGAGCATGAATCAGATGACTACTATAGCTATCCTCTTTTCAGACCCGAAAGAGACTGCCCATTAACTGAAAATGAGATGGAACAGGTAATGATTGATGCAATGCATTGGAGGCAGAGTCGCAGACTGAGTGATGTTGTTGTAGCTTGTTGTGCATGAAGTTATGTCATTGTGCACTAATCATCTTTCTACAGTACACACTAAACGTAACTCAAGGTGAATTTTCCCCTTCTTGCAAATAAGAAATTTGTACTTCTCCTGCAGCTTGATACATTGCTTTTGATTGAATACAGGAAGGGGACTCAATCTGCGCACTGAGTATGATTGACAGCAGCACCGTCCATGCTGATGATGGCGAAAAAGACGGCCCATTAACTTAAGATGAGAAGGAACAGGTAATGAAAATGAATGGCATGCATTGGACACCTGACTCTGAGCGATTGGTGTTTGTGTTTTTGTTGTTTGTTTGTTGTGCACGAAGTGAAGTCAGAGTGTACTAGTTGTCTTACTGTACACACTAAAGAGTGACTCAAGTCAATAATATTTCTACTCATTTTACTTCTACTGTAGGCCGATCTTCACTGTCAGTCAGTACAAGTATCAGAGATGATTGATGGAATAATAACAAGTCAGGAGGACGTTTCATGAGTGGCATAAAAGACTAAAGGTAAACACGTCAACAACCACCACAGCAGACCCAAATGTCCGTGTAGAAGTGGAGTTGAGTGTAGCGGTGGGATGACTGCGGTGCATTGATTTACTAACTTAAATTGTAAAATGCTATGTTTGGAATGGATATGTGCTTTGCCTTTGTCGAACTCTTTAAAAAAAAAAACTACTCTAAACGGAGGATGTGCAAAGCAACGTGCCGTCAGGCCTGTCACTGTGGGCCTGCTCTGTCCTGTTGTTGTTGAAGGTCAATGCTGGAAACAGACTAGAGTAGAGATGATGCATACATGCCGCCTCGGAAAGTGTTCTTGTTGCACTATACCATAACTTGTGCATTTGTTTCAACTTTGTTTCTCAATATCCCCTTTGTTTTTCCATCTACAGTACCAAGAAAGTTGCTGGTGAAAAGAAGGAACAGAAAAAGCAAGTGCCATTAACCACGACTGGTGTGCCGGCCAATGTTTATTTTGGCACCAAAAAACTTACGCCTGCAGCAGCATTGTCCGGGGACCAAGCTGGGAGCAGCACCTCAGCACCAGTGGTCCAACCCCACCAACCTAGGCCCAAGGCCTTGAGTTTTGCAGAGGTAGCCCGTCTACTAACAAGCAGCGATGTTGAAATGTCATTATCGCAAAGTAGTACACAATCAACGCAGGTGGAAACTCAGCAGATAAGTGTGCAGCCGCAACAAGAACAGCAGCAGCCGCAACAAGAACAGCAGCAGCCACAATAAGAACAGCAGCAGCCGCAACAAGAACAGCAGCAGCCGCAACAACAGTCCACCATAGTAGTTGTTGCTCCTGACGTAGGGGCATTTTAGGCAATCGAGCTTCCTGCAGACAAAGTGGAGCAAACCACTGTTTCGGAAGATCTATTGTCTTCCAGACCACCAGCAAGGAAAAGGTGGCTTAGTCCATCATCTTCTTCTTCAAGCCCCGCTTCTGACGATCGTGATGCCACTTGGCAGCCACCAGCTCAGTCTGAGAGTGATGCATGCAACAAGACAATGCTTCTGAAAAGGAAGGTCCCAGAAAAACTTAGAGTTATGGAGGTAGATGTAAAAGAGGGGGGTGATGTTGATAAAGACGAGCCAGTCATCACGCACATCACTCCCGCCCCAAAGGGATTGGAGACCAACATTCTCACCCTATCCAGAAAAGCTGCTACTGAGCGGGATGTAACGCAGAGATCACCAACACAGGTTACACCACCACTACCTCCAGCTGCCATATTTTCCAAGGTCCAGCAGGGACCTACATCCAGCTCAACCATCTCATAAGGTAGTGATAGTAAAAGTCACAGTGTAGCTGTACAGAGTCACATTCCAAGCACACCCTCCAGTTCATCTGGTATTGAAAGTGGCACATCCAGCAGTGCCAGAAAGTTCTCCTCCCCAGTTTAGGTCTTCTTTTCTGTTAGCACCAAGGAGGAGAACGTTGCTATATGCTCAATTTGTCGACAAGGTGTTCGGCGGGGTAAGCTTGGTACAAACTATGGTACCGGAGGCCAAGCAAGTCATCTCAGAATACACCACACTATCGTGTGGGAGAATCACCTACTTCAGTTAAAAGAAAGTAGAAAAACTCAACCCATTGAAGTTGGTCAGGAAGAATCAGGGGGTGATATTATTGCGGTGGAAGGTGAAGAAAAGGGAGGTCCTGCCCCAGTAGTGTAGTGGTACCGCCCACATCCTCCTCAGTAACATCTGAGTTGCACCACAGTAAGAGCCATACTCAGAGTCAGGCTGAGACACCAAGGCGACCGAGTACCGCAATGAGAGAAACTGCGTCGTTGAGCCTAAGTGGGTTAATGAAAACAACAGCACCACAAAGGAAAGTAATCCAGCCTACCATTGAGAGCATGCTTAGGTTGGAGGGGCAGTTCCAGCGCAACCACCCAACGGCACGGTTGTACAATGCGAAGCTAGTTAAAATGTTAGCGCTGGACCTTCTCCCTTTTTCATTTGTGAAAGGAGTGGGTTTCCTTGAATTTGTGCCAGCCATCTGCCCTAAATGGAAGGTTCCCAGCCGGTCCTATTTTGCAAGAATTGCTGTTCCAGCACTACACCATGATGTGCTGGAATTGGTTGGACAAGCTTTGCAGCAGAGTGCTGTTCACAATATCCACCTGACAGCAGACATGTGGACCAATTGCTAAGCCACAGATTACATGTGCATCACTGCACACTAGGTCTCTTTTGTGGGGGTTAGAGATAAGCTATCTGAACGAGGTGCTGTTGACACAGCTGCAATTTTTAAAGGTACTCGGAAACATGAAACTGTAGCCATGTTCGCCATGGAGAAATCTCATACTGCTGTAAACATTTTGCAGGAGTTTCGCAGCAAGGTTTTTGAATGGCTGCGCCCAAGAGGGCTTAGTATTGGTTTTGTTGCCACAGACAATGGCAGTAATGTATTTAAGGCCATGGATCTTGGTTCCTATTTCAGGGTTCCGTGTTTGGGGCACTGCATAAACATTATAGTTCAAGACCTTCTGAAAAAAGGACCCATAGTCAGCAACTTACTGGCCATCTGCCGAAGAATATGCACTCATTTCAGCCATTCTTTTAAAGCTCGGAAGCAGCTGAGGATCATTCAACGTGAATATAGGATGCCAGTCAAAGCACTCATCCAGGAGGTGGCAACACGTTGGAACTCAACGTATTACATGCTTGATCATCTGTTTGAGCAGTACAGGCCACTCAATGAATATGTCTGGCAAACAGGGGATGCTACTGTGAAAGGCATGACCCTTCAGATGGAGCAATGGGGCCTAGTTAAATGCCTGACTGAGATGCTTTGTCCTTTTGAGGTCTTCACACGTGAAGTCAGCAAGGAGGACTGTACAATGGGCCAAGCTATCCCATTATTGCAAATGCTAGAGCATCAGCTGAAGAAGGTGTCTGAATCATACAAAGGTGTAGAGGACAAAAAGGGGTCCTATGACTTGGTGGAGAGCTTAGCCCGTCGCTTAGCTGAAAATACAAGGATAGAAAATAAAAGTTTGTCACAAGAACATTACATTTCTGCCACAATTCTGGATCCACTGGCAAAATTGGGACTGAAAACATTCTTTCCTTTTTCAGAGGTTGATGTTGCCCGCTACAAAACTTGGATAGCTGAGGCAGCGAGTAAGTTGAAAAATGAATGGCTGCTAATTAAAAGCCAGCAAGATCAACCCACAAGAAGTACTGCAGCAGGGCATGCAGCATCAAGTGCAACTTCGGAGGCTGAGGGCAGTGCGTTTGGATCACAACACTCACCATCACTATCAACAACAGCAACAATAACTGGATCATTAGGAACAGTAGAATCGTTAGACGATTGGTATGTATAGTTAGGCATTAATAAGCACAGTGCTGATGCACAGAGAAAAGAACCCGAAAGCTTAGCAGCAGCACCCCTGAACATTGAGCGAATGGTCCAGGCCTATCTGGACGACCCAACAGAGGTGTACATTGATCAAAACTCATTGCAGTATTGGTATAGGAAAAGGTCTGAATGGCCACTGCTCAGCAGGCTGGCGATAAGCTAGCTGGCTTGCCCTGTCGCAAGTGTCTCTTCCGAAAGTGTTTTCAGTGCTGCTGGTTCCATTGTAACAGTGAGAGGGACCAGTCTCTCGCCCAAAAACGTGGAGAAGTTAACAATGATCAAAATGAATCAGCACTTCATACCACCGAATTACACAATACATGAAGCAAGGGAGGAAGTTGAGGACAGCGGCTCATGTGACGGAAGTAGTGTGTCACATGATTACCTACTACTGGCTGAACCCCCAGAGTTTGAGGATGAGCTATACTTCTCTGACAATTAGGCTTGCACTTACTGTCTTCCTCCCTTTTTTTTCCCTTTATTTGTGTGTCTGTCGTTCCGGTTACAAACTTGTAAATCACAACAAACCCATTACCACCGTCGTCTACTCTTCTTATTTAATATATAAGCTTCAGGTGTCTGCAATTTGACAGTACAGTCCTCCGAATCCAGCTCCTCCGCTCCATCATACTGAATCTCCTGCCTAAATCCATTGCCTTCATGAATGATGACTGGATGATGGAAAATAGAAGAAAAAATGAAAACTTTCCTAGTCCCGCCAAAAGAAGTGGAGCATGAATCAGATGACTACTATAGCTATCCTCTTTTCAGACCCGAAAGAGACTGCCCATTAACTGAAAATGAGATGGAACAGGTGATGATTGATGCCATGCATTGGAGGCAGAGTCGCAGACTGAGTGATGTTGTTGTAGCTTGTTGTGCATGAAGTTATGTCATTGTGCACTAATCATCTTTCTACAGTACACACTAAACGTAACTCAAGGTGAATTTTCCCCTTCTTGCAAATAAGAAATTTGTACTTCTCCTGCAGCTTGATACATTGATTTTGATTGAATACAGGAAGGGGACTCAATCTGCGCACTGAGTATGATTGACAGCAGCACCGTCCATGCTGATGATGGCGAAAAAGACGGCCCATTAACTTAAGATGAGAAGGAACAGGTAATGAAAATGAATGGCATGCATTGGACACCTGACTCTGAGCGATTGGTGTTTGTGTTTTTGTTGTTTGTTTGTTGTGCACGAAGTGAAGTCAGAGTGTACTAGTTGTCTTACTGTACACACTAAAGAGTGACTCAAGTCAATAATATTTCTACTCATTTTACTTCTACTGTAGGCCGATCTTCACTGTCAGTCAGTACAAGTATCAGAGATGATTGATGGAATAATAACAAGTCAGGAGGACGTTTCATGAGTGGCATAAAAGACTAAAGGTAAACACGTCAACAACCACCACAGCAGACCCAAATGTCCGTGTAGAAGTGGAGTTGAGTGTAGCGGTGGGATGACTGCGGTGCATTGATTTACTAACTTAAATTGTAAAATGCTATGTTTGGAATGGATATGTGCTTTGCCTTTGTCGAACTCTTTAAAAAAAAAAACTACTCTAAACGGAGGATGTGCAAAGCAACGTGCCGTCAGGCCTGTCACTGTGGGCCTGCTCTGTCCTGTTGTTGTTGAAGGTCAATGCTGGAAACAGACTAGAGTAGAGATGATGCATACATGCCGCCTCGGAAAGTGTTCTTGTTGCACTATACCATAACTTGTGCATTTGTTTCAACTTTGTTTCTCAATATCCCCTTTGTTTTTCCATCTACAATTACAGGCCGGGCCTTGCCCTATACTTGGGAAAACATTAAAATGCACACTTACCTTATCAATAAATCTACATTTTTTTCCATCCGGGCAGTGGCGAGTGGCGACACCCAAGATTGATGGACGAGAAGACCAAGAGGAATGCCGAGATGCAAATCCAGTCCACATTTTTGACCAGGATAACACAGTAACAGTATCAACTTTCATCTTCTTTTAAATAATTTGATTCATTTTTTTGTCTACAATCTTTACAACAGTGTGTTCCTCTTCTTGTTATTATTATCATTAGGTTTGCTCTCTGTTTATGATTCATCCCTACCAATATTTACATTTTTTATTTGCTATCTGTAAAAGTATTAAGCCCGGAAAAACAGAACAAGAAGTGTATGTAATCCGGGTCTCCTTATCAATCATCATCATGCATGCATTTCCTTTTTCTCCCTTAACATATTGATATGGATATGGTAGTCTTCAAAGATTGTCATTTGTTTGTCCATGCGTACTGTTTTTCACTGTCAAACCTTTCCCCAAACCCCCTTCCCATCCATTCAACAAACCCTAACCCTCTTCCCCCGGGCTGTGTGACTTATTGCCGAGGTGTGACTAAATTAAATGTACACCAATAATTAAATCACACGCTTGCTGGGGCGGATGTGGCGAAAGCAACAGTACTTCAATTTCAAGGCAGAGCGATGATCTTCTTCTGCTTGCCCACCCATGAGCAGTATATTTTAGAGGTGATTTTTATTTAACAAAGGAACATATACCTCAGCATTAATTGCCGGCATTGATTGGATTTGTTGTCATTCCTCATACACAGCACTAACTGTTATGCTATAGGCCTAGTCAAGTGACTCGACACAACTATAGTTTGTAACTCTGTCTAGTAGGCTATTCCCAACACCATTATGTTTTGTTGTAAAATATTTTAGCATATTATTGTTGCTCGGTAAGTTCTGTACTGTACTTCATTCTACTACTCCTTGAACAGTCTCTCAAAGGCGACTGACTGTCTCATTTTCTTTTTTTGCAAATGCTGCTGCCCTGCCAGTGTCTACTACTACTACTATACTAACACCACCACCCCAATCCTGGCATGTTAGAAAAAGGAAACCATCTTCACCATGCAGCCATCGCTGTGCCTTAGTTAAACATCAAGCAAAGGTAAGAGAAGTTTGGGGGAGGCATAATTAATAATGAACATGTTTTCAATGAATTCACACACCCCTTTGAGCCCAGATAAAGAATGCATGGACTAGAAGAGAGAAAGAAAGTACTAGTAGGACAACTCAATCAGTGAGGGGTGTCACATCTATCTGTTTGTGTCTTACACAGTCAGCCAATTATTTAAATCAAACACTGGCTATGGGCGGACCTGCACCAGCAAAGAAACAGTGTGATGTAAAACAGTAACCCCACCTACAAAACATTAACAACATTGCATGTAACGTAGAAATATAGATTTAATGTACCCTAACAAAAATAATCTATGTAAATAAAAACACAATAGCTGACCCATCCTCCTCCCTAACCCCAACCAATGTCCGTAAGAAAGTCCAAAATAGTCCAAAACCCCAATGCCCAATTCCCACCCACCGAAACAAGAATTAAAAAAGGGGCAGAAGACAGGGACTAAGGTGTGGGGCGGGATTGCAGGCATCTGCTCCTCTAGACGGGCGACGCGGCACCTGAGAGCGTGGCAGTTGCAGCCACAGTGGGGGGGGGCACCAGAGATGGTATTACGGGTGCGGCGGCGGGCAGCCGCCAGACGGTGGCGCCGTACCCCTGGAGGGTGGTGGCTGGCGCCCAGGGCACTGGAGGAGGATGAAGTGCTGCAGTCTCCTCCTCCTCCTCTGCCAAGACCACCAGCCACCGATATTCCTGCTGGATTGTCTCCAGCTTGCGGCGCTGTGCCTTGTTGGCCAACTCCTTCCGATTAACTTTGGAAGGAGTAGCTGTTTATCAAAAAGAAAAAAACAAGACAATTGTAAAATATACTCTTAGAAAAACAGTAAGACGAGTTAATTATACACTTAGTGGCATGGTAGCACTATAAAGCACAGTACATAACATTTATTAAATCTCGCCCGTCCTTCTTCCTTCCACCCGTCTTTCACTTTTTAGTTGAACACCAGGTGATCTGATCTGACTTTTAGTCTTCTCCATAAAACTTTCAATGCGGAGTTGAAATCAGATAGATGAGGCCATTGGTTACTCAATACTCCCGCCCCTATGCCAATTAAAGGGTGTCTTCACTCTTCAAACGTTCACAACAACTCTTACTTACTTAGGGCATCGGATGGCGGGCAGACTTTGTCCGCCCGCCATCCTCACGCTAAAAAGGGACCGCCTGCCATAAGGGTGGGGGTCCTGTGGGGACAATTAGGATGCGCCCGCCACAGTGGTGGGTGCAGCCCGTTTTTTTAACATTGTGGTGGGCGGTGCCGAAAGCACCGCCCGCCGCAATGCTAAAAATACATGTTGTGCTTTTCCAAGCACAACGTGACAGGCCCCGCGCAGAGCCTGCCACGTTGTGCTTTGAAAGGCATGGGGGTACCATAGCATAGGTACCCTCAATGGGGGCCCGCAACGGGCACCCCAAGCATACTCCGCATGCCTTTCCGTGGCGATTGCCGCCACGGAAAGGCATTCCAAAATGCAGATTATATGGCTGGTGGTGTGTTCAGACACCGCCACCATATTGAACCCTTTCCCGCTAGGTCGACATGTCGACTGTGCGGAAAATCAGCGGACGGTTTCTATCCGCCGTGGACCCCCCAGCCATTGTAATATCTATGGCGGTTGGTCTTTTCTACAGGGATGGCGGGAGGTTTGCCCCTGCGGGGTCGGCGGTGACTACCGCTGGCCCGGCGCGGGCAATCCACCCGCCATCCTAATGGGGCCCTAAGTCTCAACAGTACAGTATACATACAGTACACCCTTGCAGTGAGTGTAATGTCAACAATAGTTAAAGATTATGAATCTAACTTACCACCGCCCGCCACTGGTGCTGGCACTCCCCCTACCGCTCCATCATCGGTATCGGCAACTGCCGCATCCTCTCCCTCAGCGTCGCCTTCGCTGGCCCCGGCAATGGTGGTCCTGGTCGGTAGTGCACCTAGAAAACATTAAAAAAAAATTAGGCATCATATACACCTCCCCCTATTGGTCAGTAGCACGATTGAAAAATTAGTTAATAGTATATAACATACATCACTAGTACAAATCAGGTAGTAGTAGAGTAGACACTAGTAGTTATATATGGTCCCTCCTAGGGTCATTCTAGCCTTTGCTTTGTTAGCCTGAGCCATGCAACCATTTTACCTTTGTGTCTTTTATTTTTGCACATGTGACGTTACCTTGCAGCTTGTTGTATAAGACACCTTTGAGCCCACATGACCTCACACTGCTACTGTCTACGCGCTGCGTACAAGCGGTCAAACAAAACATTAACAAGCCACTTTTTTATGAAGTACTGGTGTACTGTTAATCCATATTGCTTATCCATAAATACTACACATTTTGGCACGGCTGAGAAATGCTTGCAATATACTAATGCGCACCATTTCATTTTTCGCATTACAGACGGAAGATTCCCTTCTACGAACCAGAGCTTTGCAGAGCTTATGATGCAACAACTACCAGTACTAGGTTCTTCTAAGGTGAGGGGTCCCTTCACTCAGATCTTCATTTATAAATTTATATAAACTAAATTCCTAGGGGATGGTGGTGCTTCCACCACTGTTCAGTTATCATGATTTAATTCCCAACTGTAAGTAAGTGTAACAATGTTTATTTTTTTAATGTTATTGATTTTCCTGTTGGTGCTGCATTATAATAGAACAACGTACAGAGCTTGTCAATTCAAAATAAACATTTTGAACTTACATAGACTTGGTGGTATTTGGTGTGGACTTACACGAGTGAGCAAATTAAAGGAAGGGTGTGTATGTGCATTGCTTCCACGACTGAGAGGTTGGGTGTGTTATGTTCTGGGTTGTATACTTGTTGGGTATCTTGGAGGGAAGGTTCGGAGAGCTAATAGTTATGACAAGACACTACTATAACTAGTTGGGCAGGGGATTGTGGTGGGTTCTGAATTTCTGATTGAGGTATGTGAGGAAGGTCCAACCTACCATCACCAACATCCTATTTTCTTGTGCAAAGGTCTGTATGAGCAAAATCCCTACAACAGTAGTAGTATGTCCTATCATATCAAAATAGTAATAAATCTGGTTGGGCATTTGCTGGTGTGAATTGTCAAAGCCTCAAGATTAACAAAGACTCAAGATCAATAAGACTAGAAGTAGTACAAGAGGACGACCCAAAGGACTGGACTCAATGGCTAGAGCTACTGCTGAATCTGAGTTTTATTTACAACCTTTCAAATAAAGAGTGGCCAACTGGGCAAGCTTAGCTACTACAGTACAGACAGACTGATAGTAGTAGTAGTACAGAGAGTCATCATAGCAGAGGCAGGGATAACAAGATTTTTGAAACAGTACAGATCGAAGGATAATTGTTGGTAAAAAATAGCATTGGGAAACTGAAACAATAGTTCGGGAAAAATATGGTGCAGTAAAAGTTATGGAATAAGCATTATTATTAAAAACAAAAAGACTTACTAGGGCCAGCAGAGGAGCCCTCGTTGGTGTCCTCCTGGTGGTGTTGTTCTCCCGCCGTCACTGTCCCACTCCCTGTCTGCCTGCCCCTGGGTGCTGAACAAGAAAGATATAAGAAAGAGACAAACATTGATGGAAGGTGTCAAACAAATAAAATATTTTTAAAGAACGGTCAAAAAACACTTATGTAAACAACAATTGCAATAACTAAATTAACCGATCTCATCTGGTCAAGAAGTAGTATCGGGGGATTTGCGGATCGACTACTTACTATTTATCAACAGTAATCCAGTCTTCCATTCTGATTCCAGAATACTAACTAAGCCTAAGTACGACGTACCACCTGACCTAGCCCACCTATTCCAGGCGTGCCAATTGTACATTAAGTATGCATTTCCACTTCTTTTAGTCTTCAACAATTCATATGGTCAAATGGAGGACACATGACTACATTCTTTGTATACACCAAATTTGGGGTTGATTGATTGATGCTGATGTTCTGCTAGTGCTAAGCCTATTACCACCACTCATTGAACAAACTAGAAAAGGTTCTAATAAAGACTGGCATACTAGCAGCACATGACGTAACTGAGGGGGCATCACGCATAAAAACAAAAAAATTACAAACTCATACAAAGTAACTAAACCTAAGTATCAATCCACCCCTATCTCTTAGTGACAGGACAAAATAAGGACTAGAGTCACTATAGCCTTACGTAACTTAATTTCTCAAAAATAAACTCTTACATAATCACACTAATCGAGCGCAAACGCAAAGTTGCAAACAAGTAAGATTAGTAGTAGCGCAGAGGAGCACCTGTGTCATAACAATCACAGAAGACTTTTAAACATAATTAACCTGGAATGTAAGCAGCAACATTCTAGCTGGTTGGAAGAAAAAAAGATATTCGCAATATATAACACAGAGCAGAAGAACAGACAGATAGTAGTAATAATTAAATAGTTACTCACCAAGACCCGGGACCTCCACTCCTAGCAGGTCCAGCAGGTCCTGCTCACGGTCCAGGATGTCAGACCACCAGTGTGTCAACTGCGCCTGGGGGCGCCGGACCGCAGAGCAGCGCAACACTGCCCGGCGCACCTTCACCCACTGCTGTCGACGCTCCCGAAGCCCATACCCGGACCCAGGCCTGCCACCTGCTGCCAGGGTTGAGGGGAGGTGGCGCTGCACAAAGAAGATGAGTGCAGCCAACTCCACCTCCCCAAATAAGGCCCATGTCTGCACCCCTTGTGGGCGCCGCCTTCCACAAGGAAGGCGGTCGCGGCTCTGGCGAACCCTACCCTTTGACATGGTTCTGGGGAGAGAGATGGGGCGGGAAAGAAAAGGTAATAAAATTAAAGTAAGTAAAGGAAATAAATAGCAGGCAATAGAAAGAGTGAAAAAGTAGCTAAAAAACAAAAAAAAAGTAGACAAAAATCAAAAATATAGAAGCAGGAAAATAGTTAGAGAGATAATAAATAAAAAAGATTTGAAAAAAGTGGCTTCAAACAAAGGATTGGAAAGATACAGGGAGGATTGAAAATCAGGCCCCAGAACCATGCAATAGAGTGAAAAACAAGATGGCCGCGCCCATTGCGACCACGTGCGCAAGTTCGTGCGATATTTTCTCCCTGCACACGCAAAAAGCAACGCGAACAAGTAAAAGCGTTCGCGAACAGGAAATACATACCGCGAACGGCGCAAGCATGCATTGCGTGACCCAGAACAGGAAGTAAGCATCGTGGGCGGGACAAGTGAAAACAAGATGGCCACGCCTGTGAGCAACCGCATGGGTAAGTTGGCGAGCCACGATCACGCAGAAAATACCGCGAACGGGCGAGAAAAAAACTTCCGCGTCTTCGCGATATTTCCGCGTGTTTGTAGAGATTTTTAACATTTTCGCGATAGTTTACGAAAGTGAATTTCACAAATTCCGCCCACCCCTAGTGGTAACAAGCATCCCACCAGTTCTGGTGTCTGGTAGCACCGCTACAGTGGGGAGGGTGCATGAGTCCAGAGAAGAGGGTGAGGGGGGGACGAAGTCCCCAGTGGAAGAACCAGTGGGACAGGGGTTTCCAGCTCTGAGGTCAAAGCACCCCAGGACTGACCCTGGCGAGGCCACTTCTGGCTTGGGGGGTCTTCAGACTCTGTCAGGTGGACAGGAGCCTGGAGACCTGTGCCAGGCAGACTCTCACACAACTCATGAGGAATGTGTTTCCCTTGGGGGGGGTGTACTCCCCCAGAAGTCCTAGGCTGCCAGGCACAGGTCCAGCCTAAGGGTACAGACCCTGGGTTGGAGGACAAGGATCAGGGTGTCCCCCCTGACCTGGAGGAAGGGGTGACTGCTAACAGTGCCCCTACCAGTTTATCTTCTGAGGGTAACGCTCCAGGAAGGAGGACTGGGTTTGGGAGATCCCACCTCAGTCCTGTGCCCAGCTGCAGGGTACAGACCCTGGGCTGGTGTACCAATTGCAGGACAGCACCCCTGAACTGGTGGGACAATTGTGCAGAACAGCTGCCACAGCTGCCCAGACAATTCTGCAATTGAGGGGGGACTGCTCCCGGTGGGGGGATGCAGAGCCCCAGGAAGGGGGACAGGGTGTCGGAGAGCCCATCCTGTCTCCTGTCCATCCACAGGGTACAGACCCTGCAGGTGGGCCAGTGTCAGTATGCCATACCTGACGTGGCAGGAGGGAGAGTGGACAAAGGGTGCCAGGCACCTGGGGCTACTACCCCCCACTCTCTGATGCCACAGAGGTTAGAGAGGCCTGAAAGGCATGAATCCTGGCTCTCATCACTGACAGCTGTCAGTGACCACTGTGGCTGGCTGTCCTGGTGGACAGAGTTGCTCCTGGGAGGGGGACAGGAGTCACACCCCAGTGGTGGACTGAGCCACACCACTGTGTTGGCCATGTGGGTACTGTCTGCCTGTTTGGACACATCTTTGAGCAAAGTGTGTTTAGGCGCCGCACAGAGGGGGTCCACAGGCGAGGAGAAGGGTTCCCCATGGGTTAGGTTAGTGGGTCCTGAGAGTATGGATAGACCGATCCAACTGGGTTCAGCAAGGCGTAGAACGGGAATAGACCCCTGCTGTTGCGGGCCAGATTCCATGTTCTATCGCCCCAAGCAGAGAAGCCCATCAAGGTATGGATAGGTCTACCAGGCTTTAGGCTGGATGGGGGTTGTGTTGGACTTGGCTTTTCTTGCAAGGTTATCCCCAAACTTTTTGCTTCTTCCTCCTGTTTTTTCTTGACCTGTTGTTGTTGGCTATAGGACTCTGGGCACTTTACCACTGCTAATCAGTGCTAAAGTACATATGCTCTCTGTATAAATTGTTATCATGATTGGGTATCCATGACTGGCATATTTGATTTACTGGGATGTCCCTAGTAAAGTACACTGAAGTATTTCAGGACCTGTAATTGAAATGCTACTGGTGGCCCAGCAGCACTGATTGTGCAACCCACATAAGTAGCCCTGAAAAGGTAACTCAGACCTGCCACTGCAGTGTCTGTGCGCAGTTGTTAACTGCCATGTCGACTTGACAAATTCCTTTGTTCTCTGGTGACTAAGAACCTCTCTGCCCAGCCAAAAACAGTTCTGTCCTCTCTGGTGAGCTGCCCAGCAGGAGGTGGAGACAGCATTATCCAAGGCAGGCCAGGCCCATTCAGGTGTGAGAGAAATCTCCTCCCCCTACTCTGGATGCAGCCCAGGTCTGTTCAGCCCAGCCCTGACTCACCCTTGAAAGAGGCAGGCCACACCTCACCCCCCCCCCCCAAGTGGCTGTCTGAACAGAGTGCACATCCCCAGCCCCTGTCACCCCAAAGCCAGACAGTCAATACACAATCCTAGCAGGGGCACACTGGATGGCTGAGCTCGAAAAAAGTGTTATTTCCAAACCCAGAATATAAAAATCATCCTTACTAAAAGATGCATCTTTATGTTCTGAGTTCAGGCATACTAAACTCCATTTTCCCATCTTGTTGCCAGGGGCAGTTATACTTATAACATGTTATAAGTAAACTCCCCATCCCATGGGACAGATAAGATAGCCTTTCAATTGTGAAAAACAAAATTAGCAGTATTTCACTATCAGTACATGCCAAACACATCAGGGCATGTCGTACCTTTCACATACACTGCACCATGCCCACAGGGGTAACTTGGGCCTACCTAAGGGGTGACTCACCTGTAAGAAAAGGGAAGGTTAGAGCCTGGCAAATGCATGCACTGTATAAACTGGATAGAGTCTTACCTAAATGTATTGCTTGGTACAATAGGAGTGATCTGACTAGAAGAAAATTGTGCAGGACAGGGGCAAATGAGATGCAAAGAAGGCGTGGCTGTGAAAACAACACATGTTAATCTCATGGCAGCTTCGCGATATTAACAAGGAGGTGCAGTGATTACCTCAGCCTTAACGCAGGAATTTAACGTCTGTTAAATTCCTGACTAAGGCATACTTTTAACAGGAGATGGATTATGCTGATTGGACCACAGGGTCGTATCAGCAATGTTATCGCTGTTTTCAATGGAACATCAATGGAAAACCAGCGATGTTCCAATAAAAACACCGCTTTCGCTGAAATATTATCGCCATAGCGCTATGCGTTCTAAATATACGGTTATCATGGGGATAATATTCTGCGATAGCCAGCGATAATATTTCTATCGCTATGTACGGCCAGCGATAATTATCGCTGGCCGTTGATAATATGCCCCATGGTTCCCAATTTGTTGCTTGTGAGCAACATGTTGCTCTCTGTATCCTAAAATGTCGTGCCCTTGTGGTTTCATTCCTCCATTTTATTTTTCTACTTTTATTCAGCGCAAGCATTTATTTGTGAAAGAAATCATATGGACCCTTATTGCTAGGCAACACTAATTCCATGTGTGGCCTGTGCAGCCGACTCGTGCTTTGCAACTCTGAATGAGGGTCTGAGAGTGCAAGGGGCTGCGCTCTTACTGTCTGACTGCAGACATCATATGCTCTCTCATTCAGTACAGTTTGAAAGAGTCATTGGAAGTTTGCTCCATAGGCCTATTCCCATGCTTGGAGCATATTTTATACTTTTTCACGGTTTACAAAGAATCTCAAGAGTACTTCGTGGACTGTATTACATTTTCTTCATTACACAAATGATTAAGTATTGCTCACATTGAAGTAGAATAGATAAACAATATCGGCATGTGCAAGTAGAACACAAATGTTAATTTGCACATTTAACTTTTTTGACAAATGTGAAACAAAAAGTGATTACCACCTTTAGGAAACAGACCCTCTCAGAAATGCCCCCACGCCCTCCCGGTTTCCTGGCTTTGCACCCATGGGTGCTTAGAGGTGTATCTGTCCCGGGAAATCCCATTTGTGAAGGGAAAACTCTTATACGTTAACCTATTTTATTGCGCACGTAAGTTTACCTTAGCAGCGCAAAAGCTATCTAGAATCTGCCCCACTCTGACTACTTTGACTAAAATATCTATAGCTAAATACAGGCTGGCGCATGCATGTCCATAGGAATGCCAAACCATTATCTCAGTCTCAACAAGACTTTCTCATCTTTCTAAACAAAAAAATAACAGATCACCACCCAAAAACTTTACAATCTATATCGTCAGGGTTTAAACCTAAAATGAAAACGTAAGCATTGATAATGTGTGCTTTTTCTTTCCCTCTTGCTGATCTGGGCACATTGTTTACACATAGGTAAACTCGTAAATACAGCTAAATGAGCGGTTTGATTAGATGTATGTAGAGTAAATCTTTACATATGAGTGCGATGCTCTAATTACACCATGGATCTTCAATTATCGAATTAGATGGCCCAGCTCGGAAAATGCCAGTGGAACGTGAAAACGGAAAATGTCAAGAAAACTTATGAAAACTTGCCCTCTTGCGGACAGAAAATGAATTTCACACAGAACCATGACGCCCTATAAAATACAGGGGTCGATTTGCTAATGCCTTGCGCTGGTGCTAGTAAAGGAAGGGGAAAGTGGCAGCAGGGATTCACTTTACAATGGAAAATACGATTTACGCTGGAAAGGTGGTCTTTCCACAACGCCAAATACATTTTGCAGAAAGGCATTTAATGGGGCATCTCCGCACAAGAACCCATAGCTTTTCACTCAAACTAGGGTTGCCTGCACTTTGATGCATTTTGCATAACAAGTAGCACCTCGTGGATGGAGGTGCAGGCAAGGGTCATGCATTGATTACCCTCAGTAACTTGATGTGTTGCATGTGTGCTGCTGTGCACGGCATGCACAAACTGCATCTGTCTATGCCAAGGTATTATTTCCGGAAGGGTTTGCTTGCCTTCCAAATGTAACGCTGGACTATGCACATTTGCCACAGTGTGACGCTCGCTGCACGTGGCACAAGGCAGTCTGTTTGTTCACCGGTGAGGGGGTGACACCAGGAGCAGGACACTGTTAGTAGATTGGCTCTGCTCTGGGCTTCACCCTCGTGCAATGCATCATAGCAATCTGGATGCTGCGCTTCAAGCTAAATACATTTCTGCCACTGTGTTGTACCTGAGTTCATACGTATTCGCTTCCCATCACTGAGTTGCATCATGTGTTGCATGAAATAGCATTACAGGCCAGAGGGGCACTGTGTTCTGCATAAAGATGATTGTCAGTCAGTGTGCCCCCCACACCTCCGAGGACACCCCAATGAAAGGAGTTAAGGGGGTCAAAGGGCCCGCCAAGGCCTCTCTTTTTAGGCACAGGCGATAATGACCTGCATCCGCACGCAGGGTGACCCCTATCGCCTTCATCAAACCGGGGATGGTCCAACTCCAGATAGCAAATGGACCTTGAAAGAGGGTGAGAGCTGGCGGGGTGAACACGTCATTACTTTGATGGAGGCATAGAAGCTTTAGGGGTAAACCAATTGGCTAAACTTTACTTTGTACAGCACATTAATCGAAAGAGGTTGGCTTCAAAGCAGTCGGTTATAGGAATTATCCTGAGGCGAGTTCGTGGCACATTCTGTACCCAAAGACTTATTGAGCTGCAGCAGCAAACACATTGAATGCTATCAGAAATGATGCGCAGATTAGAAATACTGAATGCACAAGGCTAAATGTCATAGGAAAATAGTGCCTGCCTGAAAAGGCAATCCCTTGCTGATATTCACGGCACAGAGACAGTGCACCAAAGTGTCTACTTTTTGACCAGGAATGGCACTAGGATGCTGAGTGTTTCAGGATATACTGAATATTGCATGCATGAACGCTTCGCAGCCTCTGGTTGTCAACCACTGGCTCATGAATTGCATTTTATTTTTGTCATGGAGATGCGTTTTTTGCAATAAACAATGTCATAGCTTAGTTAGTAAAGCTTGGGGTATGTAAGTATCAAATTTCCCAACTAAAAAAGCAGTGGGCTGCAGGGTAGATGGGAAAGTTGATAAGGGTTCTGGATGGGCTGTTTTTCATCCTCGCTCACTGAAAGAAAATTTGCCCTATGGACAGTTCCTGCGTCTTCGTAGCAACTGTTCCTCAATTGGGGATTACAAAAAAGAGGCCAGTATCCTCAGTGAAAAATTGAAACACAGAGAATATCCGGAAAATTTGATTACCAAGGCGCAAAAGAGAGCAAGAAATTGCAACAGGGAATCCCTCTTACAAACACATGACAAAGAAAGAGTTGAAAGCAGCATTTGTGTTACGACCTTTAACACAGCATCTAACCACATGAAAAAGATAATTCAAAAGAATTGGAGGATTTTGAATTCTAATGGGCTGGAACAACCTCTCCCACTTTTTTCGTTTAAGAAAAGCGCAAGCATAAAAGACACTGTGGTCAATACACGCCCTAGATCACCGACTGTTGGCAACAATGTATGTCATCAGGAAATTTTTTTGCCTCCTGTTATGGGACATTATGCTTGTGGTTATTGTAGGGCTTGCCCCCTTTCTTTGAACGGTAAAAAGGTGGACATTGGCACTAACCATCCATGGGAGCAGAGAAAACATACTACATGCAACACCGAGAATGTTATCTATCTAATACGGTGTCCGTGTGGCTTATTATATGTCGGAATGACTACACGTCGAGTCAAAACTCGCATCTTGGAGCATATGAGCACAATAAGATGCGGAAAAACAAACACTAAATTAACAGCTCATTTCCAAGAGAGAAAACATAATGAACAAGACCTAAGGTGGACAGTGTTAGATAAACCCTTTATACCACCCAATACAGTTGATATTGCCAGCTTCCTGCTTATTAGAGAACAACGTTGGGTAAATAGACTTAGAAGCAGTACGATGGGTTTAAACGACTCTATCCCATGGTTCCATCTGTATGGGTTAGGTAAAAAATGAAGCAAAATAGAAGAAAACAGCATGACCCTAAAGACCTCTAATAGTTTTGGAATTTCGAGACTGTGTGTAGCAATGTTGTTAGAAGATGTTTTTGAATCTAAAAATATAGGATCCATCCCATTGTCATTGCATTGACCCTTTAAGGGATCGGAGTACTGATCTGAGATAATCATTGCCTTCTCACCTATCTCCCCACTTGATGCGAGCGATTCTAGGAATAATTGGCAAATTATATTTTCTTAGGTGTTGTGTGAGGAAGGAAGAGTATGATCGTGGCTCGAAACTCAGTACAATATAATGGGTACGAAGCAAAAGGAGTTTAATCTTTGAATTACGATCCTCATTTAGATTTCTTGAGAATCGTTGGCGACTGAGCCCTTACAAGATGTCTGCGGTTATAGTTGTTGTAGGGAGAGTTGTGTTTGGTAGATGTCCTTTTTCCCTGTTGCCTAATATGGGTGGCCGGAAGTGCGAAACAACACAGTGGTTGGGGATCTCAAACCAGATTAGGCATTTCACACGCAACCTTTAAATTGAAGGCAATTCGGTTCCATCGGTATCGACGGTGGACCGATGTGAGGTGTCTTAGTGCCGTGAGTCTTTGGAGTAGTAAGTAATGAGAATATATATTTGGCATGCCGTGTATTGATCTCGGACGATGTTTTTTCTCCAGAAGGGAGTCTGTTCAAACTGTAGACCAGTGGTGATTTGACATTAGCTGGATTAACATAAATTAAGTGGTGATATTTCCACTGTTGAGTTTTCCATGGAATGGAGCATGACAGTCGAATGATTGTGAAATATTCTTTTTAAAGAATGGGCAGTATGATTCACATAATGATGGTTTTGTATATTTCTCCCTGTCCGTTCGAAAAACAGAGTGTGACAACAAGTCCACGGTCCCTCAACGGTCCCGGGTTTGGAGAATTTCTAATAAACCCTTGTAAGTTTTTTTGATACACTAAGGGTATTAATTTGCATTATGGGCTTACAAGCAAATAGCCCGTCTCCTCATAACCCTACTGTGCTTTCGGGTATGTTGAAGTGAAGTTAGTTGGGTGTAAAAACTTTCGGTTTCACCTCACGGGTGTAATGGATGCCTGTCTTGTTCCGGTGTCTGAGTAGCCAAGGGGTGAAGTGGTGTTTACTCCCGGGTTGATATGGTATTTTTTATTGGTATATTAGTTTAGAGGAAATTCATTTTTAAGGAAGGTACAGTAGGGAAGTAGAACGATAAAGTACATGTTCCACTTTCTTTTTCAGAAACTTGTTCGCTCTTGAAAATTATCCAGAGTACAGGACGTAAGCAGTATTGGCTGTTTGACGGTAAAAGGTAAAAAACCCCAATTAGGGGTGTAGACCAGAGAAAAATGGGACCAACACCCTGATGAATGCCAGTACGACTCAGGTGAGCGTGTAACAGTGGCAGAAACATGTTGGTTTACGCAGCAGGGAGTTAGGGGTCCTTACCTCCCCTAATTGTCCCGAGAGATTATTTTTAATCCTGCCAGGGGGTGACAGGAATAACATTGAAGACAGTCCCCTCCTAGGCAGTCTTAAGTGTTTATGTCTGCACTTTCTGGTCCCTTCTTTAGGGAATAATTCTCCTTGGTTTTGTCTTCACTATTTGTGTTTTTTGTTGACACTGTCCGTCTTTCTGCAACCTCACCACTATATACTTCATTCTAAAAATCATTGCGCTCCGCCCACTGTGTTGGTCTGCACGGGGACGTTTGACGCGGCCCAATGATGAAGCATGACACTGCAAAGTGTGTGAGGGCAGTATTATGATAAAAATGTTTTTTCCTTCTTGCTATACCTCTGGGCTTTAGATAGTGAAGGATAAAATCGTTTCCTTGTCATTATCTTATTGCTTTGTAAATAATAATTTTTTGTAGTTCTTCTCTGTGCAGTGAGTTTCACTGTTTTTATGATTGCCAGCGTCAGTACCGATCTGTGTTAGGTGGGATGAAACAAATATGGGATGGAACGCTACGCCAAGAGATTGCCACCAGTTAGACTATTTGCAAGCATTCAGCCCTTCACCTTTTGTGTGTTTGATTGGCTTTAGTATACCTGAAAACGTGAGACTGGCACAGCTTTCCAAGCCTACTACTGCCAATGTTTGTGAGTTGCAGAAGTAGAAAATTCGCACCCATTCATGTAGTACTTCTATGGGTGCAGATTTACTACTTTTTTGGTAAACCGATCAGTACAATATATATATGTAAGATCCTGATTGTTAGACCTGTCATCCTTAGGATGACAGGTCTAACACTTTGCCTGCTTACCTACTTACCTACACTTTCTGCTGTATCTTTGTTTGGCCTTAGGAGTCTGAGCACTTTACCACTCCTAACCAGTGCTTTAGTGAATGTGCTTCCCCCCTAAACAGGGTGACATTGGTCAACACCTGATTGGCATATTTATTTTACCTGTAAGTCCCTTGTACAGAGGTATACCATTCACCCAGGGCCTGTAATCTTAATGCTACTAGTGGGAATGCAGTACTGATTGTGCTACCAAGAGAAGTAGCCTTTCAAACCTGTCACAGGCCTGCCATTGCAGGGAATTGAGTACTATTAACGCCACTTTGACTTGGCTTTTTAAACACTTTTGAAGTCTTAAACTCCACTTTTATTACACATAGGTTGCACCTAAGATAGGCACTAGGTAGCCCTAAGGGAAGGGTGCTGTGCAGGGCCAGACTGGCCCTAGTGGGCATCAGGCTTTTCCACGCCAGGCTGGAGGGATTGGGGCTGGGTTTGTTACTGGGGGCCAGTTTTACAGCAGTGCTACAATATCAGCCCCCAGTAACAAAAGCAGCAGTGCTTTACACTTGCATCCCCCATCTCCCTGGGGTTGGTCTGACAAAATTGCCAAGGCTGCTTTAGGTTCCCAGTCCGGCCTAGGTGCTTTGTAAGTAAAAAGGAGGACATGTACTTTTAAATGTTACATGTCCTGGTAGTGATGGACAGCTAAATTTGTTTTTCACTATTGTGAGGCCTACATCTCTCATATTCCTTAAACCACTTTTGAGCTGTAATTCCTGATTAGGAAGGAATAGCTAAATCATGTTTCATATCTTTGGAATGTAATGATAAATCCTCTTTTGTGGTAAAGTTCGATTTGACATTACTATTTTAGAAATTTCACTTTTTGAAAATTGACATTTCTATGCTTTTAAGGCCTGGAGCCTGTTCTCCAATACATGTCTGGGCTGGGTGACAACTACACTTTGTGCATTCCTTTTTGGCAGCCACAAAGACAGGAAGGGTGGGTGTAACTGTCAGCCATATGCATTTAATCTGAGTACCAAATAGAGGAAGACGTGCAAACAAATTAATAGGGTGAGCCGAGCCTTGGGCCTGGCTTGGCCTTAAAAATCAATGCACAAGCCGAGCCATAAAAATGGTTGCAATGTATATCATGCAACAAACATAATGTAAAAGTTTGAAACAATTGCTTAAAATAAAACAAAACAAAAGAAGGGTATGCCTTTTACACGCGGAAGCGTTTCAGCTTAGTAAATCACATCATGTCACTGCATAGACAACATTTATTAAAAGTGATAGTTTTTGGAAACATTCATGGCTCGCCACTAATGACAATGCCACAAGTGAACTAAGAGGTAAGTCAATAGTCACATAAACCTTAAACGCGGACTAGATTCTTATTATAGATGGAGCAACATCACTATCTATTAAATCAAACATAAAAGGTGCTTGTAAAGTGAATATCCTCAAGTATTTAAAAATACGCTCAGAAGCAATAAGGAAGAAAAAGGAGGTTCTGTGAAATAAACTATTTACCTTGGCTCATTTATTCTGGACAAGCAATAAAGCCAGTATTGATTCCAGGCTATCTGGTTTCACCTTTTGAAATTCAGCCTTCAGATATCGGTATCTCTGTCTCTCTCTCTCCCGTTTGCATCAAAGGTCACTGTTTCATCTTTTATTCTTGGCTCACAACAAGAAAACTGCCAGAGAGAGCAGACCTGACTTAGGGCCAACAGACCCAACTATCAACTAAGAATGCATCTATTTGGGGATGCCACACCCCAAACACCCCTTCCCCCAAGCCACGCGCCTGGCAGTAAACCACTGACTGGTGAATGTCGGGGAATGGGTAATAGTGTGAAACAATCAAGCACCCTCCCAACGTTGTAGTGGGTGGTTGCCATATTTTCATGACTTTACACATGACAGTATCTCCTTGCGCACCACCTTCACTGGTGATGGCAAGATCAGAAAGGAGTAAGTATCCTGAGTTTTGCTGTTGGGAATAAATGTCAACTATAGACCTGCTTCCATGATAGCTCAGTATAGGTATTTCCATGCACGATGCTGGGCCCAATTCCATCCCATGAAGTGCCTCTCTGAGTCACCAGGATCGACTGGAGACATGGAACATCTATGCGCTAAGTTCACATGTTCCACCACAACCTTGTCTTGGTGGCTGGAGGGTCCAGTAGTGGCCAGAAGCGAAAGTGTTTACAGCTCAACAGACACCTACTCAGCCATTTGCCAATAAAAGGACAATGCTTGGGTGTTTGGGAGGTGGACATGCACTAGCACTACCCGTCAAGATGATCCAGAACGGAAGTGGTTCTTCCTGGACTGGATTGGACATTTATTCCATCAGGCATTTCCCCGGGAAGCTGAAGCCACAGGTGGCGGTGTTTTTTAAGCTTTAGGGCCGCTGGATTTGTTTTCATCTCCCTTGGGTTTATGGCACCAAGCACAGCGGGCAAAAGAGACAGAGGGAGAGAGCGAAAAAGATAGAGCGACAGAGAGACTGGACAAAAACAATTAAGAAAGAGACAGGAAGGGAGCCCAGGGAGGTTAGAAGGTTTTACATATGGTTGGTTTGAAAATGTTAGTGGGAGTTGGCTTGAATGCTTTTAACCAGGGCTGCTTTTCGTTCCTAGTCCAGTCCTGGGCTCACGGTTAGAAACCCCAAACCTGCCAGCCTGACTGTAACCTCCAAAAATGGACAGAGCCTGGAGAGCCGCGGCAGGCTAAATTCCCTCCAGTAGTTTGTCGGCTCTCACTTATACTGCAGGGGAAAGAAGCTGAGCAGCAGAAGCTCATGTGGGATTCCTTCTTTGCTCTGCTCTGGCCAGGAGATGAGCCCAAAGGAAAAGAGGCAGAAGTGGTGAAGCGAGACTCAAGAGGGACTTGGCCCCAAGGAAAAGAGGCAGAAGTGGTGAAGCGAGACTCAAGAGGGACTTGGCCCCAAGGAAAAGAGGCAGAAGTGGTGAAGTGAGACTGAAGAGGGACTTGGCCCCAAGGAAAAGAGGCAGAAGTGAGTGGTGAAGTGAGACTGAAGAGGGACTTGGCCCCAAGGAAAAGAGGCAGAAGTGGTGAAGCGAGACTCAAGAGGGACTTGGCCCCAAGGAAAAGAGGCAGAAGTGGTGAAGCGAGACTCAAGAGGGACTTGGCCCCAAGGAAAAGAGGCAGAAGTGGTGAAGTGAGACTGAAGAGGGACTTGGCCCCAAGGAAAAGAGGCAGAAGTGAGTGGTGAAGTGAGACTGAAGAGGGACTTGGCCCCAAGGAAAAGAGGCAGAAGTGGTGAAGTGAGACTGAAGAGGGACTTGGCCCCAAGGAAAAGAGGCAGAAGTGGTGAAGTGAGACTGAAGACGGACTTGGCCCCAAGGAAAAGAGGCAGAAGTGGTGAAGTGAGACTCAAGAGGGATTTGCCACAATAAAAAGAGGCAGAAGTGGTGAAGTGAGACTCAAGAGGGACTTGGCCCCAAGGAAAAGAGGCAGAAGTGGTGAAGCGAGACTCAAGAGGGACTTGGCCCCAAGGAAAAGAGGCAGAAGTGGTGAAGTGAGACTGAAGAGGGACTTGGCCCCAAGGAAAAGAGGCAGAAGTGGTGAAGTGAGACTGAAGACGGACTTGGCCCCAAGGAAAAGAGGCAGAAGTGGTGAAGTGAGACTCAAGAGGGATTTGCCACAATGAAAAGAGGCAGAAGTGGTGAAGTGAGACTCAAGAGGGATTTGCCACAATAAAAAGAGGCAGAAGTGGTGAAGTGAGACTCAAGAGGGATTTGCCACAATGAAAAGAGGCAGAAGTGGTGAAGTGAGACTCAAGAGGGATTTGCCACAATGAAAAGAGGCAGAAGTGGTGAAGTGAGACTCAAGAGGGATTTGCCACAATGAAAAGAGGCAGAAGTGGTGAGGCGAGACTGAAGAGGGACTTGGCCCCAAGGAAAAGAGGCAGAAGTGAGTGGTGAAGTGAGACTGAAGAGGGACTTGGCCCAAAGGAAAAGAGGCCGAAGTGGTGAAGTGAGACTCAAGAGGGATTTGCCACAATGAAAAGAGGCAGAAGTGGTGAAGTGAGACTCAAGAGGGATTTGCCACAATGAAAAGAGGCAGAAGTGGTGAGGCGAGACTGAAGAGGGACTTGGCCCCAAGGAAAAGAGGCAGAAGTGAGTGGTGAAGTGAGACTGAAGAGGGACTTGGCCCCAAGGAAAAGAAGCAGAAGTGAGTGGTGAAGTGAGACTGAAGAGGAACTTGCCCCAATGAAAAGAGGCAGAAGTGGTGAAGCGAGACTGAAGAGGGACTTGGCGCCTCTTGGTAAAAGGTTAAGTCCCAATGTAAGCGAAACCCTAACAGATTCGAGCACAAGAAGCAACAGAGCTTTCCAACCCTCATTTGCAATGCTCTCTTTCATCGAATAGTCATCACACTGGGTCTCTGAAAAAAGACAGTTTCCATAAAGCCAGCTATAAGGGGAATAAATACATCCAGAAAACATGAAAACGTTTGTTAAAAGTGAAAAGTAGGCACAAATTTAGACCAACAGTAAGTTCAAAGGAACCATTGGACGGACCTCTTTCATGTCTTGAGGCAGCAAACTAAAATGTTTAAATGTTTAAATAATGCTCAAATATATTTCTTGCACGTTTAGCTGCCAAGGCCATCTTCTATCTCCAAAAAAAGGAATATGTTTCTTGCAAAAGCTACACATGGTAAGGCCGGCACCTTGTGCTTTGCTCTGATTGGTTACAGGGAGTGCAGTCAGAGCGGTTTCACTCAAGTTGGCCCAATAAAGAAAATGGACGAAGGACATTACACACAGAGAATTCTGCTCAGATTAGTTCCTTTTACACACAGAATTCGCATCGTTTACCAAGTTGGCAGAGGATAAATGCGCATGTGCCTACTTGCCAAGTGCACAATGCCACAGAAGTGCGTTCCAGGCCGTTTCTGCTCTCCGGAGCCGGTCGTCTCTCATCAGTTGGCCTTTCTTTTCACCGCATAGCCTAATGTCTCAGGCATTTGGAATGAGCAATATGAGAGTTGGAAGCATATTCAACAGTTTAGAGAGAGTAAAGAATCTAACTTTATCAGTGGTTTGTAGACGCACAGGCACACATTAACCCTTGCACTGTTCATTATCCCTGACCGTACTTCGGTGCATACTGCCTTTTCTATCAAACACATTTCTGTTACATTTTATTTAAACATTTCTCTCTCTCTGCACATCCTATAGATATATCTGGCTACCGAGTCCCTTCTTTGTGTCTATATTTTGGGTGGCAGGTTACCAACAGACTGAAAGCAGATTTGGGCCTGAGACTAGGCCAGTGCTTGTTTTACATTTGGTTGTCTCTACCACTCCTGACAGGGCATCGGATGGAAGCTGCAGGGACAGCAGGACCCAGGCCTGTGGGTTAATGCCCCGAGAGCAGAGGGGGCAACTTGCAAGGCAGAAGCAATCAGTAAAGATGGCACATTCTGGGGCCAGGTGGGAGAGCAGGCGGCCATCTTGGTGACCAGCCGGGAACGCCTGTTTAATAAAGAACTGTTGACAAACCCCTACAAACCAGCTGGGAGCCGAGATGAGGAGACTCAAACAGGTGCAGCATGCACCCCATGCATCATTTTCAAGAGCTTTCCAACACATCATCACCAAGTGCACACGTGGAGATGGTCAGAACATTTAGACACAGGACCCAAGTCAAATTGTCTACATTTCACAGGGAGATCAGTGCAAATTGCAGGCCTCTCTGGTAGCAGATGTGTGCTGACAGAATTCCCTATTAACAGAAGATCTCGCAAAGAACATTTTGATGGGTCATTGATGAACTTCTCCCTCCTCCTCTCCGGATGACAGTGGACGATAAAACTAGACATTTACGTTTGCCCAGGATGGGTTTAGCAATGTAGAAGAGATGGTGTCAGCCGTTCTGGTTCACCTGACTCCTAGAAATCAAAGCAATTTTTTTAGGTGTATCTGGAAACATTTTCATCAAACTCCTGCAAGTTAATTCCGTTTGGATGAATCCAATTTCGTCTTTTCGAAATGGAAGTAATTGTACTTATTTTATGTGGGGCATTCACTGAACATAAACCCGGACTAGGAGATAGCGCTGCCCATAGCAAGGCAGTGTCATAGACCAATGATGAGTTATTGCTTAAGGATAGGTTAGACAGTTTCAGAACGGATACACAGTTAGACAAGATACATTTGTAAACTTTACATTTATTACGGGAACACGGTTGACAGGTTTAGACTCAATGGTCAGTCTTCTTGAGTACAATAAGGGTGTGGTCACCCTGCATAGTAACCATGGGGAGCCTGCTGGGGTAATTGAAGGGACAACACTGCGGGAGCAGGAGTTATTTAAAGGTAGAATTTGTGACTGAGGAGATGGTTAGCAATATTCTGTGCTTGAGTGAAATTGTGGGGTTTCCTGATTCAAGGATTTCATCTACTTAAAGACAACACCTCTTGCATCAATATCAAGAGACTTCAGATACAATGCCCCCTTTTGCCCTGATAGTGAGATATGTGCTTTGGAAGTAACGGGTGAGGCGGGCACGAACAAATCCCTAAATGTATGCCCAAACTGCTTGGCCTGGAGAAAGCTGTGTTGGTTTTTCGGGGAACTGTTGAGGTGGGCTTTCTGCTACCCGCCAGTTTGCCCTTTACATCATGGTGGTATTAGTACTCTGTGTCAGGTAGGGATTTCTTTCCAGCAGATGAGTTTTACACCTTATTTACAAGATTTGCACTCACAAGCTGTACCAACTGACTCCGAGTCGGGATCAAAAATCATTCCTTGGTGGAGATACAATGTAGACAAAGCTGCTCTTCGTCTACTGTATGAATCCCACAGGTACTGCTGGAGACGTCCATAATCCCAGCAGCAAGATACAAATGGAGAAGTTAACATTGATGCCTTTGCTAATTTCTATCTGGGGTTAAAGCCAAGTCCTGTCGAGAAGGAGTGTGTTCTGCACCGCTCCTGTCTGAACCTATCAAGGAATGCGAATGAGCTTGTAGTTCTTTCTAGGTCAATGGCATTGAGAAGGGGATTGATAGAGGGAATCCGTAATACTTTTCTGATTGGAAGACTCTTGACACCAGCCTCTAAGCCCTCCTTCTCTTTGTATCTGCCATACACTATTTCACGTAGCCTGTGTGAAGACATTCGGAGCAGCATGGCAGGATTCCAACCTCGTCAGATACTCCAAGCATATAGATGTGTGCTTTGTACAGCTGCAGGCAAGGGTTCCCACCACTAGTCTAGGGCATGCGTCCCTTGTGGATGGTTGAAGGGAATCAAAGTGGACCACTCCTGAAACATTCATCTCTCTCTACATACGGAATGTTAGTGGGTAAATATGCTTCTTCTTGTTTTAGTTATGGGGTTTAGGAAGTTTATGTATGCTTCCTTATAGAATGACATAACTCATGGAATGGTATAGTGGTGCTACAAAGTTAAAGGAAAATCCCTGGACTTGTGATCGTAATGAAAATTATTAAATTCAATTCTGCATTCAGTGTTCTCACTATTATACAGGTAAAATCAATGCCATGCACAGCAATGGGCCACAAATGAGCATTTAATTAAATTACTAGCTACCTTTTGCACCACGTTTGCAAATTAATATATATATATATAAAATACTATCATTCGAGAAAAAAATTTACATTTACTCCCCAGAATCATATCACTCTTAAATTCTGAAAGTAAGAAATACATGCCTACCACTTTAAATGTTAAATACTTTCTGCAGCTCTTGTTTTAAACACAAGCCTAAATGCAAGTCTACATGGATATGAAAGTGCAATGGGAAATGTGAATAAAACCTGCTGAGCTGAATACTGGGAGCTGTCAATCAGTTCACGTCAATGTGTAGGCCATTGTGGGAACTCTCAGGTCTTAAAAATGAAAAGAAAACTCTTCACAATTAAGCAAAGACATAATCATTGAAAATATGCATGAAATTGGATTTGAAATGAAATGATGCAAAAATAAACACAGCAGCATGGATTAAACAACTACTGATAAAGCCAATAGGCCTTGCCTTTTTAACCTCTTGGCACTGCCAATGTTTTTTGCCAATGATGTGCAGCATTGGTGAAAGGAAATGCTTTTAGCGAATGGGTCTGAGCATCAGACCAAAAAAGATTAAAAAACAGAACAGGAAAGGGTACCGGAAAGAAATGAAGATGTTTGAGGTGGGGAGGCTGGTGAAGTTAAACAAGCATTTGCAATGCAATAGGTCTCGCATTTACGTGAGTTTGAGCTATCGGCATTGTAAATGACAATGCCTTTTATTTATGTTTTTGTTTTTAAAACATAAATAAAAGGCAGTCATTTACACCTTGCGTAAATGCGAGACCTATTGCATTGCAAAGGCTTGTTTTATATTGCAGCTGCTAGAGACAGGAGGTCATGTGTCCGTTCTGGTTAGGGAACTAATGTCTTTGTGTGACAGAGAACTCTCTCAGACCAGCAACGATCGACAGCTTCCATTGGTGCAGTGGCACCAGGGCCCACTGAATCATGAATGTTGTATTTTATAATTTAAACCGCAGCCAGGAGTCCATTTTTTCCGTGATCTGGGGCTCAGGACACACTGGCTACGATTCTGACAATAGGTCCGATACAGAGCTGTGATAATGGAATTCCATGTAATTTTTTTGTTCTTATGGTTTCTCCTACCACATTATGCAGAAGGACTGTGGCCGAGTACCAAAGGGAAAGAGCAAAATGTCAACCTTATTTTTTCTCAAATGGGACAGGCACTTTTCCACCCTGATCCCTGGCGGCATTTTTTCAGCCTTAAATATGTTCAGTTTCTGGACTACGCTGTGGTGTCCTTGCACCTTTATACATCTCAGGCAGCAGCCTCACTTTTAGAATTTATGAGTCATAGGATTCTAGTCACTTGATTTAGGACACACCCCTAATTACATATGCTATGCAGAACTCTTGGTCGTGCGTCTTTGGCCATGTCGCACTTAGAGACACCCCCCCCATTTTTTAAAAATCCCACTAAAAGCCTTGGGTGCAACCAATTAATGAACCGAGCATCGGGGACTATCATTATTGAATCAAGCATTGGTACGACCCATTAATGAACTGAGCATTGCTGTGTCCCATTAATGAACCACAAAAGACACACAATTGATGAACGGAATGCAGAACAAATCAAAACATTCACCCCCAGTCAAGAGATCTAGGTTAAATCCATCATTCTTTTGCTCACCATGCCACCCCAGTTTAGCCCTGGCCATATGCAAATCAGTCTTGAACCTGTGCCTCACGGGAACAGTCCAGCCCGAACTGCCAAGCCAGGTCCTCCCTAGATCGGAAACAAGCATCCTACGACTGGTTTCGGGGTTTCACCCCTCTTCAGCCAGGATAGCTTGATTCCAGTGGCAGTGAGCCCAGGACCCACGTCTGGGTATACCTGGCGCACTTAGGGTTAGAAAGCAAAAGACACGCAATTGATGAACAGAATGCAGAACAAATCAAAACATTCACCCCCAGTCAAGAGATCTGGGTTAAATCCATCATTCTTTTGCTCACCATGCCACCCCAGTTAAGACCTGGCCATATGAAAATCAGTCTTGACCCCGTGCCTCATGGGAACAGTCCAGCCCGAACTGCCAAGCCAGGTCCTCCCTAGACCGGAAACAAGCATCCTATGACCGGTTTTGGGGTTTCACCCCTCTTCAGCCAGGATTGCTTGATTCCAGTGGCAGTGAGCCCAGGACCCACGTCTGGGTATACCTGGCGCACTTAGGGTGAGAAAGCAAAAGACACGCAATTGATGAACTGAATGCAGAACAAATCAAAACAGTCACCCCCAGTCAAGAGATCTGGGTTAAATCCATCATTCTTTTGCTCACCATGCCACCCCAGTTTAGACCTGGCCATATGCAAATCAGTCTTGACCCTGTGCCTCATGGGAACAGTCCAGCCCGAACTGCCAAGCCAGGTCCTCCCTGGACCGGAAACAAGCATCCTAGGACCGGTTTTGGGGCTTCACCCCTCTTCAGCCAAGATAGCTTGATTCCAGTGGCACATTGAGCCCAGGACCCACGTCTGGGCATACCTGGTGCACCTAGGGCGAGAAAGCAAAAGACACACAATTGATGAACGGAATGCAGAACAAATCAAACCATTCACCCCCAGTCAAGAGATTTGGGTTAAATCCATCAGTCTTTGCTCACCATGCCACCCCAGTTTAGACCTGGCCATATGCAAATCAGTCTTGACCCTGTGCCTCATGGGAACAGTCCAGCCCGAACTGCCAAGCCAGGTCCTCCGTGGACTGGAAACAAGCATCCTAGGACCGGTTTCGGGGTTTCACCCCTCTTCAGCAAGGATAGCTTGATTCCAGTGGCACAGTGAGCCCAGGACCCACGTCTGGGCATACCTGGCGCACTTAGGGTGAGAAAGCAAAAGACACACAATTGATGAACGGAATGCAGAACAAATCACAACATTCACCCCCAGTCAAGAGATCTGGGTTAAATCCATCATTCTTTTTGCTCACCATGTCACCCCAGTTTAGACCTGGCTATATGCAAATCAGTCTTGACTTGGCTGGGTTCAAACTGGTATGGCATGGCGAGTAAAAAAACGATGGATTTAGGCCCATATCTCTGTACTGGGGTGAATGTATGACATTGTTCTGCATTCTGTCCATCAACTGTTGTTTTTGCGTTTGCCATTAATGAACCGAGCATCGGTGTGTCCCTTTAACGAACATAGTATCGGTGCTATGTGTCCTAATAACGAACCTATTATCGGTCTACAGTACCCTATTATACTACCTAGCATCGGTATGCACCATTTTCCACCCACTGTATTGGTACTTATCACAGAATATACACTTCAGCAGCCTTCTTGACTGCACCACGTCTTAGCCCTTTCCTCTGTTAGCCTTAAGCTTCAGATGGCTGTCTTAGCCACATCCAATTTTTTGGTCACAGTCAGCACCCATAACAGTTTCTCCCACGCATTTTGCCACCAAGTAGTCAAATAACGCACATAACGCAATGGCACCCACTTTAGCGTTCCCCCTTTTACTTCTCTGACCAACGCAGCTCTTTAACTGCTTACCTCTTTCCCCTCTTTTTCTTCCTGGTCTGCTTAGCCTCTTCCTATCACCTGACTCTTCTTCAATAATATCATGTGATGGCCCGGTCACACTCTACCGAACTGGCCGGTCTGACGAGTTTGCGCAATTGCCAGGAAAAGAAGCCTGAACGAAGCTCAGCCAGCATAAAGAAGATGAAAGAGCTCCTGGAAAAAAACGTTTGTATAACAAGCATTTGCAATGCAATAGGACTCGCATTTACGCAAGACCCTTTGCATTGCAAACGGGAGGGCAAGAAGGCACGAACAATGGGAGGGATAAAGAGAAGGCACAGACAGCGGGGGGAGTAGGCACAGGAAGAAAAGAGTGCTCATGCAACACTCAAAGGGGACAGTAGCCATGAAAGGATACAAATGACGACATGGCCGTCATAAAGAGGACTAACAGACAATAAACCAATCGGAAGGCAGCATTTAGAAAGGACAAAGACACAAGCCAATGTAAAAGTGGGCGGGGAGTGTGTGTGGCTTCTCCCCCCTACTCTACTACCACAGATCATCCCCAGAGCAGCGCTTTAGCGCTGGCTCAAGACTCGACCTAAAAAGGGCACAGATTTGAGAAACAATGGACAAACTGAGAGTGTGGGGAGTACAGACCCATTCTCATGGAGTAGCTACAAGTGGGTGTGCACCAGGCAAAGAAGTCCAAGTTATCCTTGTAGTTTGTAAAGTCTTTATTTTCAATTAGTATTTTCCAAAAGTTAATGACACATTAGGTACAGTATAAAAGAACAGAAGCTCGAAGAATACAAGAAGCTGCTCTTTTGTAAATGGCTGCCCTCAGTGATTGCGCAGTATATAGTTAGTTTCACATTAACCACCTCAGATCTGACAACAAAGCGAATGAGGGACAGCACCTGTGAGGGGTTGGAAGGAGGGGTTTAGGGTGAGAGATTAAAACAGAGATATGATAGAATTGAAGAAATGGAAAGATGTGACTTGCAGAAAAGGGTTAAAGAGAGAGACAAAGGGTTGTAAATTGAGGAAGTATGTTTTAGGGAGAGACAGCATCCGAAGAAGATTGTAAAAGGATATTTATTAAGATCAAAAGCCGGGCATGACTTCCACTCTGCGGCAGCTCAAAGCAACTACTGCAGATCGAATGTCGAGCCCATATGGTAATCAGGGAGACCACAGAAGACTCCAACCTCCCCAGTCCTGTATAACATCATAACATGTCAATGACAACTTTACATTTCAATTACAACATATCTTCCTCCCTTCACATGACAACAAATTCACCATGACAACCCTTCCCACCCCTTCTAAACACCACCTTCAACAAAACATAAGTAAACCATTGCTTTATATAATCTTTTGGATACAATGGAGTTCTCCTTGCCCTCTGAGTTCTTTCTGTTGCAACACTCTCCACACCTACCATCTCACTGTTATGAGATGAAACACCTTGATGCAAAAACAGATGGGTCGGGAGAAGATGGACCAGGAGCAGAAAAATTAGATGTCATATTCACTCACGGAGCAAAAACAAATGGAGCAGAAGCGGACGGAGCTAAAACAGACAACCCACCAGCACGAGATGAAGGAGTCTCTCTGTTTTCTCCTCCCTCACCTCCCACCGGGAAAAACCGAAACTCATCCTCACTAAAACCGCGCACATTTTCGCTCGTATTGTACAGGGCGGTGCAAGAATGCTTCACCCCACATGCCCCCCAAAACTCTTTCATTTCCTGAGAAACCTGTGTGACATTGTCAGTTATTAAACAATCCAGATTACCCTCATCCTTAAAAACTTCTGTAAGTACATCAATAGTGGAGTATGTCGTCACCTCTGACATAAGCTTGACCACTAGCCATCTTGTATGTACATCAAGTGATACAAAAACAAACCTTCTTGCATGTCCTAACCCATCCATGGGACTTATAAAATCACAACAAACCGTGTGCCATACCTGACCGGGGTCATGGATACTTCCAAAACCAACCTGACAACACACCTTCAACCTTTTCTCAAACTCACTGCACTCCTCACATCTCTCCGCCCATTGGACCACTTCCTCATCCATCCCTGGCCACCAAAATTCAGCCTTGATCCTTTTCTTCATCATCGTCAGCCCTAAATGAACCTTATAGACAATTGAAAACAACTTATTCCTCACACCAACTGGTGGTATGATCTTTTCACCTTGGACCAACACACCATCACCCATTAAAGACTGCTCATCCAGCACTTTGGCAAATGTCCATAAAGATCTAGGCAAGGTACTCTCTCTACATCCTCCTTTCAACACCAACTCAAAGACCCCTTTCAACACATCATCTCGCACATAGTGTCATTCCAGTTTCCTTCATTCACAGCACCCAAAGACCAATGTGCCACATCACTCACACAAGCCACTGCTCCCTCTCTTCCACTCCTCATCACAGCATCCTTGTCCACCAGTTCCCAGTCCAACAGCAATAAATTCAAGCACATAATTGCATTCTTGTAACCTGGCCGCCAATCTGGCTAGTCTAGCCGATCCTTTACCTACTCCACCAGGGGAAAGAATCTTCACCAATGGCTTGTGGTCTGTGCGCAATTTCAACTGACTGCCCCAAACATAGGTCCTGTAATGCTCCATACCCCACGCTGCCACCATTGCCTCACTTTCAATGACAGAATAATGGTGTTCAGTGGACATCAAGGAACGAGGTGCAAACACCACTGTTCTCTTACCAGAACTCTTAATCTGGCTGAGGACTGTTCCAATGCCACAGGCACTCGCATCCACTGTAACTAAGGACTTACACCTCATGTCAAAGGGAACTATAATATCTGCTTTACAAATGTCTTTCTTTATTTTCGCAAAACACTCTTGTTGCAGAGGGGACCAAACATCATTCATACCTTTTCTCAGAAGAATTTTAAGATCTAATGTCTTAGAAGCAAATTTGTTTACACATTTTGAATAGAACTCAATCAAACCTAAGAAAGATCTCAACTGATCTCTGTCTTGAGGAGGTGGTGTCAACTTGATGGCATCCAACAAATCTTTCTTAGGTTTGATTCCATTTGCTGACAACATATGCCCCAAATATTCAATTTCCTTGGCAAGAAAGACACATTTCTCTTTCCTCAAAGTCAACTCAGACTTTGAGATTCTGTCTAGAACCTAAAGTTGTGAACCTAAAGTTGTGATTCTGCTCAGTGTCACCAAAGACTAAAATATCGTCTTGGAACTATATGACATTAGTCATACCCTTGAACACCCATGACATCACTCTCTAAAACGACACTCGCCGCAAAGCAGGAACCAAACAACATCCGGATAAATTGAAAAGTGCCCTCCATGTTTATAAACACTGTCTGTGGTTTGGAGTAATTATGCAACTTAACCTGATGGCAAGCGTGCTTGAGTTCTAGTTTTGTGAAGAACTTTGCACCTTTGAGCACTGAAAGCAGCTCATTGATATTGGGAAAGGGAAAATTGTCTGCTTCCACATTCTGATTCAAACTTCTCAAATCGACACAAAGTCTGAGCATACCATCAGATTTTCAGGTAACCACTTCTGGAGAAATCCAACTTGTTGTTTCCACAGTTTCTATAACCCCACTCTCCAACATCTCATCCAGCAATTTCTTTACCTTCCCTCTAATCATTATTGGAACTCTTCTAATCTGATGTTCTATAGGCAAGACATCTTGTTTCAACCTGATCTTATGAAATTAACCTTTCAACTGACCCATCTCATTTTGAAACACTGTCTCAGCATCCTTAGCAATGTCATCCAGCATCAGATCCTCAACCACCATCACTTGATTCGGAGCATGCGGATTTATAACAATGTGAAGGTCATACTGATGGACCCAACCCAAAATTGGTGGTCCGGACTCAGTCGCATACACTTTCCCTGTGGTATTTCTTCCCCCAAAACAATGTCAGAGTCCATATACCCAATGATGTCAATTGTCTCTCCTTGATAACCCCCTGGATTTATATCCTTAGGAAGCAATTTCACCTCTGCCACTGACTGGAGCATTTCTTTGGGAATGATTGTGTATCATGATCTCAAATCAACCATCACGAACACCCACTTCCCATCTACTTCAAATTCTGCCTTAGGTCTGTGCCTACTACCTGGACAATCCTCATTTTCCATGACATGTAAGATCCTATCAGTCACCACACTCACATTCCCAGAGAGCAGTTGTTCGGTAAGAACCACCACTTTACTTCTCCCTCAACATCGACACATATAGGTAAATTGCCCTTTCTGCCCACATTTTCTGCAATCCTTCCCTAGAGCGAAGAACTTTTTAGCCGCAGTAGTGTGACTTAGACTGTCACAACTCTCACACAGCCTACTGGTAGATGTATTCACCTGAAATCCTTTGTTTGGATTAAAGGCAGTAGCCCCAGCCTTAGTCATAGCTGCTATTACATTTACTGGAGAAACCACTGCTGCTACTTCCACCTTCGCCTCCCTCTTCTCCTTCTCTTTCATAGAGTACTCAGACGTCTCTATCATCTTCGTTATTGCTATTGCTTTCTTCGGCTGGGTTCTTTGCAGCTCATAACCTCTCTTGCGTTTTGCAACTCCTACACTGCACTATCAATTAATCATGAATCATCTCTTCAGCCTCCATCGGACCAAACTGACACCTTGTTGATAATTCCCTCAACCTAGAAACTAAATCATCCATGGATTCACCAGACCGCCGAGGCTGAGTATAGAATTTGTGCCTCCTCATCACTGCATTTCTTTCCTTGATAAATCTGATTTTTAATTTCTTTGGAGCTTCTTCATACACATTCAAAACATGCTGACCTTTTAAAGCTGATTAAGTACCTCAAAATATGCTGACCATCTTTCCACAACGCATTCAATACCATTGCCTTTTAGCGACTATGACGAAATGTCAACCCATCTAAAGCCCCTAAATAATTGTCAAAGATGTCCAACCATTTTTCTAATTCAATTGGTGGGTGTTGGAAATGGCCCTTTTTGCAGGGTTATCCCCAGACTTTTTGCTTCTTCCTCCTATTTTTTCCTGACCTGTGTTTGTTGACTATAGCACTCTGAGCACTTTACCACTGCTGATAAGTGCTAAAGGACATATGCTCTCTGTGTAAATTGTTATTGTGATTGGTTATCCATGATTGGCATATTTGATTTACCAGTAGGTCCCTAGTAAAGTGCACTGAGTGTTGCAGGGCTGGTAAATCAACTGCTACTAGTGGGCCTACAGCACTGATTGTGCCACCCACATGAGTAACCCTGAAAAGATGTCTCAGGCCTGCCACTGTGGTGCCTGTGCGCAGTTTGTTAACTGCAATGTCGATTTGGCAAGTGCCCACACTTGCCAGGCCCTGACCTTCCCTTTTCTTACACATAGGACACCCCTATGGTAGTCCCAAGGTACCACCCTGGGCAGGGTGCAGTGTATATGAAAGGTAGGACATATACTGGTGTGTGTAACATGTCCTGATAGTGAAATACTGCCAAGTTAGTTTTTCATTATTGAAAGGCTATCTTGCCCCATAGGACAGAATGGGGAATGCTTTGTAACATTTTACAAGCATATCTTCCGATAGGGATAAGATTAGAAAATGGAGTTTAGTATCACTGAACTCAGGATTTAATAACACATATTTTAGTAAAGATAGTTTTTACATTGTGTGTTTGAAAATACCATTTTTAGAAAGTGGCTATTTTCTTGTTCAACCATCCTGTGTGCCTCTGCCAGTTTGTGGATTGACTGTCTGGCTTTGGAGTGACAGGGGCTGGGGAGGTGCAGTGGCTCCAGGAGTCTGGATTAGTCAGCACTAGGCTGAATTGGCCCGATCTGTATTTGGAGTGGTGGGTGGTGTAGCACCTGTACCTGAATAGGGCTGTGCCTGCCTTCCACAATGTTGGCTCCGCCCCCTGTGGTGTGTCGGGAGCCAAGGCTCACATTGACAATGTATGTTGTTGTGCACTTGCAGAGTGCCCCCCAGCACTGGTTTAAACTGGGCTCAGAGCCCCTTGCTCAAAGAGAACAAAGACATTTTGGGGTATAGGTATCAGACCCAAAACCCCAGACTTTAGATCATTCCTGGAATTCAAGAGGAACCTTTGCCAAGGAGAAGAGCTAAAGAGACTGAGGAGAAGTACTGCCCTTGCTGTGTGTCTGGGGTTGGCCTGCAGTTGCTGTTTCTGCCAAGGAAAGAAGAAGGACTTTGCTGTGTGCTGTGTCCACTGTTTGAAGGAGATCTCCAAGGGCCTGAAGTGTGCTGGCCTCCTGTTCTGAAGTCTCAGGGACACAAAGACTTCACCCCCAGCTCCCCTGAACTCTGCTGCTGTGAGTTCTAGCCTGCCAAGAGGTGCCTGTGCCAGTTTGGGCCTCTGGATGTTGTTGCTGCTGTTTGGGAGCTGGAGGAAAGAAGAACTGTGAAGAACGGCTAAAATCGACGCATCGCTCTTCTTGCAGCTGTTTTCTCAATGCATCTCCATGGCTCGAGAAGTATTTCCACGCATCACCGTGCCACTGCGAAAACTGTTGCAGCACCTGTCACCGCTTCAAGAATCGACACATCAAGGCATCGCGGCTGAGGAGAACTGATGCAGCGCCGCTCGACGCCGCTGCATCTATTGCCAAAGCATCCCGGATTTCCATGCATCGTACTTGTGCGGCACGCTTTCCCAATGCATTACCTGAGAACCGGAACCGTCACGAAGAATCGATGCATCACTCCCCATACAGACCGGATTCGACGCAACTCGTACTCTGCGTATCGCAGAACTGTCGCATCGACTCCCCAAGTTCTCAGGAGTGTCGCGTCTCTTTGTTTTCTGATTCTGCGGTTGTTTGGCTTTTGGAACTTTGACGCATCTACGGGTACTTTGGTGAAAAGTCACACATCCATAGTTTTCTATGGTGCAATTTCCTGAAACATTTTGAAAGTCATATTTTAAACTGTGTATGTTGGATTTTTGTCATTTTGGTCTTGTTTAGTTTAGATACAGGTATTTTATTTTTCTAAACCGGTGTGGTGTCCATTTGTGGTGTTATCACTGTGTTACTGTGAGTGTACAAATACTTTACACATTGCCTTTGGGATAAGCCTTTCTGCTCGTGCCAAGCTACCAAGGGGGTGAGCAGGGGTTATCTAGAGTGTGCATCCCCCTTACCCTGACTAGAAGCAAGGGTCTCTATTTAGACAAAAGTACCTACCTCTCTCAACTACAGACCCCCATTTCTAACAGTGGGTCACCTAGTTGGGATATTAAAGCACACATTCATTTTAAATGTGTACCAATAAACAGAGAAAAGAGAAGAACTGAAAACAAAAGAATGCAAGAGTTTTACCTCTCCTACTGCTGAGAATGAGAAAAGAAACAGTTCAAATAGGTCTTTAAGAATGACACGAAAAGTTCTTAGATTATGCACACAAAAAAACCCAATGTCGGGCCCCGGGGGAAGTAGGGTCGCAGACCAGTCTTCCCTCGGGGATCTTCGAGCAAGAGGCTGGAAGAACATGGTGGGAGGGGGTCAAGAAGTTGGACAATGGGAGGGATTAGGGTGGGTTATAAAGGTGCAGGAGGGGAGGTTTCAGCCTCTTCCTGCACCTGGCACCACCGGGGAGGGTTAAAGTGACGTTAGTGGGTCGAGTTTAGGCAGTTGGCAGGCAGGGGAATTTGTGGCAGTTCGTCAGCTGTGGCATTCCGTACAGGGCCCTGAGAGAAAGGCAGGCCCGGAATGGAGCCTACCTGCGTGGTTCTTGTGATGGCGACACCCTACCATGAAGCGGTCAGGGCCATGCTGTGGGTACTTGGACAGGCAAGTTGCAACGATTTGTTGTGGCCCGGTGTCCTGGATCAGGCGTGGGTTGGCATGGTCTGCTTCGGCAGGTGTGGCAGCAGCGGTCTCGGCTTGTCAAGAAGAACCGCCACCTGTGAAGAAATCAAATGCGGCTAGAGGGAGGGGCCAGCTGAAGGAGCCGACGCTCAAGCACGGGCCTCATGAGGAAACGTCCAGCTTTATCTTACTGAGTCTAGGGGCGGGGCTAATGAGTAAGGAACCGGACCAGCAGAGCGCTGGAGGCGGTATGGATGCAGGGCCTGGCGAGCCCCATAGTGAGGATGCCCCTATGGACCGCACGTGAAGGCCTCACACAGGGAGTCTGCATGAAGGGGTGCAGGTGGTCCTGGGCCCAAGGAGCAGGAAGGCTAAGAGGGCAGGGGCCCAGATTCCACCCTTGGCGGGTCCAGGGTTCAGGGAGGTGGGGGGGCCAGTTGTCACACAGTGAAGGAAGTGGAGGGGTGACAAGCCCCTGTTTTGGCCAGATGGGAGGGGCTGGACCTTGAAGCAAAAATCAGGGAACAGCACTGAATTATACAGGAAACGGAGCAGAAATTGGCAGTGATGTGTGCGGCCTGGGGGAGGGAGGGCCTAGAGGCCCCGGGTTGGGGGTCAGGCCACCCCCTGCGGGAATTGGAGGCCGATCAGGACTAGGTCCCTGAAGAGAAGGTGGAAGGGGGCAGGTGGTTCTGGGTCAGGGACAGGCAACAGATAGGGGCATCGATAGGGACTGCCAGCATGGTGGGGAGACCCGGTGGTGCTGTGGACCCCTCAGGTTGGAGCAGCCTGAGGCGGGGCACAAACCGGCAGGTGATGCCTGTAGGAGCAGGCTGGAAAATGGCCTCAGGATGCTGGCTGGAAGCAGCAGGGGGGTCTGTGGTGGCCTACCCTCTAACGAGTGATTGGGCATCATCGGCAGTAACACCAGAGTGCAGTGTTGTGAATAGAAAGAATAGGAAGGGTTAGAAGAGAGCAGTGTGTGAGGTGATGTGGGCACCTGCAGAGGATGAGGCTGAAATACTGTTGGATTATGGGGATGAAAGTGATGAGTTGGAAGAGGGTGAAGTACGTGATGAAGATGACATAAGTGCAGGGGTTTTGGGGGCGCTGGGGCGCTGGGGAAGGCAATTAAGAAGGTTGGTGTTTTGCAGGAGGCAAGAGCGGTCAAGGACAAGACGAGACAAACGGGCCAGAAGAAGGCCGGCAACCGGGTCAAGGGCAAAGAGGCCCATGGATGTTTATCAGGTGAGGGTGACTGGTGGGCAGCATGGGAAGGAGGGGCCAAAGGCCGCTAAGAAAAAAGCCTTCCGGTCGGTGGGTGTGGGAGACGGGTCTGTAAGAGACTCAGCGGTGCACAGAGGTGCAGCTGCGGCTCTACGTTAGGCGCAAAGGACAGTGGGGTGAAGCTTTTAGTTGGTGCGAGTGTCCAGATGGACAAGGCAGAGGGGAGTGAAGGGATGGAAGAAAAAGGGGACGATAAACACCACAAGTAGTTGCCGTACATGGGCCTGGCTATGCCCTTGGGGTCGCATCTGTCTGACAAAGCAAAAAATAGGATATGGAAGCACAAGTTGCTCCATAGCGAGATTCAGGCGAAAGAAAGGTCAAAAGAAGAGGAGTGGGAGCTGACGAGAAGAACAAGGGTTCCCATCGAAATGGAGAACTGGACCTCAGCTTTCCTAATATACGTCAGTATTTACTGCGAGAAGCATTTGAACAGGGCAATCGCCTTAATGAAGTAGATGGATACTATACGGAAGGTGCAGCTGCACTTCAGGGGTTTCGCATGGTTGAGCTACGATGAGGAGTATAGGGCCGGAATCAGCATCAACCCTGACAAACCATGGGGATAGGTAGATCAGGAGTTGTGGATGATCCACGCAATCCTTGGCGTTCATCCATACGGCTAGCGGCCTACTGATGATGTACCAGTCTTTTCCAGCGTGTCCCGCCCAGTCATGGGTGGGAGGAGCGGGAATGACACCAAAACAAGGGGAAGCCACAATGGGGGCATGCTGGAATTTCAACAAGGGTTTCTGTTCCAGGCACCCTTGCAAGTTTAAACATGAGTGCTCTAAATGTGGGGGATGACACCCTCCCACACAGTGTTTTACACTGTCCACCCCAGATGAACAGTGGAGGGCCACTAAAGGCCAAGGACAGTCTGGGCCGAAGGGCAGCTACCCCAGTTAGGATCGAGGCCATGGGCCCATGGCTCTCAATTTACCCTGATAGAGAGGCTGCGTTGCGGATGCAATGTGTTTTTTTATACCAAGGTCCCAGAGAACAAAGGTGGTCAAACAATTTGAAATCAGCCAGAGAGTTGCCAGACATAGTAGCGGCAAAATTGAGAAAAGAAGTTGAGAAAGGAAGGATAGCGGGCCAATTTGCAGAGTGGCCTGTGGAGGACCTGATCTTATCACCTCTAGGGGTGGTGCCAAAGAAAGAGCCTGGGGAATACAGGATGATCCACCATGTATCTTGGCCCAAAGGGAGGTCAGTTAATGATTTCATCGCGGAGGAGGACTCAAGGGTGCTGTACTCTTCAGTGGATGATGCAGTCCACCTTATGAGGTTGTGTGGGCAGGGAGCAGAAATGGCAAAATGTCATGTAAAATTGGCCTTTTGCTTACTGCCTATACACCCGCTAGATTTCTCGCTGCTGGTGATGCAGTTTGGGGGAGCCATCTATGTGGACAAGGTCCTGCCGAAGGGTTGTGCAATTTCTTGTGCACTCTTCGAGATGTTCAGCACCTTCCTACAGTGGGTTTTCGTGAAGAGTAGTGGCCACCGGGGAGTGTCCTATTACCTGGATAACTTTCTGTTCATAGGGAAGGAAACTTCAGAAGATTGTGGGAGGGCGCTCCAGTAATTTCAGGATTTGGCACAGAAATTTGGGGTCCCCTTAGCGCAGGGAAAAACAGCTGTGCCCAGCTGCAGACTGACTTTTTTGGGCATTTAACTGGACTCGGTCCAATGGGTGGCGAGACAGCCTAGTGAAAAAGTGACAGACATACAGGTTTTTCTGCTGTGGGTGGTAGGGGAGAAGAAGATCGACTTGAGAGCGGTACAACAATTGATGGGTTTTCTGAATGATGCTTGTTGAGTGGTGAGAGCGGGGAGAACTTTCTGTCGGTGCCTCAGCATGGCTATGTCTGGGGCAGTGCTACCACACCATAGGGTCAGGATTTCAATGGGAGTCAGGGACGATTTGAGGGTTTGGCAGACATTTCTGGCAGATTTCAATGGAGTGTCTTTGGTTTTCGAGGAGGACAATATGATCTGGCAAGTTCAGATATTATGAGATGCAGCAGGGGCATTTGGTTTTGGACTGTTTTGGGATGGACGTTGATGCGCGGAGCAATGGCCGGCACATTGGATGAAGGAGGAAGGAGCATAGCATTCCTGGAGTTTTTTCCACTTTTGGTGGCACTGGCAGTTTGGGGTACTGAATTACAGAATAGGGTGGTGCTGTTCCATGTGGACAACATGACTGTGGTGGAGCTGGTGAACAGGCAGAAAGCAAGGGACTTGAGAGTCTTGCGGCTTTTGCGAAGATTCATACTGAAATGCTTGAGGCTAAATGTGGTATTTTGTGCAAAACATGTCCCAGGAGCAAGTAATGGCATAGCGGATGCTTTATCTCATTAGCAGTGGCGACGATTACGAGGACTGGTGCCTGGAGCAGATGTATGCAAGACAGAGCTACCAGACAACATCTGGGCCTGGGGGAGTAAGAGTGATAGGCCTGGTCATAAAATCTTTGGCGGAATCCACAAGACAGAGTTACAGGCTGGCATGGTCTGAATTTGAAGGTTTCATGGGTCAGACTGTAGACGCATGGAGAATGGTGAGAAAGGACACTGAGCAGGGAGTGTTGAGTTTTGTTCTAAGTTGTATTGACAAGGGTTTGTCGCAGATGACGATAGCAGGGAAGCCGGCAGGGATATTGTTCTATAGCAAACTGTATTTAGGTTTCAACCCTGCAAAATATGAGATTCTGAGTAGGATGTTGAAAGGTTGGGGGCGTGAAGGGGAGTGAGGGGGGAGGGAGTTCTGAGGGAGGCCATAACTTTTGAATTATTGCAAAGCTTGCTGGGGATGTTGCCGGTTTGTTGTGACACGTTTAAGGTGTCAAATTTAGATTATGCATGGTGGGGATGTTTTTTGGGGCTTTCCGGGTCTCGGAATTGTTGGGAACAGTACAGCAGGCAGGAAGAACTTGAACAAGGTGAGATTGGATCAGAGCCAACTGGGGATTTGGCTAGGTTATTCCAAAACAAACTAGGCGGCCAAGGGTAGATGGGTTTGGTTGAATGAGAGTGGTTGCAGAGGTGTGTGCCCGGTACAGGAATGGCGGGATTATCTAGCAAGAACAGGTCGGCTTTCGAGAGGAATTTTTTATCATGCGCCAGGAGAGCGGCTGATGGCTTTTCAGCTGCTGGCTGTACTGTGCATGGCTCTAAGGCATTTGGGCAGGGACCTTGCTAGGTATGGAACACATTCTTCCGCATTGGTACAGCTACAGCGGCAGTGCGTTTAGTTTGGTCCTGGGACATAATCTGACAGATTGGGAAATGGAGGTCTAGGTGCCCGAGAGATATGTGTGCAAGTAGGGGAGGAGAACCAAAGCAGGGCAAGGACAGGAAACACTTTTACAGAGTAGGTGAGGGATGGGTCAGTTTGTACCCCAATATATTATTTTATGTTGCAGGTTGTGTGAGCGGCCCAGGAACCAAGACGGTTACCTGAATCGTGGGACATTCTTTCGTGCATTGGGCGGCGAAATATGCGCATCAACAGGTTTATAGTCGTAACCTGGGTCTGAGGAGCAGCCACCATGAAGTATGTTGGTGGGGTAAATGAGGGATGCGATGGGTGCTTTACTACAGTGGTTGATAAAAATGGTACCACAAAGAGGCTGCCCCGACATGTTGGTTGTACACTTGGGCGAAAATGATTTGATACGGCTATTAGGACTGGAAATTCTGCAGCACATGCAGAGAAATTTAGAGGTGATAAAATGCAATTTGGCTGGAACGTGCTTTGTTTGGACTGAGTTTGTGCCGCGCAAAGTGTGGAAAGGGGCCATGAAGCACACAGCCATAGAGAAAGCCCACAGGAAATTGAATAGGGCAATGAGGGTTTTCTGCCAAGCGAAGGACATTCAGGTGATTGCTCATGTGGGGCTGAAATTGGAAAAGCCATTATTGTTCAGGGACGAGGAAGTGTACCTTTCACAGTTAGGAAATGCTTACTACATGATGGAGGTGCAGGAAGTGATTAGTAGGTTGTGGAAAGAATCCATATGGTGCCATTTGAGAGACTGACAGTCAGGCGAAAGGTGCACTGGAGAGGGTGGGCAGGTAACCGCCCGACGGGGGTTTCCTGGTTGGCTGTATTTTGGAGGGGTGGTCAGTCACATACGGGCGCATCCACCCCTCGGGTGAGGGACAGGTGACTGATGTCGGGCTGCAGGATGCAAAAGAGCGGCAGCAGGAAATTCAAGAGAGGATGGTGGAGGAAAAGTGAAGTGGAGAATGGGGGATGGAGGAGGTTGCAGAGTGAGAAGGGAGAAGGGAGGAGTGCATCAGGTGTGATGGTTTGAGGATGGATGGGGTGAATGAAGGGGATGATGATGGAAAGTGTTATATTTGTATTGAATTTTTGGTTAATAATGTTTATTGTTACAACCGTGTCCTAATACAATGGGCATTTACGCTTCAAGTAACAGCGTATAGTGTAGTTATTGCATGACGATCTTCCTCTAATCCTCCAGCCGGAAGTGCCTTAATTACAAATGATCAAAAGGAGAATGGAACGTGGAGAAACTCGTTTTTCAACTTGCTGCTGAGCTGGTGTGCAGTACACTGAAACCTTGCTGGACCCTGACCACAGGTGGGCCCAATATTCACAACACATAAATAATTATATCGCCATGGGCTGCATTCCGCTGCACTGCGATTGGAGCTCTGACTAGCTCCATTGAGCTGATCGCTGTGCGACCCAAAACATTCAAGCTGTAGCAAAGTCCAGCCCATGTGTCTCGCGTAGAGACAAAGGTACAAAGATGCTGCAGCGCAGCAATTGGAGCTCTGCCTAGCTCCATCGAGGTGACCAGCAGTGCCATGCGGCCCTTTGAGCAGCGCTGGGCAGGCCATATAACCACGGTGTGTCTCATGTAGCGCTCAAGTTAGACTGCGGGACTGCACTGGAGACTCTCAGTAGGGACCCACTAGCCACTGCATTACTGTTCAGACAGGGACACAACAGTGCTGTAGCACTGTGATCAGAGTTCTGCTTGGCTGCGTTGAGGGCAGGGCCAGCTCTAGGGCGGTGCATTCGGTGCCACCGCACCGGGCGCTGACTTGTGGTGGGGGCACCCTGTTGGCACGTATATTTTCATTATGAAAATACCTGCTGCCGCGTTCCTTGCGTTCAGCAATTTTCAGGCATTAATAAAAACATCAAGATAACTCCAGTGATTAATGGTCCTGCTGAAGAGAGATCGTAGGTTTGTGTAGTGGAAGTTTTAACTCATCGTAAGGCAGCGCAGTGGGTTAATATGCCTATTGCAAAGAATGTGCACCATGCAGATCACAAAATACTTATAATGTAAACAGGTCAGTGGGTTACTGCTTGTGTCCCAGGGATCCTTTGTTAGATCTGCATGGAAACTACAAGATATGTATTAGCTCTATATGTCTTTTTGCCTTTCCTTTCATTATCCTAAACTTGCAAAAAGGGTTCATTTGGGTAGAAGAAATCAATTTTTATTATTAAAGAAAACCCCTAACAATGTTGTTATGTTTTAAATTCTGAATTTGTGCTTTTCCAGATCTAGGACTCAAACTATACTGCCTACCAGTATAGATGACATGTGACTCCTACACCTTGTTATGTAGCATTTCTTATACACTGATTTACACACCTATGATTGTCTCTGTGCAAATGTATGTGTGATTTAAAGTGCTCTGACACCCTACAATGGTATGAGTGGCACTATAAAACTAAATCAGTCTGAGAGAGAGTGGTTATAAAGACTTGAGGAGCACTGTTAAATGGTGATAGAGAGGGAATATGTGGTAGATGTGGTCATTGGGGGAGTCAACAAACACTGTTGCACAGGGCGCCACCAGTGCTAAAGCCGGCCCTGGTTGAGGGTGCACTGGCTGTTGGCCGAGATGCTATGCGGTGCCGATGAACACAACAATTAACACTCAGCCACGGCGCTATCACTGGAGTTCTGTTACAGGCCGTGCTGATCGGCTGTGTAAGCGTGGTGAGGGCTGGGATAAACGCTGTGGTACTTCTAGCCAAATTACAGTGCCACACTGGGGATTAATTGAGGTCCACCCGGACTCACCGTAATGCAGGACAACGTCTCTTACCCCTGCTTAGGAGAAGCTGCACCTCAGGTGGCCACCGATGCTTTGCCTGGGAATTTGAGGTTTACGCCACAACCTTTGCTTTGTGCCAGTGACCAACTCATTGCCAAATTTATGTTTTAGGGAGAGACAGCATCCAAAGAAGATTGTAAACGGATATTTATTAAGATCAAAAGTGGGGTGTGATTTCCACCCTGTGCTGGCTCAAAGCAACTGCCGCAGATCGAATAGCCTAATTTGTGCCAGAGCTTTCAGGTGCTTAGCACTGGCACCTTTTTAACAGGGCCGGGGCTATTGAATTTTTCTCCCCAGTGCGATGAGCCCAACAATTGATTAAAAAGAAATGTACCTAGCTGTCCTGTGTCCTCCTCCTTCCGTTCGGATTCATGTCTTGTCTAGTGTTTCTTCACAGGATGGCCCACCCAGGTCCAGGCATGATGACTGCATCCCGTTAGTGATGTCAGTAGAGCACGCCTGCCTTTCAAGGAGCATTTTCTTTCACATTGGTTAATTATTACGGTTGAGGGAGGGCTGATGGCTGAGCTGAATGCAAGGCAGGCTGGGTCCTGGACAGTTCCGGTCTCAGCAATAAACTTCATGCGACATCGGCGAAGTAATTAAAAAGTGCGTAGCTGCTTTCTGTTAACAACTCGCACGTGAATAGCTGCGGAGAACCACGCCTCCATGTAGCCTCAGGTGATGCTGCCGTGCCCCCATCAATGGAGTTTCAGCGTTCCGGAGTGAATGCACAGTGAAGAACGGAGCGTCTCGGGCGGGTCTTTTCTCTCACCCCAACGGATGCGCGGTGCCCGGATTTCGCTGCAATTTGCTCTCAGCTCAGCGTGAGGGGGTGATGTAGTAAGGCATCAAGTGAAGATGCCACGAACATCGACGGAGAAATTGCAGAGGTCTTAGGTTAAAGAGACAGAGGAGGTCCAGAGTTCTGAGCATTAAGCCGGAGGTAGGAGGAGCTTTCTATTAAAGGTTAAAGGTGTCAAACGTTGTCTAACAGATGAAAGTAGCCTGAAAAGTGTACGGGATATAGTAACCTAGTAGTAACTTTGTATTATTAGGGAGGCTTGTGACACACTTGGCTCACTTGGACAAAAGTTAAAGCCGTAATGGGGAAGCATATTGAAACACACAAGTGCTGTAGCCAAGGTTGATTCAGCAGCCGGACTAAAAGCTAAAACCCGCTTAGCCCAGGCAAAGGCCACTGCGCTAGTGGCTAGAACTGAGCTCAGCACAAATCTCCCCGGCTTAAACTCTAGTTTTGAAAGATCAGAAGAAGAACAGCACCTGTCTCTGGTAGAGCTAGATGGAGAGACATTTGAGGTACAAAAATCTACGGAGGTTATATCTTCGTTAGTAAGGGAGCAACAAGATGTTCCAATAAGTGGGGGCTACAAGAAGGAATTGAAAGGCGCTAAGGATTTTCCTCTCTTTTTAAAAAAAAATCTCTATTGGCTCCTTCAAACCGCCTAACAAAACCACAAGAGGTATCAGGAGAATCACTGAAAGATACATCACAGGTCCTGTCACCTCCACGACTAGCCCAGACGTTTGGACAGACTCCATCTTCTCCCTCAAAGGGAGTGCAAAATCAGGACAATTCTTTGAACGATCAAGAAACATCGCCAGCTTTAATAGCATGTGCGGCACAGAATCAGACCCAGTTAGCGTTGCCATTGTCTGAAGATATAATAATGTCATCAGTAGAGGCTCAAATTCAGCTGTAACCACTGGCTGTACTCCAGCCCCAGACACAAGGGCAGCTTCCGGGTGGAACTGGATATTGAAGATTTACTAACCGGGAATCAAAAGCCTGACGGAAGTGCTTCTCAAGCCAGTTGCAAACCCTTGACAGAAGGGATCACCATGCAACAGATGGATATAAAGGATATGCTGAACCTTATCCTGGAGGAGATTAGGGAGATGAAAAAATCACAAGAGCTCGAGATTACCTCCCTTCATCAGCGCCTAGGCAAAATTGAAGAAGCAGTGACTTGTTTCCCAGCCTGATTGCAGGAAGCTGAAACAATAATTGCGCTGCTAAAAGATCAGATGAGTGAATGAAGCAGTGAAAAATAAAACATTTCTGGAGAACAAACTCGAGGAACTTGAGAATCACTCCCGAATATCGAATCTTTGAATAGTGGGGATCGCCGAAGGGATTGAGGGAGCTCAAACTCTCCAATGGGCCGATACATTTATTAAACAAAAGGTTCTCCCAGAATTTAATGAAGATCTAACAATTACAAGGGCATACCCTTTGCCACATTTGAAGATACCACAAACAATCTTGCAGAATTTTGCTGATTTCCGTGTTAAAGAGAGAATTTTGGCGAAGGCGATACAGCAAAGACAATTTTCTATAAATGAATCTATTAAATGTCGCATATTTTCTGACATGTCAGCTGTCACATCATGTAGGTGAAAGGAATTTGTGAAGATGTTATATCTGTTTAAAGCTCAGGGTGCCCAGGCCTCAATAGCGCAACAATCAAAGCTCCGTGTTCCTGTGAAAGGGAAGTTTCACCTTTTCTCAAATTTAGGAGACACCCTGGGCTTATTGAAAGAAATTTCTTCTAGAAATTGAAAATGATTTGTGGGTATAAAGAAAGTTTACGCTTCTTCATTGCTGGGGGTAGCAGAGTCACCAAGGGTGTAGTTTCATGACACCCGACAGGTTTGCAGGGAGGGCTGAAATGTGGCTAGTGTGGCTAGTGGGGTTTTCCACATTTCAGGGGGAGGGGATCGGGGGTGCCAGGGGTGGGAAGGGAGGGGTGGTGGTTTGGGTCAGGGAAGGGGTAAGCAGGGAAAAAATGAGCAGGAGAAAAGTGAACTATGTTGGGCATGTGTACAAGTTTTTAAGATTTTGCAGAGAGTGGGTAGGATGGGAGGTGTTGTTCAAAGAAAGGTGAAGTTGATTGAGGGAAACTTCAGGTTGGCCAAAGCTGAGATATGCAATTTGGGGTGACCAAATGTTGCAAGATACAAAAGTGATAACATGCAATGTTAATGGATTACTGAATCCGCGTAAAAGTTCTGCTTTTTTAAATTGGTTAGCATCCCTTTCTCCTGAAATTATATTCTTACAAAAAACGCATTTTAGGACGGAAACTCCCAAAATAGCGCTACCTAAAAAAATTCATTGATGTATTTTTCATCTGCTAATTTAGCGGTACGCGGGGTGGGAATCCTCCTATCAAATACATTAGATTGCAGGTTGAGGAGGTCCAGTGTGATGGAAAAGGCAGATGGCTATGGATGAAGGTAAAACTGGAGGGGATAGAGCTAAATTTAGTTAATTATTACGGTCCCATAGACGATGATATTGTGGCGCTTGAGCAAATTAATCAACTGGTAGCGAGTGCGGAAGGTATACTGATTATTGGAGGAGATTTTAATTAGATGCAGAATTTAGCCCTAGACACCTCAAATAAGACAAAACGACAGTTAAAGCCCAAAACTGCCAATTTAATAAATAGATTGTTAACAGATTTTGCATTAACGGGCCCATGGAGGCAGGAAAAACCCGTTTTCTCTCAATTTACATGTTATTCCTCAAGATCTAGAATGGCATCTCGTCTGGAATTTTTTCTTGTAGATAAGCTGCTGGCCAACGGTAAATCAGAAATAGTGGGCAGTTCTTTTTCTGATCACTCTGTAGTTTCCTTTACATTAAGGTTGACGATTAAGCCGAAAGAGAGAGCAACATGGCAGTTTGATAAATCCCTACTGGAAGATAATACCTGGGTGTCCGAAATAAAAAATGTTATCAGAGAATTTTTCCAGTTTAATGTAAATACTGCCCCAATATTTGTGGTTTGGAAGGCTTGCAAAGCCACATTTAGAGGACAGACGATAGCCTATAAGCTTAAGTTAAATAAACAACGCGGGCAAAAGATCTCTGAGTTACAGTCCCCAGTAGAGGAAGCTAGACAATTCCTAGATTCTATAGCAATTGCAGAACATACCTTTAAAGCATTAAAGCAAGATCTGTCAAAAACAAAAGATTGCTTGAAAGATTTCTTTCTGCTAGATGAGATCACAGGAAGTAAGGTGTACCAACAAAAGGTTTACGAGGAAAGTCAGCATATTGGCAGATTCCTGGCCTGGACTACGAAAAGTAAGAAAGCGGCCCAAACTATAAGCCATGTTAGAAATCCCTCTACAGTCTTGCTAGAAGAGGATAAACAGGCAAGATCAGAGGTGTTCCTTTCTCATTTCAAACAAATGTATGCAGATACATTGGCGGTCAAGGAATCAGAATGGCAGTCCTATCTGGAATTACCGGAGTTAGCCCAGATATCTCAGCAGCACACCGAGATGCGTAACAGAACAATAGAAACGTTAGAAATCTGTGAAGTATTAAAAAGTGTGTCTAACGCAAAGGCTAGTGGATCGGATGGGATGTCGGTCGAGGTATTCAAGGTATTTCAAGAAGAACTACTCCCTTTTTTAACTAAAATGTTTAATCAAATTAAGGATGAGATGGATATCCCTAATAGTTTTAAGGAGTCAGTACTCGTAATCTTCCTTAAAAAGGATAAAGATCCTCGCGATCCAAATTCCTATCACCCTATCAGTTTGTTAAATACAGACTACAAACTGTTCATGAAGATCTGGGCTAGAAGGATTGCTCCGTGGCCCAACAAGTAGTCGATTCGGATCAAAGTGGTTTCCGTCCGGGACGGCTAATGGCCACCAATACATACTTTCTCATGCAAGCAGTTGATTATTTTTCAGTTAATAAAACTAAAGTGGCCATCTTGATGATGGACGCGGAAAAGGCTTTTGATTTGGTGGATTGGTGTGCTTTATTTGCGATTTTGGATAATTTTGGTTTTTCTGTTCAGTTGATATAAATGCTAAAAAAGCTTTATAGCAAGGCGGAAGCAAAAATTGTCATCAGTGGTGCAGAAGCCGGGAGGGTGATTATTAAACGAGGCACGCATCAGGGTTGTCCTTTATCCCCTCTTTTGTTTTCTCTGTTCTTAGAACCCCTAGTTGTCAAAATCCGTAATAATTTTTTGATTGTGCCCTCCATTGAAAGTTTGCACAAAATCAAGTTTTATGCAGACGATATAATTCTATATCCTAAAGCTGAAAAGTCTAGCATACAGAATGCAATGGAGGAAATCCAGAAATTTACGAAAGTAGAGGGATATAAAGTTAACCAAGCAAAAACTGAAATCCTTACATTCAATTAGGTCCCTTCTGATCTTCCAACATCTTTACATACCCGAGTGCCACAGCCAATTAGATACCTAGGTATTTATGTTACAAAGAATTATGATCAATTCTTTTTTCTGAATTATACCACCATGCTAGAGAAAGTGAAAAAATTATAAGAAAAGTGGACCTTGCTGAATTTATCATTGATAGGCCTGGTGTCTATGGTTAAAATGTCGGTGCTGCCGCTGTTTCAGGTTCTCTTTAAAGTAATCTTCCTTTGAAAATTCCAAGTGCCTATTTTAAGGAATTGGAGGATATGATCCGGAAGTTTGTGTGGAATAATAAAAACCCCAGGGTTAAACTAGCTAAATTACAATTGGCTGCAGCATCGGGGGGGGTTAGCGCTCTCACATTTTCCAACTTATTATCAGGCTTCTTTGCTTAATTTGCTATCACAACTAGGAGAGCAAAATTTGTTTTTTGATAATTCTTTTTCAAAACAAATGCTGAAGGAAAGCGTCATAAAACTTCCCATTTTATTACGATCAGCAAAACTCCCCAAAAAGACCAGGTATAAGGTAATTATAGCATTGGCAACTAGGATTACGCTTTTTTTTTTTTTAAATCACAAAATATTCCAGCATATCATGCTTATAACCCCATCCAAGATTGTGTAGTTGGAGGTTGAATGGTGCCAAGACGGCTCTACCAAGAATGGCAGGAATTAGGTTTTTGTCAGCTCTGTGATTTTTATAATCATTAAACGTTAATTACTTGGGAAATGATAAGGCTGCAGTTCGGCAATTTAAATACTGCTTTTTCATTAAGTTATCTTCAGCTCGTGAATTTCCTTAAGAAAAACTATACCATGCCGAGCAAGGCCGCGCGTCAAATAGCTAAGCAAATGTCGTACAAAATATTGGGAGTGGGAGTTTGGTATTGGCTGTTACATCAGCAAGCTCATAGTGAAGGGATTATTGCGAAAGAACTCCAGAATATTTACTCAGAGACAGGTTGCAAGTTCAAAATGGAAGAATGGCAACAACTTAGTGAATTCTCAAATAAAGCACTGCGAGGTGCTAATTATAAAATAATGAATTTTTTATCCAGCATATTATACTCCTCTGAGATTGCATAAAATGTTTCCTACTAGTTTGAATTAATGTTTTAGATGCAATGAACAGGATGAAGGGGGATGGGTACACACATTTTATGAATGTATTAAATTGCAGCAATTGTGGAAGGATGTTTTTATTGTGATTTCTCAAATTCTGTCGTCAACCATTGATCCATCACCTAGGCTGATATTATTTGGGGAATCGCCAGAGGTGCAATGTTTTACGAAATATCAACAGTTATTTTGAAATAATCTCTATAGTGGTTGCTAGGTCCCTTGTTCTGCAAAACTGGAAAACTAGTAAACAACCTAGGATTAACCAATGTAAAATGTGCAGTACTTATAGATTTGAGGAGGCCTATGCAAAACGTATAGGAGCTACGGCAAGATTTAGAGCTACCTGGCAAAAAACTTTGTATAGCTGAGTTAGAGCAGGTGTGGAGAACTCTGTGTAGTTGGTAATCAATTTTTTGCACTTTATTTAGTAAAACAGACGTTGACAGCCTCACTTGCACCTTCAAGAGTTTTAAGATATTTGTATTGATGTTGCACTGGCATGTTTTTTTTTTCTTTTTTTGCAATTCTTTATTTTGTATTTTTGAAATACTCACTCCTAATTGCACATGCACTTTAGAAACGTTGCCAATAGTGTTGTGCTATTTTTTAGATCTGTGGGAGCCAATCATGCAGAAACAGGGTATTAAGGATTATAATTTACTGTAGAATACAGTTTTTATGCATCTTTCCATATTTCTTAAACCCTTGATGCTAATCCAGAGTACTATTGCTTTTTTATGCATTATTATGTAATGTATATTGTTCTTCTCTGTTTTTATTCCTGCTCCAATAAAAAATGTAACAAAAAAACAACAACAAAAACTTGCACGCACTGAAATGAAAACCCAGCAGATGCAGGCCATAAATTATTCCTTTTGACTTGCATTGCATGCTGATGCATGGGCCGGGGGCCCACCAAAACACATTATTTGCCAGCGATCTAATGAAGCCAGTGACAAGGAGACTGCAGGTCGCAGGTAGAAAGTAGTAGATAGTACTCCAACAAATAGCTATTAAGTCATCTGGAACAGATTTACTATTGTGTGTCCTCTTCACCAATTTCTTTGCAGCTAATAAATGTATAATCTACCTGTCTACTCTGCTTTTTCAAGCTCAGCACATCGTGACTCCACAGCCCCTTTCCTCTCCCACACCTGACCTCCCAATTTATGGGTTCGAAGAGTAAATTGCCAATGCCTGTGCTTTTCTGCATGTGTAATCCGGCATGTTTTTCTTTTTGCAGAATCTACAAATGAAAAAGGGCAGGTTACAGCACTTATCTGCAGCTGCAGTACAAGTTTTAGGCAGAACCCAGTGACACATGTACGGACAGAAGTTCCTGCAGGTTATCTATGTTCGTGTTTATAGTGCAAATCGGTCCACTGTGAGTGGGAATCAGGACTGGGAAGGGGCAAGATGGCCGCGGGCGAGTTGAGCTGAGCAGTCGCTACCGACCCCCTCTTCTCGTAGTAGACGCATGATGGTGTATGATGGTGCACTGGTTAATATAATCAGACCCTGATGGCTTTTCTCTATACTTGGTACAAAGACTCACATTCTCCAGTCCAAGTTCTGACCGAAGCGCCAAGCATAACGGAACTGACTCGTCTAAGGGAGAGCTTCGTGAGGCTGAGGAGTGCATGTTGGAGGTATTGTTTAAAGCTAAAACTACGGAAGCTACACTTATTCAGCATGCCTCCGCGGATTGCCAAAGCTGACAAGGCGAGGGAGAAAACAAAAGAACAGACACCCTTTTTAAAAGATGCAGCGGGGGAAACGGCGACACATATCAGAGAGCTAGGGGCTACTCGGAAGATATTGCCTTCACAGCGTTCTAAAAAGACTGACTTAAGAAAAACTGAGATTCCCGATATGACTATCCCGTCTGAACCCGGCAGCCTGTTAGATACAAAGTTGCAGAGGGCAGGAAAACTCGACGAGGGGATAGGAAGCTGCGGTGGATCAGGGAATACTAAATCTAAAGACAGAGAGACTTCCCTCCGGCAGCCTACCTTGTCCGAAATATTCGCAGGTCAGTCCGCTGCACCAGGTATACAGTTGCTAAACGAATCCAGCAGATCCAAACACAGCGGCGATCTCGGCGAGCTCGGGAGCGTCCTCGAGGACGCTGGAGGCGCGTCAGGTACGGACGCTTCAGTTGCCCAGCAACAGCAGAACCAGCAGCTCAGTATTACTGACGGAGCACAGGAGCAGTCAGATACGCGCACAGAGCCTGCTTCTACATCTGCCTCTGTTCCGGCAAGGGCCTCTCCCCCGAACATCGAGGTCACACAGGCAGGTAAAGGTAAAGCTGCTTTGGGGGGGGCGCGGAGTGCTGATGAGGAAATGATGGTGGTAATTACTATGCTCGAAACAGAACTGAGAGAATCTAAGTCCACTAATCCCTTTGAAGGCCCTTTGAAGTCCATGAAGGTGCCGTTGCCCATCGGCGGAAACTCTTTGTGCCTCACACCAGAGCCACGGCTGCAAGATTGCAAGGGGCTGGCATCGTTGAAGGGAAAAGGTGACGCGGGGTCGGGGGATGGCGAGAGGTTTTTCTCCCATAATGAAGATTTGGACTCACACTCGGTCCTCCCGAGCGAAGACCTAACAGAGGAGGATGAGGAAGACGAAGATGATGATCCAGAAGAGGTTTCAGTAACTGACTCCAGCTCCTCTGGGGGAGATACTGGCCAGAACGTGGGTAATGAGTCAACTACAAGGAAGAGACAAGTTAAGTCAAAATCAAATACCCAGCGTCCTGGCTCGCTGGGGGGGGCCGAGAGAGGATTGCTGTGGGACTATTCAGGAACTTCTCAGGCAGGTCAGGAGGAAGATGTCAATGAACCTTTGAAACAGAATGCACCTTTTGACACCCTGTTTAATATGTTAAAACAAATACAAACAGAAGCTAGAGTCGTTAGCCGCAAGGCGAGGCAAGACGCAAAAAAGATCCAATCTTCATTGAGGAAGACTAATAAGCTGTATAGCGAGCTGGTTGGTAGAGTTGTGGAGGTGGAGGAGCGTACGAGCAAGCTTGAAGATGACTGTAGCAGCTGGCAGACATTTAAGACAGCTCAGGAAAAAGCGACTGAGGACTTGCATTGGAAAATGGAGGATTTTGAGAATCGCCAAAGGCGAAATAATGTCAGAATTCTGGGGGTGGCTGAAGGGATCGAAGGTCAAGACATAATGTGCTTTGTGGTGAAGCTACTTAGAGGGGCGTTCCCGGAGTCTCAGTGGCAGTGGGACAGAGAGGTCCAGAGGGCGCACAGATTTCCTCTTACGCCAAAAAAGGGGTATACGGCAGATGGCGGAGGAAAGTCTGGTCACCCAAGAGCTATTTTAGTTTATTTTGGGAATTTTCTCCTCAGACAGGAAGTTATTGATAAGGCAAGGCTTAACAATAAGAGATCTTTTGATGGCGTCACATTCTTTGCTAGGCCGGATTTCTGCCACGTGACGGTTGAACGAAGGTGGAGGTTGAGGCAGTTGATCCCAAATTTCCAGGCGCTACATTCAGAAGCTTATTTATTGTTTCCGGCCAAGCTGAAAGTAATTACCCAAGGTAGAGTTAGGATGTTCTTCTCTGAGGTCAAAGCCCAGCAATTCATGGACGAACTGAAAAAATAGGGTAAATAATATTTTTACCTGTCTTGGTGGTTCTCAATGGAAGATGAGGTGTTTAGAATCACTATTCACAGTCTCAGGGGGGTATTAGTTAGCTAGAACTAGCACTAGTTTAGAGCTGGAGAGGGGAGAGGGGCACGACTACAGCCGCTCAGAACCGGCTACATATAGGTCTCACGGACCTATTTGCCTGTTCAGGGGAGGGCGGGGGGGGGAGGGCGAGGGGGGAAGGGAGGGGAGGGGGGCTTATTGGGGGAGGGTTCCTTTTGGGTGAAATTTTGTATTTTTGATGGTTTGATAATGCACATTTTTCTGTACAGATACATTTCTATGTTTACCATACTCTTGTGGGTAGCTTGGTACACACAAAGTGGCTGTAGGAGACAGTATCATGGGGTGATAGCTCGACGTATGTTTAGGTTGTTAATAGTATGGCGGTCTAGGAGTAGGAAGTTCAGTGATCTCCTGTAATGCCGTGCAAGATTGCTTCAATAAATGTTTGTGGGCTGAATAATCCTGGGAAAAGAATGAAAGTGGCAGGGTTGCTGAGTTTTTTGCAGTTGGACCTGGTTTGTCTCCAGGAAACCCACATTGAAGTTACACAGTTGTATTTGCTAAAGCAGCTGGGGTATGAAGTACTAGCAGCAAGTAAGCAAGGGACTAGAACAAGGGGCGTAGCAATATTAGGAAGGAAAAGGGATTTGGTGGTGCATCGGAAAAAAGAGGACCAATGGGGTAGGTGGGTGATGGTAGAGCTGAGCTTCAAAGGGTTACGGATGACTCTAGTCACAGTATATGGGTCTACGGAAGATGACCCTGATCTCTGGCAGTTTCTGGACATCGAACTCGCACAGTGGCCAGAACCAGTTATATGCTGTGGGGATTTTAATATCCATGCTCCAAATAGCTCTTTTCTAGAATCTGGGGGACGGTATTTAGGGAGAAAGAGGAAGACATTCAAAGCCCTTTCTAACTTGATTCAACACAACTCCCTTACTGATCCATGGATAAAGCTGCATCCCCTTAAAGATCGTAGCACCTATTTTTCGGCCCCGCATAAAGTATTGGTCAGGCTGGACTACTTTTTAGTTTCTAATTCCTTAATTACTCAGGTAAAAATTGAGAAACAACCTAGAATTATCTCAGACCACAGCCCCCTAGTTTTAACATTAAACGCTACACAGATAAGTGTTACAAAAACTCAGTGGACTTTTGAGCGTATACTGCTAAGGGATGTTGCTTATCAGAAGCGAATGGAATCATGGATAACGAGCTACTGGGAGATCAATAGAGATACTGCCCCTCCTGGCGTGGTCTGGGATTGCTTTAAGGCTGGGATCAGAGGAGAAACATTGAGCTATGTGCTGGCTAAACGGAAAAGTGAAAGAAGATATATGGAGGATATAAGGGCTAGATTATTGACAGCGGAAGATAATCTTGCTAGAGCTATAATACAGGGGCTTCCTCTAGAGACATATCTAGCTAGTATTACTTTCCTTAAATGGGACGCCACTGAAGGCATTAGCTCAAAAGCCGCGGAAAAGTACTTAGCGCATAAACAAGACTCATACGAGCTGAGTGAGAGAGTTGGACACATCCTCGCAGTCAGAACTAGACAGCGCATAGCTATGGCCGACATTAAGGAAATCCAAGATAGTCAGGGCAACTTAGTCACGGATCCCGTCCTTGTTAGGGAGGAGTTTCGGAAGTTCTATGCTAATCTCTACACTGGGGAAGAGGGGAGTACGTCAGTAGAATTGGAAATGGATCGGTATCTTAGGGACATTACAGCTCCTTTCTTGTCACTTCAAGACAGAGATGAGCTCGATGCTCCATTTTATCTAGAGGAACTTAAGGGATCTCTGGACGACCTGCCCTCGGGAAAAGCTGCTGGGCCAGACCAAATCCCGGTTGAATTTTATAAATTGTTCCAGGATATTATAGCGGTGGATATGCTTAAGGTTATGATTCATACACAGCGGGGGGGGCCACCCCCAGAGTCCTGGGGAATGGCAGATATTATAGTTATTCCTAAAAAGGGTAAACCCCCAACACTCCCAGGATCATATAGGCCCATTACTCTTATGAATTCTGATATAAAAATTTATTCTAAAATGCTGGCGACGAGGCTTGGAGGAAACATAGAGCAGCTAGTAAGTTCCTCGCAGCATGGTTTCATACCAGGCAAGGGAACCACTCTGCACGTCAGGACGGCCATAACAATGTTTGACGCCGCAGGGTCCCTGGGCGACCCTATCGCAGTACTATTTTTAGATGCCGAAAAGGCCTTTGATAGGGTCGCCTGGGGATTTTTGTGGGCGGTTCTGAAATGGTGTGGTATCGGAGTTGGTTTTATAACTGCTTTACAAGCTCTGTATGTAGGTCCAACGGCCAAAATTAGAGTAAATAGGGGCCATTCAGATACAGTGGTAATCTCTAGGGGTACGAGACAGGGATGTCCTTCATCTCCCCTGCTTTTCGCATTATTTCTCGAGCCTTTTTTACGTAGGTTGGAGAGAAATAATAAAATCCCCCCAATGGTTTTAAATGGCCGGGTAATCAAAATCTTGGCATATGCAGATGACGTTACCATACTTACCTCGAATCTGGATTTAGCTATCGGCGAGGTTGAAAGGGAAGCTGGGATATTTGGGCAATTTTCGGGTTATAGGTTGAACAGGTCTAAAACCCAGATAGTTAAGAATAAAGATGTTCTTTGTACTGACACTAGAGTTGCCCTTTCCGCTAGTTATCTTGGGATAGTAATAACTGCAAATTTGGACACTCTCGTTGAGTTAAATATAAGCCCTTTGGTTGAGAAAGTAAAACTAGACCTAGAGAGAATTAATAATCTACATCTTTCGCTAGTTGGATGTACCAATGTACTTAAAATGAGCATTTTACCAAAATTTCTTTATCTATTTAGAACAATTCCGCTAATTTTTGAAACTAAATGGTTCAATATTTTGGAAGGCTTATTTAACAAATTTATATGGTCCCATGGGAAAACTCGTAGGGCTTACAGATTCATGACGCTACCGAGAGATAGAGGCGGGTGGGGAGCCCCGGATCTCAGACTATATTATGTAGCTTCTGCTCTTCAATATATGCAGGGGTTAATTGGAGGAGTGGGACATCTTCAGAAAGCTATTTCCTCATCTACAGACATATACGCAATTTTATTAGGACAAGAGACAGAAAATTGCTTTTTATATTATATGGATCTTGCGTATTTAAGAGGGAAACAGTTTAGGACTCTTAATGCAGCTATACATGTCTGGAAGATGTTTGAGAAGCGGATGGGACTTGGCCGGTTTAATAGATATGTCAGATTATATAATAATAAGACGCTTCCCTCAGAAATCTTTTCAGATTCAGTTATGGCCTCATGGAACCAAAAAGGAATTGTACAAATTGGGGATCTAAGAGATTCTGAGCGAGTGGTACAGTTTGAAGTTCTTGTAAATAAGTACGACTTGTCTAGAAAAGACTTTTTTAAATACCTACAGGTTAGAAGCTTTCTTGGAGACAAACGTGGTGGTATAGCAGGATATAACACCAATGATTTTATGGAGATATTAATTAATGGGGGTCTGCATACAATCAGGTCAGCATATGCATTATTAATTAAAACTAAGGCAGACGACGTGGATAAACATAGTCGCAAGTGGGCTGAGAAACTTGGGGGAGAAACGGAGGACTTTCAGGAGTCGCTTGAATTGGGCTGTACCATCCTGCGCTCTGCTCCTTTGCAATCCCAACATTACAAAACTCTATTTTCGCTTTACCATACACCTGCTAGAATCGCCAAATGGGGGGGCAGTGCTGGGATAAACTGCCCTCGTTGCAACGCACCTGAGGCTGATATAATTCATATGTTTGCTACTTGCCCCCAACTCCATACCCTTCTTCGGGATATAGAGAACTTCTTGGATAGGGCACTTGGGATACGGATAGTCCTTTCTCCCGGTTGGATTCTGTTTGGAATAGGCCATGATGGAGTTAGTGATGAAGTTAAGGAGTTTATCTTTATGACAATGGCGGTATTCAGATTAATTATAGCTAGGGCCTGGCTAGACAAAACTCCTCCCTTAATGCAGGTATGGCTAGCAAATCTTATTGCGACATTTAATTTGGAAAAACCAATATATGCAAAAAAGGGGAGAGTAGGGAAGGCCCTGGGTAAAAGAATATGGGAACCGCTAGCAAGATGGAGAGAGGGGATAGGGTAAAATCGTAGTATGTAAACCATCGCTCGGTTAAGATTTGGTAAGCTGAAATATATTTGCTTTTTTAAAAAAGAAAAAGTAGGAAATTATGTTGTACTATTGTCTACCTGCATACATATTTTTTTTGTATAAAATGTGCATTGTTTATTGAGATCTAAATAAAAAAATTAAAAAAAAAAAAAAAAAAAAAAAAAAGCAAATCGGTCCACTGTAGGACCCCTGGCTTTAGCATCTCCATTACCCCCAGGTCCCTCCGTCCTCGACACCGTCATGGACAAGTGAGATGTAACTATCTCACTGACAGAAAAAAGAACGCAGGAATGCTGGACCTATCCTCCCCCCTCCCACTGGGAGTACATAAGGAGTACCGGTCCCAGCATTCCTCCTGTTCTTTTTTCTGTCATCCTGACAGTGTGAGGACGCGGCAGGAGCGGGGCGCTCCTGCCTTGTTTCTGGATCTTCCGTTGTGGCTGCGGGTTCCTACCTGGTGCCGGTGGCCCTTCGTTGCTGGCCTCTCCCTCCCTGCCGGGCTTGGGGGGAGTGGCGCGGGCTTCTTGGAATCCTTTGCCGCGCGGCGGTGTAATACCGCGTTGGTTGATTCATTGCCCGATGGCCGCCCCTCCTGCCTGCCGGGCTTGCTAGGGGGCGCGGCCGGTGTGCTGCACAGTAATTGGTTGCAGCCTCCTTTCCCTTCCGGGTTTCGTCCTGCCTGGCTTCTGGTTTTTGGACGTGGGGACGGAAGTCAGGCGCCTCGAGGTTCCCGGCTGTGGGAGGCTCATTTAAACGAGCCGATGGGGTGAGTACCGCATAGCGGTTGTTTGCTATTGTGTTTTGGCTGTGTTTGGTGTATTACTCTGAGATGGGGAAGCGTTCTAGGAAACGTCATCACCGGGAGAGGTCTTCATCTTCCTCTTCATCCACTGCTTCCAGGTCTCCTTCTCCTGCCAGGTCCAGGCGCCGTGATGCTGGTGGTGATGCGCACATTAAGCGCCTGATCAGGGAAACTTTGACCGAGATGGGTGATGTTGGGTCCCGTCGCAAGTGCCCTGCTCCTGTTTCTTCTGACTCTAGTGGCGATGAGTCTGCGTGGTTGGGGGACGGAGAGTTGAAGGGCAAATATGTGGACAAAGACGCTATGCCCAGTATTCTGAAGCATGTTAAGGAGATCATGGGGTTCCCTGACGAGGACGCACCTAGTACCTCTAGGGGCCCTTTGTTGCGACAGTTTCAGAGTGCTGACACAGTCGATGTTCCTGTCCATCCCTTCATTAAAGATGTTTTGAAGCGCGAGTGGGCTGATCCTGATCGCATTTTGATTCTGCGATTCATGGATCGGCTTTATCCTCTGCAGGATATGGCTACAGATCTTCCGGATTCGATTCCTATTGACTCCTTTGTGGCTAGTTTGGTGGGACGCACTTCCCTTGCTGAGGACGCTGTGCTGAAAGAACCTGTTGACAAGAAAGCGGATGTTGCACTCCGTAAGGTGTATTCTGGTTTCCACCTGGCCTTGAGGGCTGGCATCTATGGGACTTATGTTTCGCAGTCCCTGCTGTCTGACCTGAATTCGCTCTATCAGTCTATGGACAATGCCACGGACTGTTCTGGTTTGCTTGAGCAGATCGAGCGTCAGGTGGAGCTGCTGTCTGATGTCTCCTTTGACGTTGTGCGTGCTTCTGCTCTGTCCGGAGGGGCTTGTGTGGCTGCACGTCGCAGTCTTGTCTTTAAGGACTGGAAAACTGACTCTGTGCAGAAGGCTTGTGCATTGAGGTTGCCTTTTCAGGGTACTATGTTGTTTGGGGGGGAGTTGGAGACCAAATTACATAAGTTATTTAAGGAGAAAAAGCATTCTTCTTCTTTCAAAGCCTCTGCTTCTGCTCCTGTCCCTTCTAGATCCAAATCTTTCTTTCGCCCTGCTTCTCGTAGACAGTTTGTGAGGGGCCAGGGTAGGTTTGCTTCTGGCCGTGGTCGGGACCGTAAAGCTAAGTCCCCTCCGCCTCCCAAGCCGCGTTCCTGACTCTTTGGCGGTGGTTCCCGGGTTGATGGTTGAAGGGCGGCTGCGCTTCTTCCTGGATTGCTGGGTTCAGTCTTGTTCCGACGTCTGGGTGTTGGAGATCATTCACCACGGTTATGTTCTGGAGTTTACGACTCCTCCACCGGACTCCGGTGTTCGACCGACTCCTTGGCCTTCGAGTCGTGTGAAGTGGTCTCATCTTTCCCACGGGATTCTGGACCTTCTTCGGAAAGGTGCCATTCAGGAGGTTCCTCCATCAGAGAGTGGGGTGGGCTTTTATTCCCTGATCTTTCTGGTTCCCAAAAACACGGGGGGTTTCCGCTTGGTTTTGGATCTACGGGTTATGAACAAATGGGTGACCAGGATTCTCTTTCGCATGGAGACTTTGCAAAGGGTGATTCCTTTGGTGCTGCCGGGTCACTTCATGTGTACCCTGGATCTTCAAGATGCATATTACCATGTTCCGATCTATCCTCGGTCCCGCAGGTTTCTGCGGTTTTGTGTTCTGGGGCGTCATTATCAATTCATGGTGTTCATCTCCAAGGGGTAATGGTGTACCCATACTTAGACAACTGGTTGATCCATGCTCCATCTCGGGTCCTGTTGCTGGAGGCCAGGGAGGTGGTGTGCTCGGCGTTGCGGGCCCATGGTTTCCTGATCAACTTGCCCAAGTGTCAACTGACGCCGTCTCAGGACATGGTTTTCATTGGGGCCCGCTTCCGTTCGGATCCCTTGCTCGTCGTTTCAGGGTGGGGGGTGCCTTTCCGGTGCGCCTTTGGTTGCGTCTTATGGGTCTGATGGCGGCGACTGTTTTTACGGTGGCCTGGGCGCGTTTTCATCTGCGCCCCCTTTGGGTGTACCTCTTGTCTCACTGGGATCCTCTGTCCCGCGATTTGGATGTTCTGGTTCCTGTGTCTTTGGTGGTCCTCCCGGTGCTTCTTTGGTGGTCTGTGAGGGGTCATCTGTCATTGGGTCTGCCCCTGCAGTCTTCTCCTTCTCTGGTCTTGATGACGGATGCCAGCGCCTTGGGTTGGGGTGCGACCTTGGGGTCTCGCACCCTTCAGGGTCGTTGGTCCCTCTTGGAGAGTCGCAGGTCATCCAACTGGAGAGAGCTCACGGCGGTGTCCCGGGCTGTGATGGGTTTTCGGGGACTTTTGCTCGATCGGAATGTGTTGGTACGATCCGACAATATGGTGACGGTGGCGTATCTGAATCATCAAGGGGGGATTCGTTCGGCATCTTTGAATGCGGTGGTGGTCCCCCTGTTTTGTTGGGCGGAGAGCCATCTGCTGTCTCTGACGGCGGTTCATCTTCGGGGAGTGGACAACTGTGTGGCGGATGTCCTGAGTCGGTGCTTTCCGGATTCTCTGGAGTTGTCTCTCACCCCGGTTGCGTTGGCCGTCGCGTCTCCTCTATGCCTTTCCCCCCCTGGCTCTGGTTCCCAGATTTCTGGCCCGTCTGTGTCAGGAAGATCGGGAGGTGGTGGCGGTCCTGCCGTTTTGGCCTCGAAGGTCCTGGTTTCCGACGGTGCATCTTTTGGCGGTTCAGGGTCCCTGGTTTCTTCCCCTGTCTCCGTCTCCCCTTCGGTCTTCCCCGTCCCTGTCTCTTCTCCGGTTGCGATTGTCGGTGTGGAAGTTGAGAGGCAGGGTTGGAGGCGGAGCGGTTTCCCGGAGCATTTAGCGGTAGCTCTTCAGCGTTCCCGGCGGCCTTCTACCCTCAAGGCTTATGATCGGCATTGGGGTAATTTTGATCGTTGGTGTTCGGCGTTCGGCGTCTCCCCTTTGTTCTGTTCCTTGCAGGTTGTCCTTCAGTTTTTGTGGGAGGGTTTCGAGAAGGGTTTGGCTGTGTCTACTCTGCGTGCCCAGTGGGCCGCTGTTAGGGCATTTCGTTCCCCGTGGGGGAATCTTTCCGATATTGAGGACTTGGTCTCTCGTCTTCTACGCAGTTTTACTGTTTCTCGGCCTGTGCCACGTCCTTCTTTTCCCCTGTGGGATTTGCCTTTTGTCCTTCGGGTTTTGATCGGTCCTCCTTTTGAGCCTTTGGATGAGGTGGATTTGAAATTTCTCACTCTCAAGGTGGTTTTCCTGGTGGCTGTCACCTCTGCTCGTCGTCTTGGGGAGTTGGGGGCCTTGATGGCGCGTGCTCCTTTTCTGTCTTTCACGGAGGGTGAGGTGGTGCTCCGCCTTGATTCTTCTTTTGTGCCGAAGGTTTCTTCGCAATTTCACAGGTGCCAGGAGTTGGTGTTGCCTGCCCTGGGCTCTGTTTTGGATTCTCCTGATGGTCCCCAGTGGTCCTTGTTGGATGTGTGCAGGGCTTTGCGCATTTATCTTGACCGCACGGCGGTGTTTCGCAAGTCGGACTCCCTTTTTATCTCCTTTGGGGCGACTTCGCTTGGGTGTAAGGCTTCTTCTGTGTCGATCGGCCGTTGGCTGAAGCAAGTCATTTCCTTGGCCTACTCTCTGTCTGGGTCTCCTCCTCCTTTGGGGGTTCAGGGTCGTTCTACGAGAGGGGTGGCTGCTTCTTGGGCGGAGGTTCGGGGTGTTCCTCTCTCTGAGATTTGTAGAGCTGCCACGTGGGCCTCTTCTAATACTTTCACCAGGCATTATCGACTCCTCAATCTGTTGGGGGATGATGGAGGTTTTGCATTGGGGGTGTTGAGCTCTGTTCGCTCCTGATATTTTTTTCTTCTTTATTTCCAATAAATCTCTGGGTTTGTTTGCTATCCTGGTGGTTTGTTGTGTTTTCTGGTATGAATGCCGGTGTTTGCTTTTGTATTTCTCACTTGTCCATGACGGTGTCGAGGACGGAGGGACCTGGGGGTAATGTCCTATTACTTACCGGTAATCTTCATTACTCCGGGTCCCGTAGTCCTCGACACCGTCATGACTTCCCTCCCTCCCTCCCTGTCTGCCGGCCTTCATTGGGGCTTGGTATTTCAGGAGGAATGCTGGGACCGGTACTCCTTATGTACTCCCAGTGGGAGGGGGGAAGATAGGTCCAGCATTCCTGCGTTCTTTTTTCTGTCAGTGAGATAGTTACATCTCACTTGTCCATGACGGTGTCGAGGACTACGGGACCCGGAGTAATGAAGATTACCGGTAAGTAATAGGACATTATTGTAGTAACCTTAGATGTAAATCATGTAGTTGAATGATTATCGGACAGGTCTTGTGCGTGAACACTCACAGATATTTTAAATTTGCGCTTGCATCTCAAAGGCCCAGACTGTGTCACGTTTTACGTGACAGTTTCTATCTGCACTGCTTCCTCGCCAACACAAGGCGACATCAAATGAATACTACACTCTTAAGGCAAGCTGCTTGGAGAACCTCCAGACTCCAGCGTTCATGGCGACTGATGCAGTCAAAATGAGAATTTCTTTTTCCCAAAACAAGGGGTAGTTTCACATTGAAAAATTGTTCTTTTGAGCTTGAAACTATTTTAAACAGCAGAATGTAAACAATGCACGCTATATTACTTGTGTTTTGGCCCAATTAAAAAATACCACTATCACTCTCGCATGCACATTTTTTGCACGCACTTTGTGCCCCTTTCACGTAATTCACACTAGCGCACCCACAGCTATCTTCTGGCTGTCTGGCCACTTCAACGCTTCGCAAAGGAATGAATTAGCGCTGTTTCTGTTTGAGGTAATTTGTAGCTGCTTAACTTGGGAATTTCTCAGGAGGCTGGAAGGGAGAGGGATGGTTTGGTGTTGCTTTGAACATTCATCACCACTTTTTCTCACAGTTTACCCGATTTAAAGCTTGGGATGGTTAGAGGAGACTGGAATGTTTTGTTTATGTCTATATGGAGTAATGCTAAACAAAACCGGACATTGCGTGGCGATGAACAACTTAGAGGACCTTTTTAAACAGGAAATTAAATATGAGCAGCAATTGCAAATAGAGCTCAACTGCAACTTTTGTTTATGAAGTATTGGTGTCACCTAAAAATCATAGATGGTATAAATATTATATATAATATCACAAATAATCACGTCTTGTTCTCTGTGGTAGGGCCGAGGCTGCTGCTGTATTTAGGGAGCAGGGGTTGCGAGACATTACGATATGATCGGATATTGTGACTGCGAGCCTGCGAGCCTGCGTTCCTGCGAGTGCATTGCATTGATTGATGCTTCTTTTTTGGAGGGTCCAGTCCAGTTGCAGCAAGGGAGAAGGGATTGGGCAGTCAGGTGTGAGTAAGTGACATTCCAGAATAAGCATCATCAGAAAGGAACAGCAAGGCTTCAATTTCAGTTTACCTGGGTCCGCTCGCTGCCGGCACTTGACTCCAGACATGAGCTCTTTCTTCGCATGGCTCTCTACCCACTGCCGGGCACCTGCTGAGGTTCTGCAAATCATATCCTGACAGCCTGTGTATACAGGAGCTTATGGGGCCTTGATGGGCTTCCTGTGGGCCAGGTATGTGGAGGTGAGCTGTCATGGGTGTGTGGTGCTCAGTCTTCCACCTCTCTGGGTGGATGTGTGGTGTTTTCAGATTTACACCCCTGTGGGTGACAGGCACCTCCTCAGGATCTTGCTGTGCCACAGTTTAGCCCATCTGTGCTTCAATGATACACGTCTAGTGACTGACACTCAGCCACAGGTGCACAGTACAGTGTATCGACTGTCCTGTTGTGCATCCTTAAGGCCATGCACATGGCTCATTTCTTGACCTTTCAACCTGGAGATTTTGGTTCCAACCCTTGTTATGGCACGTTCAGCAATGCTAGTTCTGGATGTGGGTAGGTGGAGCCAATAGAGAAAGTGGGTGGGGCCAGTGGAGTGAGCAGGTGGAGCCAGGGGGTGTGGCTTCCTTAAAAAATTTGAGCTCCTGCACTTAATATTTTACAAATTAAGCACTGGTCAAGCTGATATGGTAACCAGGGAGATCACAGAACACCCCACCCTCCGCGGTCCCGTACAACATCATAACATGTCAATAACAACTTTACATTTCAATTACAACACAGCACAACACAGCAGAACAGGGATGTCAGGCTGAGAGAAAGGCAATGTTAACTGCATGTTCTGCTAAAGGCTGTGTTTAATTGCAAATTCTCATCAGCCACAAGGGAAACGAATTTCAGTTGATAGAATCTCACCGCATGGTTTTTATCAAAAATAAAATAACAGAAATCTTTCTTCACTAAGTGGGGATGCTCTGGTTGTAGACGCCCAGAGCCGGTCTGGTGGCAGCAACCCCACATAGCACTTATGAGACTCTGCATCTCACCCAATGCTGTGGTCCTAACAGCCCTGCAAATGTTAGCTTCCTGTCAAACAGTAAACGTGCATGGAAGTGATACGGAGACAAGACACGGGGTAACCTTAATCCTGGTCAAAAATAATACCTGTTAATTTATTCAGAGTTTAATGAAGAGCAGACGTTTGACACGTGTTCAGCTTTACTGTTACAGCTGCTTCTTACACAGTGACTCCAAGATCTGAAATTTGTAAAGCCTGTGTGTGAAGGAAATTGCCATACTGTAAAATAGTTACCACGCAGGCAGAAGTGTCATACTCCACACAAATACGTTTAAAACGGAATTGAAATACGCACACAAGCACATGGACATGATTTAAAGGAAGAGGCAGACAGTTTACAACAACAGACGAGACAAGGTTCCACAGTCTGAGTGAGTATATACGATTTGCTATAAATGCCCCTCCTGTTAAATTTACAACAGATAATGTGCCATATTTCACATCACAACATATGATGAGATTCTTCCATCCTTCAAGGTTATGAAAATGAATGTGTGTGTAAGTTACATTCATTCGCTACATGTACATCATGCACACACATAAGACTTAATACCACAATTAGCACTTCATTCCAAAGTTTCTACCATTCTACTAAGCTTCATTGTGAAAATCAACATTTATTCACAAATTACTCTTGCTCTAGGAAAATGTAATTTAGTCTTCATTTTGGCAATTTCACTGTGGGAAAACATTTTCTCTTAATATTTAGTATGCAACGCATGTATACATTTTGTACCCAGCCTTGTGTGCTCAGACGGCACACTTATGGTGACATACCTAATGTACACAATTATGTTTACTACATGATAGATCAATTTTCTGTGCCTAGAGCCGCTGTAGTTTTTTAGAACTACAGTCAAGCCAGAATACACTTCAGTCATGCACACGGGTGGTGGGAATACACACTTCGTATCCCTTCAACATTACTGATGTGTTTCTTGTGCCAACTTAAGATGTCGTTAATGGGAAATTTAATAGGCTACATAGGTGTTTCAAATATTATTTACATATTTGGGGGACAGCATCCTTGCCGTGACACTGATTGGCAACGTAAAAGTGCACTGAATCCTAATACCAGCAAAATTGGGGGCATATTATCATGCCAGGCGATAAAATTATCGCCGCTTTAGCGGCAGAAAACTACCGCTAAAACGGTGATAATGGGCTTGATAATATGCTCTATGGAATTCCAATTGAAGCCCATGTTAGATGTGAAGGACATCTAACATGGGCTTCAATTGGAATTCCATAGAGCCTATTATCAAGCCCATTATCGCCGTTTTAGGGGCAGTTTTCTGCCGCTAAAGCGGCGATAATTTTATCGCCTGGCATGATAATATGCTAAGGTGAAAGGTGTGGAGAGACCATGCAGAAAAATGTGATTTGCTACAGGTGGGTAGGTTTAAACGTATATACTGTTAGAAAATTTCCTTTCTGTATATATTTGCTTTGCTTGTTGCCACTTTGTAATTTCTTCTGGTAAATACTTTGTTCAGTACCCTTTTGTCTACAAGCTAGTTTCGTGAGACAATGTTTTTAAATTGCATATTTGAAATCATCAAAGGATGTTTCATCTAATTTGCGAAAGGTGAAGCTTCTAATATATTTGATAATTTAACCCACCAACGTGAGGCTCTCAAGTCCACAAACAGGTAAAGTAGAAGGTATCCTACATTGATTTACAATGACCACGTGTGCCCTGGCCACAAGTGCTGCCTTGCCACAAAAGACCACACAACTTACCTTTCGAAACAACTAGTTGTGAAAGCTAAAATACTGCACATTAATTACCATAGTACAGAAGAGAATAATTAGGTACACATTACGAGCAAAATCCATGAAATGTGTTCTATAGCTCCAGTGAAACGTTTATATATTTCAAATTATGACATGCGCCCTGACAATGTCATCATTTATTGTTCAGCAGAATGCCCATCTTAGGGCACATTAAAGATTCAGCTGTGCAAAACGATACAGGTCTAGTGTGCAATCAACATAATTGTTCCCTTTTCGAATACAACTTAGGCCACCAGCAAACATGGCTTGTCCTTTGTTAAGATAAGACTGAACACATCTCTCAAAGCTCAAATGGTCCATTATGGCACAGGGGCTCAACATGATTCTTTTAACTACTCTGAAACCTGGGTGCATGTAAATGACATTTTTTAACACGTCTTACAACACAAGAACAGAGGCTCCCCCAATGCCTCAGTTTGACCATGATCCCTTGAAGAATGCTTTTCCACCCTCATCTCGAAAAATCTTCCTCCAGCAGTCGATTGTTCCAGTGTTCATTACATCAGCTTCTTTACAGCCAGATTTCATCATCATATGACGCCTCACCCTATTAAATGGGTGTGCCAGCTACTGCAGTCATCCAGCCAACGACAATGTGAGTATTCTTAGGATCGGGGAGCATACCTTTTGCAGAATCATAAATGTCAAAGTAGCCACCTTTGTAGATGATGATGCTGTGCACAGTCACCTTGAGCCCCGAATGCAAGCTACGCTGCCCATCCAACTTTGTGATTTTCACAAGACAGTCTGCAAGACCTTTGAACTGTTGGTCAGCCCCAGCTTTAGCAACATCAGCAGCCAAACGTGTTCTGGCAAAACCCAAAGGCTAAAGAACAAAGCAAATTCGCTCCTGCTGCACCACTGGAAGCCAGGTTTCCAGCAAAATAGTTCCAGAACTGTGTATGCTTGCCTGTTCCTCCCAAGAAGATTGCGTGTTCTTATCCTTGAAGGCAAAGTTAGGAGCCTGCGTGAGAGAAGGTTCCCACGCCAGGAAGAAAGGAAGCCTTGTTCTTAGGGATATGGACAACACAGTCAATGATCCCTTTGTACTAGTTATCGACCAAAACTTGCTGTCTGGCATGTTGTACCTACAGCATTGACTTAACACTCTCGATGAGGGCTTCAGCCATCTTGGATATGGTGGCGGCAACACCACTGGCCAGAAGATCCTATGCAAATGAAAGCGCCTGGTCAGCCAATGCAGCAGAGATGCACTGAGCTGCTGGATCCACAGGTCTAGGCGGGGGTGAGGCTTCCTCGGCCCATGGTGCTCGGATGCTGCACATGTGCTACTTCAGCTATATATATATACATATATACATATATATATTCACTGAAAAAACCATAGGTTTCACACATGTTATAGTTAGCTGGACATTTTACTGATAAAAAACCAATGAAATTCCCCCGTTATAGTTACTGTAGGCAACTATAACTCACGCGACCGTAATCCTCTGCTGATGCTAATACTGTATTTAGACACTTATTTGCCCATGTCTTCTTCCATTAAATTTTAGCTATACATATATTACAAATATTTTTTTTTCATAAAGACACATATGTCATCAGCAGAGGATTACGGTCGCGTGAGTTATAGTTGCCTACAGTAACTATAACGGGGGAATTTCATTGGTTTTTTATCAGTAAAATGTCCAGCTAACTATAACATGTGTGAAACCTATGGTTTTTTCAGTGAATTTGCAAGGTTTTTTAAATGCTAATTCCTAACTATAACGTGTGTGAAACCTATGGTTTTTTCAGTGAATTTGTACGTTTTTTTAAATGCTAAGTTACTTTACGCCATTTGTGGCGTGCGCGCCCACTTAACGCAGTTTGTTCCGTGCGCGCACGGTGCGCTTCGCGCACCTTGCGCGCACAGTGAGCACGCGGTGCGCTTTGCGCACCGCGTGCCCACGTTACGCTAGATGGGCCATGAACGCGCGATGCGCTTCGCGCACCGTGCGCACATGGAGGACATATGATGAGCATCGTTGTGACAGGTAAAATATATGTTTTGTTTAGCTCTATTAAGCCATGCGCAAAAGGTGCCCTTCGGGCACCTTTTGCACACGGGGTGGGGAGAATGTGGATATTTTTTTTTTTTTATTATTATTTCTTACCGTACGCGTACGGTAAGCGTAATCGGCGAAATTTTCGAAAAAATTAAAATTACCTTTTTTCACTTGGGGGATCGTTGGGGACTCCCTCGACATGGCTAGGTGCTTGGGAGCTGTGTAAACAGCCCCTTTACATGTTTTTGCACTTGGTTTTTCAACCCCCTGTCAGAGTGCGAGAGAGAAAATGGCGGCCGCCGCTTCCTGGTTTCGACCGATTCGAATGTTTACTAAGATCTAAGGGCCAATCAGAATCGCGCTTGCGCACGCCACCGTACGCGTACGGTAAGCGCACCGTAAGCGCACCGTAAGCTGGCTCAGATATATATATTGATTTAAAGGCTATTTTCTCAGAATCTACTGAACAGATTTACACCAAACCTACAAAAGGCACTTCCTTGACCTGAGGACTACCTCTCTGCCAAATTTCAAGTAATTCTGTTCAGCCGTTCGGGCTGTAGCTGTGTCTAAAGGTCCTATGGAAAAATGCATGGGAAAAACGCGTTTTGGGACCCCCCTTTTATCTCAGCCCCCGCTTGACGAATCCCCCCGAGACTTTCAGGGTAGGAGCGGAGCGTAGCGCCCCACCTATTTTGAAAAATTCGCGAGGATTCGTCAACCGGCGCCAAAGTTATTCAAAATAGAATGTTGCGGATTTCCTATGGAAACGTGGTCCTAACTATAACTACCTACTGGCGACCGCCAGTAGGTAATATATATATATATATATATATATATATATATATATATATATATATATATATATATATATATATATATTTATATATATATATATATATATATATATATATATATATATTCACTGAAAAAACCATAGGTTTCACACATGTTATAGTTAGCTGGACATTTTACTGATAAAAAACCAATGAAATTCCCCCGTTATAGTTACTGCAGGCAACTATAACTCACGCGACCGCAATCTTCTGCTGATGCTAATACTGTATTTAGACACTTATTTGCCCATGTCTTCTTCCATTAAATTTTAGCTTTGCATATATTACAAATATTTTTTTTTCATAAAGACACATATGTCATCAGCAGAAGATTGCGGTCGCGTGAGTTATAGTTGCCTGCAGTAACTATAACGGGGGAATTTCATTGGTTTTTTATCAGTAAAATGTCCAGCTAACTATAACATGTGTGAAACCTATGGTTTTTTCAGTGAATTTGCAAGGTTTTTTAAATGCTAAGTTACTTTACGCCATTCGTGGCGTGCGCGCCCAGTTAACGCAGTTCGTTCCGTGCGCGCACGGTGCGCTTCGCGCACCGTGCGCGCACAGTGAGCACGCGGTGCGCTTCGCGCACCGCGCGCCCACTTTACGCAGTTAGTGCCGTGCATGCACAGTGGTCACGCGGTGCGCTGCGCGCATCGCGTGCCCACGTTAAGCGGGATGGGCCATGTACGCACGATGCGCTTCGCGCACCGTGCGCACATGGGGGACATATTTTGCGCATCTTTGTGAAATGTATTCTTTGTTAACTTCTTAGATGTTATATGCAATGCACAAATGGTGCCCTTCGGGCACCATTTGCACACGGGGTGGGGAGAATGTGGATAATTTTTTTTTTTTTACAATTTTTTACCGTACGCGTACGGTAAGCGTAATCGGCGAATTTCCGAAAAAAAACAAATTTTTTTTTTTTGGGCTTGGGGGTGGTTTGGGGACCCCTGTATCAATGCTGGGTGGTTAGGATCTCATGAAACTGCTTCTTTACACATTTTTGGGGTTCGTTTTTGCTGCCCAACTCAGGAAGCGAGAGAGAAAATGGCGGCCGCCGCTTCCTGGTTTCGACCGATTCGAATGTTTACTAAGATCTAAGAGCCAATCAGAATCGCGCTCGCGCACGCCACCGTACTCGTACGGTAGGCTTACGGTAAACGCACCATAAGCGCACCGTAAGCTGCCACAGATATATATATTGATTTAAAGGCTATTTTCTCAGAATCTACTGAACAGATTTACACCAAACCTACAAAAGGCACTTCCTTGACCTGGGGACTACCTCTCTGCCAAATTTCATTAAATTCTGTTCAGCCGTTCAGGCTGTAGCCCTGTCTAAAGGTCCTATGGAAAAATGCATGGGAAAAACGCGTTTTGGGACCCCCCTTTTATCTCAGCCCCCGCTTGACGAATCCCCCCGAGACTTTCAGGGTAGGAGCGGAGCGTAGCGCCCCACCGATTTTGAAAAATTCGCGAGGATTCGTTGACCGGCGCCAAAGTTATTCAAAATAGAATGTTGCGGATTTCCTATGGAAACGTGGTCCTAACTATAACTACCTACTGGCGACCGCCAGTAGGTAATATATATATATATATATATATATATGAATATCAGGCGCATCCTTCCACTTCCCAGCGGGCGAGGAGGAAAAGCACACGGACACCAGACGTGCTTCATAAAGATTTATTCAAGGTTAGTGGTGGCGAGGCATGTCATTACGCGTTTCGGCCACCAGGTGGCCTTGATCACATAAAGTAACAACCATATTGAATACCCTTTTATACAGCATTTTAAAGTCACGTGATGATTGGTGTTGAACGATATAGAAGAGATACTTGTGATTTGCTTGTCATTATGTAGCCTGATAGAGATGTACAAATACATGATCAGTGATAAGGTGCAAATATTAGTTATTTAAAGTGCTTGGGTTGAAGTACACAAATGCAAGTTATGTGCAAAATATGCTGAGAAAGGTGTAAACTGCAAATAGTTGCATAGGATATTTGATTATAAATGGGGGGGTAGCTAAAAAACCATTCTAAAATTATAAAATACATTTGATAAAAACCCTCAAATTTAATCATTTATAAAACAATATCAAGATGTTTATGTGCAAAATACGCAATGATTAAATCCACACTGATCAGCAAAAGAAAGAGAGAACTCTCAACCCAGTTCACAAATGATCATGAGTACAGGGTTCAATAACTGACAAGCAGAAAATAGAAATTCAAAGCCTGATGACAATATATCGTTCATGTGAATTCCAATTTATAAAACAAGTGCAAAAAATGTGTCAAAGTGATGGAATAGGGGAACACGAGGAAGGGACCCATATGTGTCTGACAATGGAAATTCATGAAATGTCCCGGCTTGCATATCCATTAAGCCCAAAATCAAAGTCCAATTTCAAGTTATGCCGGTTGGTTAGTGGGTGTTCACCTCAAAGTTATGATATGCATTTCTTCAGTCACAATATTACCAAACATATGATGGCTTGTAGGCTTCTTGGAGGCTATATTGGATGTATTTTCCATTGAAGCTGTTGCAAACATCGGTTCCGGCCAGTATATGGGCGACAGTTTGGGATAGTAGTAGGCTGGTCAAAGTTGACCAATCAGAAGGCGGGAAGAGGCAGAAGAAAAAGAACCAAAAAAACAAGAGAAAAATACGCATTTAAAACCAGTAAGTGGGTCATCAATTGAAAAACCCTCATTATAATGTTTGGACAGTAATAAGTAATATTGCTTCCTTGTTTTACCAACTATTCATGATTAAAATTTTGAAATAGCATAAAAGAGACTAAAATCAAGGAACAATCAAGGAACAAATGACCAAGCACAAAACAAATATTGATGGATATCTCATTTGACTCTATCATATGTGTATATTCACATAAGGATATTAAGGTACTATCATATACAATTGTACAAATCCTCAGAATTGTTGAGTCCTGTGGGGGCCTTGCTGTCGAATTCAAGGATGTACCTTGTTTCGAGTTGTCTTAACGATTTTTCTCTATTGCCCCCTCTACGTTGTGCCGGAATATGGTCAACAACAAAGTACTTAAGACAATTTAGGTCATTGTTGTGATACTTTTTAAAATGTCGCGCTACGGGGTAGCTTGAGTCATTGTTGACAATTGCTCTAAGGTGCTGAAGGATTCTGGTGTGGGCTTGGAGTTTTGTACTGCCAATATAGTTTAATCCACATGTGCAGTTTAGGACATAAACCACGAATTCTGATTTACATGTAAAATGGCCCTTGATTTGTCTGGCAGTGGGGCTGAAGGGTACATGATATTCGGTGGTGTTTTGGCCGAATTTACAAGCCCTGCAGCTTGTGCATTTGAAGAATCCACTTTTAGGTTTAAGCCAAGTGATGTTGGTAGGCTTATCCCTATTGGATCCCATAAGTTCCCCCTTCATGGTCTTGGCCCTTCTGTATGTGATCACAGGTTTAGAAGGTAATATTGGGGCCAGTACACCATCGGTGAGTAGAATGGGCCAATTCTTTGAAACAATAGACCTTATTTTGAGGTGTTGCCTACTGTAAGTAGTAATTAGACGTGGTATGTCCACAGTGGAGTCATCCACCGCCAGATCAGGTACTGTGATAATGGGGATGCTGGACTTGTCAATTAATAAAGTTTCTCTGGGCATGGCTTGTACTTTATTGTAAGCTTCCCTCAAAATTCTTTCAGTATACCCTCTCTCCTTCATCCTTGTTATGGCCTCCTCCGAGCATCTAATTCTCTCCTCAGATGTGCTACAGATGCGCTTTATGCGGAGGAGTTCCCCGTACGGGATACTTTTTATCAGGTGCTGTGGATGGGCACTACTGGCATGCAGAATGGAGTTGCCAGCAGTGCAAATAAGTGTCTAAATACAGTATTAGCATCAGCAGAAGATTGCGGTCGCGTGAGTTATAGTTGCCTGCAGTAACTATAACGGGGGAATTTCATTGGTTTTTTATCAGTAAAATGTCCAGCTAACTATAACATGTGTGAAACCTATGGTTTTTTCAGTGAATATATATATATATATATATATATATATATATATATATATATATAAATATATATATATATATATATATATATATATATATATATATATATATATATATATATATATATTACCTACTGGCGGTCGCCAGTAGGTAGTTATAGTTAGGACCCTGTTTCCATAGGAAATCCGCAACATTCTATTTGGAATAACTTTGGCGCCGGTCGAATCCTCGCGAAATTTTCAAAAGTCTCGGGGGGATTCGTCAAGCGGGGGCTGAGAAAAAAGGGGGGTCCCAAAACGCGTTTTTCCCATGCATTTTTCCATAGGACCTTTAGACACAGCTACAGCCCGAACGGCTGAACAGAGTTACTTGAAAGTTGGCAGAGAGGTAGTCCTCAGGTCAAGGAAGTGCCTTTGGTAGGTTTGGTGTAAATCTGTTCAGTAGATCCTGAGAAAATAGCATTTAAATCAATATATATATCTGAGCCAGCTTACGGTGCGCTTACCGTGCGCTTACGGTAAGCTTACCGTACGCGTACGGTTCCGTGCGCGAGCGCGATTCTGATTGGCTGTTAGATCTAAGTAAACATTCGAATCGGTCACAACCAGGAAGCGGCGACCGCCATTTTCTCTCTCGCACTCTCAGTGAGGCAGCAAAAACAAAGGCAAAAAACATCTAAAGGGGCAATGTATTCAGTTCCTAACCACCTAGCATCGATGATGGTGTCCCCAAAGAACCCCCAAGGGTTCAAATGTAAATGTAAATATAAATGATTACCTTTCACAACGAAGCGCATAATATGTCCTCCATGTGCGCACGGTGCGCGAAGCGCATCGTGCGTACATGGCCCATCCCGCGTAACGTGGCACGCGGTGCGCGCAGCACACCGCGTGACCACCGTGCGTGCACGGCACTAACTGCGTAAAGTGGGCGCGCGGTGCGCGAAGCGCACCGCGTGCTCACTGTGCGCGCACGGTGCGCGCACGGAACGAACTGCGTAAAGTAACTTAGCATTTAAAAAAACGTACAAATTCACTGAAAAAACCATAGGTTTCACACACGTTATAGTTAGGAATTAGCATTTAAAAAACCTTGCAAATTCACTGAAAAAACCATAGGTTTCACACATGTTACAGTTAGCGGAAATTTTAATCATAAAAAAACATTGAAATTCCCCCGTTATAGTTAGTGCAGGCAACTATAACTCACGCAACTGCAATCCTCTGCTGATGCTAATACTGTATTTAGACACTTATTTGCCCATGTCTTCTTTCATTAAATTTTAGCTATACATATATTACAAATATTTTTTTTTCATAAAGACACATATGTCATCAGCAGAGGATTGCGGTTGCGTGAGTTATAGTTGCCTGCACTAACTATAACGGGGGAATTTCAATGGTTTTTTATGATTAAAATTTCCGCTAACTATAACATGTGTGAAACCTATGGTTTTTTCAGTGAATATATATATGTAGATATATATATATATATATATATATATATATATATATATATCCAACGCCACAGGTTGCCTGTAATGAAGGAGCCCACGACAGGTAAGTGCATTGCCAACAATCTTTATAGAGAAACAAACAGCGAGGACACAGAGCTGCAACAACAGGGGTGAAAGTCCAGCCTGACGCGTTTCCTGCATTTCGCACTTCTTCAGAGGCAACGGACACTAACGAGGCATTCAGCACGGCACAATTCGAGTAACACTTTGTAAATAGTAAGTCCCGACTCAGTGGCCGTGGCCACACTCCTTGGCCTGATGGAACTTGTGGATTTCCCTCCGAGAGCAACTGCACCCACTTGGGGAAAATTGTGCTGTGCGAACTGCAAATACCATAATGCTCTCTGTGGCACACGCCCACAAGGCAGGAGATTACGCCCATTTGGGCTGGACTCTTTTATTAATGGCAGGTGATGCACACAGAAGTTTGCTGTCTAACCTTTGTTTTGGGCTCGTGAACAAGAAAGGATTTTCGAAACGCGTTGAGCCAAGGAGAAATAAAGCTGAATTTACAATGAAGTTGTAATCTTCACTTTTGAAAGAGGCAAGTTCTCGGAGGGAAATCCTCATGTGGGGCAACTCTTGTTTGGATTTTAGCGGTGACACCTTAGCCGCGAGGATGACCCGCCAGACAGCAGTGCGGACCTGCTGTCTCAGGAGGACCTGGCGCAGCTTGAAAGGACTGAGAATGCTCTAGAGTGAGTGATTTTATTGACAGCAGACTGTAGTTTTTCAGCGTGCCCACTTGGGATTGTGAATTAACTTATTTTGGAGGCTGGCAACAACACCCACATGGGGATGATTGTGCTGTGCGAACAGCAAATACCATAATGCTCTCTGTGACACACGCCCACAAGGCGGGAGATTACGCCCATTTGGGCTGGACTCTTCTATTAATGGCAGGTGTTGCACACAGAAGTTTGCTGTCTAACCTTTGTTTTGGGCTCGTAAACAAGAAAGGATTTTCGAAACGCGTTGAGCCAAGGAGAAATAACGTTGAATTTACAATGAAGCTGTAATCTTCACTTTTTAAAGAGGCAAGTTCTCGGAGGGAAATCCTCATGGGGGGGCAAGTCTTGTTTGGATATATATATATATATATATATATATTCACTGAAAAAACCATAGGTTTCACACACGTTATAGTTAGCTGGACATTTCACTCGTACAAAACCATTGAAATTCCCCCGTTATAGTTAGTTCAGCTAACTATAACTCGCGCGACCGCAATCCACTGCTGATGACGTCACATATAACTATAACGGGGGAATTTCAATGGTTTTGTACGAGTGAAATGTCCAGCTAACTATAACATGTGTGAAACCTATGGTTTTTTCAGTGAATTTGCAAGGTTTTTTAAATGCTAATTCCTAACTATAACGTGTGTGAAACCTATGTTTTTTTCAGTGAATTTGCAAGGTTTTTTAAATGCTAATCCCTAACTATAACGTGTGTGAAACCTATGGTTTTTTCTGTGAATTTGCAAAGTTTTTTAAATGCTAATTCCTAACTGTAACGTGTGTGAAACCTATGGTTTTTTAAGAGAATTTGCAAGGTTTTTTAAATGCTAATTTCTAAATATAACGTGTGTGAAACCTATGTTTTTTTAGTGAATTTGTAAGGTTTTTTAAATGCTAATTTATCTATGTATTATTATATTTGTTATATATTTATTTTACAATAAACTACCTATGTATATAGTTATAGATTGACTGTATCCTGTAATATGGAATGGCTCAGCTCTTTTTTTTTTAATTTGGATAAAGTTGAACAGCATAGTTAATATCTTCTATAAACTTATAAACAGTTTAAAATGTGCTTTTTTTTAAGGGTTTTTTACGGTGCGCGCACTGTGCGCGCACCGTGCGTGCACCGGCAATTTTTTTTATTAAAGGAAATGTTTTTTTTGATTTACGAGGTCCTTTAGGGACCCCCTGAGAAGGTCTAGGGGGTCAGGGAGTGTCTTCCCTGCCTCCTTTTCATGTTTTAGAAATCGGGTTAAAAGTAATTCATTTCTGATGCATGCGTGCACCCTGTGCGCATGCGTGCGTGCACCGTGCGTGCACCGTGCACGCATGCGTGCGAGCACCATGCGCGCACCAGCAATTTTTGTTATTAAACGAAATGGTTTTATTTGATTTACGAGGTCCTTTAGGGACCCCCTGAGAAGGTCTAGGGGGTCAGGGAGTGTCTTCCCTGCCTCCTTTTCATGTTTTAGAAATCGGGTTAAAAGTAATTCATTTCTGATGCGTGCGTGCACCGTGTGCACATGCGTGCGCGCACGGTGCGTGTATACGTGCGAGCACCGTGCGCGCACGGCAAGTCATGTGATTACGAAACAACACTTTTCATTGGTTCATAGTAGTTTCTGTTCCAGAATCATTAAACACCACACCCACTCCCCTCACTATTTCTTCTTACTTCCTGGCACAAGGAGCTGAACAGCTACTCGAGTGAAATCTTACTTGAAAATGGCAGAACAGCAGTCAACTTCAGGGAGTGAGGAGGAGACCTTTGTGGAACCACCAAGGAAGAGCAAGCAAAAACACTCTTTCATCTGGAATTACTTCACCTTTCCAGAGGGCCAAAAGAAGTGTCTTATCTAGAGGAGATCCCAGCAAAAAATACTCCTTTAGTATTTATTCCATGCTGAGATACTTTAAGACAGTGCATCCTGTACGTTATGCTCGTGAAACAACTAGAGCCCGAACGGACAACCCTCCACCTGCTCAGCCGAGCACATCATCTGCGGCTGCAGATTCACTGTGTACCAGGCCACTGGACATCCGCCCCCTTTTCCAGAAGGTGCACATACATTGCAATGTGTGAAATAATTTTTTTCTTTTTTTTCTTTTTGTTCCTGTTGAACAGTTTTTCATTACCAGTTTTTTTTTGGTGCTCTAAAAAAATAAAATAAAAATACAAAATTGTTAAAAAACTAAAAAAAAAATACAAAACAAAAAAGACAAAAAAAAACAGTTCTTTTCAGAACTCACTTCACTTCTCCAAGAAGAGCTATATTCCTAATATACTGTGTTGTAATTTTATTGAATGAATGTGTAGTGTATACATGAATGATTGAAATGATTGAAATGACTGAGTGAAGAGGAGGAAAGGACAGACAGAATGAGTGAGAAAAGGAAAGTATGATCAGTCATGAAAGGGAAGTGAAAGACTGACTGCAACAAAAGGACTAAGGGTAGAGGATACAGGTAAGAAGAGTGAATGAGTAAGGGAATGGCAGTGAGTAATGGAGAGTGATGGTGGGGGAGTGAGAAAAGGGGAGTAAGGGACAAAGATAGGAAAAGGGAGTAACAGATGAAGCGGATGAAGTACAGCAGGGTAAAGGGATTGAAAGTAAGAGAAGTGGAGTGATGGTGAGATAAGGGGTATGAGGATTAGAAAAGGGGTAAGGGAAAGTGACAGATGGGGAGTGAGGGGATGGAGGGATTTAGGAAACTGGACTGAGAGAAAGGGAGTCAGGATTTCAATGAGCAAAGGAGAGTGAGGGAGAGTGAAGGAAAGAATACGAAAAGATGAAGGGTGTGAGATACAGACAGGAGGAAGTGAAGTAGGAGAATAGGAGTGACTATGAGTAAAGGATAGTGACAGTTAGGGAAGGTGAGGGAAGGGGAATGACGGAGAAGGTTAAAAAATTAACATAGATGGAAAATGAGTGATGGAGAGAGGAGGAGTGGTAGAAACAGCGATGTTAAGGAAATTAAGGGTAAGACAGACAAAGGGAGAGAGACAGAAACAGAGACAGAGAGCAAGGAACTGAGAAGGAGTAAGGCAGTTAAATGACTGAGACATATGGAGACAGGGAGAGAAACATGGCTCAAAAAATAGTGATGGAGGCAGTAAACCTAGGGGAGTAGTAGAGAAGGAGTGAGGGAGTTACGAAAGAGCAGTAAAGGAAGAAGAGAGAGGGAAGGGGAATGAGAAAAGCAGAGTGAGGAGAAGTGAAGAAAAGGGAGCATGAAAGTGAAGGGGTGAGAAATACAGATATTTTAAACTTACCTGACCAACAAAATAACTTAATTAGAAATAAATGTTTTTTTTAATTACAAGAAAAATGGATTCAATTTCCTAAATTTTCTTTCTAGATCTGAAAAAAAAGAAAAAAGTAGTAATATTTAACAATACATTTTAGAATACAGTACACATATTTTCATATTTAACAAAGTAATTGTTTGCCTTTTTTTTGCTGTTTTCAGAATATATTGAATTTCACTGAAAATAGTGATATCAATTGCATTCATCACTTAACAGCGGGCAAAAAAATAAACCATCTGAAAGATGGTTTAACCTCTTCAGTGCCCATGACGAGATAGTCTCGTCATGGAGCACGGTCGTGCTGTGCCCATGACGAGACTATCTCGTCATGAACCCCACCCACTAATGTAACGCCCGGCATAGGAGGGGGAAAGGGCGTGGCACACAAGGGGTTAAAAAAGCCCTGAATCTATCCTCAGTAAAACATACCTTGATAGAAATGTAACATATATATTAAAAATATCTTCTAAGAACAATAACTATTTGCAATAAATAACGTCTGTAAATCTTGTTGCTTAAGCACATACACCAAAATAATATCTGTCAAAGAAGTCCACAATAGAAACATTTACCTTTCCATGAGGCCAAATGGTAATTTTTAAATCCTTTTTAGGTGAAATATCCAATGGTAATCCTATAAAATTGAAATAATGGTTTCTTCAGATGCTGCAATTTGTATCTAAAATTTGGGTTTTAGAAAAATTAAGTAGGCATTTGGTAATTCTGCAGGCAAACGTTGCTTGAAAATCAATTGAGAATAATTACACAGTGTCCAGCCTTTTTCACATTTTAGATAAACTGTGTAATGACCAGAAGTTATAGAAGGTCCATCATGGAAAATTATTGCAACTGCAACGAAAGTCTTTCCTGATATTGATAATTGATTTCCTGCAAACTTCTTTATTAAAGTGTCCAAGTTTGTTCCATCAGCTCTACAACGTTGCATCATTAAAATTATATACTGTCCACATTTCTTTAAAAATAACGTTGATAACATTTCTGATTTACATTGAGAACATTCCATGTTGTGATTTGCATCTTTAACTAATTTACTAAAAGTCACTGATTTACTCTCTGGTAATGTTAAATGTATGAACCTTTCAGAATCAACATTAGTGCAGCATGTGTTCATACAGTTTTCACAACAATATTCCCATTTATAAGAGAGACCAAACATATTTTCTCTTTCTACCCCTTCATCTTCCAGTACCATAAGCATATACATTAAGAATTCCTGTGCATCTTGCTGGACATTTTGTGTAAACTGTGTACATCCAGAACATACATCTAAAAGATTTCTAACATCAGAAGCACTTTCTCATAAAGGAAACTCAGCAGAGAACAAAATCTTTTTTCATGATTTAGTATTATCTGCTCTTGCAAACTTTCAAGATAAAATACAACATTCAGCACTACATTAGCGTAGCAGTTGACACCAGAGCTATTTTCAAAATGACAACCAACAACCTCTTCAACATTGTCCTTTTTCTTTTTGCTTGCAATCACATCACTCTCCTTTTGTTTTCTCTTCTGTACATCCTCATTACAGATATTCTCAATTCTCCTTTTCCGACAAACAACACATTTTTCAAACACAGGATACGGACCTAAATGAGGAGCATAGCTTCTTCTTAATCTATTATACTCCTTTACACAATTTGCATCAGCACTAACTTTTGAGTCATCAAAGTCTATCATGAATAAACCAGATAATTTTTTCCCTCGTGACAAAGCAACATATGCCATACCTTCTTTAACCACACTAGATCCAATGTTTACAAAAGCACTATCTACAGTTAATCCTTGAGATTTGTGAATAGTTACAGCATATGCTAGAGAAAACGGAAACTGCTTCCTAAGTACATATAAGTCTTTCACAAGCAAAAAACGAACTGAACAACGACTAATGTCTTTAACCTCTTCAATCTGATCAAATTTTATTTTTAAAAATTCAATTCCATCTTTTTTCTGGTAATTAACAAAACCCATAACTTTACCCATAGCTCCATTCACTAAACCTTTTTCTACATTCAAATTACGTCTTAAAATTACTCGACAGTTCATACATACATAAAGATTCTTTTCTAAACCAGCGTACCAGAACTTTGACTGTCTTGAGAACTGTCTCTAGCTACTTCAGCTGCAATTGTAGCTTCTTGTTCAATTTCTTCATTTAACATTTGTAAATAATTTGTGAAAGTACTGCATTCTATGCTATCTTTACATGCATTAAAGGAATCTTCATAGCTCTGAAAATCTCCAAGTAATCCATCCTCTGAACGCCATGGTTTAAACAGCTGTAAAAGTGCTAAGTAGTAAAACTCCTTTTTGTCAGTAGTGTCGCAACTCAGCTTCCTGTGATTAATCAAACTACCTTTTGTTTGTTTCATCAAACATCCTTCCTCACCAATGACTTTATATTTTCCATTGTTGATGTCTTCTGTGGCATTCCGTGTAAAAATGTAGTTCTGCAGTACTTCATAGAGACACATGTTCTCAAGATGATGACTTCTGTTTGGGTAATATGTGTCCAACAAATTTGTTTTCAAAATGTCTGTACTTTCTAGTTCGTTCTCTGCTAAATATTAAATTTCTCGAATAGATTTCAGTACCCGATTTCGCGTTCCTGCAAGGCCTAAACTTACCCAAATTATTCTTCTAGATTTGGAGTACAGACTTGCAGATGATAACCTATCTGAGCATTCGTATGACCCAATTTCTCGATGCGATAACATCTTTAAACTGAAACTGTATAATTTCTTACTAAGAGTCTTCTCGTGAGAAATCTCTTCCCACATTTCTTTCAATTCCGTCTTTTCTGATTTAGTAATGTAGGACGTTACATATCGAGCAACAGCAATAGAATTGTCAGCTACATACTGAATATCCATGTTAGCATTCCACATGGATAAAATGACTGGGTTGTAGTCATTTATATATTTTGACTGTTCTTTTCTTCTTAGGTTGTAGGTATTTTTCGGAGATTTTCTTGTAATGGTATGTCGCACAGCTGTCATAAAACTGTTTACTCTTCCTTTTGAAAGAACAGGTCGTGGAAATCCAAATCGACATTTTGTGTAGAATTTATCTTTACTCTTGTACTTTCGTTGACAGTATTTTCCACACCGATGACTTTGGAAACGTAAAACTTGCTCTTTTAAGTTTTTTTCTTCTGTGCTTTTAGGTATAGCACATGTTGCATATTTTTCAATGAAAGATAAAACTGCATCATCAGAATCTGTTCCAAATTTTGGGGCATCCTTGATCCACAACAGCATATGAATATGAGGAGCTCCTTGGTACTCTTTTCTCCAAAAGAAATCCACAACTTCTCCAAGAGGTGGATTTTTTTTATTGCAGATGAAGGACATCATAGCCTCAAATCTATGATTGAAATATTTGCAAACATTAAACAGATCCAATGAGCACAATTCTCCTGCTTTCTTGTATTGGATGTTTTCACTATATGAATTTGCCTCTTGAAGAAAATCCAGTAAATCATCCCAAGCGTACTCAGCACAGCTTAGGGTAAGGAACCATGTAGGAGTTCCTAAATTCCGTAACATACATTTCAATTCTCCATGGCGTCGGTACTAATATTCATTAGTTCCACGCTGACAAGCCATCAGATTAATCGATTGAGATTCCAAATGATCATCTCGCTGTTGCACTTTGTTCATATAATCCTTTGCAGACACATTATGTAGATGTACTCCAGTTTTTAAAATGTGATTTACTGCATAAGATAGTGCAGACAAGTCACTTTCAAATAAAAGATGGAACAAATAGGAATACTTTGACGAAATCTTGGATCTTCTGCATATAATCTTGTAGTCCGATACTCAGAAGCAGGAATCTGTACTGGACGTTCATCATATCGTCCACCTTTTCCTGTAGGAAACAGCTGGGAAAAAACAACGAGCTTCCAAGCTCTCCTCCTAGACACTCACGGGAGTTCCTTTTGCTTTTTTCATCTGAAACAGATCAATAGTGTTTCCCATAACTTCTTTAGAATGAAGAGGATGTATGCTGAAATGTTCATAAATTTCTTCTTCTTTTGACTTATCCACTTTTTCAATTTGCCCAGTTGGTATTCCTGTGTCTGCTAGTAAAACTTCTTCATCTTCATCCATATAAATTGATTCATAGTACTTATTATTTCTTTTCAAATATAAATTTGCTCTTTGTACTTTTCGTACATCTACTAGCTCCTGCCAAATTTTCTTATTCTTTGTAGGTACACCATTAACCAGAATAACTAATGGTTCAGTTTCCAAACTATCTGCATCAATTGTTTCAATATTTTTTTTCAAATCTAATGGCAAATAGACAACTCTTCCTTTTAAACCTCTTTGTAAATCTGAAGGAGGTAATTTACCTGTTTTGGGCTCCATACGAACTATAGTCTGAAACGGATGGACACATTGAATGAGTATAGACTTTTTTTTATAGAGATCAACATTCCTTGTTTGAGTTTTATAATGGCTTCTCCGGCAACAAATACAAGTAATATTTGGTCTTTCATTAGAGATGATAGTAAATTTTGTCATTTGATCTTCAAAGTTTTTACTAACAGTGAGTTCTACATTCTCTTCCACATTTTCTTCAATAACTGTGTCATTTCCTGCACTTTCTTGTTCTGGACCAAAGTAACAAAACTGAATATCATCAGTAACCTTCTCTACATCTGATACAGATCCACGCAACAGAGCACTATTCAACTCATTAAACTTTAGTGCTGGACTTTTAGCAAAATACAATCTTCTCACAAACTTTCTCATTTCAGTATGATGTACTGCCAGCATCCTAAAACGGTGAAAAACACTTTGACAAATTTTCCTAGAAAGACAAGCCAGAGAATGTCCTTGCAAACCAGTATTCTTTCTCACTCTGCATGGATCTAGTCTTTGAAGCACCTTAATCTTCTGTTTAACACTTTTTTTTTACTATATTCTCTTAGAAAGTCACGTAATTTATCAATAGATTCTTGTCGTACAGTACAAATACTAAAACAATTCCAAGTGTACACTGGGGCTTTAGGACGTTTCCCCAGAACCTCATCAGCTAACACTTCTTCCTCATTTCTTGGAACCATTTTCTCCTTTTCCATTACACAACCATCTTTAACTTCATAACTTCGACCACTGGTGTCAACTGCATGCAGCAAACTATTACTTTGAAGATAACTCTCTTCATTAAAAAATGGTTCACTACTTGAACTATGCTTCCATTCTCCTAAGAACACTTTACAAAAGTTATTTTTTTTCACTACTCTTTTCCTTTTGCTTTTTGACTTCATTACATTGACTATTTTATCTAATGTACGGATCCTGTTCAAAATTAAAATGAATAGTTTTCTTTTTAATTCCAAAGCCTTTGCAACAATTGATTCATTTTCATTTCATTACATAAAGCTTTATTCGGTGCATGAAAAATGACCATAAAAGCACAACCAGAATCATAAAAACAAATACACTACAATATCAGATACAACAAAATGACAATTCGAAAGCTACAAATAGCAAATGTTACAAGTTTAAAAACACATACTTTTCCTGGCCTTGATTGAATGAATTAAAAACATGGCAGTAAAAAAACAGATATCGGCGTATTGTAGGTTAAAAACTAGACTCATTGCTTGATTAACTGTGCGTATACCATATTTACAAAACATAGGTTTTAAATAGGCAACATGAAAATTCATATACAGTTTGCAGATAAGAAGAAAGTGCACAGTGCTCTGTTTAGAGACGCCATCACACATACAGGGACCTTGCGGATATTTCTTTAGTGTTGGCAGTGCCACCAAATGATGGGCAATACCAAACCTCAGTCTGGTTAACACAAACTTATGGGAGGCCTCGTTACACATACTAAATAAATGGGTAAACCTTCATCGAGCGTATACTTATTATAAAACAAAACAGTAGATAGAGAACCATTAGCAATGGCCCGTTTTCTTTCGGTAAATGCCAAAAAAATAGTTTTCAACTCTTGTTTCGTAATTAAAGATGTTACGTTAGGGTCCACCAAGATGTTTAAATTAAAAATCTCAGAAAAACATCTAACTACATATTTTAACCAGGGTATATTTAAGAATTTATCCAACGAGAGACAGTCCTCGATGACCAATCTATTAAAGGTTTTTCCTTCTTGTAGCCAAATAGAACGCCAAATCATGAGTGGCCTCAAAGATAGTTGGTCAGTAAGAAAATTAATATCAAGCTCTCGATGGATGAGGTCAGTACAAGCAGTGGGTGGTAAAGATAAAAGTTTTTAAAAAAAAGCATTTTCCTGGGCAGGAAAATGTCCCCAAACACCCGCCCCATACAGAGCAATACTGACACACCTGGCTTGATAAATCCTAAGCATATCCCTGGTACGTCGGTCCCCAACCTTCGCAGCAAATCTAAAAACGCCATGGGCATTTTTAGCCATTTTAATACGAATATTTTTAAATTCATTTAACCATTTTCTATCATTAGAGAAGGTAATACCAAGATAACAAAATATATCCACCTGAAGCACCTTATCCTTATCTATAAAAAAGGAAAAATTAGCAGATTTACTTTTCTTTACGCTTTTGGCCCCACAGGTCATAATATACATTTTCTTCTTGTTGATAGTCAACCTCCTATCCTTAATAAAGGAAGAGAATCTATCAATCAGACGTTGCAATCCTAATGGAGTTCTAGAAAGTAGGACAGCGTCATCAGCGTATAATAACACAGGCACGGGGGAACCTTTGATCAGGGGGGCATCTGCTGGGATTGTTTTTAAAATTACGTCGATTCCGTTAATAAATAAAATAAAAAGAAGGGGGGCCAATACGCAGCTCTGTCTAATGCCTCTTTATACACTGAATTTGGGAGTACATTCACCTTTGGTCCCAAAGCGCACACAAGTTTTTAAATTCCCATACAGTCTGGCCAGAAAATAAATTATTCCCTCTGGCGCCCCTAACTGTAACAGGGTTGACCATAGAATTGAATGGTCAACCATATCAAATGCGCTGCTAAGGTCCGCAAAACAAAGGTAGAGTGAGCCTAGCTTAGCATCTATATATTTCCCGATCAGAAGGTCAAGATTTAAACACTGATCAAGTGTGCCCCTACCCTTTCTAAATCCGTACTGACTTTCAGCTAGGATACCCTCTTGCTCAGCCCATTCCTCTAACCTCACAAGCATAATTCTGCTCATGATCTTAACAGACGAGTCTAAGAGAGAGATGGGTCGATAATTTTTGACATCGGACCTACTACCTTTTTTATGTATAGGAATAATAATAGATTCCCCCCATGTTTTGGGGGACACAGTACATATAGCAGCATTAAAAACTGTAGCCAATAGAGGGCTCCATATATCGGGGGCCGTTTTATACACATCAATAGGGACCCCGTCTGGGCCCTGGGCTTTACCCCCCTTGCTAGCACAAATACCGGATTCAAACTCACTAACAGTAATATTTAGGGGTAAGACAGGCCAACTATTATGGCAAGTGCCAGTACAACTGTTAGAATCAAAGATGTTTGAACAATGGGTAACCCAGCCGTCACTCGAAACATTGGAAGTTAGCATTGGGGTATTCTCATCCCTAATAAAGGGAGAATTGACAGTAGCCCAAAACAAAGTACTGTTAGATGATTCCGCTGCTTGGTTGAGTGAGTCCCATGCCAGCTGCTGTAACTCTCTCTTCCTTCACCTTATAGCAAGCTTATAGTACAACCTTAATTTTACAACAGACTGAGTATCCCTAGGTTTTTTAGCAAGCGCAATTTTTAATTCAATTAATGAACGAGTGCATACGTGGTCAAACCATCTTGGAGCATTGCTACGTTGGCCCCCCTTGGATTTTCTAAATCTGGCCTCAATAGTTAAATTAATGTCCATAAAAGCATTAAAAACCTGCAATTCGTCAGTAGAATTTTCAAAAATAATACTAATACTGGGTAAGCAGTCCCTCACAATAAGGCCAATTAAATCACTAGCTTTATCCCCAACCCACCTCAAACGAACACCATTTGGTCTGTATGATTCAATATTAGAGACCACAATGCCCGTTTTAACACAGCTATCGCCCCAAAAGGTTGTTTCCAAAATAATACAGTTGTGATCGCTTAAGGTAGTTACTTCAATCCTAGGTGAAGCACAACAGGAAGCAATATTAGAGGAAACAATCACGTGGTCAATAACTGAGCAAGAATGATGACCCTTGAAATTAGGGATAATTTGTACCCAATCTTCTCTCGGGAAACCAAGTATTTCTAAATCATAGTAACCCAAAAAATAGTTTAATGAACCTCCATAGTTGTTATGACGAAAATGTAGGTATTCCATTCCCACATCGTTGGTAAATCCACAAACATTTTCAGTTGACAGTTCACATAACGGGATATTGAAGTCACCAACCCAGATAAAATCAAAAGAAACATTGGCTTCTGGGTTTAGATTTTCGATGGCACTAGCCAAATCGCGGATGACTACTTCCCTGGAACTATCAAAAATATTATTATAATAATTAATCAGTAGGATGTTATGGGCATGTTCCTCTAACAACCAGAGAATCTGGGCATGTTCACCCACTGTTATATACCTTTTTACTATGATTGGGCGATGGATTGACACTAATATTAACAGACCCCCCTTTGCTCTGCCCGGCCCAGTACCCTTTGCCACCAGATTATATGACGCAAACCCCTCATAATTAATTTCATCCTTACACCATGACTCCTGGAAGCTTGCGATATCAAAGAAATTAATTAAATTCTGCCAGCCCGGAGCCTTCCCCATAGATTTTAACCCTGCAACATTCCAGCTGGCTATAATTATTCCATTACCCCTTGTATTGACCCTAGCTGGTATAGTAAATACAGTTGGAGAATTTCCTTCCATTAGGTTTTCATTGACTGACCCCCTACACTCATTATCAGTAAAAACTTCCGCCATTGGCGGCTCCAGAACCAGGTTACCATTAATAGTTTCAGAGCCCCGCTTATACATAACCTTATATGGGGAAATCGGACTCTCCGGGTTAAGTCAGTCATTAGAATCCAAACTGTTGAGGGCATAAAAACGATTATGCAAGGGAATGGCTAAACCCCGCTGCTGTATCGGCGGGGGTAGCCAGGAAGAGCTATGATCATTAGGGGGCATATTAATAAGGTGGCTATAAAAAAAGCCGAGGGGGCGTACACAAATACCATGATCGAGCAGTGATAGGGAGGCTGATCTAAGCAGAACTGTAGTGACGTGTTGAGGATATTTAAAATTAACAATAACACAGTCGCCTTTACAGGTCTTTCTAGAATTTCCAACTCAATTGACCCTTCTTGTGGTTAAGATATCATTAGAGAGCGCCGTAGGAAATCCACATTGCTTATGCAACCAAGCAACAGTTTTATTTTTCAAGGAATCATGAGATTCATACTGAGACTGGGGCATAAGTGAATCAACCCGTGGTACATTAGTTAAAACCACCACATAAGGGGCACAATCCGGGGGAAGGTTAACAAAACCCTTTCTCCCTACCTCAGTCCAACCCACATTGCTTTCAGTTACCAAGGTAGCCTGGTTTGCTTGACTCGCAGTGTGCAGTTGGACAGGAACAGCTATTTGATTAGCCCTGATCCCCTCGACAGATGGTACTTCTAGTTGATTAACCTTAGACCCCTCCGCAGATGGAATTACTACCTCTTTCCTTACGTTGTGACTTACATCGGTAGTCATTGGAATACCTACCCGAGTGGTGTAGGTATCCAGGAGATTGGCCAATCTAGTTACTTCTACCGAGATCTGATCTAATTTAGCCACCAACGGTAAAATAATCTTATCGAGCTTGGAGTCAATATAGCTAAACAGCAAATTAAATTGCTCAGGATTCAACTGGGCGTGACACTCTTTTTCTTGAGTCTCGTCCTCCCCAACTATACTTGTAGAAGGTAATTGGACTCTCTTACCCTTTTTGTTACCCCCTCGTTTTACAGGTATTTTCCGGCAAGCCCTAACGGCTCTGCACACCGGGAAAGAATCTCCAGGATAGTCAGAAGAGTCATTTACTACCGGCTGACTAGGAGTCATTAACACTAGATCATCACTATTAATCGGCTGGGGATCGTGATCAGGACTGACATCTAGCACTGGTACACCTGGGGAGATTGACAAGGTAGACGGAGAAGCTGGAGGGCTACCCAGGCTGAGGGAGAGTCGACGTTCGTAGTTGATTTTATTAACAACTTTCACTAGATAGTTATCTAGTGTAGTAGGCACTGCAGAGGTTTTGATAGATTTTTGTTTGGACATGCTTACAGCTACGAACACACCCTATTGCACAAATGTTAAAAAATCACGCACCCAAGCTATCATAAATTGCACAACAAACAAAATACAAACAAGTAAATAGCCAATGAGACTAGTATAATGTCCCGAACACAATGAGAAATGGCATTGGTTTGATAAAGGGAGACTCACAATCATGCATCAACCCTGACAACATACGCCAAAGTCCGTGGCCCTGCCCTGCCACGTCCTGCCCCGGACGGCCACAGACGGCCCGCCCTTTGCCCGGGCTTCGCCCGGCTCGTCCCGCAAAGCGGGGCTCAGCGCTGCTTAAATGCTCCTCCTGGCGCTGGCACAGCGTGTATAGAGCGCGCCACCGCTGAGGCTGCCTGGAATTGAAGTCCCGTGATGGCGGCGATGCTGCTTGCGACTGCAAATGACTCCTGGCAGTGGCGGCTCTGCTTACGGCTTCAAATGACTCCTGGCGGCGGCGGCGTTATTGGTATGGTAAGTCCCCCCCACTCCGCCGGGCTTAGCGCTGCTTAAATGCGCCTCCTGGCGCTGGCGCAGCGTGTATAGAGCGCGCCGCCGCTGAGGCTGCCGGGAATTGAAGTCCCGTGATGGTGACGACGCTGCTTGCGAGTGCAAATGACTCCTGGCAGTGGCGGCGCTGCTTACGGCTTCAAATGACTCCTGGCGGTGGCGGCGTTATCGGTATGGTAAGTCCCCCCAATCCGCCGGGCTCAGTGCTGCTTAAATACGCCTCCTGGCGCTGGCGCAGCATGTATAGAGCGCGCCGCCGCTGAGGCTGCCGGGAATTGAAGTCCTGTGATGGCGGCGACGCTGCTTGCGACTGCAAATGATTCCTGGCAGTGGCGGCGCTGCTTATGGCTTCAAATGACTCCTGGCGGTGGCGGCGTTATCGGTATGGTAAGTCCCCCCCACTCCGCCGGGCTCAGCGCTGCTTAAATGTGCCTCCTGGCGCTGGCGCAGCGTGTATAGAGCGCGCCACCGCTGAAGCTGGCGGGAATTGAAGCCCGTGATGGCGGCAACGCTGCTTGCGACTGCAAATGACTCCTGGCAGTGGCGGCGCTGCTTACGGCATCAAATGACTCCTGGCGGTGGCTGCGTTATCGGTATGGTATGTCCCCCCCACTCCGCCGGGCTCAGCGCTGCTTAAATGCGCCCCCTGGCACCGGGGCAGCGTGTATAGAGCGCGCAGCCGCTGAGGCTGCCGGGAATTGAAGTCCCGTGATGGCGGCGACGCTGCTTGCGACTGCAAATGACTCCTGGCAGTGGCGGCACTGCTTACGGCTTCAAATGACTCCTGGCGGTGGCGGCGTTATCGGTATGGTAAGTCCCCCCCACTCCGCCGGGCTCAGCGCTGCTTAAATGCGCCTCCTGGCGCAGCGTGTATAGAGCGCGCCGCCGCTGAGGCTGCCGGGAATTGAAGTCCCGTGATGGCGGCGACGCTGCTTGCGACTGTAAATGACTCCTGGCAGTGGCGGCGCTGCTTACGGCTTCAAATGACTCCTGGCGGTGGCGGCGTTATCGGTATGGTAAGTCCCCCCCCACTCCGCCGGGCTCAGCGCTGCTTAAATGCGCCTCCTGGCGCTGGCGCAGCGTGTATAGAGCGCGCCGTCGCTGAGGCTGCCGGGTATTGAAGTCCCGTGATGGCGGCGACGCTGCTTGCGACTGTAAATGACTCCTGGCAGTGGCGGCGCTGCTTACGGCTTCAAATGACTCCTGGCGGTGGTGGCGTTATCGGTATGGTAAGTCCTCCCCACTCCGCCGGGCTCAGCGCTGCTTAAATGCGCCTCCTGGTGCTGGCGGAGTGTGTATAGAGCGCGCCGCCGCTGAGGCTGCCGGGAATTGAAGTCCCGTGATGGTGGCGATGCTGCTTGCGACTGCAAATGACTCCTGGCAGTGGCGGCGCTGCTTACGGCTTCAAATGACTCCTGGCGGTGGCGGCGTTATCGGTATGGTAAGTCCCCCCACTCCGCCGGGCTCAGCGCTGCTTAAATACGCCTCCTGGCGCTGGCGCAGCATGTATAGAGTGCGCCGCCGCTGAGGCTGCCGGGAATTGAAGTCCTGTGATGGCGGCGACGCTGCTTGCGACTGCAAATGACTCCTGGCAGTGGCGGCACTGCTTACGGCTTCAAATGACTCCTGGCTGTGGCGGCGTTATCGGTATGGTAAGTCCCCCCCACTCCGCCGGGCTCAGCGCTGCTTAAATGCGCCTCCTGGCGCTGGCGCAGCGTGTATAGAGCGCGCCGCCGCTGAGGCTGCCGGGAATTGAAGTCCTGTGATGGCGGCGACGCTGCTTGTGACTGCAAATGACTCCTGGCAGTGGCGGCGCTGCTTACGGCTTCAAATGACTCCTGGCGGTGGCGGCGTTATCGGTATGGTAAGTCCCCCCCAATTGATTCAATATGTTTCTTTTTCTTACAAAATATTGCTTTCTTCCTATATTTTTCACATCCTTTAGCAAATTGAACACCACTCTTCTCTGAAACATTTTTTTACGAATGTTTTGAAATTCTGTTTTTCTTTTTAAGTCATTCTTTCTTGCTTCTGATTGTACATTAGCATTTAGTAATTTCTTTCTATTGTCTTGTTGTTTTCTTGTTGAAACACTATTTGCAGTGGATATACTTTCTACATTTTTTCTATGTTTGAGGATATTTTTAAAAAAATCCTTAGTCTGCTTACCAGAAGAATTTTTCTTTTTTCCAACATGAGGTTCTTCAACTAATTTCTGTTGTCCAGTTGTCTTCAAATATAGATGTTTTTGCTGTTCTTTTCTCTTTCTTGATTTTATAGGCATGTTTAATTTATTTCAGTGCTGTTCAGCAATACCTAAAGGAAACTAAAAAAAAAATACCTTTATGTAATTTAAATATATTAATATTTTTTTTTGAGCTTTTCAAATCCTATTATATGAGCTGCCCCTTTCCGACGAGTGCAAGTCTTACAGAACAAGAGCAACATGAATTAAATCTCTGACAACAATTCCTGTGTGCAGACAGACTCATGGTGTGATTCTAGGCAGAAAACGATATTTGATTGGCAATTTCAAAGCACATTTACTACTGTGGTAGAACAAGTCATAATTACTGTAACAGCCTGACACATTTTCCTTATAGGTTAGAGAGGCAGAAAAGAGCACATGTCCTAACAGCTACTTGAGACCATGAGCATGTGGAACCTGGGTGAGTGATTAGACTAGAGTAAAGGAAATGAGCCTTGGTGATGTTGAATGTGTTAGCATTACACACTGCTATCTGAAATACCACACAGTGCTGAATAGTAAGCATGGGAGTGCAGGAGAAACAGCTACCTGTGTGTTAAGAGTGTGTTTCTGGAGACTGTGTATTGTCAGGTGCAAGAGAGATCTGCATGGACGCTTACACAACTGCATGAAGACTGCAGAGATGTATGTAAGATCACCTGTGGTAAGGGTTAATTGGAGTTTTGAACATGTAGGAACTACCTCACCCATTGCAGGAGTGGAAAGAAAATCTACCCTGTTGTTTTCAAATGTGTTAGCATTTGTCTCTCATCTGTGAGATAGTGATTTGTGCTGAATGCTAACCATCACAGTTCAAGAAAACAAGCTGCCCCTTTCCTACGAGTGCATGTCTTACAGAACAAGAGCAACACAAATTAAATCTCTGACAACAATTCCTGTGTGCACAAAGACTCATGGTGCGATTCTAGGCACAAAATAGTATTCCTGGGTGATACCAGTACACCTTAACTTATGGTGAAGACAAACTCCATAATATCTTACAAGTTCAAGGCAGTTAAATATCTTCCAAAACATAAAATGTAAAACACAACTTTAAAAGAAGAAACAAATTTCTATTATTTATATCAAAATACACCACATACATCCCCTCTCAAATTCATAACTCACCTTTAAAAGTAGTTAGTTGAGAAAGAAATGTGCCACTCACACAGCAGATTATCAGAGCCAGAATCTCTGAGCTGTACTCCTCTCACCAGAACCACTAAATGGCAAAATGTCCCTCTCTGTTTTCACACATATACATGTTAACTTCAAATCACATTGCTTCCCACATTTTTTTAAATGGAAACACACATTTCTATTGGTTGCAAATTTCAACCCTTTCCAAACGATTCCTACCCCCAACATGACTTCTGCTTGCTACCATAGCAACAGATCATGGAACACTGTTGTAAGCAGAGAGGTCAGAAGTTCAGCACACAATGTTTCTAATCCAAAGAGCAAGAGTGCTTGACTTTTCAAACCTAACAGCATATCCAAAGTAATCTTCTGTGGGAACACATTTTTCTGAACCAATACAAAACATGCTTTTGAAAATTTAAACATACAGCCTGGTGTTTGGTGTTGAATGGTCTGAAATAGCCAATGAGCTCTTTTTATTAAAAAAAGTATGTACGCCTCCATTTTACAACTATCTTTCTTTTCATATTGCCATTCTACTGAAAGACACCTTCTGAGTGCATCCAGATCTCCTTGAAAGATGTTCACAGTGTGGATTGTAGGTCATAGCTATGTCTACTGGAGTGAAAAGTATGCAGAAAAAAGAGGTATTGTGAAAGACCTTGCTTTGCCAAATGTAGACATTAAATGGATTGGTCAGAGAGGGTTAAAGTGGCACCAATTAATGCCTTTGGTGAAATCCTTTCTACATCTCCCACAGCCTGACTTTATAATTGTGCACTATGGTGGAAATGACCTAGGCACTTTAACTGGGGTAGGTCTGGAAATGCTTGTTAAGGACACCTTTGTGCAATTGATGTCACTTATTCCACAAACTACGTTTGTATATTCTAATATATGCCAAAGGCAAAAGTGGAACTGGTCCAACCAATATTGTCCGCAGTTTGAGAAAGCAAAAAAGCACGTCAATGAGTCTGTTTCTGCTTTCCTCAGAGACTATGGTATGGGTTCTATATATAACAAGAACAAGAACTTGCGTTACAACATGCAAGGCCTTTATAGAGGAGGCGGTGTTCATTTCACAGATGAAGGGAACAGAGTCTTCCTCTTGAACTTTAGACTCTGCATCGGTACTTACTTGTAGGTACAAAAAAACACTCAATGAACACAACGGCTCTTTTTAGAGCCAACCAACATCTAAACACTTAAACTTGATTTTTGATTCTATTTTTTTTATGAATTTTTTGCCGCCGCGGGCGCACCGTGCGCGCATCGTGCACGCACCGCGCAATATTTGTAAAATATATATATTTTTTTGGGACCTTAGGGGTGTTTCATGGTCCCCCTGAGAAGGCCTAGGGGGTCAGGGACTCTCTACCCTGCTCCCTTTTCACGTTCTCCACTTGTGTTTTTAGCTCACTTCTGCCTCTAAAACTCAAAAAGGCGGCTGGGGGGTGCGCGCACCGTGCGCGCACCCCGCAATTGTTTGAAAAAAAATAAAATGTTTTTTTCACCCTTCGGGGTCCTTCAGGGACCCCCTGACAAAGGCTATGGGGTCAGGCACTCTCTACCCTGCCCCCTTTTCACGTTCTCCACCTTTCTTTTTCACTGCCACATACAAAATGGCGTCCGACACTTCCTGATTTCGACCGATTCGAATGTTGGCTGACATCTAACCACCATTCAGAATTACGCTCGCGCACGGTGCGCGCATATAGATATTTATGTACTTTTAACTGCAATTTTCTCAGGAACTACTGAACAGATTGACACCATATATGCAAAAGGCACATCCCTGACCTGAGGACTACCTCTTTGCCAAATTTCAAGTAATTCTGTTCAGCCGTTCGGTCTGTACCTTCGACTAAAGGTCCTAAGGGAAAATGCATGGGGAAAACGTGTTTTGGGACCCCCTTTTTTCTCAGCCCCCGCTTGACGAATCACCCCGAGACTTTCAGGGTAGGAGCTGAGCGGAGCGCCCCATTAGTTTTGAAAATTTCACGAAGATAAGTCAACCGGCGCCAAAGTTATTCAAAATAGAATTTTCAGATTTCCTATGGGAACTCGGTCCTAACTATAACTATCTACTGGCAACCGCCAGTAGATAATATATATATATATATTCACTGAAAAAACCATAGGTTTCACACACGTTATAGTTAGGAATTAGCATTTAAAAAACCTTAGAAATTCAGTGAAAAAACCATAGGTTTCACACATGTTATAGTTAGCTGGACATTTTACTCGTAAAAAACCAGTGAAATTGCCCCGTTATAGTTAGTTCAGCTAACTATAACTCGCGCGCCCGCAATGCACTGCTGATGACGTCACATATTACATCACTCATGACATGGTCAGTGACATCACTCATGACATCACTGATGACATCTCAAATGACATCACTGATGACATCACTGATGACATCATCCAGTGAATGTGTGTTTTTCTGAAAATTAAATATGTTTTATATATGTATATCTCAAGGTTGATAGAAGAATAAATGGGTATATTACTGTCTAAATGGATGATTTCTTTTTGAAAAATTGATTGTGTAACTGACTGATTAAGTGTATCATAGTGAATACATGGCTTAGTGAGTAATATTTAAATATGTAAATATCTGTATCATTTTTTCACTTTGTGTATAAGTGGCTGCATGGGTTGGTGAGTAGCTACATGGGTGTCTATATAGGTTATTAGTTGGTTTTTTTGAGTATTAGTCTGAGTGTCTGCATGGTTCGGTGGGGGGTATGACGTAGTGCATAGGTGCATGAATGAGTGACTCACTGTTTGTATGTGTTGAACAGAGCATGTGTGCAGGACTGCATGGGTGGATGCGTGTGTGTATTGGTGTGTTAGTGAGTGAATGACTGTCTCAATAGTGTCTTTATGAGTAACTACATATGTTTTAAACTAGTATATGTGACTATTGGTGTATATATGTGAGTATATGTGAGAGGGAGAGATTGAAAGAGTTCCTGTATGAATAAGTATGTGTTTCTATAAGTGATTGTTTAAAAGACTAAGTATGTGTAAGGTTCCGTAGAAGTAAGTGTGGTGGTGTGTGTATAACTGTATATGCAGGTGAATGTATGTTTGATTCTTTATTAGCATGAGTGACTATGTGTGTGAGTAACTCTATGGATGAGTGGCATTATGTAACAGGATGTATAGGTGTATGAGTACATATGATGAGTGAGTACATGTATGAGTGACTGTATAGGACTGTTGGTGAATGAGTGGATGTGTATGTTGATCTTAGAATTACTGAAGAGGTTGTTGTAACTGGTATTGGTATGTCCATTGTTTTGAAAATTTTAGTCTCTATTTTTGAATGTGTGTATCAAAGCTTATATTAAGGTGAGAGGAGGTCTGCCACTCTATCACAAGAATGATGTCATCAGTGATGTCATCAGTGATGTCATTTGAGATGTCATCAGTGATGTCATGAGTGATGTCACTGACCATGTCATGAGTGATGTAATATGTGACGTCATCAGCAGTGCATTGCGGGCGCGCGAGTTATAGTTAGCTGAACTAACTATAACGGGGCAATTTCATTGGTTTTTTACGAGTAAAATGTCCAGCTAACTATAACATGTGTGAAACCTATGTTTTTTTCACTGAATTTCTAAGGTTTTTTAAATGCTAATTCCTAACTATAACGTGTGTGAAACCTATGGTTTTTTCAGTGAATTTCTAAGGTTTTTTAAATGCTAATTCCTAACTATAACGTGTGTGAAACCCATGGTTTTTTCAGTGAATTTGCAAGGTTTTTTAAATGCTATTTTTTTTTTTTTTTCTTCATTTTTTTCAAACATATTTTTAATTTAATTTTCTTACCTTTTATAAAGACTATGCTTAATTTTTTAAAATCATTAAATATTTATTTTATATAAATTTTTTAAAATAAACATGTAAAATTTATTTCCAGATTTATTTATTTATTTTTTTTTTTTTATAGTACGCGTACCGTAAGCTCACGGTAAGCGTACGGTTTACGCAACGCCCGTAATCTATCTACGCTGCTTGCGTATAGTTACGTACTTTGCGTAGCCGCGCGTACTGCGCGTGGGTCGCGTGCGCGCTTACGCCACACGCGCACGTTACGCGGAAGTACCGGGGAGTGACTGTTATGCGCATGCGCGCAAGCGCGTGTCTTTTTTACGCGCATGCGTACTTTTTGCCGTAAGCGCACCGTAAGCGTACCGTAAGCGTACGGTAGGTCATGTGATCATGAAACACAACTTTTGATTGGTTGAAAGTACTTTCAGTTCTAGAACTCTCCTACACCACACCCATTCCCCTCATTTCTGCTTGTGATCCCTTGGGAGAAGGAGCTGGTTTGTCTTTGGGATACGATGGCAGAACAGCAGAGCTCTTCTGAGAGTGAGGCTAGCACCAGCAGCACTGTCTTGAGGCAGAGAGCGAGGAAAGTAAAGCCTTCTTATGTTTGGGATTATTTTACTTTTCCAGAAGGCCAGCAAAAGGTGAATGCACCTTTAGTTACTTGCAAGCTGTGTAAGCGTGTACTTTCTAGAGGTAATCCTAACAGGAAGTATTCCTTTGGGAATCACACCATGAAGAGACACCTCCAGGATGTACACAGAAGGACACATGGTCATCTTTTTGGAGGTAACTCTTCAGAAAGACGAGCCAGTACATCCACAGCAGCTCAGCCTGGACCATCACCTGCAGGGCTTACTCCTTCTTCTGCAGGTCAGGTGAGCCCTTCATCTGTGGGGGGAGAATCTCCTTTTGCTGGCCCTCTGGAAATGAACCTTCGATTTCGGAAGGTTGATATTCATTGCACATTTTGTAAAGGTCTAATTTGTCATAGGGAGACCAGTGTTTCCCTAGTGAACAACAAAATAGATCAGCACATTTGTAGCTTTGAATGATTTTCCCATGCTTCCTTTCCTCTGTCCCTGCATGAACACAACGGTTCTTTTAAGAGCCAACCTTATCTTCCATCTTTTTTTTTCTTTTTTTTTAAAAACTTTTTTTTTTTTTTTTTACCGTACGCGTACGGTAAGCGTACCTTTTTTTTATTTTTTAAAAAAAAACACTAAAAATCATTTATCACATTACAAAGTCCTTGAGAGACTACAATTTTTATTTTTGACTTACCATACTCACTCAAAAAAATATTTATTCATTTGTTTTTTTAAAAAATAGTTTTTAAAATGGTTGTAGTTTCCGAAAATTTTCTAAATCGATCTGAAAATAAAGAAAAAAGTATTAATATTTTTAAACCATTTTATAATACAGTACACATATTTACATTTTTTACCAAAAAATATTTTTGCCTTATTTTTGCTGTTTTCAGAATATATTGCATTTCACTATTAATTGTGAAAGCAATTGCATTCATCATTTTACAGCGGGCAAAAAAAATTAACAATCACAAAGATTGTATTAAAAAAGCCCAGAATCTCTTCTCACTTAAACTTATCATTACAGAAATGCATATTATTCTAAAAAAATATCATCTAAAAACAATACTTTTTTCTTTAAAATACCGTCTGATATGTTTGTTTGAGAAGTATAATCACAATATTATATCTCAAATAACTCCAAAATACATCTGATTTTATTTCCTTTAGGCCAAATAGTATTTTTTTTTTTTTTCCTGGAATAAATTTCCAAGGGAAATCCATTAAAATTCTAAAGTTTAATCTGTCCAGATCTCACCGATTCTCTGTAACATTTTGGTTCACGAAAATTTTTTGAATAATTTATTTAGTCCACAATAGAATTGCTTACTTTTCCACATGGCCAAATAGTAATTTTGTAAATCTTTTTTGAAAAAAATTTCCAATGGCAGTTCAATAGCATTCCAAAATTTAAAATGTGCAGAAGTTACCAATTATCTCTAAATTATTGGTTTTTCAAAATTGCATTAAAAATTAAAAAAGTCCACATTACAATTGGTTATCTTTCCATTAGGCCAAATTATAATTTTAAAAATCTTTTTTTTACAAAATTGCAATGGTAATCCAGTAAAATGGTAAAATTATTTTGTCCAGATCTTGCCAAGTCTCTCTAAAATGTAGGTTTCAGGAAGATTAGATAGGAATTTGCTAAATCAAAAGGCAAACGTTGTTTGAAAATCAATTGGGAATCATTACACAGTGTCCAGCCTTTTTCACATTTTAGATAAACTGTGTAATGTCCAGAAGTAACAGTAGGTCCATCATGGAAAATTATTGCAACAGTTACAAAAGTTTTTCCTGAAATTGATAATTGCTGTCCTGTAAACTTCTTTATTAAAGTATCCAATTTTGATCCATCAGCTCTACATCGTTGCATCATTAAAATTACATACTGTCCGTATTCCCTTAAAATTAATGTTGATAACATGTCAGAATTACACTCACCACATTTCATGCTATGATTAGCATCTTTAACTAATTTTGCAAAAGTGACTGTTTTACTCTCTGGCAATGTCAAATAAATAAACCTTTCATTATCAACAATAGAGCCACATATATTATAACAATTATCACAACTATGTTCCCATTTATAAGAGAGACCAAAAAAAATGTCAATGGGAACTCCTTCTTCTTCCACTACCTGAAGAAAATACATCAAAAATTTGTGTGCATCTTGCTGTTCATTTTGAGAAAACTGTGTTCGTCCTGAACATACATCTAAAAGTTTTCTAATGTCAGTAGCACTTTCTATTTGAGTTTTATCTTTACTCAGCTTTTGAAAAAGGAGACTCAGCTCTGAACAGAATCTTTTTCCCTGATTTACTATTATCTGCTCTTGCAAACTTTCCAGATAAAATGCAACATTCAGCACTACATTTGCATAGCAGTTGACACCAGAGCTATTTTCAAAATGACATCCTACAACCTGTTCTTCATTTTCCTTTTTCTTTTTGCTTGCAATTACATCACTCCTCTTTTTTTTCCTCTTCTCTATATCTTCATTACAGATATTCTCATTTCTCCTTTTACGAGAAACTACACGTTTCTCCAACACAGGATACTGACCTAAATGAGGAGCATAGCTTCTTCTTAATCTATTATACTCCTTTACACAGTTTGTATCAGCACTAACTTTTGAGTCATCAAAGTCTATCATGAATAAACCTGATAATGTTTTGACTCGTGACAAAGCTACATATGCCATACCTTCTTTGAACACAGTTGAACCAATGTTCACAAATGCACAATCTACAGTCAATCCTTGAGACTTGTGAATAGTTACAGCATATGCTAGAGAAAACGGAAACTGCTTCCTACGTACATATAAGTCTTTCACAAGCATAAAACGAACTGTACAACGACAAATATCTTTAACTTCTTCTATCTGATCAAATTTTATTTTTAAACATTCAATTCCTTCTTTTTTCTGATAATTAATAAAACCCACAACTCTTCCCATTGCTCCATTCACTAAGCCTTTCTCAACATCCAAATTTCTCCTTAAAAACACTCTACAGTTCATGCAAACATATAGATTTTTTTCTAATCCTGCTGTTTTGGAGATGTTCTTCTCTAGTGAGTCCAATTTATTTTTCAGTTTGCCTGTTACTGTGACAGTAATTCTTCCATCCTCAATTTTGTCCACTGCTTCCAATTTCCTGATGTCTTCCTTTTCCAATTTCAAAAGCTCCTCATTAAATATTGAGCATTCACGTACAGTTGGCATTAAGCAGATGACACTTTTGTTTTCTGCAATATTCTTGTATATTTTCTCTGCAACTATTTCTTCCTTTGGAAATAAATTATGTAGCAGCCGACTCTGTAATGCTTTTTTCCCAACTTCTGTGAGTATTCCAATCCTGATATCTTTCAGAATACTTCCATATTCTTTATCGTTTGCTTGCCTCATATTAGTTGTAAGTTCCTTGTACTCAAAGAAGGACCAAATATTTGTATTTCCAATGCTTCCCAATGACTTCTTCGTGTCTTCATGTGTCACAGTATTAAACACTGGTTGTCCTTTAACTGGAGTAAGTTGCAAAAGATCCCCAAAAACTATGACGTGTTTTCCACCAAATAACACGTCATAGTCTGTCTTCAAAATTTGCTGCATTCTTAAATGCACAAAGGCAAGCATTAAGTTCGATACCATGCTCACCTCATCAATAATGAGAACTTGCATCTTCTTCAATACTCTTGAAACTTCCAAGGATGCTTCTCCAGTTAGCTTGTTGAATTGTATTTTGTTCTCATGCTCCACTGGTAACATTAGCAAACGATGTAAGGTGATTCCTTTTATGTTATATGCTGCTAACCCAGTTGGAGCAGTAACCACACAAGACAAAGTAGAATCCGTTTTTTGCTTTAGGTAGCTTCTGATGACTTTAATTAGGAAACTTTTTCCAGTGCCAGCTTGTCCGCTTACATACATCCTGATTGGATGAAATGATGTGCATGAGCACTCTTTTTTGATATGTAGAAATCCGTGATCAATTTTGTTTTTGATCTCTTCATAAATTTGTTGCTGCTCTTGATTCAGTTGTCTTTCCAAATTTTCTAAGTCTATAAATTCTTCTTGACCTTGATTCATAGCCGTTTCCACTTCATTCATGGCTATTGATGCTTCATTTTCAACAATTGGTTGTCCTAGGGGATCTTGACTGTATGTTCCTGAACTTTGGCTGTCCTGAGAACTGTCTCTAGCTATTCCTGCTGCAATTGTAGTTTCCTGTTCAATTTCTTCATTTAACATTTGCAGATAAGTTGAGAATGTACTGCATTGTATGCTGTCTTTACAAGCATTAAAAGAATCTTCATAGCTCTGGAATTCTCCCAGTAGTTCATCCTCTGTACGCCATGGTTTAAACAACTGTAAAAGAGCCAAGTAGTAAAATTCTTTCTTGTCGGTAGTGTCGCAACTCAGCTTCCGGTGATTTATCAAACTTCCTTTGGTTTGCTTCACCAAACATCCTTCTTCACCAACAACTTTATATTTTCCACTGTTGATGTCTTCTGCAGCTTTCCGTGAATAAATGTAGTTCTGTAACACTTCATAGAGACACATGTTCTCCAGATGATGACTTCTCTTGGGATAATATGTGTCCAACATGTTTGTTTTCAATATATCTGTACTTTCTGGGTCATTCTCAGCCAAATATTCAATTTCTCCAACAGATTTCAGTACCCGATTTCTCATTGCTGCAAGGCCTAAACTTGCCCAAATTATTCTTCTTGACTTCGAGTAGAGACTTGCAGAAGATAACCTATCTGAACATTCGTAGGATCCAATTTCTCGATGCGATAACATCTTCAAACTGAAACTGTACAGCTTCTTACTGACAGTCTTCTCATGAGAAATCTCTTCCCACATTTCCTTCAATTCTGTTTTTTCTGATTTCGTAATGTAAGACGTTACATATCGAGCAACAGCAATGGAATTGTCAGCAACATACTGTATATCCATGTTAGCGTTCCACATGGATAAAATGACTGGGTTGTAGTCATTTATATTTTTTGATTCTTCTTTTCTTTTAAGGTTGTAGGTATTCTTAGGTGATTTTCTTGTGATAGTATGTCTCACAGCTGACATAAAACTGTTGACTCTTCCATTTGAAAGAACAGGTCTAGGAAATCCAAATCGACATTTAGTGTAGTATTTTTCTTTGCTCTTGTATTTCCGTCGACAGTATTTTCCACACCGATGACTTTGGAAACGTAGAACTTGCTCCTTTAACTTGTTCTCTTCTGTGCTTTTTGGTATAGCACATGTTGCATATTCTTCAATGTAAGATAACACTGCTTCATCAGTATCTGTTCCAAACTTTGGGGCATCCTTGATCCACAGCAGCATATGAATATGAGGAGCACCTCTTGCCTGGTACTCTTTTCTCCAAAAGAAATCCACTACTTCTCCAAGGGGTGGATTTTTTTTATTGCAGATGAAGGACATCATAGCCTCAAATCTATGATTGAAATATCTGCAAACATTAACCGGATCCAATGAGCACAGTTCTCCTGCTGTCTTGTATTCGATGTTTTTAATGTTTGAATTGGCCTCTCGTAGAAAATCCAGTAAATCATCCCAAGCGTACTCGGCACAGCTTAGGGTAAGGAACCATGTTGGTGTTCCTAAATTGCGTAACATGCATTTTAGTTCACCATGGCGTCGGTACCAATATTCATTTGTCCCACGCTGACAAGCCATCAGATTGATCAGTTGTGTTTCCAAATGATCATCTCGGTGCTGCACTTTCTCCATAAAATCCTTAGCAGACACATTTTGTAAATGTACTCCACTTTTTAAAATGTGATTTACTGCATAAGACAGTGCAGACAAGTCGCTTTCAAATAAAAGATGGAACAAATAAGGAATACTTTGTCGAAATCTGGGATCTTCAGCATATAGTCTTGTAGTTCGATACTCTGAAGCTGGAATCTGTTCTGGACGTTCATCGTATCGTCCTCCTTTTCCTTTAGGAAACAGCTGGGGAAAACATCGAGCTTCCAAGCTCTCCTCCCATACACTCACGGGATTTCCTTTTGCTTTCTTCATCTGAAAGAGATCAATATTGTCTCCCATAACTTCTTTCGAATGGAGAGGATGTATGCTAAAATGTTCATAAATTTCTTCTTCCTTTGACTTGTCCACTTTTTCAATTTGTCCAGTTGGTGTTTCTGTGTCTCCTTGTAAATCTTCTTCTTCTTCTTCTTCTTCTATATAAATTGATTCATACCATTTGTTATTTTTTTTCAAATACAAATTTGCTCTTTGTACTTTCCGCACATCTACCAGCTCCTGCCAAATCTTCTTATTCTTTGTAGGTACACCATTAACCAGAATAATTAATGGCTCAGTTTCCAAAGTATCCGCATCAATAGTTTCCATATTTTTTTTCAAATCCAAGGGCAAATACACCACTCTACCTTTTAAACCTCTCAGTAAATCTGAAGGAGGTAATTTACCAGTTTTGGGCTCCATACGTACTATGGTCTGGAACGGATGAACACATTGAATGAGTATAGACTCATATGTATTTAATTCAGAAAGTTCAGCAGGAATAGCATCCAATTCTAAATTATTATGTACAGCTCTGGTCGGCATTCTATTTTCCTCTAACTTATTATAACAGTATTTACAAATACGCTGATCTTCACCCAATTCAAAACAATTTTCTAGAAATATATATGTGGCAAAATCCTTCCACTTATAATTATCTTCATTTTCACTCTTTCTGTAGAGATCAACATTCCTAGTTTGTTTTCTATAATGAGTTCTGCGGCAACAAATACAAGTAAAATTTGGTCTTTCATTAGAGACTATTGCAAATTTTGTTATGTGATCATTAAATGTGTTACTTACAGAGGGTTCTACATTCTCTTCCACTTCTTCCTCATTTACTGTGTCCTTCTCTGCACTGTTTTGTTCAGGACCAAAGTAACAAAACTGAATTTCATCAACAACCTTCTCTACATCTGATACCGTTCCTCGGAACAGAGCCCTATTCAATTCATTTAACTTTATTGCTGGACTTTTGGCAAAATACAACCGTCTCACAAACTTTCTCATTTCAGTATGATGAACAGCCAGCATCCTAAAATGATGGAAAACACTATTGCACACTTTTCTAGATAGACAAGCAAGAGAATGACCCTGCAAACCAGTATTCTCTCTCACTCTGCATGGATCCAGACTTTGAAGCACCTTAATCTTTTGTTTTACACTTTTTTTTACTATATTCTCTTAGAAACTCTCGAAATCTGTCAATAGATTCCTGACGCACAGTGCAAATACTACTACAATTCCAAGTGTACACTGGGGCTTTAGGACGTCTCCCCATTGCCTCATCTGCCATCACTTGTACCTCATCTCTTGGAACCATTATCTCCTTCTCCATTATGCAACCATTTTTTACTTCGTATGAACGACCTCTGGTGTCAACTGCATGCAGCAAACTATTACTTTGAAAATAGCTCTCTTCATTAAAAAAAGGTTCACTACTTGAACTATGCATCCACTTTCCTAAAAACACTTTACAAAAGTTTGTTCTGTTCACTACTCTTTTGCTTTTGCTTTGTGATTTCAGTACATTAACCATTTTATCTAATGTACGCATCCTATTCAAAATTAATATGAATAGTTTCCTTTTTAATTCTAATGCTTTTGCTGCAATGGCTTCAATTTCTTTTTTTCTCTTGTAATATTTAGCCTTTTGCTTATATTTCTTTATATCCTTTATCAAATTGGACATAACTCTTCTCTGAAACATTTTTCTACGTATATATTTAAATGCTGTTTTTCTGTTTATGTTAAACTTTTCAATTGCAGAAGGTATATTTGCATTAACTAAATTCTCAATTTTTTGCTGTTCTCTATGTTTTGTTACATTTTTCCGAGAACAGACATTTTGTACATTTTTCTTTGTTTTAAATATTTTGTTTAGGAATTGTTTTTTTTCCTTACCAGAAGATTTTTTCTTTTTCCCAACATCAGCATCTTCTACTAACTTTGGTCCTCCAGTTGTCTTCAAATATAGTTTTTTTTTTAGCGTTTTTTGAACTCGAGATTTTGTAGGCATCTTAAATTTTGTTCACTGTTCTTCAGCAATACCTGAAAAAAACTAAAAAAAAAATCTGTTATTGTATTTAAATATATTACTACATTTCTTTTCACAATAGTCACAAAACGAAATTTCTTTGCCAATTTGAATGCACACAAACTGCTCTTTTTTTTGGGCAAGTGAAAATCTCTTTTACAAACTGTCACATTATGAAACCACTTTTCAGATTTTTTAAAAAGCCCATGTCCACAGTGCTACACTCCACCAAGGGCAACCAGCCTTAGTGATGCTGAATGTATTTGCATTACAGACTTAAACCTGAAAACCCCACTGGCTTCTAAATACTGTGCATGACTATACACGGCAAGGACATGGGTGTGTGCTAAGCCTCTGCTTCTTCCCCCAATAATTTGCTCCCCCTTTCCATCTAATGCAACTGTGAAATCACCAGAGCAAGACGCAATAAATCTCTGCCTATAATTCTTCTATGCACACAGAGTCATGTTTTCACATTAGTGCCAAAACGAAATTTCTTTGCCAATTTGAAAGCACACTTACTGCTCTTTTTTTTTCGGGCCAAGTGAAAATCTCTTTTTACAATTTGAAATCACTTTTACAGATTGACACATTATGAAACCACTATTTTTGATTTATTTAATTGCACGTGTCCAAGCTGTTTTTTTTTCAGACCACCACCATGTGCATTCTCTGTGACTGCCTACACTCCACCAAGGGCAACCAGCCTTAGTGATGCTGAATGTATTTGCATTACAGACTTAAACCTGAAAACCCCACTGGCTTGTAAATACTGTGCATGACTATACACGGCAAGGACATGGGTGTGTGCTAAGCCTCTACTTCTTCCCCCAAAAATTCGCTCCCCCTTTCCATCTAATGCAACTGTGAAATCACCAGAGCAAGACGCAATAAATCTCTGCCTATAATTCTTCTATGCACACAGAGTCATGTTTTCACATTAGTGCCAAAACGAAATTTCTTTGCCATTTTGAAAGCACACTTACTGCTCTTTTTTTTTCGGGCCAAGTGAAAATCTCTTTTTACAATTTGAAATCACTTTTACAGACTGACACATTATGAAACCACTATTTTTGATTTATTTAATTGCACGTGTCCAAGCTGTTTTTTTTTCAGACCACCACCATGTGCATTCTCTGTGACTGCCTACACTCCACCAAGGGCAACCAGCCTTAGTGATGCTGAATGTATTTGCATTACAAACTTAAACCTGAAAACCCCACTGGCTTGTAAATACTGTGCATGACTATACACGGCAAGGACATGGGTGTGTGCTAAGCCTCTGCTTCTTCCCCCAAAAATTCGCTCCCCCTTTCCATCTAATGCAACTGTGAAATCACCAGAGCAAGACGCAATAAATCTCTGCCTATAATTCTTCTATGCACACAGAGTCATGTTTTCACATTAGTGCCAAAACGAAATTTCTTTGCCAATTTGAAAGCACACTTGCTGCTCTTTTTTTTTTCGGGCCAAGTGAAAATCTCTTTTTACAATTTGAAATCACTTTTACAGACTGACACATTATGAAACCACTATTTTTGATTTATTTAATTGCACGTGTCCAAGCTGTTTTTTTTTCAGACCAACACCATGTGCATTCTCTGTGACTGCCTACACTCCACCAAGGGCAACCAGCCTTAGTGATGCTGAATGTATTTGCATTACAGACTTAAACCTGAAAACCCCACTGGCTTGTAAATACTGTGCATGACTATACACGGCAAGGACATGGGTGTGTGCTAAGCCTCTGCTTCTTCCCCCAAAAATTCGCTCCCCCTTTCCATCTAATGCAACTGTGAAATCACCAGAGCAAGACGCAATAAATCTCTGCCTATAATTCTTCTATGCACACAGAGTCATGTTTTCACATTAGTGCCAAAACGAAATTTCTTTGCCAATTTGAAAGCACACTTACTGCTCTTTTTTTTTCGGGCCAAGTGAAAATCACTTTTTACAATTGGAAATCACTTTTACAGACTGACACATTATAAAACCACTTTTTTTGATTTTTTTAAATGCACATGTCCAAGCTGTTTTTTTTTCAGACCACCACCATGTGCATTCTCTGTGACTGCCTACACTCCACCAAGGGCAACCAGCCTTAGTGATGCTGAATGTATTTGCATTACAGACTTAAACCTGAAAACCCCACTGGCTTGTAAATACTGTGCATGACTATACACGGCAAGGACATGGGTGTGTGCTAAGCCTCTGCTTCTTCCCCCAAAAATTCGCTCCCCCTTTCCATCTAATGCAACTGTGAAATCACCAGAGCAAGACGCAATAAATCTCTGCCTATAATTCTTCTATGCACACAGAGTCATGTTTTCACATTAGTGCCAAAACGAAATTTCTTTGCCAATTTGAAAGCACACTTACTGCTCTTTTTTTTTCGGGCCAAGTGAAAATCTCTTTTTACAATTTGAAATCACTTTTACAGACTGACACATTATGAAACCACTATTTTTGATTTATTTAATTGCACGTGTCCAAGCTGTTTTTTTTTCAGACCACCACCATGTGCATTCTCTGTGACTGCCTACACTCCACCAAGGGCAACCAGCCTTAGTGATGCTGAATGCATTTGCATTACAGACTTAAACCTGAAAACCCCACTGGCTTGTAAATACTGTGCATGACTATACACGGCAAGGACATGGGTGTGTGCTAAGCCTCTGCTTCTTCCCCCAAAAATTCGCTCCCCCTTTCCATCTAATGCAACTGTGAAATCACCAGAGCAAGACGCAATAAATCTCTGCCTATAATTCTTCTATGCACACAGAGTCATGTTTTCACATTAGTGCCAAAACGAAATTTCTTTGCCAATTTGAAAGCACACTTACTGCTCTTTTTTTTTTTCGGGCCAAGTGAAAATCTCTTTTTACAATTTGAAATCACTTTTACAGACTGACACATTATGAAACCACTATTTTTGATTTATTTAATTGCACGTGTCCAAGCTGTTTTTTTTTCAGACCACCACCATGTGCATTCTCTGTGACTGCCTACACTCCACCAAGGGCAACCAGCCTTAGTGATGCTGAATGTATTTGCATTACAGACTTAAACCTGAAAACTCCACTGGCTTCTAAATACTGTGCATGACTATACACGGCAAGCACATGGGTGTGTGCTAAGACTCTGCTTCTTCCCCCAAAAATTCGCTCCCCCTTTCCATCTAATGCAACTGTGAAATCACCAGAGCAAGACGCAATAAATCTCTGCCTATAATTCTTCTATGCACACAGAGTCATGTTTTCACATTAGTGCCAAAACGAAATTTCTTTGCCAATTTGAAAGCACACTTACTGCTCTTTTTTTTTCGGGCCGAGTGAAAATCTCTTTTTACAATTTGAAATCACTTTTACAGACTGACACATTATGAAACCACTATTTTTGATTTATTTAATTGCACGTGTCCAAGCTGTTTTTTTTTCAGACCACCACCATGTGCATTCTCTGTGACTGCCTACACTCCACCAAGGGCAACCAGCCTTAGTGATGCTGAATGTATTTGCATTACAGACTTAAACCTGAAAACCCCACTGGCTTGTAAATACTGTGCATGACTATACACGACAAGGACATGGGTGTGTGCTAAGCCTCTGCTTCTTCCCCCAAAAATTCGCTCCCCCTTTTCCATCTAATGCAACTGTGAAATCACCAGAGCAAGACGCAATAAATCTCTGCCTATAATTCTTCTATGCACACAGAGTCATGTTTTCACATTAGTGCCAAAACGAAATTTCTTTGCCAATTTGAAAGCACACTTACTGCTCTTTTTTTTTTTCGGGCCAAGTGAAAATCTCTTTTTACAATTTGAAATCACTTTTACAGACTGACACATTATGAAACCACTATTTTTGATTTATTTAATTGCACGTGTCCAAGCTGTTTTTTTTTTAGACCACCACCATGTGCATTCTCTGTGACTGCCTACACTCCACCAAGGGCAACCAGCCTTAGTGATGCTGAATGTATTTGCATTACAGACTTAAACCTGAAAACTCCACTGGCTTCTAAATACTGTGCATGACTATACACGGCAAGCACATGGGTGTGTGCTAAGCCTCTGCTTCTTCCCCCAAAAATTCGCTCCCCCTTTCCATCTAATGCAACTGTGAAATCACCAGAGCAAGACGCAATAAATCTCTGCCTATAATTCTTCTATGCACACAGAGTCATGTTTTCACATTAGTGCCAAAACGAAATTTCTTTGCCAATTTGAAAGCACACTTACTGCTCTTTTTTTTTCGGGCCAAGTGAAAATCTCTTTTTACAATTTGAAATCACTTTTACAGACTGACACATTATGAAACCACTATTTTTGATTTATTTAATTGCACATGTCCAAGCTGTTTTTTTTTCAGACCACCACCATGTGCATTCTCTGTGACTGCCTACACTCCACCAAGGGCAACCAGCCTTAGTGATGCTGAATGTATTTGCATTACAGACTTAAACCTGAAAACCCCACTGGCTTGTAAATACTGTGCATGACTATACACGACAAGGACATGGGTGTGTGCTAAGCCTCTGCTTCTTCCCCCAAAAATTCGCTCCCCCTTTCCATCTAATGCAACTGTGAAATCACCAGAGCAAGACGCAATAAATCTCTGCCTATAATTCTTCTATGCACACAGAGTCATGTTTTCACATTAGTGCCAAAACGAAATTTCTTTGCCAATTTGAAAGCACACTTACTGCTCTTTTTTTTTTTCGGGCCAAGTGAAAATCTCTTTTTACAATTTGAAATCACTTTTACAGACTGACACATTATGAAACCACTATTTTTGATTTATTTAATTGCACGTGTCCAAGCTGTTTTTTTTTTCAGACCACCACCATGTGCATTCTCTGTGACTGCCTACACTCCACCAAGGGCAACCAGCCTTAGTGATGCTGAATGTATTTGCATTACAGACTTAAACCTGAAAACCCCACTGGCTTGTAAATACTGTGCATGACTATACACGACAAGGACATGGGTGTGTGCTAAGCCTCTGCTTCTTCCCCCAAAAATTCGCTCCCCCTTTCCATCTAATGCAACTGTGAAATCACCAGAGCAAGACGCAATAAATCTCTGCCTATAATTCTTCTATGCACACAGAGTCATGTTTTCACATTAGTGCCAAAACGAAATTTCTTTGCCAATTTGAAAGCACACTTACTGCTCTTTTTTTTTTTCGGGGCAAGTGTAAATCACTTTTACACACTGACACATTATGAAACCACCATGTGTAACTACAACAAAAACAATTCCCATTTCTATTATTCATTTCTTAAGTTACCACATACATCCCCTCTCAAACTGTAAACTCACCTTTAAAATTAGTTAGTTGTGAAAGAAATGTGACACTCAAACAGCAGATTATCAGAGCCAGGATCTCAGAGCTGTACACCTCTCTCCTCTCAGCAGAACCAGATAATGGCAAACTTTCCCTCTTTTTTTCCACACATATACATGTAAGTTTCAAATCTCAGTGCTTCCCCCTTTTTTTCACATGTATTCACACATTTCTATTGGTTGAAAACCAACCCTTTTCCAAAAGTACCCTGCCCCCAACTTGACTTCTGCCTAGTACCCTTCCCCCAACTTGACTTCTGCCTGCTACCATAGCAACAGCTCATGGAACACTGCTGTGTGCAGTTAGGTCAGAAGTTCGACACACAATGTTTCAATTCCACAGAGCAAGAGTGCTTGACTTTTCAAACCTTACAGCAAATCCATAGTACTGTTCTTTGGTTACACATTTTTTGTACCAATACAAAACATGCTTCTATTAATTTTCACATACAGCCTAGTTTTTATTCTAGAATGGTATGAAACAGCCAATCAGTTCTTTTTGTTTTAAAAAAATATGTATGCCTCCATTTCCAAACTGTCTTTCTTTTCTTATTGCCATTCTACTGAAAGACACCTCCTGAGTGCATCCAGTTCTCCTTTGAAGATGTTCACAGTGTGGATTGTAGGGCACAGCTATGTCTTCTGGAGTGAAAAGTTTGCAGAGAAAACAGATATGGTGAGAGACCTTGCTTTGCCAAATGTAGACATTAAATGGATTGGTCAGAGAGGGTTAAAGTGGCACCAATTGATGCCATTGGTGAAATCCTTCATTCAAATCCAACACCCTGACCTCATAATAGTGCACTGTGGTGGCAATGACCTAGGCACTTTGACTGGGGTAGGTCTGGAAATGCTTATGAAGGACACCTTTGCACAACTGTTTACACTTTTCCCTAAAACTGCCTTTGTGTTTTCCAACATATGCCAAATGCAAAAATGGAACTGGTCCAATCATTTCTGTCCACAGATTGACAAAGCAAGAAAGCACGTCAACAAATCTGTTTCTGCTTTCCTCCGTGACTATGGTATGGGTGCCATTTACCACAACAACTTGCGTTATGACATGCAAGACATTTATAGAGGAGATGGTGTGCACTTCAATGATGAAGGGAACAGAGTCTTCCTCTTGAACCTTAGACTCTGCATCGGTACTTACTTGTAGGTACCACTAAAAAAATGACTTCATAAACACAACAGCTCTTTTTAGAGCTCCCTAATTTCTAAACTCTTAAATCTGCTTTTCATTTATCTATTTTTTTTTTTTTTTTACCGTACGCTTACCGTAAGCTTACCGTACGCGTACCCCGTGATTTTTTTTTAAATCAATAAATGTTTTTTTTGTACTTTTCTGTCCTTCTTTGACCCCCTTACAAATGTTAGGGGGTCTGTAACTCTCCTCATTGCCCCCTTTCCTTGTTTTCACTCTTTTTTTTCAGAGTGAAATACACAAAATAGGAAAATAGGAAATCCGCAACATTCTATTTTGAATAACTTTGGCGCCGGTCGATGAATCCTCGCGAATTTGTCAAAATAGGTGGGGCGCTACGCTCCGCTCCTACCCTGAAAGTCTCGGGGGGATTCGTCAAGCGGGGGCTGAGATAAAAGGGGGGTCCCAAAACGCGTTTTTCCCATGCATTTTTCCATAGGACCTTTAGAACGAGCTACAGCCCGAACGGCTGAACAGAATTACTAGAAATTTGGCAGAGAGGTAGTCCCTAGGTCAAGGAAGTGCCTTTTGTAGGTTTGGTGTAAATCTGTTCAGTAGATTCTGAGAAAATAGCCTTTAAATCAATATATATATCTGAGCCCGCTTACGGTACGCTTACCGTACGCTTACCGTAAGCGTACGGTGGCGTGCGCGAGCGCGATTCTGATTGGCTCTTAGATCTTAGTAAACATTCGAATCGGCCGAAACCAGGAAGCGGCGTCCGCCATTTTGTCTCTCGCACTGAGTGTTGTTTATCAAACATGATGGCAAAAAACATGTTACGGGGCTGTTTTGACAACTCCCTCCCACATAGTCATGTTGAGGGAGTCCCCAAACATCCCCCAAGATCAAAAACGGTTTTATTTTTTTTTCGGTAAATTCGCCGAGTACGCTTACCGTACGCTTACCGTAAGCGTACGGTAAAAAAAAAAAAAAAAAAAAAAACACTATCCACACTTACCCCACCCCCTGTGCTTTTGGTGACCGTAGGCCACCAAATGTACAGGGCTTATTACAAGGGTTAAAAAAACACTATCCACACTTACCCCACCCCCTGTGCTTTTGGTGGCCGAAGGCCACCAAATGTACAGGGGTTATTATAAGGGAAAAAAACACTATCCACACTTACCCCACCCCCTGTGCTTTTGGTGGCCATAGGCCACCAAATGTACAGTGCTTATTATAAGGGAAAAAACCACTATCCACACTTACCCCACCCCCTGTGCTTTTGGTGTCCGTAGGCCACCAAATGTACAGGGCTTATTAATAGGTAAAAAAAACTAAATTTTGGCAACATGAAATTATAAAATCGAAATAAAAAAAACACTATGCACATTGACCCCACCCCCTGTGCTTTTGGTGGCCGAAGGCCACCAAATGTACAGGGCTTATTAAAGTTGATAAAAACCGTGCACGGAACGAACTGCGTTAAGTGGGCGCGCACGCCTCGAATGGCGTAAAGTAACTTAGCATTTAAAAAACCGTACTAATTCACTGAAAAAACCATAGGTTTCACACACTTTATAGTTAGGAATTAGCATTTAAAAAACCTTGCAAATTCACTGAAAAAACCATAGGTTTCACACATGTTATAGTTAGTGGAAATTTTACTGATAAAAAACCAATGAAATTCCCCCGTTATAGTTAGTGCAGGCAACTATAACTCACGCGACCGCAATCTTCTGCTGATGACATATGTGTCTTTATGAAAAAAAAATATTTGTAATATATGTATAGCTAAAAATGTATGGAAGAAGACATGGGCAAATAAGTGTCTAAATACAGTATTAGCATCAGCAGAGGATTGCGGTCGCGTGAGTTATAGTTGCCTGCACTAACTATAACGGGGGAATTTCATTGGTTTTTTATCAGTAAAATTTCCACTAACTATAACATGTGTGAAACCTATGGTTTTTTCAGTGAATATATATATGTATATATATATATATATATATATTACCTACTGGCGGTCGCCAGTAGGTAGTTATAGTTAGGACCCTGTTTCCATAGGAAATCCGCAACATTCTATTTGGAATAACTTTGGCGCCGGTCGACGAATCCTCGGGAAATTTTCAAAATAGGTGGGGCGCTACGCTCCGCTCCTACCCTGAAAGTCTCGGGGGGATTCGTCAAGCAGGGGCCGAGAAAAAAGGGGGGTCCCAAAACACGTTTTTCCCATGCATTTTTCCATAGGACCTTTAGACACAGCTACAGCCCGAACGGCTGAACAGAATTACTTGAAATTTGGCAGAGAGGTAGCCATAAGGTCAAGGAAGTGCCTGGTGTAAATCTGTTCAGTATTTCCTGAGAAAATAGCATTTAAAAGCATATATATATGTGGGCGGAGCCTAACCACACATCTCATCCTGAGATCTGATTGGCTGTCAGCACTTCATCCAAGAAGTGTTGGCAGCCATCTTGGGACCAATATACATGATAGCACCTCATTAAAAAGCATTGCAGTTAATAGAAGGTTTTAAGACTTTAGTTACATTATAAATCATTTGTTGATGGTACCATACTCATTTTAGGAATTGTGGTATGTTCTAAGGTGATTTCACCATGTGAAAAAGCCTTCTGCTGGGATATCATGATTGAGAGAAAAATATTTTCTCATGCTTTTACCACAGAGGTTTGGAAGGTGATCTATAGGCTAAACTGAGAGCTTATTTTCTGTAAATTCACATTATCTTTCTCAGTCATGTGAGAATGAAGTCTGACATTCTCAGTAAAACATGTACATCCAACAAGGGCAGAGACTGTCAGTTGATTCCTTTGTGTTCTACTGCAGCTTCCCAGAGTGTTCCAAAGAACTACTAGAGCGCTAACAGTCCTACTTATGATAAACGTATGGCACACCTGAAGCCATCTTGCTTGGATTAAAGTGGTAACTCTTAAAACATTTAATTTAAAAAGGAACAAAATGAGGGGGTTCATTTTTCCATAAAAAGTATGATTAGTGCTGCAGAAAGAAAAATTAGGGCACATTTTGAGTGACTTCTCACCTCCTCTTCTATTTCATTAAAAAATTCTGACATGCAGACTGAAACATGCACTTTCAATACCAGCAGCAGTTTTCCCTGGTGAGCAGTAGCTTTACTACAGCGATCTAATGAGCAAAAAGAGTGCTAACATTCTGAATTTATGGCAAATGTGTGACACATCTGAATGCCTTCTTGATGGAATCAAAGTAAAAAACTGAAAGTATTTCCTACTGAGGAGACTGCAGTAAATGAGGAAATTAGGAAACTTCATAACAAATAAGTCTCCCAAGATGGCCACCAGAGACAAAAGAGCCCAAATGTAGCCCAAATATCACCCAGATGTAGCCCAAGTATAGCCCAATGACAGAATGTCCCAGAATGTTCTTAAAAACAACTAGAGCGCTTACTGTCTTCATTATGACAAAAGTATGGCACACCTGAAGCCATCTTGATTGGAATAAACTGGTAACACTTAAAACATTTAATTTAAAAAGGAACACAATGAGGAGGTTCATTTTGCCATAGAAATTATGATTAATGCTGAAGAAAGAAAATGAGGGCACATTTTGAGTGACTTCTCAAATCCTCTTCTATTTCATTAAAAAATTCTGACATGCAGACTGAAACATGCACTTTTAATACCAGGAGCAGACTTCCATGGTGCAGTAGTTTTACTACAGTGATCTAATGAGCAACTAGAGTGCTAACATTCAGAATTTATGGCAAATGTGTGACATATCTGAATACCTTCATGATGGAATCAAAGTAAAAAACTGAAAGCATTTCCTACTGAGGAGACTGCAGTACATGAGGAAATTAGGAAACTTCATAACAAATAAATCTCCCAAGATGGCCACCGGAGACAAAAGAGCCCAAATGTAGCCCAAAATCACCCAGATGTAGCCCAAATATAGCCCAATGACAGAAGTGTGCAAAACACTTATTATTTTGTGTTTTTGCAGTGTTATATAGTGCAGACTTGTCAGGTATTGGAGTGCTTTACATGAGCATTGGTTACATCACACAAGAACAAATTCATTTTGGTTGTAGACATGGGGAGACTAAGTGATTTGACCAGAATCAAAGAATGTCGAGCTGAAGCAGAAACTTCAACCTGGTTCCCCAGTTGCAAAGTCTGCAGTTCTGGAAGTAACACCACATCCTCTCCCCTAAGTGCAACATTTAATCAAGTGGTCAACTGGATAAAAAAACATAAAGATAACAAATAATTTAAAAGTGCTTTGTCGCTATTTGAAAACTCAGAAAATATGTCTTTATTTTAGTCTTTTAGAGCACTAACCATAATTTTGATGCCAATAAGACCCTCTCATATATGTAATTTCTAAAGGAAATGCTCTAGGTATTACAGTTTTGATTACATCAAGATGATGTCAGGCGTTCCACACTTTTGTAATAAATATAGAATGTTAGCAATCCAGTTGTTCATTAGGATACTGTTGAGAGGCAGAGGCCAGGGGCACGGACTCTGAAAATTGAAGGCAGGTAGGAGGGTGCAAAGGCAACAATTTAACCACACTGAGCAGGCAGGAAGGGCCGTGGAAGCACAACAGACTATGGAGGGCAGTGGAAAGGGGGGCAGGGGCAACAAACCAACAATACAGGACTTGCAAGAGAGGCTGTTGGAGGGAAGATCTATTACGGGTCAAGGAAGCTAGGGGCGGTCCCCAGATCCCCGGGAGCCACCACAGAACTGAGCAGGAGAGTGAGTCAGGGACAAAAGGGGCACCTTAATTTGAGCCGGGGTGCCTAGGAACGCTTGCTCCAAAAATGAAGAAAACAGACATATGAGACATGGAATTGGAGGCAGAATACAATGGCAGTTTAATGAGAAGATGCAACTTCAAAGAAACCGCAGAATAGAGACATAAAGTACAAAATACAGAATCCAGATAATCATACAGCTGTCATAATATTCTCTGTATCTCAATTAATGTACTGACAGAGAGAGAGAGAAAACACATCTATAAATGCATCATGAGAAACAAGTTACACCAAGGAAAATGTTACCTAGGAACACTCACGTTTACTCTTAGAGCAAGCATTTCTGCAATTACAATACAAAATCTTTTAAATGCAAAAGTAAAGAGAACAATGGTTAAACATAACATGACATTTCATATAGGTAAAATAGAATAAGATACTTCAAGCAAAGCAGAGCAAGACATTTTAAGCAAAGGAAGACAAGAGCTCCCAGCTCTTGGGGAAAACCTGCACTGCCTGTTAACCTACATACAGACGGCGAGGTAGTCCGTCGATATCTGTGGGTGCTCCCTTTTTATATCATTTTGTGGGCTCCTTTGCACGCTACATCTACCTACGTATGCTACCCAAAAGCTTTGTCTGCAGATTTTACCAGACATTTCGTCATTTACCCACTTAATGCTGACAATGGACTGGGTGAAAAGGTCAGTCTCTCAGGCCAATCGCTTATCGTAAGTTCCATAGAGCAAGCAGAAAATAATGGGTATTGTACGGGAATTCAATATATTCATGTATAAAATCTCCTCAGTTCTCCTAACTTGACGCTCTGCGGTTGCCACTTCCTTAAAAGCGGGAAACCTGCCCAGGAAGCAAGTACCAGTCCAGGATGCAGCCTACTGTATGCCGACAGCTTCAGGGGGATGTTGAACTTTGATACCGAGCACGGAGCACTCGGGTAGGGTGGGGGCTACTAGTTTGGATCAGAAGGCCTCGCAGACCTGCCTTCAGACTGCTATACACTAAAATTGCAGAGCTATGGTCAATTTAACAAAGAGGCCTACATATTGAACAGAAGAGCCTACACAGGGGTTTTATGCTGGCTGAGTGGTAAGGATGTCTCAGGATAATTATATAGCAACACAGGACCCGCTGGTCAATTTAATACGGCCTACAAATGCAGCTGGCAGGGCAAGGACAAGGGTCTCATACTTCAGGTGTGGACAGAACGGGCCAGGGGCCCCCTGTGATACAAAATCTACCCTCCTTCAAGGCTGTGGCAATGTAATAGACCATTGTGGGCAGAAGGAAGAGGCAATGGTAGTACAACCATACATGCCAACAGACCCGATTCAGCCAGGAAACGTCCAATGTTTTTAAGCTCAAATGGGCTTTATTTGATCTGTCTCCTGTCTACAATATCCTCTTTTTCAATGTAACTCAAAGGGGAAAATCAATACCCCAGTTTTTTTTCAAAATCTCCCTCTTACCAAGTTCAAAATGTTCGCAAGTATGGTACATTGGATCATGGAAGGAAATGGGATAGGGACATGGACTTGGATAACAGAGGACAGGAGGGACATGGAGAGGTGCATCAAACTGACCCTGCAGGGCAGGCATCAGGGTTTGCAGCAGCACAATACACCACACAGGGCATGCAGGACGGGAGTGCAGCACAACAATCCATAGAAAGCAAGAGGGAGGGGACAGGACCATGCACATGGACAACAGAGAACAGAGGGGCAAGAGGCAATGGTAGCTAGCTGACCATAATGGACAGACAGGAGAGAAAGCTGCAGCATAACAGACCATAAAGGGCAGGAGGGACGGATCAGGGGCATTACAATGGAACAGACAAGCCAGGAGGGAGGGAGTAGGGCTGGGGGCAAGGGAGCAGGGCAGGAGCAGCAAGATAGCCATGGAGGTCAGGCAGGATGGGCACTAGAAGCAAGACACACCATGAAGAGCAACAGTGATACTGTGATGGCATACACACAGACCATGGAGGGAAGGTGGGAGGGGGTCAGGGGCAGCTAACTGACCACACAGGGAAGGTGGGAGGGGCCATGGCAGCACAGAAGACCATGCATGGCAAGTGGGAGGGTTAGTGGCAGCACAATGGCTATGATGGGCAAGAAGGAGGGTGGAGGGGCATGCACAAAGGACGATGGAGGATAGAAGGGAGGGTCAGGACCTGTGCACAGACAAGAAAGTTCAGGGGAAGGGACCTCACAACAGACCACACGGGGCAGGCAGGAGGAGCAGTTGCAGCACAACAGACCAGGGAGGGCAGAAGGGTGTGGCAGTACAATGGACCATGTAGGACAGGAGGAAGAGGATAGGGGCATGGCATGTGGACAGGCAGGGTGGAGGTGACAGGGACAGGTTACAGTCATCTGACAATGCTAGGCAGGTGGGAGGGGAGTGGCAGCTCAACAGAACACTCAGAGTAGATAGGAGTGGCAGGTCCATGGGACATGGTGGGCGAAAAGGATGGAGCAGGGGCATGCACAAAGACATCGGAGGGCAGGGGGAAGGAGAATAGGGGCAGCAAGCTAAGCACAGAGTTTAAGCAGGAGGTTAATGATGGGGCATAGAATTGGGCAATGGAGGGCAGGAGGAGTGGACTGGTACATCATACTAAATTGAGGGCAGTGGCAGCACATCAGACCATGCATGGCAGGAGGGAGGAGGCTAGTCCATGGATTCACACAACAGAGGATAGGGAGGAAGGGGATGGGGCAGCAAGCTAACTGTTCAGAGAAGGCGGGTATTAGGAACTTTATTGTTTTTAAAACATTGTGTCTGTGCGAACTACTTAAAATATGAACAAGTATGCAGCATAATCTCACTTTTATTCAGGAAGAAGAGGACGTTTGTGACTGTGACTCCGGGCTCACTTGGCAGAAACACCCCCTGACCCTCCACCCCCTATCGCAAAATGTAATGCCCGTGAAAAGGGTAGGTGAACACAGTGTTATATAGAACATAGTCCTGAGAGCACGATTGAAAATGAAAACTAGATATAGTGTATGGTATAAACTATGCACCAAAAAGTGTGATATAAGATGAACCGGGCGTGAAATATAATATGCAATACATTGTGCGCAATGACAGATTCATTGGAGAGCGCGAGATAGCACAGGCACTAGCGCGTGCTATGCGATATGCGCCTTGGAGTGTAATATGCACAGGGCAGTGTTGTGTAACCTAACTAGTCTCTAAAGTTGTAATATAAAATATGTGCTGGGGAGTGTAACGTTGCATATGCACTGTGACAAAGATATGGATCCCAGATTGTAATATGTATGGCATAGCACTGTGCGTTATAACATAGGCATCGAGAAAGGCACGTTAGATGGGGCAATATAACCCGTGCGAAGACAAGTGTGGCATGACATATTCACGGGGTGGTGTTACAGTGCACATGGGCTAGAGAGTGTCATAGCATATGCACTAGCTAGTGGAATACAACACAGAGGTGTGTGGCACTCGGCAGGCAATGGTGGGTGTAACACAGCATTGGGCTCTGTCAGGAGCACGCTGTGACTCTCAAGTGATGTTCGTCCCCTTTCCAGAGAGTAAAATAAAAAGTATTACACATCCGGCAGTGGATGTGTGTTTTATTAACCGTGAGGGGGGTTTCTTGCATAGTTTTGGTCGAATTTTTGTCGAATCCCCTTTGAATGGCTTGGTGTGCATGTGTATTAAATGTGCCCGTCAATAGCTACCCATGTTTGTATAAATAAACGACAAGGGTGTCTACCAGGATTAGGCACGGTAGGGCATCAGACATGTCAGAGCTTCACTAGTGGTGTAAATACATTCCACGTGGATTCATTGCATGCATAGTCGCCTTTTAATGAATATCACGCAAATCGTCATGGTGATAGGTACGTACGGTTTGTCCAGCATGTCCTAGGTGTGTCTATAAATATATATTTTTTAAAAATAATAAAAAACAGTGGCCGGACCTGGGGATTGGGGTCAAAAAAATATAATTAGGAGACTGGCCCTGGGGGATGGGGTAATCAGGGCCAATAAATTAGAATAAGAAGGGGAACCAAACAGCCCCCCTTCTTAAAAAACTAAAATAAATAAAAGACTGGCATCGTGCCGGAGGCCATGCCCCCTCCGTGCAGCACTCTGCAAACGCGCCCCCAACAGGCATCTCCAGTATGCACCAGGGAGCTGCGCTGCAGCCAGGTGTTCTGAGGCCAAGCCCCTTTTTACACCTCTCTGCAACGCAGCTCTGTGGCGCTTACTGGAGGTACCTAGTGGTCTAGTTTGACCCTAGGGACCCTTAGGATTCAGGGGGACTTAATCTCTCAACTTAGAACAGCCACAGGGCGCGTTTACACAGTGGTGAAGGGAGGGGACGGGGCCTGAGGTGACGTGTGCAAACACGCACTATGGCACGTTTTAAATTGGGGATATAATTTCCCTTCAATACTGAGGGCCCCTGGGGGCTAACTAGCCCACCAAGTGCTTCCAGTAAGCGCCACTGAGCTGCATTGCAGAGAGGTGGTCCAGGCCGTGCCACTTTTTACACCTCTCTGCAACGCAGCTCTGTGGCACTTACTGGAGGTACCTAGTGGGCTAGTTGGACCCTAGGGACCCACAGGATTCAAATGAACTTAATCTCCCAACTAAAAATGGACACAGGGCGTGTTTATACAGTGGTGAAGGGAGGGGACGGGGCCTGAGTTAACGTGTGCAAAAACGCCCTGTGGCCTGTTTTAAGAGGTAGTTTTAATCCCCATGCCCTATTATACACTAGGGGCTTACAGAGGAGGTCATGCTAATCACAGGGGGACCCCAACGCATAATGTTCCCTAGTGTATGTAGGTGTTTTCACTGTATTCTAAGTGTCTTTTAACATAGCACTGGCTCTAGGACTGGTTAGTCAGACTCAGTTACCACCAGTATCCGTCTGAAAAAGTTGAGGGTACAGGATGATTTTGCAACAAGGCTTCTTTCTGCTCTTCTTTTTGTTCTTTCTGCACGTTATCCTTCTTCCTGCACTTATCTTCGTATTTGAGGACTTCTGTTGCTTCTTTCTGCACTTCTTTTGTTTCTTTCTGTGCATTTTTTCTTCTTTCTTCACATGTCCTATCTCTGTAGGCATAGTTAGAAATTAGCATTTAAAAAACCTTTGAAATTCACAGAAAAAACCATAGGTTTCAGGCACGTTATAGTTAGGAATTAGCATTTAAAAAACCTCAGAAATTCACTGAAAAAACCATAGGTTTCAGGGGTGTTATAGTTAGTTGGACTTTTCACTTGTACAAAACCATTGAAATTCCCCCGTTATAGTTAGTTCAGCTAACTATAACTCGCGCGCCCGCAATGCACTGCTGATGACGTCACATATTACATCACTCATGACATGGTCAGTGACATCACTCATGACATCACTGATGACATCTCAAATGACATCACTGATGACATCACTGATGACATCATCCTTGTGATAGAGTGGCAGACCTCCTCTCACCCTAATATAACCTTTGATACACACATTCAAAAATAGAGACTAAAATTTTCAAAACAATGGACATACCAATACCAGTTACAACAACCTCTTCAGTAATTCTAAGATCCACATACACATCCACTCATTCACCAACAGTCCTATACAGTCACTCATACATGTACTCACTCATCCATATGTACTCATTCACCTATACATCCTGTTACACAATGCCACTCATCCATAGAGTTACTCACACACATAGTCACTCATGCTAATAAAGAATCAAACATACATTTACTTGCATATACAGTTATACACACACCACCATACATACTTCTACGGAAACTTACACATACTTAGTCTTTTAAACAATCACTTATAGAAACACATACTTATTCATACAGGAACTCTTTCAATCTCTCACTCTCACATATACTCACATATATACACCAATAGTCACATATACTAGTTTAAAACATATGTAGTTACTCATAAAGACACTATTGAGACAGTCATTCACTCACTAACACACCCATACACACACTCATCCACCCATACAGTCCTGCACACATGCTGTGTTCAACACATACAAACAGTGAGTCACTCATTCATGCACCTATGCACTACGTAATAGCCCCCACCGAACCATGCAGACACTCAGACTGATACTCAAAAAAACAACTAATAACCTATATAGACACCCATGTAGCTACTCACCAACCCATGCAGCCACTTATACACAAAGTGAGAGACTGATACAGATATTTACATATTTAAACATTACTCACTAAGCCATGTATTCACTATGATACACTTAATCAGTCAGTTACACAATCAATTTTTCAAAAACAAATCATCCATTTAGACACTTATATACCCATTTATTCTTCCATCGACCTTGAGATATACATATATAAAACATATTTAATTTTCAGAAAAACACACATTCACTGGATGATGTCATCAGTGATGTCATCAGTGATGTCATTTGAGATGTCATCAGTGATGTCATGAGTGATGTCACTGACCATGTCATGAGTGATGTAATATGTGACGTCATCAGCAGTGCATTGCGGGCGCGCGAGTTATAGTTAGCTGAACTAACTATAACGGGGGAATTTCAATGGTTTTGTACAAGTGAAAAGTCCAACTAACTATAACACCCCTGAAACCTATGGTTTTTTCAGTGAATTTCTGAGGTTTTTTAAATGCTAATTCCTAACTATAACGTGCCTGAAACCTATGGTTTTTTCTGTGAATATATATATATATATATATACATATATATATAGTCAGAACATATAAAATGCACCATCTTCTCCAATATGAGAACATAAAGTAGGTGCTGGGGGGATGCATGAGGATTTCCTCCTTCCCTTCACACATCAGTGATGATGGCCACAAGAGATTTTAGGATAAAAACTCAGACCACCACGAATCAACTAATTAGCTGCACATTTTATTTTGGAACCTTGTCTAAACATTTGTTATTTTTTACCTAAGACTATTACATGGCATGACAGGTCTTATGAGTATGCGCCTATTCCAAGAAAACTATCACAATTAATTACAGATACCGAGTAAGTTACTGAACAGCAGCATTCTTTAGTAGATCTCTTGTGATTGTGTTTTCAGCTTACCTCTACTCAACTTCGAATTCACCTCTCAAATACAATGTTCTACACAATTTTGTAAAACCGTACTGGTTAGTTTAACACAAATATTGAGGGACAAATTAAACATATTTTGTCAGGCAAGAAAACAATACAATCAACATATTATTCTTCATAAAGTACAAACTAAATACGTTTACAGTGAAATACTGTAATTGAAACTGATTCATTGAGTAAATTGTGTGATAGCATGTAAATCTACCAGGTCGACCTCCCAAGCAGACCGACCCACCCCTGCCACAAGATCACAGGCTACAGGACATGGAGAGAGTATACAGGCCAAGCACTCAATGATGATATACAGAAATGCAAGCACAGGCAGGCCTCATAGAGGAACAGAGGGACATATTTACAAGCCCCTATCGCCACAGGATCATCACCTTTATGATAATCCCCTCACCTTATTTACAAGCAGGCAACGCTGCCTTGTAAATAAGGCCCCCTTTCCTGCTACACTTTGAGTTGAAAAGGGGTGCAATGGGTGTTGGGTTGGCCGTACTGCTGCAACACCAATTGATTTTGACGCTGTCCCCTCTTTACAAGGGTGGCGTAAATAGGAGGCAGCACCAAAACTAAGACCAGGGAAAACCTGGTCTTAACATAGTGAAAATACGTTTTTCCTGTTTCTGCAATGTGCAGCACATATAGAAACAGCAAATCGCCATGAATGATTGTTCATGTGCAGGAAGGTGTCCCTTGCTGCACATAAACAATCATTTAAAAATGACGATGTGCAACTTCTATGTGTGCTGTACAATGCTGCACACATAGAAGTTACAATTCGCCATTCTGGAATGTTTATGTACATGAAAGGACAACTTCCTGGACATAAACAGTCAATTCCCCCAACGCAGATACCCTTGCACTATTGTGCAAGGGTGCCTCTGTTGGTGCTAGGCAACTAGATTTAGCATCAGTGCTAGAAGAAACGCACAGCTGCGACGCATTCTTGCATCCCCGCGTTTTCAGAATGGCTGAGCGTGGTGTTAGCAATGTTTGCTTAACGACACGCTTCTCCATTCCCTTGTAAATATGAGTTTCTACAATGACATTGTTACTGACATTGAGCTACTGATTCAACATAACGTTGGCTTGAGTCACGTGTTTCCATTACATTCAGGATAGCTCCCTAAGGCATCGCAGAGACTTATTAAGTGTTCTTTCATTTGGTGAAGAGCCTCTTTGACCGTCCGAGGTGAATCAAGGACCTGGATACTCGAGGTGTAGGGATCGTAAGCAACCGAAAAAGGCCTTTTTATCCTCACTGCGTACTCCCTGCGGAAGAGTGAAAAAAAGCAGAGCGTGAGGTGCGGACACTGGTTTTATCAAAACCCAAACGAAGACAAGCTGACCACTCCTGTGCCCCTTCCCCAAGTACGTTTAGGGGACAATTTTCAACCTGCCAGTCATTTCATTTAAACAGTTGTGGAAATCCATAAAAGGTGTGACCACAGACATTCCATTAATGCGTACCAATGTTTCCAGCAGTTAAATGCTACTCCAGTTGTAGTGTAGTTCCTATATCCCTGATAGGCTCTGCGCATTGGAATAATATACACTATAGTTTTGACATAGGACTGAGGTCAATATGTCTCTATCAAGTACATTAAACGTAATTTCTTGTGTGTGCCAGCTAACTCAGAGGTCACAAGAAACTTCTCGAATATACAAGAAGGGATTAGTTTCTGACAACCGCATAAACATGACAACTTTGTTTCCCTTAGAGTCGGAACAATCTCAGAATCATGGAAACAATAGATATCAGTTTCCCTCGGTCAATCGTGCATGCTTCGTTTCTACAGAGTTGCACAGAAATAGAGAGATGGCATTTCAATAAAAAGGGTTTATTGAACAGTCTTATTTCTCATGCAAGAGATATGAACTGCTACAATCGTAAGACAGGATGCGAAGTACAATACGTACAGAGTTAGCTGTAAGATAAAATAATACTGCAATAGCATGGTTTATAGCTATGGCATATATTAAAAAAATACATACATAAATAACACAGCCTAAAATGTGGCTACTCATCTGATGCTTCTAAATAGTTCTACCCTAGTGTACCAAACCTAAGTGTAGTGTAGTGTAGTACGAGGTAAGAAGTAGGTGCTGTTTTCTAAAGTATAGCTTAGCTATAGTTTTAGTTTTGCCAAGAGTTGCCAAAAGTTTCTCCAAGTTCTAGTCGGCTCCATACCTTGGAATGTGTGGGGTTGGAATCTCTTTCCGGGACTCGATATCTAGCACCCCTCAAAGGGAGGCAGAAACACTGGAGCTGGATTCTCTGTGAGGAGGATGACAGCGTCTGGTCAGTGCATCACGCGGGAACTCGATCTCCTTCCGAACTTGCTGTGGCGAACCGCAAGTAGGCAGTCGAACTGGACCGTAACGGAACCGTGGTTTGCCAAGGCAATTTCAGGTATATTTATACCTTGAAAATGTTTAGGAATGCCTGTATTGACGTAAAAGTTGGGCATCGGAACGTCATGAATAAACCCTTAAGGAATAGATGTTCATGCATACTAAATGAGTTCTTGGAGAAATCAATATCCAAGCAAGGGAAATTCCTAAAGGCTTAAGAGTCTGGTTTTCCAAGAACTTGTTGTGACGTGGGTTGACGGATGTAGGAGACCATGCCTGTATTTGGATAGCATGGATAATGCCTAAATAAGGGCTGGATTTTCTATGCCTCAATAAGGGCAATATGAATTGTACCTATATAAGGGCATAAATCAGAAAACCTATAAACAGAATCTAAATCTACACACAACTCAAATCAGTATGTGGAAATATGTTACTACTGCTTAGACATCGAAATAAACCAAGACCACAAGTGAAGCTCTTTAGCCTATAACATATTAAGATCCTATGTACTCTGGTTTCAAACAGGGTCTACCCCTAAAAGTTCTAAAGATAGCCGGAGTATCACCATGATGTGCGGCTTCCTCAGCTTACACCATCGTATGGGCAAAAGGAAGTAGAATTACTGTGATAATGGTACATCTTCCTTAAACTTTGCTTCAGCTCCCACATGAAAGTCTGATCAGTTGCTCTGCAGTGATTCATTGAGTTACATTCTTGTTCCTCTTGCGGTAGGTGTCTTATTCTGTTGCCAGCAGCACATTTTTTAACCTGATGCTGTAGAAATTAATGCTTGGCGTTTGTGAACAAACCAATGTAAAAATGCATTCTAGTCAACCTGCCAAATCCCACTCATATCCTATGCCTGGTTTCCTGCTCCTGGCACCACCCCAAAGAACCTCCATACTTGGCTTAATACCCACCTCAAACACACAAATATGGCATCCTGTATCCAACAATTATCTACAACTTGTGTACACCTAGCATATCTGACATTCTACCACCACTCCCACCATAAAAGCTCATACCTGAGGATTTGTGACCCCTTATCTAGAATTATACTCCACCTCCCTTTCAAGCAACTCCCAAACCTGGCTTTGTGCCCCTCATACACAAACACACAAACCCGCCTCCTATGCTGCCAGCATAGCTAAAGTAGACTATTCCTCTAAACGTGCATGTTGGACTTGGCCCTTTTTTCAGGGTCATCCCAGAACTGTTTGCCTTCCTCCTGTATTGTTTCTGACCGACTTTTGTTGGTTTTATGACTCTGGGCACTTCCCCACTGCTGATCAGTGCTAAAGTGCACATTCTCTCTGTGTAAATTGTAATTATGGATTGGCCATTCCATGATAGGCATATTTGACTTACTTGTCAGACCCTAGTATAGTGCACTGTGTGTGCGCAGGGCCTGTAAATCAAATGCTGCGAGTGGGCTGCAGCACTGATTGTGCCACCCACAGAAGCAGCCTGCCATTGCAGAGCCTGTGTGCAGGGTGCATTGTATGTAAAAGGTAGGACATGCCCTGATGTGTGTGGCATTTCCTGATAGTGAAATACTGCCATTTTCGTTTTTCACTATTGCAAGGCTACCTGTTCCTATAGGACAGAATGGGGAGTTTGTTGATAACATCTTATAAACATAACTGGCCCTGGGAACAAGGTAGAAACATAAAGTTTAGTATGCCTGAACTCAGATTGTTAAAATTCATCTTTTAGTGAGGGTGATTTTTACATTCTGTTTTTGAAAATACCACTTTTAGAATGTAAATATTTTCGCGCCTGACCATCCAGTTTGCCTCTGCTAGCGTTGTGTATTGCATGTCTGGCTTTTGGATGACAGGGGCTGGAGAGGGGCAGCGGCTCCAGAAGTCTGATGAGTCAGGGCTGAGATTAATAGGCCTGGTCTGCATTTAGAGTGGTGAGAGGAGTAACACCAGCACCTAAATAAGGCTGTGCCTGCCTCCCACAAAGATGGCTCTGCCCCCCCTGTGGAGGTAGTTGTGCACTTTCAAAGTGCCCCACAGAACTGATTTTGGCTGGGTACAGACACTCACTGCCTTCAGGGAACAAAGGATTTTTGGGTATAAATAGAGGGGCCCAGACCCCAGACTTTTAGATCACTTCTGGGAATCAAGAGGAACCTTTGCCAAGGAGAAGAGCCGGATGAGCTGAGGAGGAATACTGCCCCTGTGCTGTTTGCTGTCTGGGGCTGGCCTGATGTGGCTGCTTGCTGTCAAGGAAAGGAGAAAATAACTTTGCTTTGTCATCTTGAGGAAGATCTCCAAGGGCTTAAAACTGAGCTTGCCTCCTGTTCTGAAGTCTCAGGGACACAAAGACTTCACCACCAGCTCCCCTGAATTTCCTTGCTGGGAATTCCAACCTGCAAAGAGGTGCCTGCTGCTTGTTAGGACCTCTGGAGACTGTTTGTCGCTGGGTGCTGGAAAATCGACGGAACACCGAAGAAGCGTGTCGCATCCACACCAGTTTTCTGATGCATCGTCGAAGAATACCGTCGGAGCGCCTGCCGCGGCTCGAGAAATCGCCACATGACGCATCGGGTGCAACGATCTCCGAAGTCCGAGATCACCGCACTGGTCTCGACGCAAGCCTGCTGTGCGGCTGCATGAAACCAGGAATCGTACTGGATCAACGCATCGTATCGAGGTGCCAAGACTGTTGCATCGTTGGGAGCCACAGTAAGAAACAGACGCATCAACTCCACACGCAGTAAGGAATCGACGCATCACCTCCCCTGCGCTGCAGTAAGAAACTGACGCATCACCTCCCATGAGTTTAAGGAACCAACGCATCACCTTACCTGCGGCCATTTTGTTTGTTTTGTGTGACGCATCTAAGGTCCTTTTGAGAAAAGTGTTGCATTTACAACTTGCATTGAACTGAACTATTTCTACCATTTGAAAGTCTTATTTTTAATACTGTATTGCAGATTTTTGTTGTTTGGTCTTGTTTTGGTTTAGATAAAGTTTACTTATTTTTCTAAACTGGTGTGGTGTCCATTTGTAGTGTTTTCACTGTGTTACTGTAAGTGTTCACAAATGCTTTACATGCTGCCTCTGAGATGGCCTGTTTGCTTGTGCCAAGCTACCAATGGTGTGAGCAGGGGTTATTTTAGGAGTGTATCCCCCTTACCCTGACTAGAAGCAAGGGTCCCTATTTGGACAAAGGTGCAAACCATTGCCAACTAGAGACCCCCATTTCTAACAGTGCACCTCCCCAGTCCGGTATAAGGCCAATAGCAGACATCCTGCTGCCCCATCCCTTCAAAATAGCATATTCCTAGTGACATCACATCCATCTTCACTCATCTTTCCAGTCTTTGCTTATGGAAAACAGCAAATGAGACCCACTTCCTCTGCTGCAGAAGACTTTGTGATTCCTATCACTTACCTTCTAGATATCTCTAACAGAGAACAAACATTTTGTCAAGTGGCATATCCATTTCACTCAGCTTTGAAAAGTCTTCACTGAGTAGTCATAAGCCTTAAGGCACATTTACTACTATTTCATGCAATGCAGCGCAGCTGCCAAAGTTGTTGTGCTACGTTGTGTGAAAGGGAGAGAGCAGGATTTCTGTCATCCTGAGAGCTGCCACCCAATGAGGGTGTGTTGCACCATGCACACACCATTCCACCATTGTTCAATGTTGTGTGTATGAGTCTGGCATAGATTTTGTACTGAAAGGGTAAACGTCCAGTACAAAACATTATTCTTGGACTAACTTTATAAAAATGTTGCCACTTTGTATGTGTTCTGTACAATGCAATAACAATTGATGGCAGTGGTGAGGTCTTTAGATTCCAGTTCCAATGCTGAGATCAGAGCAATAAGTTCAGTATGAGCATTCCACTACCTGAAAAAACTAATGATAGAGACGAGGTTGGAGAGAGACAACGACTTCACCATTCTGTCCTTATCTCACTTGTGGTTTCTGTGTTTAGAAAGAGGTTGGAGGGCTTTCAGGAACAAGGATAGGGAGATTATTGTGGGTTTTGTAAAGGACTTGTTGCAGAAACTGTCAAGTGTGAAGTCTATTATAGAATCCCAGGGAGGGAGTGCTGCGGTGTCAGGCTCTCTTAGTCCCATAGCACAGGTTATCCCTAGACACGTTCCATGGTATCCTTGAATTTATATTGCATCATTTTTCCAGGATACCCCATGCCCCCCCCTTTGATCCCACCTGGAATCACCGACCTTTGGGTGGGTTAAGTCTTGAAGCTAGCCCTACAAAATATAAAGACTAGGGAAGAAGAAGAGAAGGCCAGGGAGTTTGAGAGGTAGAAGTTGGGATTAGTTGCTAGGAACTAGAGGAAAGAGGCAGGAGAAAGAGAAGGAATGGGCCAGAGAGGAAAATAATTGGAAAAGAGAGTTTTAGAAATTTGATCTCTAGTTGGCAGAGGTATGCACCCTGTCCGGGTAGGTACCACAATCCTAGTCAGGGTAAGGCAGATACACAGTATAGAGTAACCTGTGCTCCCGACCCTCTGGTAGCTTGGCACAGAGCAGTTAAGGCTTAACTTAAGAGGCAAAGTATAAAGTATTTGTGCAACACTTAAACTACAGTTATATAGTGAAAACACATCAAAAAGACTCCACATAGAATAGAGAATTTTTATCTGAGTAAAACAAGACCAAAACTACAAATTTCCAATAAGTAGAACTCAAGATATGCATTTTTAAATCATATACTGCAATGTACTGCTTAAAGTCAACAGCTTAGGGGCTACTTGAGGTTGCACTAGACCAGTGTGAATCCAAACTTTTAAGCCTAAGGCGATGGAGGACAGGCCGGCTACAGGACTCATGCAGGGCCCACTGAAAAAGTACCTTGGATGGAGCAAGTGTCCACGTCGAGGACTCGATGCGTTGGTTCCAATTCACATAGTCGGATCCCTTGACGTCGTCGAGCCACTTACGATGCAGGTGCTGCATCATTTTCAAGTCTTGCAGTGATGTCTTTGGATCAGCAATGCGTTGTCATCGAGTCTCGCTGTCGGGTTACCGCGTTGTTGTCGGATCGACAATGCATCGGCGTCGAAGTTCAAATTAGTGTAAAGTCATCCCTGCATCAATTCTTTCAGAAAAACAGCTGCAGCGCTAACTTTCAACGCCCTGCCTGGATTAGCACCTCTTGGCAGGGCAGGACCCAGAGTTGGCAGAGTCCAGCAGCTGAAGCAGAGTTGAAGGAAGTCTGTGATGGCCCTGACAGGGGGCAATCCAGAAAGCCCTTAGAGAAACATGGTTTCAAAGGTGTAGAATGCAAGCCCAGTCCTTCTCACTTCCAATGCAAGAAGCTGCAGGTTAACACAGCAAATCAGGTAGCATTGTGGCAGTCCCTCCTGCATCACAGCAATCATCAGTTAGAAGGCCAACACAGCAAAGCAGTTAGCAGATTGTCAGTCCCTTCTACAGCACAGCAGCTTTTCTTCCTAGCAGAATGTTCTCGGTTCCAGCAAAGTTCGAATTTGGTGGCGTCAGGGGTCCATTACTTGTACCCAGTTGTGTCTTTGAATCTGGAGAGACATCAAAGAGGCCTTTGAAGATGACAAGTTCCCCGCTTTCTCGCCCTGACTCCAGACTCACTACAGAGGGGTATGCAGCTCTTCGTGTTTGGACAGGCACAGCCCTATTCAGGTGCAAGTGTCAGCTCCTCCGTCCCAACATACCTCAGGAAGGCCCATCAACCTGATAATAGGACATCAGCATGCAAATGTCACACCCCAGTTCCCTTTGCGTGACTGTCTAGAGGGAATGCACAAAGCTCAGCTATCACCCAACCCAGATGTGTTTATGGAGACAGACAGAGGCACAGAATGGTCAAAGTAAGAAAATGCTAACTTTCTAAAAGTGGCATTTTCAGACTTGCAATTTAAAATCCGACTTCACCATTTTAAATTGTGAGTCTAGAAACATCAAACTCCAAATCCCTATCTTTTTCCAATTGGAAATTACACTTAAAAGATGTTTTAAGGCAATCCTAATGTTAACCTATGGGAGAGGTAGGCCTTGCAATAGTGAGAAATGAATTTGAATACACTGCACCATGTCCATAGGGCTGCCTAGGGCCTGCCTTAGGGGTAACATATTCAATAAAAGGGCAGGTATGGGCCTGTCAAGTAGGTTAACGGGTTAGGTCGAAATGGCAGTGTAAAACTGCACAAACAGGCTCGGCAGTGGCAGGCCTGAGACATGTTTAACCGGCTTCTGAAGTTGGTGGCACAATCAGTGCTGCAGGCCTACCAGTAGCATTTCATTTGCAAGCCCCGGGCACATATAGTGCACTTTACTAGGTACTTATAAGTAAATTAAATATGCCAATTTTGGATCAGCCAATGTTATCATATTTTGAGTACAGAGCCTATGCACTTTAACACTGGTTAGCTGTGGTAAAGTGCCCAGTATCCTAAAGCCAGCAAAAATGAAGTCTTCAAAACAGGAGCTGATAGCGCACAAAGTAAGGGGAAATCAAGCCAAGGATGCCAGGTCTAACAGAGAGGTACAAGAAATGGAAAGGGGAAGGCAGGAAAAAGAAACGGAGAGGGAACGAGAGATAGTTTTATAATGTGTGAAACTCAAAATTGTTGCAGAAAAAGCTAATTGTGGGAATGGTAAGTTTCTCTACAACTCTGCATATGTATGTGGAAGGCACAGATATTTTGGAATTGTTTGTGAGGTTTGATATTGCTTGTAAGTGGCAGTCTTTTCTAAAGCAACTACTCTAATAAGCCAGAGCAGATGGTCTAGGCTGAAGCCAGCTTAATGCCCACAGCGGGTCACGGAAAGCAAGAGTTCCATTTGAGACCTCGATTCATGATGTGTTGTTTGTAGGCCTATGCATGAACGCTCTGCTCGCGGAGTTAGCAGAGTTTTTCCCACTCCGTGCTCCTCATAGCACGAAGAGTTTTTTCTTCTTACTCCAGACCACATCCTGGCGACATTTCTCACCATGGGGGTCACGAATGGTCACTACCATTTGCGTTGAGAAACCTTTTGTTCGCAATGAGAAGCAGCCTCTAAAGTAGAACATCTACTCGAGCACAAGAAAGAAGCAACGTCCTCTTGCGCTGCACGTGGTGCCATTCACACTGTTTCTATAGCGCGAGACAAACACCCGGCGCTAAAAATCAGTGCGACGTAAAGCACTCACTCCTTATGGAACTCTGCTTAGCACAACATAGTTTTTTGGTTATGAGGAACTCCGCCTATGTCTAGTTGCTTGATTGCAATGAGTGGGTGAGAGGGATGAAAGTGTGAAATTTTCATGTCTTTAACCAACTCATGCTGACAGAGTAATTCAGAGAGTGTCGATCTGCCACACTTAGTCAGTATCTGTCCAATTTGACTGAAAAGCATCCAGAGAACTTGCAGTGTTTCTTTAGCTAATGAGATTAGGAAGGGGAAAGAGAAGCACAACCTTTAACCAAAATGGGAGAAGAACTCAAAAGAGACTGGTATCAAATCAGAAGAGAAGGCCCAAGTAATTCCCATGGGACCTGGTCTCTATACAGACAGGAAAGGATCGGATTCATAGTCATGAGCAAAAAGACAAGAGACAGAAACGCCTGGCTCCTTGTTGGGATGCAGACACACACGTTTGTGCTCCAGCGAGGAGCCTGGCCATTGTTTGGATTTGTTCTTAGCCTATGGAAAACTTCAAACAGTACCCAGTGTCTTGCTGGGTTACAAAAACACACATCTGGGGGTCATCTGGCACCTAGGCAAAACTACCAGCCCCAGATATTACTGACCACTACACACCTGCAAGAATTCTGGTGGCGTGGCCTGTGAGAATTCCGCCACTTTTTCTTACCTAGAATGCCCTGCACAGGTGCATCATTGGTTAAAAACAAAACCTCACATTTCTGCAATGGAAAGTTCTGGAATTTGTGTAGAATAGCAAAACTCCTACCAACTCGTATTCCCACACTTCTACCAAAATAAACAGTTCATCACATGCCTGGATGAGCCCTTAGTAATTGCCATGAACAAGGCAAATACTCGACAGTAAAAAGCCAATGTAGAGTCAATGTGGTCTTCACATAGTCACACTTTTGGCCTATCATTGACCCATACAATAGACCCATCCAGACGTGTGGTTCCATTTTTATCATGAATAGACTAGGAACATTGGATGATCAGATATTTGCAATTTCTAGGCGTTCTTGAGTTTTCTGTCACAGAAAATGAAAGAAACTATGATTATTTTGTCCATACTTTGATTTTTGCAGGGGATTCTAGATAATAAACATATTGGGAATCATGCAAGCCACATCACAATGGATTCACTTGTATCTTTAGTCTTCAGATAAGGTCTGGGCATAGTAGCTTCTCCTGGGTGCTGTCTGATCCTGGGCTAAAATACTACAGACATACCCCATGGAATGTCCTCCCTCAACAAAACCATTACCTAGTCTAGTGTATAGATCTCTGCTCACACCCATGGAAAACCTACCAATATATGATAATCTCATAATATGAAGACCTACGGGAACACAGATTTAGGGTCAACCTTGGAAGGATACGTTGCTGTGTGAGGAAGGTGAAGAAAACTACCATGATTTGGGAAGATTTTTTGAAAATCTGAAAAAAGTTATTGTGCGGCGCTTTGCCCCAGACAGCCAATCTGGTCAATTTGGCCCTAGGCTTGGGAGAAATGTTAATTATGTTGGATTGTAATTTCAGGGACAGTTTTCAAAGCAAGATATACCATTTGAGTAATTTTTTAATACAAATTGCATTTCAGGCAGTTTTATTTATATGAGCAGACCATTTGGGTAATTTTGGACCACAAAACTACAAATGCAAATGTGAATGGCAGTGTTTGAACACAAGCAACTGAAATTAAATCTGAAATTACATTTTTGAGTTGAATGTATACCAAAACAGATCACTTGGGTAATTGTTTGAGTGCAAGATTCATTTTGCGTAATTACTTGTAATTTCACATAATTTACAGTAATTTTGTGTAAATATACTATAGCAGAAATATGTGTTTCACACATCCCTATCTGGAAAGCAGCAACTGAAATCTTAAGATATGTACATGTTAAAAATATTTTGTTGTGGTATGTTTCCATTCAACCCAGGTGTGATATCTGAGCTCAAGAGAAAGATACCCTAGAGTGGCCTTTCACTTGCAGCTGCTTTCCAAATTGCCAAAATACACATCATTCAGTTTTTTGCTACCATGTTTTGGGGAAAAGTGCTAAAAGATGACAAATGCCAATTTTGAATTTTGTAGCCAGCTACTCCAGGTTTGAAAGCTCTGCACCCCAGTGGTAGAAACTTTAGCATGTGTATGTGTTAGAAACATGTGCTTGTTGTATGTGTCCATACATCTCAGGGATGATAGTAGCGACTAAATGACAGGCATCATAAACCTGAATTTTGCTTGCATCTTATTTCCAAATTGGCAAAATGCAAATCACCCAGTTTATTGCCTGTTGGCACCATGAGCCCATAGAAAGGTCATAGATGTTTTTTACTTCCATGCGCAGTGAAGGGGTAAATCTTGGAAGAGGGGACCAGAGAGGACCCTGTGGCACTCATCCTAGTAGTTATAAACATTTGCGGGAGAGACTAAGATTCCCTGAAGCACATTTACCCAAACACCATGGGGTTTTACTGGAAGCTGGTAACAACAGACCAGTGGTTTCCCACCCCCAGGGGAGCAGGTACTTACAAGGTCTAAGGTTGAAAGGAAGTGTCTTAATCCTTAGGAGATTTGCCCTTGCATACACTTGGTTGCCAGTGAAGATGATATGAGGCACCTTACTTACCAGGAATGAGGTAGAAGTCAATGGCATTATGGCTGGGGTTGATGTATGAGTGCAGGAGAAAGAGAGTGATAGATGTCTTTTAGGCGATTATATAATTGAATCCCAGTTCTAGAAACCACATTAGCTGTGATGACCAGAACACAGGCTGCACTTCCGTCTCAGGAGGAGATTGTGATCACCCGATATTTGGAATGACCAGTGAAGGGTATTAAATGGATCAGGACAGAATCTGATGAGGCACAGGCTGCAGCAGAGAGGAAGATGAGCACCCAAACCAGACTGCAAAGTGGGCTGGAGTCTGGGTCACTGTTAGGGATGCAAGATTTTTTAGCTGTTGGAGGCCATACTGGGGAACAGTTCCACCACACTAAAAGGCCCTACTCTTGTGTGATCTCACAAGGAAGCCCATGAAAAGGTTAGCAAGGGAGAGGCAGAGAAGCATTTTGTATGCTGAGAGAGCAGAGACTCTGTGAAAACTGAAAAAGGGGCTAGCAAGAGGCTAGTGGACTTGTTATCATTAAAGATATCCAGGACAGGTTGGATCTTTTGTTTTACTGGCTCAGCATGTGCCACAACAGAAAGTGGTTTTGTAGGACGTTTTCAACTTGCCGGATGAGGGGTAAGTCAAGAGGTAAGACCACAGCCCCTCTGCGGTACGTCAGTGGAGTGCAACCTCCAAGGTAGTTACATGGGCACTCCTGGGGATCACTTCACAGTCATTTTAATAGTTGGATTTTCCAAGACTGAGATTTCTGATAGAGGAACACGTTTCAATCACATGAGTGAAATGTAGGACCTACCACTTCTCCACAGCATACCAGCCATAGTTCAATGGGTTGATAGAGCACATTAACAAGGCCCTTAAGAGCATCATGGACATGTTACCAAAGTGCCTGAGGAGGAAATGGGATGTTTTCCTGCACTGTTTCTTATGCGCCTACAGGTATGTTCCACAGAAAAAAGTGAGGTTCAGTTCCTCTAAAGCTCCTTTTGGGCACTCAGTCCCTCTAAAGTTCCTTTTGGGTATCCAGTTCCTTGCCCACTCACCTTCATTAGAGAATATTGAACAGGAACTCCTAAGTCACCCACTAATAATGTGGTGGGCTATGCCATTGGACTCAGGAAGCTATTGGCACAGTACATGACTCAGGTGAAAAAAGAAATTCCGGCTAGCCAAGAGCTGTTCAAGGAGTGCTATGACCTGAAAGTAACGCTGATTGTGCACTAGTATGGCCAGGAGGAGGTGTTGAAGCCAATTCATCCCTGAGCTTTAGAGGATATGTGGTGTAGATATATAAAGTAGTGTAGATGTGAAGTACCTGGTATGCAATGTGCCACACGGGAACCCAGGAGTATGTTCCATCTGAACTTGCCAAAGCTATTCATCTGGAAATGACAGAGGAGATTGAGGACAACAGTGTGCCACCCCATGAGATGTTATACAGGGATGAGAAGGCTGGCTCTGGGTGGAAGAGGTGAAAGATCCCCTTGCCTACCTTCTAAGCCTCATAAGGAGTGTAGAGAGGTTCTGGGATGATTTTCCATATTTTATCACTGACCCCAGGGTTGATACCCATCTGCACGCATGACATAGAGAGAGAGCTTGCCATTGAAGAGCAAGATATGTAGGATGTCTGACTGAGTACAAGAGTACATCCAGGCAGACGTCACCACAACGCTGGATTTGATAATGATTGAGCACTCCCATTATCTATTGTCCAGCCCAGTGGTTTTGGTTCCTCTACAAGGATCAAGAGAGCAATGCTTTTGCGTGGATTATCAGGTTCTCATGGAGGTGACCAAGATGAATGCACATCTGATCCCCCAAGCTGACTAACACGTGGCCGAAAAAGGTGCTGAACGCTTTGCGAATACGTTTGACCTGACCAGATTGCATTGTTACCTTGTGCCAAAAGGGAGACTGCGTTCTAAATGCAGGAGGGCTTGTACCCGTTTAAGGTAATTTCTTTTGAGCTCAAGAATGTGTCTGCTACTTTCCAGTGCCTGGTGAACAACATTGCTTCTAGGCTTGAGAAGTTCTGTGTGTATTTGACAATATTGCACTCTTTAGCAATTGATGAGAGGACTAACTGAGGCACCTAGAAGAGGTGTTGGTCAGGATACGAGGGTGAAACTGACTATCAAACTAACCAAATGCCAGATGGGGCAGTTCTTAGTAATTTCCCATAGCCATCAGAAGGTGACAAGAAGATTTGCCCATTTGATGACAAAGCCCAGTGTGGTTTGGAGCTGAAGATTTCCATGAGCAACCCAAGTGCATACCTTGCTAGGACTCACTTTGTACTACTGGAACTTTGTAGCAAACTATGGGACTATAAGTGTATCCTTAATACACCTGACTTACAAGAAACAGTCCAAGGAGGTGTTTTGGATTACGAAATGTCAGCAGCCTTCGAGAACCGGAAGGCATTACAATGCACTAGTCTTTTGTTGAAGGCATATGATTACAGTCAGCCCTATGTTGTGCAGAATGACACCTCTGACAAGAGATTTGGAACAGTTCTTGCTCAACTACATGACAAGGGTAAAGAGTGTCCAGCTGCATTCCTTAGTCAAAAACTGCCTCTTAGAGAAAATAATTACTCTGCCTTAGAGAAGTAGTGTTTCTCAAAACTGTGGGCCTTGAGGAGGTACCAGTTCTATTGATTTGGCACCAACGGGGTGGTCTAGACAGATCACATGCCTCTCAAGTGGTTAATGATTAAGAGAGGGTCTATTTGCAGGGAACGTCCATTTCCAAGCAAGGACAGCACTTCGCTGTGGAAAATAAAGTCAAACTGTAGTACAGGAAGGAAGGTGGACTTTCCCACCAATGCTGCCAAACTGATGATAGAAGAAATCCAATGGTGGAGTAAGGTATTCAGTTATGGGATGGTATCTGTTGTGAATGGAATGTTCTCTGCATGGTAGTACAGTGGTGCATCCCTCCTCTGAGGGAACCCTGCAGTAAGTTATCTGGTATACCGATATATTTGGCCCAGTATACACAGCAATCCAGCATTCACAGTGAAGCCTAGGCCTTGTGACTGACTGTGAGATCGTGGCCCTCGCCCTGACATTTGGAGGTGTGCACCTACCACATTCTACAGTTGACATGGCAATACCAGCCATGTACTAGGACATATACATTAGGCAGTGGTGGCAGCATACCATTTTTCTGATAAATAATATTTCTTCCCTGTAAGAAGAGAGTGTGGTGCCTACAGGCCCCACTAGAGTACAGTTCAGCTTGAATGTAATGCCCAGACCCTACTCTGCATGCCATGTGCGAGTTGTACATATTGTGACTGCTAGCAGGACCCCATCGTTATTATGGGTGTATATTTGCAAAGATCAGTGGGATCCATGTTGGATGCCCTGGTAAAACTTAGCACATTTCCATTTATCTTATTCAAGAACAGACACTGAAGTGTGAAGGCTAGGGGTAGGGTTTTTAGTGAGGGCAGGAAGACTGGCGATCTGCCTGATGTGCGCGCTGTTTGCAATGAACTTAGGGATGTACGGTGCTGCCAGGTTGGGGGGAATACCCAATAACCCCCGGGAGTTGTATGGACCACACAGAGTCCACACTGGAAAATGAGCACAGTCCCGGGCACATGTAGTGAGGATATCACAATGTTGATAGAGTCAAGATAGCTGTGGTCGACACCAGTTCAGAGATTTTATTTAACCCCTTCGACGCTCATGACGGAACGGTTCCGTCATGAGCGTCGGTTGAGCTGTGCTCATGACGGAACCGTTCCGTCATGACCACGCCCGCGCAAGCAGCGCTCAGCACAGCGGGGGAATCCGCCCCGCATGGAAGGGGTTAATGACGCTACGGCTGTATGGTATACAAATGGCCAGCCGACACATGTTTCGTCACAGGCATTGGTTCTGTGACTCTTCAGGGCTGTATGGCGTGTATAAGGATGAAGTAAGGCGGTCCCTGAAAACCGGTGATAATTCCAACCCGGTCTAAGGGTGCGTGTTGGAGGCACTATGCCGCAGGTAAGGTGAAAAGTGCTCTCTAAAAGGTCACCGGTATGTGGTGGGTGCCGGGAGGCGGCTGCGGGTGAAATAAGTGAATCAGGCCGTGGTGTAGTGCGGTGAAGCCAGGGCAGGCTGCCGTGCGGCGCGTGGGAGCGGGTTCGCCCAGGGAATTAAAGTGTGGCTGTCCAGTGTCTGCCGGAGTCGCAGGCTCGGGAGCCTTGTCGTGGCGTATGGTGTGGGATCCTGACAAGAGCAGGATCGGGGTGACCCACGAGGAGCAAGCAGGACTGCAGGCGGGTGCGCCTGTCGGAAGGTACTGGTGCTCGGAAGACACTGGAGCCGTCTGGAAGTGTGAAAGAATTGAAATAGGGGTCCTTTGGAAATGCAGCAACAGCCTTTTCTTAGCAAGGCTCTCCTCCCTTCTTGGGATCTTCATTTAGCTGACGTTGAGTGTGGGTAGGTAAAACATGAGCTCCTACGGTTGTGAATGTTCCAGGCAGGGTCTGCCCCTTTAACTCTCCTTGTAAGGAATTCCCCTTTTTTCATTGTCACCCCCTTCTTTTTTGCTACAATGTAGTTCTGATATGTGGACTCTGCCCACTAGGACACTGTTGGCCAGCATCCAATGTTGTGCTTTGACCCCTAAAAACATGTAGAATTGGCTACATTGGCATATTTAACTTCCCTAGTAAATGAGACTCAATGTACTCAGTGCTTGTAAGTTATACGTCACTAATGGGCAACAGAACCTATTGTGTCACCACTTAAGTGACAAAACAGAGCATATCTCCAGGCCTGCCCCTGTAGCCTGTGTTTGCAGTTTTAAAAACTACAAATTTAACCTGGCAAAATAGGCCAGCCTTAAACCTTCCTTTGTAATACCTATAATTCACCCTTAAGGTAGGATCTAAATGCCCATGACTGCATGGTATTTACGAAATAGGATGTGTACTTACACTTTACATGTCCTGGCAGGTAAAAATCTCCAAAGTTTGTTATCATTGAGTCTGGGCTGGCTTTTCATCCGAAAATCAGAGGGTTACATTATTACACCATATAATGTATAACTTCAATTTAGGAATGGCTTGAACAATGATTTAAGGATTCAAATAAATAGGAATTAAAAATCCATTCTGATAGTCAATCGATCAATCAATCAAAACATTTGTAGAGCGCACTACTCACCCGTGAGCGTCTCAAGGTGCTGGGGGTGTGGGGGTGCTGCTACTGCTCGAATAGCCATGTCTTTAGAAGCCTCCTGAAGGTTAGTAGTTCCTGGGTCTGCCGTAGGAGGATTGGGAGGGTGTGCCAGGTCTTGGCAGCAAGGTGGGAGAATGATCTGCCGCCGGTGGTCGCTCTTCGGATGTGGGGGACGGTGGCTAGGGCGAAGTCGACGGAGCGGGGCTGTCGGTTTGGGGTGTAGAAGGTGAGTCGTCTGTTGAGGTATGCCGGTCCGGTGTTGTGGAGCGCCTTGTGTGCGTGGGTGAGGAGCTTGAAGGTGATCCTCTTGTTGACGAGAGGCCAGTGCAGGTCTCTCAGGTGTGGTGTGATGTGGATGTGGCGAGGGATTTCGAGGATCAGGCGTGCAGAGGTGTTCTGTATGCGTTGTAGTCGTTTCAAGAGTTTGGCCAAGGCTCCTTCGTAGAGGGCGTTTCTGTAGTCCAGCCTGCTGCTGACGAGGGCCTGGGTGACCGTTCTTCTTGTTTCGGTGGGAATCCACCTGTAGATCTTGCGGAGCATGCAGAGGGTGTTGAAGCAGGAGGACGAGAGAGCGTTGACTTGCTTGGTCATGGAGAGTGTTGAGTTGAGGATAAACCCCAGGTTGCGTGCATGGTCGGTGGGTGTTGGTGCTGCTCCCAGAGCGGAAGGCCACCAGGAGTCGTCCCAGGCTGAGGGGCTGGAGCCGAGGATGAGGACCTCTGTCTTGTCCGAGTTCAGCTTCAGAAGGCTGTTCTTCATCCACTTGGCGACGGCTTTCATTCCTTCGTGGAGGGTGGTTTTGGCGGTGAGGGGGTCCTTGGTGAGGGAGAGGATCAGCTGGGTGTCATCGGCGTAGGATATGATGTTGAGGTCGTGTAGTCGGGCGACGTGGGCGAGCGGTGCCATGCAAACGTTAAACAATGTCGGGCTGAGGGATGATCCTTGGGGTATGTCAAAGATGATCTCGGAGGCTTCGGAACGGAAAGGGGGAGGCGGACACTCTGGGTTCTGCCAGAGAGGAAGGAGGTGGTCCATTCCAGAGCCTTGTCTTTGATCCCTGCGTTGTGGAGGCATGTACGTAGGGTGCGTGGCAGACAGTGTCGAAGGCGGCTGATAGGTCCAGGAGGATGAGGGCCGCAGTTTCGCCATTGTCCAGCAGGGCCCTGATGTCATCAGTGGCGGCGATGAGGGCAGTCTCAGTACTGTGGTTGCTGTGGAACCCGGACTGGGACGAGTTCAGGATGTTGTTCTTCTCAAGGCAGCGGGTCAGCTATCTGTTGACGGTCTTCTCGATGACCTTCGGCGGGAACGGGAGCAGGGAGATGGGTAGGAAGTTCTTGAGGTCCCTTGGATCCGCCTTGGGATTCTTGAGTAAGGCGTTGATCTCGGCGTGCTTTCAGCTCTCCAGGAAGTTTGCGATCTCGAAGGAGATGTTGATGGCCTTGCGGAGATGGGGTGCATTGGTGGTGCTGGCTTTATTGAAGATGTGGTGTGGGCATGGGTCTGACGGAGAGCCGGAGTGGATGGTGTTCATGATTTTGATGGTATCGTCGTCGTTTATGTAGGTCCAGGCGAGCAGGAGATCGATGTGGGTGATGGCCGCGGGGTCTGAGGTGTCAATGGATGTCGGGGTGGGCAGGTTGTTGAAGCTGTTGTGGATGTCTGCGATCTTGCGATGGAAGAAGGTGGCAAGGGAGTCGCACAAGTCTTGCGATGGTGGGATGTCATTGGTGTTGGAGCTGGGGTTGGAGAGTTCCTTCATGATGTTGAAGAGCTTTGTTGTCCAGTCGGTCCTTGAAGGAGGCCCTTTTTTGGTGGATCTGATGAGGTGATGGTGTCTGCGGATGGCGTTCTTGTGGGCTGCGTAGCTGTCTGGTGTCTGTTCACGCTGCCATTTCTTCTCTAGTGTACGGCAGGTTTGCTTGGAGGCCTGGAGGTCTGCGGTGAACCAGCTGGCTTTCTTGTTAGTGTGTCTGTTGGAGGGTTTCTTGATCGGAGCGAGTGTTGGTGCAGTTGTTGATCCAACGCCTGAGGTTGCGGGTGGCGGTGTCGGCATTGGTGGGGTCGGCGGGTGGGCTTCGGGCGAGGGTGGTGTTTAGCTGGTCTTCGGTGATTTTGCTCCAGCTGCGGCGGGAGATCTGTTGAGTGTGGTGGTGCGTGGTGGGTTTCCGGTAGGTGAAGTGGATGCAGCGATGGTCGGTCCATTGGAGCTCGGTGGTGTGGCTGAAGGTGACGTGGGGGCTTGCGGAGAAGATGGGGTCAAGCGTGTGGCCGGCAGAGTTGGTGGGCGTTGTAATGAGCTGTCTGAGTCCGAGGTTGGCGAGGTTGTCAATCAGGGTGGTGGAGTTAGTGTCGTTTGTTGTTCTTGAGGTGGAAGTTCAGGTCTTCGAGGAGGCTGTAGTCTGTGGAGGCGAGGACGTGCATGCTGACGAAGTCGGCGATGGAGTCGCTGAACTGAGGCCGGGGTCCGGGGGGTCTGTAGGTGAGAGTTCCTCTGAGGGTGGTGTTGGGATTGGTGTGGATCTGGAAGTGCAGGTGTTTGGCGGTGCTGAGGGTGTCGTCGGTGTTGGTCGAGACCCTGAGGGTGTTCTTGTGGATGAAGGCGATTCCACCTCCTATTCCATTGGTGCGGTCCCTGCGGGAGATCTTGTAGCCGTCCAGGATGGCTATGGTGATGTCGGGTGCCGAGGAGGTGTTCATCCATGTCTCTGTCAGGAAGGCGACGTCCGGGGAGGATGTGTCGAGCAGGTCGCAGAGTTCGACGGCGTGTTTGCCTGCGGAGCGGGTGTTCAGGAGAATGCATCTGAGGTGATTGCGTCCTGTCACGGTGGGCGGTGTGGCAGCTCGGAGGCTGGTGAAGCTGCAGCTCCGGCAGGAGAAGGGTCCTTTGGTGTGCTTCGGGGCGGGCAGAAAGCAGGTGAGCGGTCGTCCGGCATTGAGTGCGTGGAGGGTGCTGGGCGTGGTCCAGGCACGGACGGGCGCAGATGGGCTTGCCTTAGGCGCGTCCGCTGCACGGCCACCATATAAGGGGAGGTGAGAGGGAGGAGTAGCTGGGAGGTGGGAGCGGGGCAGCGAATGGCGAGCAGGAGAGCGGGTCGCAGGGGACGCAGCAGTGGGAAAATGGGAGGGTAGAGCGAGCGGGGGATACAGAAGGCAAAAAAGGGGTACAAAACAATACAACAGTGCAGAAAAGAATAAAAGGCAAAATACATTTATTCACAATAGAGGAGCAGAGGCGCAGGTACGGCAAGGCCAACAGAGAGAAAAGGGGCAGATCGAGTGCAGGGAGCTTACGGCCTACCATTGGCCACCAGGGTTGAGGCGCAGGTGGTAGCCTGTGGGTGGAGGCGGGCCTCGAACTTCAAGCAGGCAGCAGCAGCTGGCTCAGGGGCAACGACACACAGGTGGTGCTGTGCGGCGTGGGGAGCGACCTGCCTGAGAACAGGGTCAAGGGTCGCTCTCCTCACCGCTGCGCGGCCGCCACATAAGGGGAGGTGGGAGGGAGGAGTAGCTAGGAGGCGGGAGCGGGCGGCGAATGGGCAAGCAGGGGGGCATGGCCGCAGAGGACGCATCGGTGGGAAAACGGGAGGGTAGAGCGGCCGGGGGATACAGAAGGCAAAAAAGGGGTACAAAACAATACAACAGTGCAAAAAAGAATAAAAGGCAAAATACAATTATTCACAATACAGGAGCAGAGGCGCAGTTACGGCAAGGCCAACAGAGAGAAAAGGGGCAGATCGAGTGCAGGGAGCTTACGGCCTACCACTGGCCACCAGGTGGTAGCCTGCGGGTGGAGGCGGGCCCCGAACTTCAAGCAGGCAGCAGCAGCTGGCTCAGGGGCGACGACACACAGGTGGTGCTGTGCAGGGTGGGGAGCAACCTGCCTGAGAACAGTAAAGTCAGATATTTAATTCCTATTTTGAAAATGCCACTTTTAAGGATTTCACATTTTTCAGCTAAATCCTCTAGTAGCCCATTCAGAGAAAAAGTATCCAACTTTCACCTGGCAGCTTACTGGGAGGTGTGAATTGCTCTCAGGCAAGGGAACAAATGGCCTTGCCTCGGAGGAGGTGTGACCTCCTCTAGACAGAATGGCCTGAGGTTTGTGGTCAAAAACTTTCCAAGCTTTTAAAGGGCAGCCCCTGTCACAGTCAGATGTAACTCACACCCAGGCCTAGTAGCCAGAGTGGCACCAATGCTGTGGATGTGGGGGGCTGTCCCATATCTGGTTTTGGAGGGGGGGGGTCCTTATTTCCATAGACACACCTCAGGGATGTGCCCAGAACTATGAGCAAGAGAAGAAAGATTCTGTCATGCTGGATTGTTGGCAGAGCAGGAACTGTGGGATTGTTTAGGGCCAAACCACAGGAAATTATGTCAGAGGTGGTATGGTTGCACCTGAGAACTTTTTTCCTATTGGTTAGGAGGTCACCCCCACCCACAAGTTAGTTTCTGGCATAAACGTGGCACTCCTTGGTGCCTTCTTCTGAATATTGCTGGACCAGAGAAAGACATAAGAAGAACTGCACCTGCTAAACTCTTTCGACTTCAGAAAGAGGACTCCATCTACTGTAAACTGTGGAGAGAAACCCCAAGGGTTGGACCCGCTTCCACTTGATCACAGGCAGAAGGGTGGACTTGCAGGGCTATTTGGCTAGCCTCCAGTTAAGCTATATGATCACAAAATATAAAAATGAAAAAAAAAACAATTAATGTGTCCTCATGTAATTCAACTGGTGTTATGTAAAGCACTCTGATACCCGATTCAGGTCAAGTTTGCGCTATATACATCGCTGTAAAAAAAAAAAAAAGAAAAGAAGAGGTCCACTTTCCTGAAGAGTACAGTTGGCCAGTTCCAACTGGACTTACTCTGGACCTTACTCAGGCTTTTCCTGTAGTGAGTTAAGACCCCCAAGTGGTCTACCTAAGGTCCTGGGGCCCTTGGATAAGTGTCTGAATACACCTCTTCTGCCAATCCCTAAAGAAGAAAGTGAAAAACATTTTCAAGGATTTTTGCTAAGAGATCCAGAGGCTACAATCAGATCACAACTGAGCCACAGCCACAGCTGTATGTCAAACTGCCGGTCAGACTCAACTCACAGGTTTTCCCCACTAAAAGGATCTAGACTTCCAAGAATTGTTTCTATGTCGGAAGGCAGAAATCTTCACCTGGTGAAGGCACCAAAAGCATCCAGTCTGTTAGGGACCTTCCTTGTGCATGAATTTAGAATTTCTCCCGCTCTGAGGTTTCCCATCAAAGCCAGGAGCTCCACCTTGACTTTGTCTGATGGCTTTCCGGCTGTGTGGAATCCATCTCAGCTACGGCATTCTGCCTTGCCCTGCTGAGGATTTTTAACTTTAATTTCAGAGTCCTAGCCAGGAGGTAAAAATTTTCACTGGGCCAAACCTGGTCCTTGAATCTGACCCACCCCACAACATGGTTGGCCTTAACTTTTGACTTTGATCCAGTCTAAAGTGGCCAGAGACCCACGGTTAGCGCTTGCCCCTTTTTTGTCACTAGAAGCATCTAAAACGTAGAGAAATCATATCTCTGGTTCTCTATATCAGATTTTTTTCATTTTGGTGTCTATTTGAAGGCTACCCTTTTTCTCTATTTACATATATTGGAAATCTTTTTTTATTGTGTGGTGTTTTCTACTTTGTAACTGCTTTGGTGCTGATAATGTTTAGTACATGTCTCTAACTTAAGCCTGTCTGCTCTGCGCTACACCTACCAAGAGTTGAGCTCAGGTTTAAATTATTGAGACCTAACTGAACCTAATCAGGAATGGTGCCATTATTACTTGAAGGAGGCTACCACCCACTTCAACTAATAATCCCCTTTCTCACACTCCCAATTGTGCTGCTTTGGATGCCTGATTGCAACCAGGTGCAGAGTCTTCATTCTTCAATGTGCTTATATTTTGGGGGCTCCAGTTTCAGGATCTGCTGCAAGAGCAATCACTTTCAAAGAAACCAGGGAATAATTTGACTCCTGGGCCTCAATATTTTTTATCCTTCCCACTAGAAAGCCAAATAAAAGTATTGGTTTACCACATAGTAGCTTTAATTTTACATTTCGATTTTTACACTTCCTCATTATATGTGCCCACAGTGATAGACAAGTCTTAATCACTGCAAGAGCTCCCTTAATATTAAGATTGAATTCACTCATGTCTCCACTACCTGACGCAAGTGAGGAACAACCCTGAGATAAACAATACCACCCACAAATGAATGAAGGCTCAGTATCCTTCGAAAGATACACCGCAGACACCGTAGATTGGCTGCCCATATAGACTGTTACACTATAAGTGCATACCAAACTTGGAGAATGTGTCACAGTTAGGTTCGTTTCCTGAAGCTACTTTTTGTGATTTTGGTAGAATGTACGGAAGTTTCCTTCTTTCTTCTTTTTGTGTGGTGTTTGTGTAATAAAAGAATTTCAATGTTGCAATAAGGGAAAACATTGGACTGGACAGCAATTACAGTGTCTGTTGCAAAACAATTTTTGTTTTGTGTCTCTACCTTGACACTAACCCTGGGCGTAGTTCGCGAAGTAGCACTACGCGAAGCTACGCAAAGTGCACTTCGCACTACGCGAGCTACGCGTAGCACTTCGCGAACTGCGTAGTACCCTGTTCGCACTGTGCAAGATGCCGTTTTCAATGATTGCACAGTGCGGACAAGCATCCGGCACTGTGCAATCATTGAAAACGGCATCTTGCACAGTGCAAGCTGTAGTTTTCTGCCGCTCGAGTAGATTTTTACTCGAGCGGCAGCTTTCTCAACGCGGACTGGTAGTTTCTTATCGCGAGCGCCACGAGCATACGTGACCACTCGCAATGAGAAACCTGACCTCCTCACGTTGAGAATCTCGCCGGGGTGTTTATTTTCAACGCTCGCGATCGGCAACTTGATGTTGCTGATCGCAAACAAGGAAAAAGTCTCGCCGGGATGTCATTTTGCTTGCTCGCGGTCGCTAACTTGATGGTGAGGACCGCGAGCAAGCAAAAAATGACCGCTGCACTACGCAATGCTACGCTACGCATGTTAGCACTGTGATACGTGCAATTCGCGTACTGCGAAGTAGCGCAAACTTCGCAAACTACGCGAGCGTAGCGTAGTGCTTTGCCCAGGCTTACTTGACACACTGCCTTCCTGGGAAGACTTTGACTGCTCACCCTCTCTACCCTGAGACTCTAGTGCAGAAAGAATGTACTTGGTGCCCAGTCTGCAGTGCCATAATAAGTCAGGTCCTGGGACATAAGTGGCAAAAGGCCACAACCCCCACAGTTGATGACCAAAGACCACTAAATCCTGCTAGTGGCCCCTGAAACAGTTCTGGCAGTGATAGTGGCATATAATAAACATACAATTCCTATGTTGAAGTAACATATATTGCACATTCTGCCCTAAAATTGTCTCTTTGACGCGTAGCTTTCTAGTCAAAATGCATTAATCATTTAAGCTGTGAAAAGTTATGCAGGACCTCCATTTCCTCTTCTAAAATAGTGAGAGGTAGAGAAGAGAAATGTACTAAAGTTGGTGGAAATATGTTGTTTAAGAGAGGTACGTTGGTACCATAGAAAACTGGTGGGAAAGCCCTAAAGCCTTTGAAAGCTCTTGAACCAGGAACCACTGAATATCAAGCAGGACTAAGAGATATTAATGAGTTGGGGATTTGTTCAGCACTCTTGCCTACATTTTGAAGAAGCTGTAATTTTGCATTGTACTGTTGATGAGACCAAGAAATGGTACGCTGGCATAGTCATGGCATGACTATTCAAGTGCGAGCATATCCAATATTAGTTCAGAAAAGAGGAAGGAGCTGTCTTTAATATATAGAGTATAAACAGTCCTGTTTTAAATACACTACTTCTCTGTGACCACATGATAACAACGTGTGTTCAAGGTAAAAACCTTTTATACAAATAAGATTTCTACAATCAGTGTTATGAACCCATACCTCTGCGCCACCAGTGGGGGGAGAACCACATATTGGCTGAATAAAACATCAGAATGAATATGTATTAAGGCTGGCGTAATCTCTGTAAAAATTTGTAACTATAGGCAGGCAAAGGGGCCTTACTTATAACTTGGATATACATGAGCATGCATCCATGTAATTAGGTCACACTAAAGAAACATAGGTTTTACGGGTCCCTCCTTCTCTCAAAAAGATACAGAACAAACCTTGCTAAATGAAATTAACTTTGACAGTTGTAAACCCCAGTTTTCACTGAATGGCAAGTCACTTGCATTCACCCCGTACATCAACCTCACCCTCAAGGAGCACATTGCCTAAAAACAAAGTCATTCTGGTACAAGCTCTCTCTTCTAAAGAAGTCAAACTGTTTCTTCCAAATAGCGACTTCAGAACTGCTGCTCAAGCCCTCGTACTCTTGCATCTGGATGGAGATAATGCCCTACTCCATGGCCTCCCAGACTCCACACTAGCACCCCTTAGGGGCATCTGACATGCCGCAGAAAATCTCATTCAGGGTGTGAAGAAATATGATCACATCACCCGATCCTACTGGAACTCTATTGGCTCCACTTTCCGACCTGCCCCATCTTCTAATCCAGCTGCATCTTTTACAAAGCCATGATGATCAGCACCCCCGCTTATCTTGCAGACAAGCTCACCACCCTGGTGGTTCTCAGCACACCTGCAGCCAGGACACCACATCAGACCGTAGACTAAAAAGTGTAAAAAAAGAAAGAATAAGGCAGCAGGCCTCTTTCAACAAGGCACCGAGGATCTGGAACAACATCCCCTATCCATCAGTCCTGCCCCAACGCTGATCCAATTGAGGAAAAAGATGAATACACACCTCTTTAGAGAACAATACATCATAATGCATTAAGCGCCAACAACCCAGCTTCCTCTAAGTGGTGTAATGCAAAATGATGGGGCCCCTTGCAGAACGTGATAAGGGCTCCCAGAGTTTCCAATATCTCATAAATATTAATAGGCTTTGGGCAGATTTGGGGCTCCCTGAAGGCTTAGGTGATCCATGAACGGTTGGGTGTCCCAGTGCACAACAGGGCTAAAGGGGCCCCTGTGTTACACCCCTGCCTCCTATTACTTGTTGACTTTATACTTTCCTTTGACCATGTATCTCAAAGGACAAGCATATTACCCTGCTACAGCAAAGAAGGCAAGCCATGGAAATTAATAATGGATTCAAGAAAAGGAGCATAATTGAAAGCAAGTGGAATAGAGTTAGGAACAGTTTGAAAACTAAGAATGGTAATAAAAAGTGGAGTAAGTAGTTCAAGCTATAGCGAACGGTGACCAGGATCAGGATATCCCTATTATTCATTAATGCTGAAATGAGTATTTGATGTGCCCACAATATGAAAACCCCTTTGGTTATAGGATCCCACCCTCCTTAGACATGGTCAGGTTGAAGGTGGAAGTTCATCCATCAGGGTCAATGCCTGTAAACTATTTCTCAAGTGGCAATATCACTTTGTCAGAGTCCACGATCTCTTAAGCTAAACACTAAAGATTTTGACACTACATGAAGTGAACTAGCTTTTTAAAGGTATTTGTGTGAGAAGTATACATTTTACTCCCGGATTGCAGATGTAACCCTATTGATTAAGCTAGGGTGCATCATCCATGTTTTTATTTCTGATAGTTCATGAAACATATATGCAGGAAAATGAATTGCTTCATCCACAGACGGAGAAGGGCAGATTTACTAAGTTTCCAAGCAACGCAGTACAGCAACAAAATTGTGTGAAAGGGGGAGAGCGAAACAGCACCATTTCTACTAGGATATGATACTGTTTCGCCCTCCACCTGTGATGAGGTACCTATGGTTGCCTTGCGCCAATGCACATACCTTTACCCCATATTGTAAGGGAGTTTGCATGATGTCTTGCATAGATTATGTATGCTTCCAGTAGAAAATACTATGCTTAGACCTAGTTTATGTTTTTCCACTTTATATGTGTGTTGTACATTGCTGCACACATGCAAAGTTGCAAATGTTTTGAGAAAAGAAAACTTTCCTCAAACTTTACACCTGCCTCAAGGAGGCATTCATTTTTGGCATAGCTTCCTATCTGCCTTTATAAGTAAACAGGGCTTTGTGTCAAAATCCATTGAGGGTTGAAGTGGAATGCCCAAATACAACCAATAGCACACCCTGTTGTCACAAAGGAGCACAAAGCACTACTTTGCATTACTTTAGGGCTACTTTCCAATACAAATCAGCATTTTTTGCTGGAAAGTACATCCCAAAATGACGGCAAGAAATATTAGTAAATATGCCTTGTAGGTTTTTTATGCCACTGGAAAGGTTTGATTAATTCGTTAGACTTGACAGGTGCTTTAGACGGGATTCAAAATTGCTCATGAATTGCATCGATTTTGTAAGATCTATGCTGAGATTAAGGATCTCATCAGTTCCTGAGAGCCTCAGCTGTTGGGGATGAGAACCAAACAAATTATGTGTGTATGGACTGTGATAGTCCGGGAATGAGCCTGAAACCTATGCTATGATAAATTAGATGTTGAAATATGATTGCTAGAACTGTCAATTAATGCATGTTATAAATGAACAATGATGAGTGCATATTTAATGTCGTGTATTTTTTATAGAAAGTCTAAAAAATACAAAAAAACTGAAATTCATATAATTTGCACACTCACCGGAGTTTAACTTTGGCTTCTTCAAAACTTTCTGACACAAAATAAATCGGCTGGAACATTTGATCTTGATATGGCTGAATGGCAGTCTCTTCCGGGTCAAATGGTTTCAGTTGAGGCTTGTTTGATAATGCATGCTGTGAAATAATAATAAGGAACTGTATGTGTACAACAACCTTAGCAAAACATTAAAACGAGGATTGTTTTTTTTGTCAATATTTTATTGTAATGTATAAATTAAACTGTATTAAGAATTTATTATGGGCCAGACGTACTAGGAGATTTTGCAAAATTGCAAGGTTTTTGACCACAAATTCCCTTTTTCTGATGTACTAACCTAATTTTGGGACATAGAAAAGGTCTTCCAAATTGCAAAATGGTGTTACTGATTCATACTGTGTTGTAGTTTAGGAGGGGTTTGTGAGGGGTTTGTATGGGGTGTGCCTTCGAAATTGCAAGTCGTTATGGAATGTATGAATGGTTTGCAAAAAGTGACCATTTACTGACTCCCACGTTGGGGTGGTACACGATTCGCTGAGGGGAAGGTCCGTCTGGAACCTTTCGCCTTTGTGAATCAGGGTAGAAGCCTTGGGAGGAGCAGACAGTGGTTCCGAGGACCACTACCTGCCCTCATCGAAGTTTGCAAAAGCGGAAATATTGTATTGCTGTAAACAGCACTGGTCCCTTTAAGCAACTTGAGCTCCTATAACAATAACAAGATGTTCTTCTGTAATGGAGTCACAGCGATTTTGGTCTGCTGTCCCTTGCAAGTCACCAATCCATGTGATTAAAGATAATCGCAGGGGGTATCAAATTGTGACCTGCCTTATGATTATTAATTAGGCAGGCCATGTTTGGACTCCATTGGTTACTTGGCGCTATTTCAATAAGTATTATTATTAAATACCTATATTCAAACATCAATGTATATCATCAAAATTATTCCATTTAATTAACAGTCTCCTTAGCATCAGTACTTTAAAAAAAATATTCATGATTTACTCCTGTTTCCACTATTTTCACAAACGATTTAAAAAGATAAGAACGATGGGTAAAATAATAAGAACAGTTCTACATATTTTCAAACTTGAATGAATTACTTTCAAAGAACAAAAACTACAACAAATGTATATTCACTTCTCTCTTCCTATCCATCAAGAGCAAAGCCCATCCCCCTTACGACAAAGAAATTCAACAATAACTTTGGCCCTTCAAAGTAATTGTCTATTTATTACGAAACTTTCAACTCTATGATCCAGGATGTCTAGAGAATATCTGTCCCTTCGGGCGATTGCCTAGAATGCAGCTATTCAAAGGCCATTTAAGTGTGTGATTCTCTTGTTCATCTACGCCTAAAAAGGAAGGCCTGACATAAATGCTTTTGATATGTTTCTTCCCTTTTTCTTGTTTTTTGCCCACCTATAAACGACTTATCATTACCCCGTCCTTATCCCATAGCCTCCTACCTCAACTGGCTGACTTAAACTCTCTCAGCTCTAACTTGAAAGGTACCATGATTACCATTTCCTTACAGTTGTATAATGTATATCACACTGACACTGGTTGGGGTCAACTAGCACTATAAAAACAAACTTTAGATAAATTAGTACATATGCAACTTACCTTCTATTAAACTAATAGAACAAAATCAGCATAGCATTGGTAGGCCTGGACTCTGAGACAGCTTCAGCTGTCTCTCCAGGCTACTGTTTTTATTTTGTTCAAATCAGTAATATTATACTTACTTAGAGAAACTTTTGTTCAGAGGGCTTTATTCAGTGGTCTGTTAAATTGTCAATCAAGTTTTGCTTCTGCCCACTACAGCATACAGCATGGGCAAAGAGGCAGCCTACTTTATCAATTGCATCCTTTCATTTTGAGTGCTAGCACAAAGCCAGTGCACATTATTTAGTTCTGGCTATTACAGTTTCCCTATCTTCAGTGAAAAAGCTGGTTGTAAGAGTGCTACTTATTTATTTATTTGTACATTAATTATAAATACCAGCTATGTATTTTGCCTGCACTTTGGTTGAAAAATTAGAAGGTGATTTATTTTCTGTCTCCTTTATTTATGAAGGAGCTAGTTATAAAGTATTTAGGTAAACGTTTAACTGTCTGCAATGTAAATGCTTGGTTATGTGGCGGTTTATTCTTGACTCCTTCACAAATATCACTAAACATGAAATGCATAGCTCAACTGAAAGGCTTGTTTTATAAAACATCACTAGTAAATGAACCACATAGGTGAATTTTTTTAATTTAAATTTAAATTTTTTAATGCAAATGTGTGAACGCCATATTCCGGTTTTATTTATTTTGTCTTAATGTTGGCATATGAATGCAAAAATAAATACATGAATAAATAAATAAATACCCATCATATAGCTTTCTAAGTCCAGACCTTTTGGCATTGCCAATTCTTGTTTTCCTCTTGATAACAGACCAGCTCCTCATGTGCTCTAAGACATTCACATGACCAAATCAAATCCTCAGAAATGAACGTCTTTTTTCATGGTTGAGAACAAAAAGATGATGAAACTTTTCAACCACTCACCCCAGTCAAGAGATCTGGGTTGAATCCATTGTTCTTTTGCTCACTTCGCCAGTCCAGTTTGGACCCAGCCATATGCAAATCAGTCTTGATCCTGTTCCTCATGGGAACATTCCAGCCTGAGCTGCCAAGCTAGGTCCTCCCTGGACTGGAAACAAGAATCCTGGAACCAGTTCTGGGGTATCACCCCTCCTCATCCATGCTAGCTTGAATCCAGTTGCCCAGCGTTTACCCTTGGCCACTTAGGGGGAACATAGCAAACACAATAACATAATGAATGGAGTGCTGAAACTTTTTTGCAACTCACCCCCAGTCAAGAGATCTGGGTTGAATCCATCGTTCGTTTGCTCACTTTGCCACCCCAGTTTGGACAAACAGGCAATATGCAAATCAGTCTTGATCCTGCTCCTAATGGGAACAGTCCAGCCCGAACTGCCAAGCCGGGTCCTCCCTGGACCTGAAAGCCTGTAGTGGCAGGGAGATGCTATGGAACATATGCATGGAATACTGTCTTCTTCCTTCAGCGACTCTTCCTAGGCCACGCAAGCATACATTTATACGCAGCATTTAACTGTGATCTAATACTAATTGAGAGGCACAGCGGGATCACGGCATGCATTGGTGTATTTTAATATCCTTAGTCACTCTCTACAGAGCATATGTCTCTGATAGTCTCCTTAATAACAAATCTTGACATGCAAGTTTCTAAGTAAAGCATGAAACAGAGGCATTGAGGCTTTAAAAAACAGCCCAAGATCTTGTGTTACAGCGCGTGCCCCTGCAGACACCATTTTAACACCGTGGTCCTATTGGAGTCTCATGATGAAGGTACAGTGTCTAATCTGAGCTGGTGATTGCACTCAATTTTGAGCAGGGGGCCGCTGGCGGTCATTTTTGACAGCCAGCTGGTATTTTCCTGCATCAGATAAGTACTGAGCACAAGAGAGTGAAAAAAACACACATCGGAAGATGGAGTAAGGAAAAGACGTAAAAACCATCACAAAGGGAGAAAGCAGAGACCAGCAAGAGTGAGATGAAGGGGTTGGGGGCTGTCTGAAGAGGATTTAAGACTAGGCAGCCTGGGTATTCAGCGTGTAAAAGCAAGTCAATGTGCTTCTTCATCCTTTTCACAAACTGCATAAGCGCGGTCTAGAAAAACCAAGAGTATTCCAGTATAGGACAACTGCAGGGGAAGTTCTACCCTCCTGCTCTCCAACCAGAGCTCTCAGGTACAGAACCTGCCTACAGAGTATACTGGGAAGAAAGGACTCTACCGGCTTAATTTCTGGCAAAGAATCTATAGCTTCCAAATGTGTAAAGAGAAGTACATCAGCAGAGATCGTATGGCCGGATCTGTTATTCCAGTATAGATCGCTCAATGTATGGTTTGATTCCTATTACAGCTTCCGTTGGCTCTCACCTAGGGTATGGAAATTCCATTTACCTTAGCTTCAGATGATTCCGAAAACGACAGTCGGATGCCTTTTTTGGTACTTCCAAATATGTCTCAGCTCCTGCTGTACTCAGTCAACTGACCCAGCCGCCTATTAGGGTAAGAATATATTTTTAAAGCCATACGTGTGGTACATCAGTCTATTTTTGGGACCACCCAAGAAGTTCTGGAGTATAAGTTAGTACAGCACCCTTGTCACGGTTTGAGGCCAGCTAACTGAGTACTGCTTCTGCTGCCCGTTTCTACAGGGTAAGGTGAGGAGGAGACATTTTTCAGTCCTTGCAAGAAAATAGTAAAATACTATTCCGACTAACTTGTGAACTAACCTTCACCTGTTTCTTGTATGGAAGGAACGGGAAATCAAACTGTTCCTTCAGGATAACCCAATATTTCTCTCTTATTCTGCGTGACAGTTTAGGGTTCAGCAGCTATCAGTACCAAGAAACCCTTCAAATGAACACACACTTTAAAATAATATTAATAAACACACAAAACGGACACATTAGGAATATTATGACTGTCCAATCAGTGTATTCTCAAACATCAAAGGTCTATTAAATTATTACTACGCAATGACAAAGATTAAGAAAGAAAATAATGAATGCTTTCAGATTTTGAGGTCTTACCATAAGTTCTCCGTATGACGAAAGCAGCCCTGCACCATAAGCCTTTATGGCGCCATTTTGTTTGCAGAGGCCAAACTCGACTGTGAACCAGTAGAGCTGTCAAAAACAATGCGTGCGTTTAAAATATACACCGTTAATGCAGCTGGCTCTTGTTGGGCAAGTTTCCATATGTAATATGAAGGGCATGCTATACTGAGACAGGTTCGTTTTAAATGCAAACTGGATCATATACTCTCACATCCATACCAGAGAAGAAACAACCCTAAGCACATGACAACTGTGCAGGACTGAGGGTCAACACTTTGATACAAAATAGAGTGCAAACGTTTTTTAAACACTTTTTTCCATACATTTCCCTAGAGGTCTGCATGGTCAATGCCCACCGGGAAATACCTAGTGATGCCAGCCTACCCAGTCAACTCCTAATGTGGGTAATGCAATCATCGGGCCAAATGAAATCTCCCAATTTTCTGCAGCTCCTCGTGGAGTTTAAATGCCCCGGATTGTGTCTTCTAACCTTCACATACCTTTTTAGGTCTTCTCTACATCCAGCTGTAAGTTCTCATGTCACCAAGACACACACACACCCACCCACACATGCATGCCTACATTCATGCATACAGTACATCATGCTTGCATTTGGGCAGCTCCTTCAGCCAGTGGCCGTTGCCATGTTTTGTAAGTTGCCATTGGCTGGCTGGGCTGTCCTGAAAGCAATAGCATTTACTGAAAGATTACATTTGACTTAATTAGTCCCCTGTGGTAACAGAACCATTGTTCTGGGCCCCGCTTTGTCTCTTTGCCTCACCCCTAAATCCCAATCCGACCTTCCTCTTACCCCAGGGATGTTGCCCCCCTAGCCCCCAAACCCAGCTGTCACCTGTGATCTGCACCAGCATTGTCATAGACAAACCATTCAAGAATCCCAGCCTTGCATCCACATGCACATCCAGCAGCCATCTTATAAATCAGTTAAAAAATACAAGAATCTTGAGGATACAAATATATCTTCATGGTACATAAATGTGGAGTCAAGGGTAGTGAATGAATACTTAATTAGCTTTATCTTACCTTGACGATATTTTGGTCAGCAATGTTATTACCATATTTTGGTAGCACGCTATTTTAAACTGGATCTTACTCATCAATAAGTTGATAAAATCATTAGTTGGAAAAAGGTTTGTAAACCGGGGCTTCAAGGTCTCTGTGAGGCAGAATTCTGAATATTATCCCTTGCTTTCAGTCTCTGATATAATTACTAGTTCCATGTGGGCACTGTGCTGAAGAGCATGCCTTAAGTGCAAGGAAGCTATTATGGATTTTGGGTAGGAGGCTGGGGCACATACCATTCTTTAGCAATATGTTGATGATTGAGAACTCTAAAGGACATATCAGGGCCAGTTTGGCATCTCCTCACTCTGGTGGTACTGGTTCTTATATGGCACGATGCCCCATTGAACAATCGATCGAGAGCAACATACGCGTTAGACTTACATTTAATTTCTAATGAGAATCATGTTGGTTTATGAAATGTACATGAAATGCCGTGCAGGCCATATATATTGTAATTGAATCATGCGACTGTTCTTCTAAATTAATTCACGAATTCACTAACATGAATGAATAACTGAAGGAATGAATCAATCAATCGCATTTTTTGTTGCGGGTGTAGTTGGTGAATAACCTTACTACACTTGCTCTTTAGGAAGAGAAATGGGAATGGATAGTGTTGAGTATTTTTCAGGGATATTTTTTTTATGTAAACTGATTGGGGCATACTTCCATAACCGATCAGACTTTTCTCTATTATGCAGATTAAAGGTATACAAGACTACAGTAAATTATGTTCTTCGTTATGCTCATTAGGTGGTAGATTATCAGTCAGCATATGCAAGAAAATGATGGTTCTTATTTCAATCATATTTATATTTTTGGAATGTCCGCTTGTCTATTGATCAGCCACTTACCGTTGCTAGCTTTTCAATGTCATTGTCAGAAACTCCAAGTGAGGCAAGCCCAATTTCCTGTAAAAAACAAAAAACAAAGGTTTTATTGCAAAATTACTTTAGTATGCATTTGTATATTTATTGATGTGTCTTTGTATGTACGCTCACACACAAAGGTAAAACTACATTAATATTTATGTACACACTCCCTAAATAAATCATGCAAATCAAAAAGCGATAGTGGAATATCGTTCGATTATCGTCAGCCAGTAATATCATGTCCTAAATATAATTTACAAAACATGCCCCTTTGTAATTAATAGAAAATCCACACCAATAGGACAGTACATCTTTTGTAAATGATGTTTTGGAGATTGTTATTCTGACTACAACCGTAAATCCTTCCCTATAGGAATTTACCCGACTTGATTCCCAAGTTGCTGATGATGAATTTGGATGGACAAACAAACAATGCCGAAGCCACCATGTTTGCATGTTTGGCCTCTTTATGCCTTTTGTTTATTGTAAGACTGCAATGGTAGACGCTGCAATTACTGTGCGTAATGCAATAGCTAACCTCTTAATTACTTACTGGTAATCTTCATTACCCTGAGTCCCAGTCCTTACTTACGTCAGATCAGATGACTGTACGCTCACAGACAGACAGCCCTATATTATTCAACCAGGAAGCACATTGTTTCCCCTCTCCAGCACAGTGGATGGGTTTTCTACGCATTTTATAGTGAAGCTCCACCTTTACCGATAACCTGGCCAGAAGCCATTTGTATTTTTTATCTTGATCTGTTGGTGGTAACCAATGCTTTCCAAGTATGTGTTTTATCCTTCCTATCTAAAAGTGTCTTAACTGTATACTGTTTTCAGATTCAAGGCTATCTGTAGGGTACATATGTTGATTACCAAGTAAGCCCTGCTGGGATAAGGGGCATGCCCCAGTGGTACACTCCAGGTAGAGATCTGAGATCAGCCCATCGCAAGTTGGTCGCTTTGCCCAGAGTCCACAAGATGACGGGGGCGGCGGGGCGAGCTTTCTCAGTCGCTGCTGCTGGACTCTGGAACTTTCTCCCCCAGTCTTTGACTCCAATCAAGGGGCATTTGCCTTTTAGAAAGGCATTAAATGCCTGGCTTTATACTGCTTAGACTTTCTTTTTGGCTTTCTAGCTGTTTGATTTTCAGCTGGATTGTGCAGGCTGTTGTGACTACAGTGCCTTGAGACCTATGGGCATTTGTTGTGCTTTACACAACTCAAATCAAATCTTGTTGCCTGCTCTGCATTAGATTAAAGGGTATAGATACTGCGCCTAGTCTGTGGCCCATCCCGTTTAGTTTCTATGGCTGGAGTTGTGAAACTGATGTTATGGCGAGCTCGTTGTGGTGGACTGCTTTGCTCCAAGGGGATTTTTCCCTGCCTCCCATTAGTCCATGTTCTACTGGAATGTATGCAGGCAACATGGCATGCACATTGAGGCTGAGTTTCATACTGAATTCATTGCCTGACTCCTTCTGGCCCTGCTGTAGTGGGTTCTTTCTAGGCGGCTCATAAATTACTGCTCTTGTTTGGAAACTCCTCCCATAAGTGTATGTTTTGCCATCTGCCAAGGTGATGTGTTTGTCTTGCACCATTAATTTGAGTTTGGGTTGAGACCCTGTCAAGGAGGTCAGGTTCTCTTTCTGTGGTTACCCCTCTGGTTCTCTAATTGATACCTTCTTCATTGTCTTTGATCCCTATCTTAACAGGGAATGTGTGGGAGTTTGGTACGGTAGAGTTACCCACAGAAATCGCGGTTACACTGGTCAGGCAGGAGGATATTATAGATACCTTATGCATAGCTATCTGTTCTAATTTCGGTATAAGGAGAAATTGTGCATGCGTCTCTCTTGACTGTGGGTGGTGGTATTTAAGTGTGGAGCAAAGTGGCCGCTAGAGGACTCCATACCTATTGAAGAAGTCAAAGCCAGGCCAGGTTAAGGTCAAAAACACTTGTTCCATGTCCAGCTGTTAACAGGCAATATTTTTTGAGTGCCCTTTTTGCCTGATGGTACCCATCTCAGTTTTGTGAAGTCCAATCTTTTTCTTTGCACCCACCGGTCAGCTTGAAGGTTTTCCGTCCCCAGAGTCCTACGGATCCTAATATGAATTGGATATATGGGCCCCTAATCTTCTTTGGTGGTACTGTACTTACATTAGGGTTAGAGATTTGGGGCATTTTTACCAACAAGTCTAGCACTGCTGGTGTTTTCCACTTCCTTCTGCTGCAGGTTTGCTGGCTATGGTGCCCTTCAATCCAAAACTTTCACAGTTTGGCAGGAAAGTTCACTTGGTCCAGGGGTCTGGGCTCGCCACTCTTACTTTTAGGTTTGGGTATCAGTGGATGTTGGGTTCGTGGTCGCATGCTGCTCTAGTGCAGCTACACGCTTTCTGGGATCGGATCCCTACAAGGAGAGTTGTGTGCCTGCCATTGCATCCATTTTGGAGATTGGCTACTTTCTGATTCGTTGCTTATCCTAGCATTTGCAGTTTTTGTCATGGTTCTACTTATGTGTTCTTGTCCCTGTGGGTTGGGATATGTGCCTATTGCCTACAAGCAAAGGGTAAACATGCATTTTTCATGTTCATATTTTCTTAAGTCGAAAATAAAAATACGAAAGAAAATCATTTTTCACCTTGGGCTGCTGGTCTGTCCGTCCTGGGGCCATATTACAATAAGGGCTGCGGGAGGGCAAGGGGTGTGTGTGCACACTTTGCGCTGCAGGGGGCACTTTGGTATTACTGAGGGGGTGCAGACTTTTGTGCATCCCCTTCAATAACACTGATAGCGATGCCGCACTTAAAGTACCAGCGCTACCATCAGGGGGTTTTCCCTCATTTTCACTGGGGTGTGCACTATGCAAATGAGGGAATTCCTTTGCCTCTGCGCCTGTGTCATATTACAGACGCTGGCGTAGAGGCAAAGAAGCTCTCAGGGGCACACTCAAAGGGCACCACCTTCTAGGTGGTGTACTGGGGGTACGTCCCCTGAAAGCAGCCTTCTGGAGGGGAGAAAGGGGGTCCTATGGACCTCCCAGACATCCCCTTGCAAGCAGGTGCAGTCATTGGCTGCACCTGCCTGTAAGAGGATCTTTAAGCCCCTTTAAAAGTGCAGGGTGGTTGCCACCTGCACTGTGAAAACATGGAGCGGCTGCTCCATGTTTTCACATGAATGCACCTTCCCCAGAGCAGTGCAAGTTTGTGGCTGGCCTGGGGGCAGCGCATTCACCATAATGGGGCACTTTGTCATTGTTTCCACCCAGCACACCTTTTAAAAGGTGCCCCAGGGGCAAGCAATGACCATGTGAAAACGGTCCCTGGTATCTCTGCTGTGGTAAGGTTGCAAAGAACCTCTGGGTCTAGTTGGGATATTTCTCCCTACCTGGGCCACCTCTTTGTGTGAATAATGACCTTCTCTTTAGCTGGATCGCTATCTGACCTAGCTTTTCTGTTTGCACCTTGCCGATCTTGGGGTACTATTGTGAGAGCGATCAGTGCTTGAGTTCCTTCACATGGGTTAGTTTTGGCAAGCTTTGAGTGAAACAATACATTTATATACCTGGTTTTGGTGGAAGTCTTGTTTTTTTCAGAAAAAAACATGGTCTTATCTTAGCTGTCCACATCCTAGATCACACCAGTCAGTGTTCCTGTCCCCTGAGTCTAGCCCTTTCAGCCTCCTATCCTTAAATTGGTCAATCTCTTGACCGCCTCGAATGTGTTGATATTCATGTGCAGTGTTCTTGGGCTCTTTGATTCTGAGATCCATTCTGTTCCCCCTTAAAATGTAGCCTGTGCCCATGCAACTTTGACCTTGCATATGTGCTGCGTGGGTGTCTTTTGTCTTCTCGGGGATTTGACTTCACATCTCTCTGAAGCAGTTTCACTATACAGCCATCAAATAGGCACAGTAGTTGCGGATACAGTGTTACCATTACATTCAGTATTCCCACCCATGCACTGGCCTAGTCCCAGATTTGCAGCTGGGATGGAGAATACTTATGGGGTTTGGCTTTTTTGTGGCAATTTCCACGTTAATTACTATTTTCGGCCAAAAATGAATCCTGAAATTTCACCTGAAAAATGCCCAGTCAAAATATTTTGTAGCCAGAGTGTTTCCATGGGACTGGCAACAGAAATATGGTCAGTAACTATGTCTACAGGCTGAATCAGAATTATCTACCAACATGTGATCAGCCCCATAGCGCATGCATCAGAGCCTAGCATTAGTCGCCACACACAATCCAGGCATCAATGGGCCCTGAAATGCCTCTCATTGGCCCCACAGAGCACATGCATCAATGTACCAAGTAATGCCCAAAATAATGAATCTATCAGCGGGCCTGGAAAAGGATGTAGGTGGACCAAAAAGAGCATACAACAATTGCCTACAAATAGATACCACTAGATCATGTAACAGTGACTACAGACAACACGTGTATTAAAAGGGTCCAGTGAAGGGTATCCATGCTGCGAGAGAGTGCATTTATCAATTTTACTGGAACAACCTGTTCATTCTCAAGGATGATAGGAAGACCTCATAATCAAGAATCTCTCACTCTTTTTTAGACCTCTCCTGGCATAAGAATAGGAAGGGTTTTGGAATGATGGGTGGTAGAACGTAAGGCATGAGCCATTGCTATTGTGTGTTGATTCCTGGGGAGGAAGGAAGTAGAATGAGAGATATTTGCGCATGTGGTCTTACCTGCCATCCTTGAGAGTGAATAGCTTCTGCTTCTTGGGTGGGTTTGAGGGAGAGAGAGCAACCCCGAACAATGCCCTGTGTACAGACAACAAGGCACATGTTCTAGATGTTTACAAGCAGCCGGAGTACTTGCTCTATGGAGACCACCCAGTTGGGCTTACCTTCCTGCCTTACTGAGAAGCCTATCCCTCTGGAATGGGTAGCCATTACGCCAGGCATTTACAAATTATCCAAAAAAACAAGGTCAAGGGCCATTTTGTTAATCTCACTCTTCTACTAGTTAAGCAAACCATCACCATGAATTGGCGCAATCCCCCCACATTTGAAGCTTACTGCGGGGCTACTTTAAAATGGGTGGCAGGTGAGAGCAAAGCCTTGCACAATGAATAATCCGAGGCCTACACAGGTGTCCATGGTGGGTGACTGGGATACATTGCTGGAGAATCTAATGGTGCCCACCCAAAGATGGCTCTCTCCCCTAATAATTTGCTCTTTTTTGAATTGCTTTAATGTTTAACTTGCTCCTATCCCTATCTCATTACAGCTCTGAGCCTCCTTCTCTCCTATTCTGTCCCAATCTCTCTCCGGACGGCTAACCCGGTCTATACCTGGGCCCAACCTAAGCTGCAATTCCTTAAGCTAAACCTGACCTTCCATGACTAAGGCTTCTTTTTTGTTCCCTCTGTATTTTTTGCCACATGCCTTCTAGTTTGATTTTCATCAACCTATTTATAGCAGTGGTACATGCTTGCAGAACCTGTACACTGATGGCACGTCTAGTCTATTGAATGTTGGATTTATGCCCTAACATCATCCGTAAAAATATGAAAATCCATTATACCACTGGAATGTTTTTATAGTGATGTTGTTGGCTTGTTAGGACAGGCCTCTCTTTGTTGCCAGTAATCTTATTTTACCCCATTATTGTGTCTCCCTACACTGTTGCTTCCCATTGTTATGTCTGAATATATACAAAATGTAAATAAAATTGTTGAAAAAATATGGAGCCCGATTAGAACTGACAGAAACACAGCTACAGAAATATACTGGTACCAGACATCCAGGAAATATGTTCTATAGAGGACATTGAGAAACACCCCAGTGGAATGCAGTGCTTTAGGGCAGTGAAGGTATATGGTCTTCAGAGGGAGTTTAGGGGAAGATTAGTATGAGGGTAAGGGAAAGGAGCATGAGTTTTGGCCATGGGACCTCAAGACCTCAAGTGACCGGGTAAGAGGGTGGGAGAAGAGAGAAGAAAAGGCCAAAGAGAGGTCACAGTGGGTGAGTGGCACTTGGCTTGTGTTAAAGGAACACACACACACACACCTGTGAAAAGAAAAATACATGAAATGTTATACTATGAAACTACTCTTTTAGGTGAATTTTCAAAATAAGTCACCACACATAAAAGACATGGGCATTTTGACCTGAGGTGTGTCTCAGCCATTGTGGAGATGCTGGGAGACAGCATTTGATGAATGGGGAGAGTCAAAAGGTAGGATGGTGGGAGGATAGGGGGCAAAGCACAGGTCATGACGGGTGGGTTAAGGAGGGCCTTTGGAAAGGAAACATACAAACATCTGTGGACAAAGAACACAGGCCTCACCTTCTTATGGAACTACAATTTTCTAAATAACTCACATCACACTAAGGGGCCAGAGCCTACTGACCCGATAAGCTTTGAGTGGGACACACTATCAGTAGTTCTGGCGACTGACAATAGATGGGATCCAGGTATGTGTCTCTCTTTCCTGAGATGCTGAAAGATTGTTCTAACAATGTGGGAGAGAGGCCAAATCAGGTTGGTCCTGTTTGAAGCTGTTTTGCTGCCCAATACAAGGCTTGAGCAGACTCTTGTGGCTAAGGTATCTGGCTTCGGTGCAACCTGCCAAACTACAGCTTCCAGGTTTGCCCCGCTGGAGGTGTTTGAGCTAAAAAAAACAGATGAAGACCAAACACACAAATCTTGGCACAAAAAGTATCTGTCCAATTACAGTACTTTGGCAGGATGACATTTGAATTTACCTGCTCAAAGCTTTTCACGACAAAGCCAAAGCCTTCAGTGAAACCTCATCCAATGGCAATCCGACCTTGAGAGAATTTCACTAAATACAGCCGTGAACCTTGTCCCACTAGTAGAATTTGACATCCATATCAAAGACTAAGTCAGAAGGTAGAAACTATGACCAGGATGATCTGCTTACTACAGCCAAGATCAGCTGCATCAATGTAAGGCTGATATTGCACCTAAGTCTGGTTCAATCGCGAAGTCTGACTTTGGATTGGTGCTATACTTTTTCTATGTGTTTTTTGCTCTTAAACATAAGAAATTCATATCTCCAATTCACCTTATTAGATTTTAATCAAGTTTGTTTAATTTTTCTCATTAAATGTTTTTTGTTGTTTAGAAACTAGTTGTGGGATTTTTATTGTGATCTGTTTTGACTCTCTAATTGTTTTGGTACTGTTAAATACTTTACACACTTTTCCTAACTTAAGCGTGTCTGCTCTGTGCCATAGCTATCAAGACTAAGCCCGGGTTTAAACTGCTGAAACTGTGGGCCCAATTCACAAAGGGCTTCGGCGCTCATGGCGGAGGCCCCGCAGTAGTGGCGGAACCTCTGCAATGAGAAACTGCAATGCGGAGGCCCCCACCACAACTCCGGGCCTCCACAGGTGGAGGCCCTCTGTGAATCCAGCCCTGCATCTTTATTTTGACAGGAGTTTTTACTTTTTACGTATGAAGGACTAACTAATAACGTTTTCTTACAATCTCAATTTAAAAAACAAAACAGCATTGAACACATGCCCAGAGGTTGATGGAAACACGGAATGTTGTGGTTACATGTCAAAGAAAAGGGAGGCAACATGGGTTTAAGCAAATAAAGGCAAGTTTTTAATTACAAAGGCAATGTGAATATAAAACATGAATTAAGATGGTGAGTGAGGCAGATGAGGACCGTGCTCTCGAGGTGAAGGGGAAAAAAGATGGAGTATTGCCCTCCATAAAAGGGAGTTCAATTTGTAGGTCCTTACCCTCATGTTTATGAGGTCTAGCGTTAGCCAAAAACGTTTGATTTTATAAAAATTATGATATACTTAATCATGTGGGATTTTAGACTGTAACCTTCTTCCATTGATTTATTGTTGTTTCATCCACACTTTTAGGTCTGGTGTTAGACAAGACCTCTTTATTTTAATAACATTACATATGTGATGTACTTGCCTATAAGGGCTTATAGACAGTCTTCTTCTTCCATTGGTATGTGTTGTTCCATTCATTTTTATCTTCTGCCCACTGCAGCAAATAACATGGGTCAATGGAAAGGCCACTTCAGCCATTCAGTCAGTGTGAGTGACAGCATTCTGCCCTTTTTCAAGGAGAATATTGTCACACAATGTAGCTCAGATCAGTGCCAGAAACTACCCTTGCAACAAAAGTGAACTAAAATTTTTAGCACAATTGCTTATTTTCATGTTTTTTAACACCTTGTAAAACACACACGCCTTGCATTTTATTGAAACATTAAACGTGTTGTCAAATGAATTTGTATTCATATTTTGCATCAAAGATAGGGTAGGTGGAGGAAGAACCTCAGCACAAAATGTCTGCGAATCATTCAGTTATACTTTTCCCATACAGAAAGGCCTGCTCGTATGTGCTGTTTGATTTGGTCCCACTAGATATCCCTTGACACTTGTGATACTGTTGTGCACCCGAAGCTACTATCTGTATTTGGTTACGTACCATACAGAGAAAGTTTGTCTATATTCCACTATATATCTGAGCTTTTTGAGACCACAGAAATGTTGTATAGACCTTTTGAATTACATTGGCAGCTCCCCAAACAATAAAGTTTACAGTGACAAAATCCATGACAAAGCCAGAGCCAAAGTCTGGTGTTGGATGGCAGACATACTTATTGGCTTTGTCAGTGCTTGTTACTAACGTATTTGGTCTAAATTTAAAAGGCACCATTGATAAAAAATATGCATTAGTCAATTACACAAATTCACATACAGATTCTGACTTTTTCGTCTACCAGTTTTCCATCTTTAGGTAGTCAGGTCTAACATTTCTCCAGTACATCAAGGACAATACAGGTCATGTGAACATTGCAGAAGTTGGTCAGATGGTATTATTAAATATGCATAATCAGGTAGCCACTCTTTGCCATACAGAATGGAAATGTATATGACTCCTCGCCTCTACATGTGCCATCGTTAACTGGCATTTCAAGAAAATGGACCAGATGTCTTATATGCATTACTTTTCCAATGCTACTGCTGAATCTCTTCAATTCATGCGCAAAAAGAAAGTATAATTGTTTCCGCAAACCCAATTTTTGAACGCTCTTTCTCCCTCGATTTGAAAAACAAAAAACAAAAACAAAAAAGCAACTTTACTAAAGTAGAGTCCACTTCGAGGCGTCTTTATAATTGAAGTTAAGAAAAAAATCATCACATCCCACTCGTGTTTCGACATATGGTGGGTACGTTTGAAAATTACCTGTGAGAAGTGTGCAAATTCCTTGTCCACCAACATTGGAATATGTCCCAAAAGTTCATGACAACAGTCACTGAAAGATATATACAGGTGCAGATTATTTCAGGTGATGACTGTAGATGCCAAAGATAATCACATTCTGATGTTGACATGATTACTTTAGTTGACATATCGTTATCCATGAATCAGTTTAAATGCCGTGGTAATTTTTAAACACATATTGGAGGACAAATATGTAATTACAGAGAAATACAAACAGAAAAATACCTTTACGAAGTATCCGGGGAGGAAAATGATTAGGAAGAAACAATCTCACCACTGTAGAGGAGAGAGTAAATGAGTTTGGGTTGCTCCTCAGAAAAATAAAAACTGCAGTGAAAAACATATAGGGGCTTATTTGCAAGCCCCATGCGTCGCCTGTATGTCACTTTTTGTGGAGCACCGGCGGCGCATTTTGCTGCTCCGTATTTACAAGTACGCTTAAAGCCACCCTGCGTAGCTTTTCGTGTCCTTGTAAATACAGCCCCTTTAAGTGCAGTACTTTGCATGAAAGGTGCGTTGCATGGGTGTTCTCCTGCAACACTCAAGGAACCTGTCACATTCCCAGATTTATGAGGAATCATAAACCTGGGAATGCGTCAGAATGCTACGCCTCCACGGGAGGCGTAGGGAGGCACAACAAGGAGAAATGTTTTCATTTCTCCCTGTTTTTTCCTCTTTCTATGCATGCTGTATTCTGCAGCTCGTATAGAAAGAGGAAATCACCTCTCATGAGGTACCATGTACCATGGTGGAAGGGTGTCTGCGTCGGCGCATGACAGCCAATTTTGCACCAGCACAGGGGGGAGCAGAGAGATCCGTCATATCATTGTACATATGACGCATCCCTGTGCATTGTAAGTGACTCAGTGAGGCAGTGCAAAATTGTTTGCGGCACCACACTGAGTCACTTTGTTGTAAATAAGCCCCTTCGTTTGAATGTTAAATCAATTGCCAGAAGGCAAATGGGCTTCATATTCATTGCAAAGGAATTCATGTTGCAGTTTTGATTTAGGATTCCTTCTAATGTTAATTCATCCACTCATCATTTAGGTTTCACTGCATTTTTTCCTGTGTGATGTTATTTCGCTTTAAATGTATTCTTGTCAATGACACCAATCAGTGGGGAGGTATTTGAGTTACACACTGTTCCTCTCTTTGGGTAGAAATCTTCCTCCATATTCTTACTCTAGGGATTTTAAGGATATTTTCAAAGACTGAAATTCTCAAGAAATACTGACTATAATTTTAAAAGGGAGCACAAGTGTGACTATAACATGTAGACATGGCTGTAAGCAAAGGAACTAAATGCACTGTGATGGGTGGGATACAAAGTCCGTAATTATGTAGCTTCCGTGAGAGGTGCAGTGATGTGGCAGTATGCAGACCAGGTGGCCCTTGCATACCTGTGATCTAATTCCGTTTGGAACTGATGGACTGATAAAGCTGGGTGGATCTGTGTCAAGATGGAGCTTTAGATCAGGGATCCACGCGAGTAGAATGTCTGTCTTCTCTGTTACTCCTTGCTCTTTATTGCCTCCAACCTGGTGATATCATTGCTGAGTATAGGACACAGACATCTGGAGACCTTCTTCATGTCTGCCAGATGTGGATTCATTTTTAAATTTACTGCTTTAAAGGTGACAATGCACATCTTAAATGTGAGGCAAGCGTGGAGGGAGCCAATGCAGTTACTTAAGCTTGGGTGTGATGTAGTTGTACTTTCTCAACCCCATAGTGAGTCACTACGGCATGGAGGATAATTTTCGAAGGTGTTTACCTGAGATGTTTCTCTGCAGGTTGTTTTTCCAATTTCCAAGTAGAAAAAGCTGAGTAGTGTAACAGATTTCAGAAGTCAGGAGTTAGACCTTGACCCTGTGAAGCAGAGAGAGCTGCTGCCCAGCTGTTTGGGTCCTCTTAGCTATGTTTACTTTCAAGCTGAGGATGCAATCAATGTGGAATCTAGAAAACATTCTACTGTTTGACAGTTGAACATTAAACACAGCAAGGATCACAGCATGCGTCTTCGCTGTACTTGAGTTTGTATGCCGCTTCTGGCGGTACACTGCATTTGAGTGGGAGCTGCCTGAAGCAGAACTACAATAATGAATGCACGAATGGTAGAGAAGCAAACCTTCAGTTGGCTGGCAATAGCACCACATGGGAATTGTAAGTGGTGCACTGTGTTATCCTTGTATTGACGGAATTTCTTGCCTTGTGTATTCCTAACAATTATATTAATATCGGGCCTTTACCTCTAATAATTGGGAGAATAAGACCTGAGAGCTGAAGATAAGCATGAATGTCAACTTGATGGTATATGTACATATACTAAAGGTTACATAAAGCAACCTCCAAACTTGTAATTAAAATGGCATAAGGCATTAATAAATGTATGAGATGAGCATGGTTGTATGTCAGAATATCATACACAGAAATAATAAATCACCGCATAATATAGCATACCAGCATTTAGATCCATTATATTAGGTGGAAATCCATAGATCTAATAATGTGGAATAAAAGTTGCTCATAAATGTTGAAGTGGAAGCTAGCACCTAAGCCTGTTTAACAAAAGATCACGTAATAACTTGGGGTGAGAGGCTGTCAGGGATCATGTTGTGAGATTTGCACGCAGGGATTTATATGTAACTTAGCCAAAGTACGTTGCAGGCCTTTCTGGTGTCCCTGTAAAATGTATTTTTCTTGAACAAGGTAAGATCTAAGTGAGTGAATGCCTTAGAAAAAATGAATGAATGAATAAAAAATGTATTGTTCAGTTAGTAAAAACTTACAGTAAAAAACATCTTAATACACATTTTAAAAAAAATCATAAAATAAAGTCTATTTATGCAGTTTCCTTACTTTTCATACATAACCAATCCCAAGCCCTTATTTAAAAAACACATGATTAAAAGCACAGATCCTCAATTCATAAATATTGAAAAATCTCTTCATTGATTACTATTTATCAATTTCCTCTCTGCTATTTCTATAAACTTCACAAATCTGCCAGTAAATTGCAAACCTTCCCCCAGTAGGCTGGCAATAACTGCTTGTCGGCATGATCGTATCCCTTGACTATTAAAATCCTGTAAAACTGATGAAGTCCCAATTGAGGGGCACTGAGTCTTTTTCTAATGCCCTACTGGCTACACAGACTAAAGATGTGCCTCTGTAAACAACAGAAAGCTCTGACCAAAAGCCACTTGAGTAACAGAGTATCTGTTATTGTCTTTTTTCCAGCCATGCACTTCATCAAGTGTGACAGCTTATTTTAGTGACACTAAATCAATAAAAGTCGGATTGCCTTTAAAGCTGTTATTTGGTGTTTATTCTATTTGGGCAACTGCAGTTCTATCAAACTATACCGTTGCATCAACCCACGATATTCTTTTTTTTTCAAGCAACTACTAGAAGTACCAAATTATATTCTAAGATGTAGTGTGATTTTTATATAACTTAGCTGTTTGAGGTTTGCAAAGTAAATGACTATCAATTGCAATGCAACGATATATCAATTTGAGAAGAAGATGAGGACATCAATGTATTTATTAATAGTTCTGATCTATGGGCATTAAATGGCAATAATCTGCACCAAACTAAGGGGGTCATTCTGATGGCGGTCGGACCACATCCTATGGCTCACTGGATGCGGTCCAACCGCCATCTGCTGCTGCGGACCGGCTGATGCATTACAATGCGTGTTGTCTGAGGCATCAGGGACCTTTAACTCCAAAAAAGTGTTCAACTCATGCGTTTACTGAAGACCCGTGTCCAGTCTAGCAGTAAGAATGTGGAGCATAATGTCCAGAGCCATTTTGTGGTAGAAAAACGTGCAACCCCAGGATGGCGTTTTGTTATCTACTAAACACATTTTCCGATTCAATAACATGCTAGCATATCGCAAAACGGATTTAGAAACCCATAATAAATAAGCATTTGGAAGGAGCATGCTTAGGGCACTCCTTTTACATAATGATTCATTAAGATATATATCAATATTTTGTGACTGAAATCCGTTCGCAATGCACTTTTTACTGACACCTCAAAGATGTAGTTAACCCATTCAGAAATGTGAAGGGGTGCTCTTGGCATCCCTTCTCCTTTGTGAATGTTAAAAATAAAAGTTTGTTGGAGAATAGGCAGTGTCTCATGGGGTCACTGTCATTTCTCAAAACAAGAAAAAAAGTTGACTTTATTTAATATGCGATCACAGACATGATGGTCACAATCTCTGTAATGGCATTCAGATTTCAGTCCTAATGAGTCGCAATTTACGAAATACCTCATCAATATATGGATGAGGTAAGTCACTTTGTGACCCACTATGATATGGAAGTATATAAATTCACCTTTTAGTACAAAGGTCGGTTCTCGAAACTCTTTTCCATTAGCAAACAAGCAGTCAGTGCACAATTTCAAACACTTTTTGAGATTGTAAATTTTGTGCATCAGGTCCGTAGTGTCATGTGGTAGAAATCCCAAGGTTTAGTCCTATTCTAGTCTATTGAACGAATTAAGGGGCCGATTACGATGGCGGAAGGACCGCCACCGCAAGCCATGCTGTGGAGGTCCTTCCGCCATCAGACTGCGATTTTCCGACCGCCACATTATGATGGCGGTGGGATTCACTGTCGGATTGTGGAGGACGCAAAGAGCGTCCACCACAGAGCCGCCACAGGCAATCTTTCCAATTGCCTGGCAGAGCGGTCTGCATCCATAAAATGGTGGTGGTGCCTAGCAGGCACAGTCCGCCAAATTACAATGCTGTCTGCAGCCAGCCTTTCCCTGGCAGCTAAACAGCCATTGAAAGGCTGGTGGAGATTGGTTTTGGAGGCCTGTTGCGGGCCCCCCTTGTGTTGGGGGGAGGTGTGGGTGCACTGGGGGGTACCCATGGTACCCCCCTACATTTCACTGCACCAAGTGGCAGGCACGATGTGGTGCCTGCCATGTAGTGCAGTGAAATGCACAACATGCTATTTTAGCATCGCTGTGGGGGCTGCTGTCAGCAGCACCCGCCGCAATGTTAAAGTGCAGAATCCGACTGCCATGGTGGTGGTCGCATCATAATTTGGTGTGCGTAACCACCGCATGTATTGCGGACGGTCCCGGTCACCACCACGATGATGGACGGACTCCAGTCCGTCCGCAATCATAATCGGCCCCTCATTTTTGCATATTGTAATGTGTTCACTTGTTTACACTGACCAATTAGCAGGTATTATTTTGGAGTAATTAAAAATGGCTGCACCCACTTAAAACCAAGTTCATTGCCATTTAAGGTGTATAGTAGAATAAGCAAATCTTACAGAAATTATGGGAAGATGCAGCAACTCCTAACCACCTATGTTATGTGCTTTAAAATAAAATGCTCATCTGTATCAAAACAGATTAACCCAAGTGAGTGTCCTCTTGAAACAACACTTTCTGCCAAAGTCAAGAAAGACCAACTATATAAACAAAGAAGGTCATCCATGAAAACATGTCTCTAATTTAAAATTAACTTGATGGTTTTATTGAGCTGTATGCTTTACTCTTCCCAGTTTATAAATGAAACAATGATTTCATCCTAGAATATTGCTATTTTTATTACAGCAAGGGTCGGTTCCTCCATCTTGGCACCTTCACTGATTGCAGCAGGGCATTCTCTGCCTTAAAAATCCTCATGCCTCTACTCCCACATCAACAGTGCTGCATCTCTACTGTAGCACATGTTTACCACGTAACCATAAACAGACACAACAACTTTATTCCATGTAATATCATTTGAACAAAGGTCGACCGGATGCCAAACGTGTTTAGATGAATTAAAACCAGAATAATTAAACCAGAAGTGATTTAGGCATAATCATAATATTAAAGAAATGTAGCTAATCATCAGTTATAGACCTGCAATCTATATACTTTGCAAGCAGAATGGGATGGAGAATAAAATATGGCGCATGGATAGCAGAGGGAATTGTTAGAGCAAAAAGAGGGTTCATGGGCAGATTTGGTTATTACAATAAGAGGTTGAAGATAAACAATAAAGCTTTCATTAACTAAAGTGGCACCATATTGAGCAACATAAAACCAGAACACAGGGTAAAAGTACAGTAATCCCTCTGTTTGACTTTTTGCTTTAGATTACTGGTGTTTCGATCTTTACAGTCCAGACCAGCCTGGGACATAACAGTGGGATAATAATTTATAGGTCTGACATTAGTAAAGACATTTTAATTTTAAATATTTATATATTTATTAATATACTTATTTACAGTTCTTTCAACCAGCTGTCTGCATTCATTGATCTGTTGGGGTGTCACTCACATTTTGCTTCTGCCGACTACAGCATATAGAATGGGGTACGGGGTCAGCTCACTTTCGCCACTGGATAACTTCACTTTGAGGGACTGCATTTTGCTCATTCACATGGAGCACATCCACACACAAAGTAGTTCTCTTCAGTGCCAGTGTTTTTATTTTTACTTTGTTACATTGGTATTGCCTTTGTGTTTAGAGTTTGATGAGATAGAGGTTGCTCTCTACCAGCTCTCTTTGTTAATCAGAGGGCACATTCCAGCTTTATCAGTTCCTGTGTCCTGCTGATTGTCTTGTAAATTACTTTTGTAGTGGCCTTTTAATCTGATTGCTGCTATTTCACAACATACCTAATTGCGTCCATTTGAAACTGTGTTTCATGAAGTTGTCCTTTCTAACTGCTCTCCTGTATGTCATGTTGGTATGTGTCTTAATTGAGAACTATAGTTATATTTTAAAAACTATTTAGGGTCCTATTACGATGTCGACATTGTCTAGGTCAAGGGACCCACGACACCCGGTCAGTGGTCCCAACCGACTAATTAGGATGCGACCGAACACTGTTCCGTCGCACTCCTATACTTTACAATGGGAGCATGCATTCGGACTGTGAGGTGCAGTTCATTCCTGCACCCCATTACAGGCACCTCAAGGTGCCTGCCGCAAGGTGCTGGGAACAACAGAGGGCCACCATAGGTTCCCCCTCGGCCTCCAACCAGAGGCCGTGCACCAAAGGGTGAGCTGTTGGGGGACCCCAAAGTCGAGTTCCGACAGCCTTTCTGTGCCGGAAAGGCCGGCACAGAAATGCTGTCTCCACCCGACATCGTAATCTCTTTGGATTACTGAAAGCATTCCGATAGGCAGATGGGCTCTCCAAGCCCATCGGAAGCTAGTCGAATGGCCGGTCGAATTCCTTTCCGACCGACTCCATCATAATGGGTCAGTCGTAAAGGAATCCGACCGGCTGATAACGACTGTATCGTAATTGGCCCCTTTGTCTGTATGTCATGCTTCTATGATTTTGGAAAAACTTGCGCACTGGGTTCAGTGCTAGATTAACGTTAAAAAAAGTGCGTACACTATAGACAACCAGCCACATATTGTACAGTATGACAAACAACTTATTGAAAAATATATTATTAATTTTATTTGTCTTTTTTAGTGTTTCAATATATAGTTGACAGAATAAATAGAGGATCTATTCAATTTATACATAGTTTACGTCTGGATACATTCAAACATATATTGCATGAATCACTTTCATTGTCACATGAGGTGTACAAATGAACATGTTATGTTTACCACATTTGATATTGTTGAAGAGCTACTCACTCTATGATTGTGATCATATAACAACAACTTTAACTGTGATTGAAACAATACCAATCTACACATGTAGCAATCTATGTATATGATACAATGATAGTGATGTAAAAAATACCACCATGCTTCTATGACCTTTTAGCTTGCTTTCAGTGCTCTTGTATGTCATTATATTTGTAAACCAATTTATTCTGTATGTCCTGCTTGTATGATTTTCTAGATTGCTTTCTAGATTACGTGGCTTTGGCCAAGAGGGCCAGAGGGCGGACGTACATGTTGAACAATGTAGGGCTCAGGGTAGAGCCTTGGGGGGCACCACTGCTGAGGGGGTAGTTGCTGGACAAGTAGGGAGGGGCGTGGATCTGAAAGGAGCGTTCAGATAGAAAAGACGCAAACCAGGCAAAGGCCTTGCCTCTGACCCCGATCTCCCCAAGTCGTTGAAGCAGAATCTTATAGGAGACCATGTCGAAGGCCACACGCAGATCGAGTAAAATCAGTGCCAAAGTGTTGCCCTCATCCAATGTTGCCCTCAGCTGCTCTGTGACCGCCAGAAGAGCAGATTCTGTACTATTTCTAGGTCGGAACCCATTTTGTGATTTGTCCAAAATCTCATTTGCTTCCAATTATTTGGTCAGGGTGGTGGTTAACATGGGACTCCATAATCTTGGCCAAATATGGGAGCAGAGAAATCCCCCATGATTTGAGGATTTCTGACAACTGGAGTCATAAGACAGCCCTGGAATTTCCTAAAGGTGTCCTGTTCAACTGGATCATCAGGGTGGAATCATACCTCCCACACCAGCGACTGGTGTGGAGGTATGATTCCAAGGTGTTTGACACCAAACGCGATATGTTTCTATGCAGCCGTTTTAAAGTTAGCATTTACCGCAAGGTTATGATGCACCTTTACCTATATGTCTGGCTGTATCACAGACAACCCCGGAGAATGGTCTCCGAAGGCTCCAGAGGGGCCCTACTCATGCAGGGGGACCCTCTCACATAAAACCCAGCACCCTGCCTTCAGGATTGATAAGGCCTGCTATGGGGGTGACTGATAGGTTTTAAGTATAGTGATGTAGATAGATATAGTGAACCTATATCCAAGTGAGTGGTGCAAGCACCAGAATACACAGGCTGCAGTAGCAGGCCTGTTGTGTCATTTTGAATGGCCTCTTAGGGGTGGCATAATACATGCTTCAGCCCTTGGGAGGCCTCTGGGGTACCTTTTCCCTGGGTACATGTACACCATATACTAGGGACTGATAAGGGTACCCCAGTATCCAATCTGGATTGTACAGAAAGTACATACACAGCAATTTAAGGGAGAAAGCAGATAGACTGGGTCCTGATTAGCAGGACCTCAGTCAGACTAGTCCAAAACATTGGGACATCAGCAAAAAGTGGGGGTAACCATAAGAAGCAGATCCTACTTTCCTACAATAGCCAGCTCTCATATTTTCCCAAAGGTGAAGAAGAGACTGTTACTTGGTAAATAGGGTTAGAGAAATCATGGTAACTGCAGTGGACTTATGGTGGGAAAAAGCGCCACACAGCCCCCAGCCGCTGCCCACATATCCAGGAGATAATGGGGATATCCCTGAGGCGGTTGACGTCTGCAAAGAATTCGCCTGCGGATGCCGCCTTGTTAGGATCTGGCTCCAGTGGGACGAGACCAGGTTGCGCACTGCCTTGCTCACAGTGCACACTGGATTCCTTCATTGCGTCACATCCATCCTCTGCCCTGGCTGCCTTGAGCAATGACCTGAGATCTGCTAATGAGATGAGTGAAGTACAGCTGACAACCCTGCATCAATTTTGAAGTTGAGGAACTCTTTCCTTCAGTCACATGATAATGTGCCTCAGCCGCAGATTGCAGATCTTCCAATATCTAGTATGATGAGCTTGATTCATTCGGTTCTCTCTTCGTTGCTGAAATTAAATAATGAGCAGTTGATAGTTTGGGAACATTCATTGTCGATGCTATCATCAATTTTAAAAGCACTTATGAACTGGGGTTCATGTAATAGTAATAGTCATGGTAATCCCAAGACAGTAGATTTTTTGCCTTCTAAGAATAAATTTTCTTGCAACCTTAGATTAGCCATGGGGGGGGGGGGGGGTGGGTTAAGTCCTTGTTATCCTCCTTAAAAACCTGTGCAGTGAATACTAATCCTGTGACAATAGCGATCTTGGATTCTAGTCATCAGGAAAAGTCTGACTGTAAAGAATTACTGTCCTATGTAGAACAACTATTTATGAATGCTAAAGTTTGGGGTCTGCTGCTAAGCCAAGAGATCTATAATCATTTAGCTTTAGTAGTGAGGGTGGGTTTGGGTGGATCTGTCAGATAACATGACAGGACTTTTTATTATATACGGGCCAATAGCTATGCTAATGACATTATTGACCTGTATTTGCTTGCTAGTAGTGGCGCAACTGATGCACATAAGAGCACAATAGTTTAAATAAATATTACAAACTTTTCTCGTGTCTCTTTTTCATTTATCGCAGACAAGTACGAGTGTGAGAGTGAAAGTGGGTGACCGACTACCGCGATCCTCAGATGGTCGAGAGTTTTGTGTTCTAGGGTGCCAAATCACTTATCTCGCTCTAAAGGTTAGGAGGACAAGTGAGGTACTATGAGCTAGCCAAATTCAGGTCCATAGAGGCTGATGGAATATGGTGACTCAGTACCTACATGCTGATGTTATATGGTCCCAATCCTAGTTCTGTTCCTGAGCAGAATCCCTGCAACATGGCGCGCAATGTTTGGTCTAGTACTTTCCAACGGGTCTCCTGAGTAATAATCAGGCATGACCACAATACCCTTACACTTTTTTCCAGAAACATCCATGGTGCTGGGGCTTTATCCTCTACAGTATTTAGGAAGCACCTGACTCTGCTGGTTTTTCAATCTTGAATATTTAATATTAAATGGTTTTGAACCCAGAGTGTGTACCACTTTGAATCCATCTGTGTATTTCTTGTGGCACTGCTCTTATTTTGATAAAAAAGTTAATTTTCTATTTTCAGGAAACCTGATTAATAACTAATTTTGACGAGTACTTCGTTTTTTACTCCTCAGCCATTCCTTCAATTAGAGGTAATCCAAGTGGTGGATTAGCATTATTGTTAAGAGTGTGTTTTTTTATGGAAAGATTCTCAACTGCTCGTCACTATCTGTTATTTTATTGTTGTCTATTGTTCCTATACCAGATCAGATATTTCATTGCATTCATTTCTATTTTGTTTATTTAGAGCCTGATATTAATTTTACTTTGTCATTAACTATTCTTCAAAAGACTCTTTTAAGTTTATTGGCCTTGCATTGAAAATCAATTGTAATTGTGACCTGTGATTTTAGTGCAAGAATAACAGCCTCTGAGTATAGGCGAATGGGATTTTCAGACTTAGATGCCTACTGGGGTCTTTCATCTTCTTGTTTTCCAAGCAGGCTGTGTTGTTTGCGCTCTTCTACTTTATTATATTGGATGCCAGAGTTGAATCTGGCTGTGCTAAATGGACGGTTTGATAAATCCCTTATTGCCAATTTCACCTGGCAGAGAGGTCTTCAACGTTCATTGATTGATTATATTTTCATACAATATTTGTTTGTTATTAATGTTATTATCAATCAGGAAATACATCACTCATGGAGTGATCATTTACAGCTTTATGTTATACTGGATTTTCGTCCAACTGCAAGGTGGGAGGCTAAGGTGTCTATTTATGACATAAGATATAGCTCAGATAGGGTTTATGTCTGGAAGTATGTACCAAAAGATACTCTTATGAATTGGTTCAAGGATGTATTAGAGGTGCTTCCTATGACACTGAATGTTATTTTTTAAAGTTATTTTGCACTCACTTTGAGACACCTTTGCAACAAGACTAAAAGTCCAGAGAGTGGTTCCAAAGCAGTTAAAAAATTCCCACATACTTAGGGCACAATTACGATGGCGGGCGAACAAACCGTAATGGTATGTGGGGCCGCCCACCAGGGGTGCGGCGGTCCCGCTGTGCCTATTATGATGCACCCGCCACACTGACAGGTGCATCCCACATATTTTACATTGCGGCGGGCAGTGCTGCAAGCAGCAACCGCCGCAATGTAAAAACTGCATGTTGTGCATTTGCATGCACAACGTGACAGGCACCGCGCGGTGCCTGCCACCTTGTGCATGCAAATGTCGGGGGTACCATGGGTAGCCCCCAAGTGCACCCCCCAACACCCCGGGGGCCCGCAACGGGCCCCCAACACAGAAGACCGCATGCCTTTCCATTGAGGCATCTCAATATGGATGGCGGTGTCTTGCAGACACCGCCACCATATTATACATGTTTTCCGCCCGGTCGACGAGTTGACTGGCGCAAAAGCGGCGAACGGTCTTTCCGTCCGTCCACCACGGACCCCCCAGCCATTCTAATAAGGCGGAGGGTTTTTTAGGTATGGATGGCGAGCGGATTGCCCCCGCCAGGCCTGCGGTGGCTACCGCCGGCCCGGCGGGGGCGATCCGTCTGCCATACTAATGGGGCCCTGTGAGTCTCTAAATGCACAAGTAGGTGTTGTGCGTTTCCCATAGGGACATTGTCATTTTACCTATGCTGGCCTAACTATATACGTTGTAGGCCACTTTCGCTTTGCACAAGTTGCCAACGCACAAGCTTGTTTTTGTGTCACATTGTATTTTCACATATAGTTAGCGCACGTTTTTGTCCTTTTCCTGGGATTTAGCCTGCACAGCCTAAACAAGCTTAAAAAACACTGCCTTTTATAATTTTCTGTGATGTCGGACTCTAGCACCTAGACATAATAGAGACATCCAGCTTCTGTTTTTGAAAACATCAGTTTTGTCACATAACTCAGGACATGTTTTTCTAAAACACACAGAGAGCGGAGACTGGCAGACAGCGCAAAGGTCCTGAGACAAGAGAGCAGTGTCAGCTGGGATGTAGAACAACTATCTACGAATGCTGCATGTATGGGGTCTGCTGCTAACTCAAGAGATCTATAATCTATGATCATTTAGCTTTAGTAGCGAGGGTGGGTTTGGGCAGATCTGTCAGATAACATGACAGGACGTTTTATTGTATACAGGCTAATAGCTATGCTAATGACATTATTGACCTGTATTTGCTTGCTAGTAGTGGCGCAACTGATGCACATAAGAGCACAATAGTTTAAATAAATATTACAAACTTTTCTTGTGTCTCTTTTCTATTTATCGCAGACAAGTACGAGTGTGAGAGTGAAGGGGGTGATCTACTACCGCGATCCTCAGATGGTCAGGATTTTTGTGTTCTAGGGTGCCAAATCACGTGTCTCTCTCTAAAGGTTAGGAGGACAAGTGAGGAACTATGAGCTAGCCAAATTCAGGTACATAGAGGCTGATGGGGTATGGTTACTCAGTACCTACATGCTGATGTTCTATGGTCCCAAGCCGAGTTCTGTTCCTGAGCAGAATCCCTGCAACATGGCGCCCAACGTTTGGGCTAGTACTTTTCAACAGGGCTCCTGAGTAATAATCAGGCATGACCACAATACCCTTACACTTTTTTCCAGAGACATCCATGGCGCTGGGGCTTTACCCTCCACAGTATTTAGGAAGCACCTGACTGTTGGTTTTTCAATCTTGAATATTAAATGGTTCGAACCCAGAGTGTGTACCACTTTGAATACATCTCTGTATTTCTTGTGGCACAGCCTGTGGCCATTCCAGTTAACTGCCGACCTGCTGTTTATGCACATTTAACCCAACATGGGCTTCCTAATGCAAGTGGTCCTCTTATCTTTGTTGTTGAAGAGGATGCAGCATACCTCTTTGACGTTTTTTGTTCTAGAGTCACATTTTCATCTATGGATGGTCAATCTAATACATTCCATACATACATTACACTTACAGCACCTAACGCATATAGACCTTATGCACTTCTTGAGATTCCTCTCACCTAATGGGAACACCAAAATTGGTTCCTTTCCCACATAGCTACACCTGTACGTATGGGCCCCTTAGTAATGAAGGAGTGACCTGGCAAGCATTACCTGGATATACACCTTATCCTGATTTGCAAAATCAAAATTTGATTCATACTCAAGCATTATACCATGTCCTAGTGACCTTATATAGACTCTTAAGTTCGCTTGTTTCACAGACCTTGTTAGCAGGGCCAGCTCGGGTTGGCCTGCTAAGGCAATCCCTGTTGCCGGCAGTGCCTGCCATTAGTCTTGTAATTATTAATTCAGTTATGGGCAAAAGACCTACTAATCGTGAGGAAATTCCATTTTGATCAACCGAAAAATTGATCAACTTGAAGCTGTGTTTCCCCTCACGGGTTCACAGGACAAGCACATTTTGACTATGTGCTTACCCAATGAGATGGTTCCCAGTAATGGAGACTGCAACACATGGGGGATGATTTTTGCTACTGTCTGTCATCACACTTACTTGATGTCAGTCTTATCAGACGTACTCAAACAGATACAGAATGAACACAGGGCAGGTGCTTCCCTAGATTTGGGGATGAAACTGATGGGGAGTTTTCCCTTAGTCTCTGCAATTATTCTGTCTAATGTTACAGGTGAAGCAGCTGACGCAATGTTTCTATAGCCCCAGATATGATGAGCATACCTTGTTTTTCTTCCAAAGATTTCAACATAAATAAGTACATTGTCTATTCCACATCCACTGAGATAGCTTCCTGCACACCGCAACACAACTTTTATCATGTGAAAAACGCCCATCATTGGATAAAGATCATCAAATTCTACTGCATTGCTCATAAAAATGACAGCTACAATACAGAAAACACCTTCATTGCAGAAAATTGGCAGGGTAGTCTTCAAGCAGAACACATACATTTTTGACATTTTTTAGAGCTGTGTATTCTTTTGCATGGCATGTGACTGGGGATGTTATTTCCGGTAAAAACCAAACCTTCTTCAGTGGGATGGTATTCTGGGAGATAAGAGGATGAATTCCACCCCAAAGAGGAACGCGGACCACAGCATCAGGTAGAAGAAGATTCATGTCCTCAGTCACTTTTAAACTTTTTGGAAGACTGTGTTGATGGCTTGTAGTGATTTTGATGCTTCAAATTGGGGTACCATCCTGCACTCCTGTAGTGCGATGTGTAAACAGGATATACCAGTGTAATCAATGTATTCCAAGTTTGCTGCTGTGTACTTAAGGTCCAGCCTAAATAGACCTGTGATACTATGATGTGAGGACAAGGTATGGAAATCTCCGTACCTGACACTCAGCGCACTGTTGTGGTGTCACTAAGGCTTCTACCAAATGTAAAATAGATACAGAAATACTCTTCATGTGATGAACAGCATAATCGTTTAATTCATTGTGTTCATTTGTGTGATTTACATGACTTTCTTCAATTTCTTTATAACAGAAAAAGCCTAAATTTGATTATAAACTGAAAATAAATACAATTCATCTACAAATCCTATGCTCAATCTCAATGGTTTAAATTTCTTCACATATATTAGCAAGACCCAACGCAATTCGGGTACAACCCTTCGTCAGGGGAATAACATTACAAAATCATGAGTTTTTATGCATGTGGTTCCAAATCCTTTCTTGAAGCCACCGGCTGGAACAGTAACCAAAATCAAAATAAGTAAAATGCTACATCTAATCTGTGCTTGCTGCCACTATCACCCGTGTATAGTGAGTTTATAACCAAAGTTAAATCAACGTAAAAAAGAGAAGAGAAGAACAGAAGCATGCGCCCTAAAGTCAGGGTAAGAGAAAGGGTGAAGGAACGTGCTGGCAACGAGGACTTCAAACCTCCTCATAATCAAGACAGAGACAAAATTCTAAGTCTTTGGACGTCAACTGAAAGTCACAGAAAAGCGATTGGCCCATGATGTGAGAATCCGTTGTTATAAAGTCTGTGCGCTTTGTGACAGTTGTAATCTATGGAATGTTCATTCACTAAAAATGAATGAACGCTGAGACCTATGTGTTCCTTAACACGTGAAAAAACCATTTTTTATCATGCCTATAACTTAAGTCCTACCTCACACTGTCTTGATGGTGTAACACGATGAAACTGTGTACCCCACAGGACGTGTTGCTTCCTATGTGAAGGAGAGATGATAACAGCTCATCAAGGGGAGGAAAGCATGTCATGCAAAAAACTACAAGTGCAGCTGATTAATCAGGTGCACCCCATGTCGCAGGTGCTATGACATATCTGTAAACGTGATCTGTACCAAAAGAAGTTGTTGAACGCTAAACGCTACTACAAAGCATCTAAGTTTGCAACATATTATATAAATTCCGTCTACCCGTTGTAAGTGCGACTTGGGCTTAAGGAAGTGTTTTGGGTCGGACTCGACTGACGTGAAAGATCTAAAATGAGAGAAATCCGTGGTCATGGATGACCTGTGCAGCTTATCATTTTATATTCTCAAACCAATTATCTATGAAAATTATGGTAAGTTTAGAACATTAGTCACAATAATGCTGTAATAAATAGAGAGATAACTTTTGTCAATGTCTAATGATAGATTTGTGTTCTATTGGCCATAAATAGAAAGTTTTTCTGCTAGAATTTAGGAAGTAATATGTTCAATAAAGTTAGCAGATTCTGTTTTTTTTATTTATTCTTTTAAGTCAAATGTACCTTAAATAAGAGAATTCAAAATCGGTTATGTGACTGTCAGTAAAAACGCTCGTATTAAAAATCCATGGTAGCAAGTGATTATTAAAACAGAATTAGATAAAATTGTAGGGAACCCTACAAATAAGGCGTCTAAGTTAAATACGCATTTTGTATTTTGCAGAGCGAGAAAGTTCCCATAGTCCGGTGTCATCATCACCACGTAGAACAATATCAGACTATATAAGAAGTAAGCCATAATATATGCATGTCACTCAGTAATCTTTCACAATATATTATATATATAAAAAAATAATTGAATAACCAACTGGGGAAGGATCTATTCTATTCTATTCTACTCTGTCTACACTTTGGTACATATTGTTCTCCCTATGTACTAAGTTACTACACTTTGGGTTCTACACCTACTACTTTTGGGTCTACATGAAGGCAAGTATATCACAAATGCAATTAAAGTGTTGATAAGAAATAGTTATGTGACAATATAGAAAATGTGTTCAGTGTATTTTTAATTGTTCTAGGTTTACCTGTGGCATTTCCCGACGAAGTCGCCACTTGCACCGAAACGCGCGTCAAAGATTACATTTCTGCCACCTTGATTTTAAATTGGATTGTATTTTTAATGTTTCATGTATATGGAGATAATCATAACACTGTCTATATAATGTCATCAATTTGATGTGTTTTTATTAAACGATTGTTTGAATATGAATGTTATATCTGTTTTCTATCATTAAAAACAAATTTATTATATACAGTATACACTGAACTCTTTTCTTGTAAATTGTCTCATTGTGATTCAGACAAATTGTATATTGCCTAGGAATTTTATTTTCAATTGCGTGTTTGCCCTGCCCTAGGAATTACATTTAGTAATACAGGGGCTCCTTGATACTTACAATCTATTTCATTGCAATACATTTGGTAGAAGCCTTAGGGACACCAAAACAGTGCGCTGAGTGTCGGGTACGGAGATTTCCATACCTTGTCCTCACATTATAGTGATTTTGCACATGTTGGCAAGGCAGTTGGGTTATACGTTTGCAGCTTTGTTTGTTTATGCCTACAGCTGACACAGGTTGTTTTCCAACAGCTACTTCATTGGTACAGACTTGAAAAAGCACAATGGAAGTATCATGTGTGCTGGATGCTCCAGACAAAGAAGAGCTGTCTTCAAAATCAAAATTATCAAGTGCAGCAATTGCAAATCCTCTCCTGGTAAAGTGACTTGGAAGTGGTGTGCTGTTGGATTCACAAGATTTTACAGGATGAGCTGCTAAGAAGATCATGCACCGTACTATGGGGTTGATTACGATGGCGGTCGGAAAAGCATTCCGACCGCCGTCGTAGTGGAAAATTACCGTCCACAGGTACCGCGGAAAAACCGGTGGTCAGATTAGGATGCACTGCCTGAAAAATCCTACCGCAGCGGTCGGATTCCACAAAACTCTGCTGGGAATGTCCGAAAAAGCTGCGGAAAAAACAAAAACCGTTGGATCCATAGTGGTCAGGAACGCGCGGAGGTGCCCGGGATTCGAGTTTGGAGCTCTGCCGTCTCTGGGTGGCTGGTTTCTCCACTGCGTTCTGATCGGCTATTTGAGGCATCGTGATCTGTCCAGAGGTCCTAACGTCATTCTACACGGTGGTCTCTCTCTATTGGCTCCCTCTGCCACCGTTGCAGAAGGAAATTTCTTCTGGATCCCGAAACACCGCAGCGGACGGGAAATGAGCTATCTTTGCCCATAGTAATATGGCGCACGCAAGGACTGACGCAGGAGCGAGGAAAAGGACATTTTCCAGCACCGCGGAGGTGCCTATTACCGCCATCGTAATCGGCCCTGTTGCAGGGATTCTGCTTATACACAGAACTATGCGTAGAACCCCAGGACCTCAGTGAATTGTGGTGTACCAGAAACTCACCTCAGAAGCCAGAACCCAGTATCCGGCTAGCATAAGTGTCCCATTCGTTATCCGAGATTTAGCTCGGCGGTCCCAATGAAAAGACAACCCAGAACAAGCAACTCAGTGTACTCTCAGGAATGGTGGGAATCGGAAATACCTGTTCGTATATTATCCTCACATCAGTCCACAACAAGAATAAACAAAGACACGGTGAAAATAAAAAGAGTTTATTTTATAGACCACGTGTCCTAAGATGCAGTACTTTGGCTAATATAAGCAGACAAATGATTATAATTAAAACCATCAGCATCATTACAATACCATAGAATATAAAGGGAGTGATCATGTTATAAATGACAGTGGATTCCACCACCTTCCCTTTACTAAGAAGCTAATATTATTATTATGCTAATAAAAGGTCTCTTAGGCTTGAACAGGGGACCCCATACCTCACAGATCAGCTTAGTGAAATCACATCACAGGAGCATCAGAAGTCTTCTCGCAGGAAGGCTCGTCTTCGGTCTGAATATTAAACATGCTGTCTGTAATATTAAAAGCACCAACTTTCAGGTATTCGCAGCTGTCTGTATGTTATGGCTAAATAGTGAGTCGATCAACCTAGAGTGGAAAACATGCATTGTCCAACGACCCAGACTGTTCCTGTTACACCATGTACAGACCAAGGTCGCTGCGCAGAGCTCGGGATGGTAACAACAGATTGCTCTCGTGTGAGGCAAAGCGCGAGCCAGCAGTTTGTTTAAACAATAACATGTAGATGCAGTGTTGTGCGCAAAAGCAGCAAGATGGCTTTCTAACATCTAACGTGGTTATGCTAACTTAACAATGTATGTACGTATTAAGGGACTCCTTACTACAGCCCCTATGTCATTATAACTTGTTGATGCACCAATCCTATTCATTGAAGGGATTAGCTCTCTACCTTTGCCCTTGTCGTAGATTGCGTGGGCAGTCATCATGTAAAGCGGAGTTTTCTTTTTGCGTGATGTAATTCATAAAACATGATATGGAAAAGACAGTACATTTGCACACCATTAGCCTGTCGGTTCATGGGATTGTCTTCCACTTCTTCTCTTATATCTTCAAATCCATCATCAATGTTGTTGGCTTCTCTTCCAATTTCAAGAACTTTAATTTGTAACAGTTTTGCTTTGCTGATATTAAACAATGATGTAAAAAATGCGAAGACAACCTCAGTTATTCTTGATGACTCCCGTGATTTGCAGAGCTCTGGGGCATCACAAAATTTGTCATTAAGTCCAAAATCTAAATCTTTCAGGACATTCCTTAAAATGGTTCCTGCCGATTTCACTGCATCCTGTGACCTTATTTTGACAGCAAGAACTTCAGGAGTCAAATCAGCTGAGAACGCCATAAGTGGCTCATTCTTTTTCTTAGACTGACAAAAATGAATTCTTTCATTGTACATTCTCACCAGAAAAATCTTAATTTCTTTGTTGTGGGTCAATACAGTTTCATCAATCTTGGCCATTATTTCTCTGATCTTACTGAGTGTAAACCTGTAGCCTGTACTCAAGAGTGGTTTTAAAACTTCATTTGCTTTTTCAAAGAGTGCAACCTTAACTGAAGGCTGGTGGTTAAGTTGCTGCTAGGAGCGCATTGTAAATTCATATTTTTTAATGTATGCATGCATGCAGTTAAGGTGGGCATACAAATCTGCTGCAAATACATTCTCCTCACTGTTCATATCACCTGCTCAGCGGAAAACTTCTCCTTGGAAGAAACTCGCTGCAGATAAAAACATGATTGCCCTTTGAGACTCCCATACTCTGTACTTTGTTCTTTCATTATTCTCTTTGGCCCTTGTTCTGGCTAAACCACAGATAACACCTTGAAGATCCTCTGCTTTCTGATCAGTTGTTGGAGGTGGACGAGGGGTTGCCATCGATCTTCTAAGTAGATGGGCATTAGGTTTGGTTGTTGCTGCTTTTTCGGAAGACTCAGATTCTTGTTGTGATTCACTGGTTTCTGCTATTTTTGACATATTATTTCCAGGGTTTTTTTCCATCGTAAATGACTTGTACCACTTGTTGTTACAATCATAACATTTTTGACCTTCTTCACCCATCAGTTTCACTCTTTTGTGAACTTCGTCTTGCCGTATTTCTGCAGCATCTCAAACTCTTTTCTGTCCAGCCGCAGTTGATGTTAGCTTTTCGTTCGGATTAGTTTGGCATATGGCACATTTTTTTTTTTTGAAGGAGTCCTCAGATTTTGTATTTAGCAACACTCTGCCAGGAGGTAAAGATGCTCTGCCTCCACTTGCTTCGCTCATGTTTATGAATTTGAATCAACTGAAAACTTGAAACAAAAATAATATTAACATAAATTACCAATATGATGGCTAAAACATATCATTATAGAGCCACCATTTTGGAAAATGGCACAAGGATTGCTCTGAGGAGTTATATTCTGTCTCTATAAGACTACTTGACCCCAAAAACCTATGTTTCGACATCAAAATGAAGTACATAGGTCTCGTGGTTTCTGAAATATTACATCATCACTGTAACACATCCGCCATTTAAAAAAACTGGCACCCCAAAAAATTTGGCCCGGATTAGCAATGTCTACCCTAGCTAAATTACTTCTCTAATGATAAAAAAGCACAAATCAAAAATTAAAATCTCTGTACGACAAAGTATTTATGGAGGTATATTAAGGGGCAAGGACTTGAAAGGCAATCAGACTGAATTCAGGTCTCCCAATAGAAAAATTCTGTATTTCACAGATATCTGCAAAAAACATCCTTTGTCTGTGACATATAGGTTTTATCCCGTTGAATTTTGTGCAATTAAAAGCACACAAACTTAAAAGCGCTTACAGCATTGAATGATCTTATTAAGAAAGTTCAGTGGTTATATAACAATCTGACTGACATGATAAATTGTGGAAGTCATCTGTCTAAGGCGGTCATCTGTCTACCAATTCCAGCACTTAGGACATTTATAGACTTGCACCCTTCTCTGGGTATAAGGTAAATTGTCCCATATGTGAGGCCTTGGTCATAAATTCTAATACACCCAGTGCAGTAGTACAAAACACACACTGTCAGTGGATGCACTCTAACCTGAAATATTTTGGTATTTACATTATCACTGTCCTTGTCAATATGATTAATGATAATATAAAGCCCCTCCTTGATAAAATGACATTAGTCCTCAAAATATGGTCTCCTCCGCAAACTGTCCAGAGGGTGCAGGATGCAAATCATTAAGATGAACGTAGCATCTAGATTTAATTATGTGTTTGTATGCTTTCTCTTCATATGTCAATACGACTACTGTATACACTGGACAGCACTATTAAAACTTTTGTTCAGAATGGGCAGTGACCACGGCTCATAGGGACAAAATAATGCGTTTTCACACAAAAAAGGGTACTGAAGCTGCAAACGTATTGGCTGTTGCATTTGTAGATGTAATGGCCTTCTCCATGAGGATGTAACTTTATTGGCCTGGCCCTATAGGCAGTGTATGTTCTATCAAAGACACAAACTGTCTGAAATAATCTAGATTACTAAACTAAACAAGCATTGGCAACACCAATATTTCTTGGCAATCCAAGAGCTATTGGTGTTGTGAATGTTCAGATTATGTAACCACTTGTATGGAACATGCCTTTACAGCTGACTCTGCCCGGTATTACTGACACTTGTAAACTGGGCTTGGCTGATTGCATAGCAGGGAAGTGCTTCACACAGCGATAACTGTAATAAAAGGTAGGGATATGAGTGAGGAAAAGCTGAACACAATCGAGGGAAGGGGGAGGGAGGGTAGAGAAGAAACAGACAGGGGCAGTGGGGCGAAAGAGAAAAGTAGCAACACGGATAAGGTAGATGGAAAAACTGGCATTACAAGTACGACTGCAACTCCCAGCCTGCTTGTAGCGCCGCCTTGAATGTGCAGCCCAGGGCAATAAACTTCTGTGAATCTCTGAAAAGGCAGCAGCTTGCAGAGGGCTGCTCGAGCGACACTCAGACAACGGGAGAGGAAAGCTGTTTACAGCAAATCACTCCTAATAATCCGCTGTAATCTTTTGCCGTGATAAAAGAAAAACTAGACGAAAAGAAGCAATTACACCCAAACATCATCCAAAACGCCACGAGAGGAATGTAATAGGAAGCATGTCTGGACAAATAAAAAAACATTGTACATAATGCAGCCTAATCACGCTGTATACTTGGAAACCCGCTCTGAGCAAATGCTGCATTGTTGAAGGAGTTTTGGAAAGTTTCACCATTGGAACTAAAATTGGAAGTGGGTGCTAGCAAAAACAAACATAAATTGAGAAAAGTAAAACATTAATATTCAGGGACCTATGTGTTCTACGTAAAATGTAGCTTGCCATGTCATTTTGGGCAGCAAGTGCTATTCGTAATTTAGCCACTTATTAAAAAGCGCTTTGGTTTATGTGCACATGCATGCATTTTAATGGTATGTGTGTATGAGTACAAACATGCATAGTTTATGATCATGGACGATGTGTACACATGTATACAGGTATGTTCTAAACGGGCGGGGAAAAGCAGAGGGAGGGTACAGAAGAAACAGACTGGAGCAGAGCGGTTAAAGAGAAAAACAGCACAACAAATAAGGGAGACGGCCTGAAAACAATAGAGCTGCTATGGAGTGCTTGAAAACAAAGAAATAAATTGCTCCAAAAACTGGGAGCAGTGGAAGGAGACGTACTTGGTCCATGTGCTAAGAGAGGGCCAAACACAAGAAGAGGGCATGATGCTCACATGCAATGACAAATGGCATCAAAGAAAATTAAAGCAATGCTGAAGTTTACCAATGGTAGGAGATGGGCAGGATGAAAGCCTACAGTAAGAACACAACACGTCTCTTCGAGACATCACATGCGCTGTCTAGCCGAGACCTAAAAATAAAATCATATTTGCAGATATTTTCTTGCTTACAGTCAGGCACATTGCCTTGAAAGTGGTCTTTCATCAATAAATATGTTTTAAACAACCTAAATTTAAAATTGCACCGATGGCTGGAATTAAGAGTTCTCAACAGCAGAAAGACAGGGTTGAAAACAATACTAAGGGCCTCATGTAGGTAGCCAAATACCGGTCGGTAACGGCTGATTTTCGGTAATTATACCGTTACCGACCGGTATTTTGGCCATTGGTATGTAGGGGGACATATTTTGCTTTCGGAATTTACCGAATCGGTAAAATTACCGATTCGGTAATAATACCGAATCGGTAATGTTACCGAATCGGTATCTTTTCCGAATCGGTAATTTTACCGATTCGGTAAATTCCGAAAGCAAAATCGAGATGTAGGGGGAGTGTGTGTGTGTGTTTATGAGTCGGTATTTACCACCAACTTATAGTTGGTGGTAAATAATGAATGTATGTGTAAATGCATTTTTACGCGCGTAGCAGTGTGCAATGTGGCATACATACATGCCCTTAGGGCATGTATGTGTGCCACATGTGCACACATGGCCGAATCAGGGGTGCAACAGGGTGTCAATGTGACACCCTGCCACCCTTGTATGTGTTCCCCCCATTACCGAATCGGTATTTACCGATTCGGTAATGAGGCATACCTTCCCAAAAATACCGACTCATTACCTACATACCAGTTACCACTTCTAAAATGGCCGAATCAGGGGTGCAACAGGGTGTCAATGTGACACCCTGCCACCCTTGTATGTGTTCCCCCCATTACCGAATCGGTATTTACCGATTCGGTAATGAGGCATACCTTCCCAAAAATACCGACTCATTACCTACAAACCAGTTACCACTTCTAAAATACCGATTCGGTATCGTTCGGTATTTTAGAAGTGGTAACTGGTATGCTACCTACATGAGGCCCTAAATGTGTTATTTTTAAGTTCTGATGAGAAAAAATAAAAAAGAATTTACAGAGAATGTGGTGAACTTGAAAGCTATCCCCGTGCTGAAGAAAATGCGGAAAGAGTGAGAGCAGGGAGGATCGATCAGCAGGACATCTGGAGGGCATGACACAAAATATCCAACTTTTGAGATTATTGTGAAAGTTGGAGTTATATGGTTATTGGTCAAGATGCAAGTGCTTCCAGTTCTAGGGCTTTGCAGCAAGGTGTGATAAAAAGTGTCATCCAAGATGAGTACAGTGAATGGAAGGAACACATTTTAGAGTGGTGAAGGTGGACATCAGTAGACGAGAAGGCTTGTAGTCGATGAATCTGAAATGCAGGAGAAGAGGAACCCTGCCCTGCTGCGTTTCCTGCCGGCAAACACAAAGACTTTTGAAACAGCTTCTTTTGGCCACTGGGAACAAATGAAGATATGGTAAAAAGTATAGAAAACATTGTGGTGTGATAGGCTGAGAATAAATCTAGCTGGTGTTTTCTGAATGACCTGAGTTGAGTACTCTGACACATGGGCAACATGAAGGAATCCAGCCTGGAGGAGATAATTGCCCGAACCACTGTGTTAAAAAATAAAGAGGGATTAGGTAATACATTTTCCTGAGGGTCAAAGGAAGTCAGAAGCAGGTGCTTTGGCTATCCAGGGCTTTGAAGGAAAGCTTGTCATCAAACAGTAGGATGCAGACTACTCTTGATGTAAAATGGAGATTGCCTGTGGAGGCAGGTCATCAGTTGTCTGAAAATCTGGATGAAATACAACAGTGAATCTGAAATTCATTCTATTTGCTATTTAGTTTAACAGTATTTTGGCTAACCCAGTGACTGTTTGCTATGAGAAAGTACCGCAACTGAGTTTGTGGGGAGGCTGTATCAGCATTATCAGCATTCAGCCTCACAAGAAGATGTCTGTCATATGAATGGCTGGAGAAGCAAAAAGAACAAATGAGCAAAGCACCCTGGAGCACATAAGCATTAAAAGAGTTGGGATTGTGTGAGGTAGACTGCTGTCGCGCAGGGAGGAGTCTTAAAGGCAAATTGTCTGGGACAGGTACAGATTGCGCATGATCAGAGAGAAATCAAGCCGGCCAAAAGGGGGCACCTCCTCTCATTCGTATCTGAGGCAACAGAAGAAGCAAGGTGGGGTGAAAGTCAATATTGAAAACAGTGGGAAGATCGAATAGAATGAGTTCAAATCAGCTTTCATTGTCAAAAGTCTTCCAGTGCACATGTACCAAGGATACAAGCACAAATTGAAGGCTGAAATTAGGAGAAAAGAATGTCTATGCTTGGTCAAGCAGCAGGTTAAATTCAATTTTTAGCAGACTTGTATCAGTTTTCATTACAGATTCATTGACCCCTTTGTGCTGGCCTTGTTAGAGACAAATAGATTTGGAGAATAACAGGCTTAGAAAGAATACGAGTGTCAAGGACTTCACATGTAACAAGTCTGTTAGGTTTCCCCCTTGATTGTGGGAGGAAAGATAGGCTCCTCTCATTAGCCACTGTGTCACCTTCCACTAATTATTACAAATGAAAGGCATCAAATATCTACTTAAGGAAGTCCCAAATAAGAGAGAAAATCACAAGGGTAAAAACATCCCTGGTAGCTCTTGGTTGAAGATGGAGATAAATGTACCAGCTGATAAGCTAGGCAATTACTCTCCCTAACATCAAGGAATATAAATCTCCATGTTATCTACAAGAATAACTCCATCACAACCTCTCCCAAATGACACTTTCTGCTGCTCATGAAAAACACACTGGAATCTAGGGGTGGGCAAAGAATTCCTCTCCGACGGCAGAGTTCGCAGAGTTTTGCCCACTCCACGCAGAGCGCAGAATTTTTTCTCTTGAGCTGCTCACCAAAGTTAAGTTGACGAGTGCTCGCAAGAAAAAATCACACGCCAAGGCCTGCTGAAATCATCAGCAACTTCCCAAGTGCACAGATGCCATGGCAGATGCTAAGCACAGTGTCCAACTACATGCCACCTGATTGGGCAATAGGAGCACAATCTTCCTTTCTCTGCAGACATCCTATGGTGAGCTCTTTGCATAGCTATGACAGAGAGTATCTTGTGGTGTTAGACTTGAGGAGGTAATGTGGTCAAGAGTGGCAATTATCCCAAAATCATGCAAGGGGTTTGCATTATGGATCTCAAAGTCTAGTACAGGTGGAAAGCGTTGAGAGCAATGTAAAACAGAAGTGTGAATATGGCTGGTCTTCAAAAGAGTAATAGTGGGACCAGGCTGCTGACTGGTTAGCTGCATCAAACCAGTCAGCTTCCCCCATCCATACATACAAATCTCCTAGCAGGAGTAAATGGGAGGCCTGGAAGATAAAGCAAAGAAAGCATCAAGAAAGACAATTCTAAAGTCTAGAAAGATTCTTTGTAGGCTATACAATAAACAACAATTGCAAGAGGTTTTAAGTGACATTGCAAAGTTGGATAGCAGAGTTTTGGCTGAATTGAGGACAGGGGTCCAAAGAAGTGATAGCGTAGTAAACCTGGTAAATAATAGTCATGGTGCCACCCATTTTTGCAAGGAGGTTGTTATGGAATGTAATATTTTACTTCTGATAGAGAAAGCCATGTTCACATCATGGAGCAAAAACACTGCTGTACCATGGAGGCAAAAAGAAAGTCTAGCAACAGTCATGCACTCCTATTCAGTACTAGAGAATAGAACAGATATTTAATGAAGCACACTTTAATGGGGATATGTAGAGAACACAGGAAAGAGTAATGACAGCACTGCACAAACAGGGGGTAGGGTGAGTGCTTGTTGTCATCATAGACAGTAAGTGTCAAGTGTGAAGCTGATCCCTAGAATCCCATGGTTTAGAGCTGAAAGGCCAGGGACCTCTGCCTTGTACCTCACTCGATACATGGATGGGAAGCACGGGCTAGTCTTAGGAAAAGGTTGGCACATTAAAGCCAGACCTACTGGCTTCGACAATGTTCCTACTACCAACACTCTACAGTAACAAAAAACGCAGCATAGAGGGCATTGCAAAACTCAGTGATAAATAAATAAATACTAACTCCCCCATACAAAAAAGCCCATGGACGACCAAAGAAAAGGCAGCCACAAATAATGAAATAATGGAATGTGAGATGAGGTAATGGAGATTTTGGCATGTAGAAGCATTCCCACTTGTCATATCATAAAACTATCTTCACCTGAATGGCATTTAAATACATATGTGTCATTATTCAGATTGAGACCCTATCATTTATGCCGCTCTATAAAGTTTGGTAGATTCAGTGCTAACTACAGAGGACTGTGCTAGACCTACAGGTATGATGTTTAAACTTTGCCAACAGCTTTTGAGCCTTTCATCCATTCAAAATCAATACTGTTGCATCAGATAATGATAGCATTTTTTATCTCAGAATCATTGCATAATTTGCTGACTCTAATTGGGCAGGTCCCTGAAATACAAGGAAAGAAAAGACATACAAATAAAATTAAAAAGCAAGCTACACTAACTTATCACAGAGATGACTTACTAACAAATCAGAGGAAGCTGCACCACCATCAGCCTTTTCAAGATAGAGACATTAGAGAGAGCAAGAAAAAGGGATGAACACTGCCCTGGAGACCAGGCTTGCCAACTGGGTAAAGCAGAAATATATAACAAATGGGTAATAAAAAACAGAACAGGAGTTCAGCTACACCAGCTTAGATATATGTCCCATGGTTACTGAGAAATAAATCTCAGATGAAATATCTAAAAAATAAAACAAGAAACTAAAAAATATTTAAAATAAGTAAAAACAATAATGGTTTTGGCTCAATAAAAAAAATATTGTTGAAAATAACAAATATGCAGTAAGGCGAGGTACCCAATATACAAGGAAAGAAAAGTTGTAGAATGAAAATGAAAAGCATCAAGTACTGATTAAACAGTTGATGCTGTTGTGCCCTGTAAAAATGGCTATTTTGTCATGAGTAATCCTTGGGGCCTTCTGAATTAGATGCAGCAAGAAGGGAAAAGGGAACATAATGTGAGAACTAGAGACAAACAATAAAAAATTTAACAACATATCAAGCTCCAAGGTGGATGATGCTATGTTGAGCCCTTGAGACTTCTGGGAACTGGTGGAGAACCCCAGAACAACAAAGAGTAGTAAACCAGAGGCTTTATGTTACAATAGCCAGCACCGACAAACACAACAAGCATTTGCAATGCAATAGGTCTCGCATTATTAAAGTTTGAGCTATTGGCATTGCTAAATAATGCAACACCAATAGCTCAAACTTTAATAATGCGCCACCTATTGCATTGCAAATGCTTGTTTATTTGAGCTATTGGCATTGTAAATTACAATGATTTTTATTTATGTTTTGGTTTTTAAAACATAAATAAAAGGCATTGTTATTTACAATGTAAATAGCTTAAACTCTCGCAAACGCGAGACCTATTGCATTGCAAATGCTTGTTTATTTTTATTAACTGCTTTTTCAGCTTTCACCTTTTTTTTATGACTTATTTACCCACTAACTTGTTTACCATTTTTTTATACTGCAGAACCAGCAGACACATAACCTTCTGAGCCATCTCTGTTACCTACAGATTTTAATGGATCAAGCTCTTTTATACAATGCATAGAAAACGTAGTGCTGACATAGATCTGAAGGAATCAAGAATGGTATTTACTTTCTTGCTATGCAGCAGCAATCTTTTTGATACTTGGGTTGTGCAGTGTGGCGGTACATTTATTCAGAGTGGGTTTGAGTGAATCATTGCTGGAAATAAAGCTGGCTGGCAAAGAGAAGGATGGCGATAATGTGAGACAAAGAGGTGGCAGAGAGAGTGACACAAACCGGCGCATGCGCAGTGGCTGCAAGCAGCTCAGACCTTGTGAGGATTTGCAGGCATTCTCTCCCCAAACAGGGAATAATGGTGCACTTACCAGCATAATATTCACATAAAGGAGGTAAGATAACAGAGGGTCAGAATGAAGAAATAAAATACCTGTCTGTTGTGCTCACAATCGCTCTTCTCGGGTGTCCACCCTTCTAGAGTAAAGCTTTACTAACATATAGGATAAATGTCTCCAAAAAGTAATGAAATAACCATAGCAATAAGTGCCCCCTGGTACCAAGGAAAAACTGCGCCCCAAACTAAGCATAAATTATACCTCAAATATAAACCTCACCTTGCCAGTTCCGGAAAATACACACATTTCTTTCTAAAAAGTACATTTTTCACTATCTATAAATTAGCTTATTTCCTATAGAAGGAACAACTGCACTTTTTTTTTTACATTTTTTTTTTATTAGAGCGAGAGGTTAAAAAAAAAATACATTACAAAATAAATTTAACAATCATATCATAGATAATATGGCATTAAAGTGAAATAGTATAAAGAAAAAGGGGCACTAATCGAAAGTGCAAAGTGCCATGTGCAAAACAGCAAAAATCCAAATACTCCAAACCAGTGCAAGTGCAAGGCTAGAATATTTGCAGTAGTGTTGCAATAAAGAGAATTCATTAGCATACAAACACTAATAAAAAACATACATCAAAACAATTTACCACTTCAATATTTAAAATGTAATATCTATAAAGTGCTAATGCATTCTTGACAAGACGATGAGAAGGGAAATTCACTTTCACAAACATATCATAGATAGTATAGCGTTAAAATGCAATAGAAAAAAAAGGAAAAAAAGGCCACTAATCGAAAGTGCAATGTCCCATGTGCAAAACAGCATTACTCAATACTCAGAACCACTAAAGTGCAAGTGCAAGGCATAGCTGAATGCAGTAATGTTACGATAAAGGGAATTCATTAACATAAAAACATAGATAGAAAACCTACTTCGAAACAATTCACCACTTCCAGTATTTAAAATGTAATATCTATAACGTGCTAATGCATTCAAATCAGAAACAATCAAAAAGGAGGTTCATTTCCACACAGAGACCACGTAGGGAGAAGACTTCTGGGTATATCACTTCCAATATTTCATTTTCTATTAAGTCTTCTCCAGTGTTTCAAAAAACTTCCAGTTTCGCTCAAACTTTTTTACAGCTCCTACCCTCCTAGCGTAGGCCTCCTCAAATTTTTTTACTCTTTTCATTTTATTAATCCATTTCAGATGGGAGGAGGCTTCTGTAGATCTTCAATTTTGCAAGATTAATGAACGTGCTACCGCACTAGCAATAAAAATAAAAACTCTTTCTGGTTTAGACAATTGTAACCCTCCCTTACAGAAGCCAAATAGCGCAGCCTCAGCTTCAATCGGGATTCTATTTCCGATTGCCCGCTCCATGTCTGAGAAAACAGCTTCCCAAAAAAACCTTAGACCGGGAAATACAAAAAAAATATGGTGCCAACCACCTTCCCCAGGTTTAGAGCACCGAAAGCACTTATCTTCTACCTCTGGAAACCTTTTGCTTAGAGTTGAAGGTGTTAAATAAGCCAGCCACCTTGATAAAAATGCCATCCTCTTATAATTGGCAGCACGCAATGCTCTACCTCCTAAGTGGCTGATCCACTCCCACTCCCTTTCGGATAATCTGCAGTCAGTCTCCCGATTTATTTTTTCCAAATGATTCTGGATGACCGAAGGATATTTTGTTTTATGTAGCAACTTATACCAGTTGCCTATTCCTCGTAGTTTGGCCCCATAAAGGGCAACTGCCAAATGATTGGGGGGTTCAATTATACCACCCGTACTTCTGAACCAGGAGACTAACCGCAGATATTCAAAAAATGCCGGTTTACGATGGGTCCCTGTCCTGGCCAATATTTCCTGCCAGGAAATCAGCCTGTTCTGTACTATGAAATGTCTCAGTTCGGTTAATCCAGAATTCTCCCAAACATTGATGTGGCTGGCTTGTATCTGTAAACCTAAGCTGGCACATTCTCTTATTTTCAGATATTGAAAACCCATCAGATTAATTTCCTTGGAGATAGCTTGAAGTCTAAAAAGGGAATCCTTTAAAGTTTTATATCGAGTTTTCCTAGGAAGTTTAGCAGTTTTTAAAAACACTGGAGTGGACAAACCAATTTCTAACAGCATTCTATCGATAAAAAAAGTATCTCTACAAGAGCTAGATGCTAACAGCCCAGATACAAGATCAAGAAGGGCAGCTTCATAATATGATCTTATATGTGGGAGCGCAAGCCCACCCAAATCTATTGATAATTGTAAAGTATTCAATTTTACTCTGGGGGCTTTCTTCTCCCAAATAAATTGTCTAAAAAGCGTATCCATTTCCCTGAAAAATACCTGATTAATTTTAATTGGAACATTAGAAAATAAAAAGATCAATAGGGGTAATATAGACATTTTGATTAATGATACTCGCCCTACTATTGATAATGGGAGCAATGACCATTGCCTCCAATAATTTACTTATTTTTGTCTTCATCCTTAAATAATTTAACTCAAATAATTGAGAAAACTGTGAGGAGACATAAATCCCAAGGTAACTTATAGGGTCAGTTCTTAATGCCTGTAATTTTAAGGAGCAGGGAAATGCATCGATATCAGCATTCATGGCCAGGACTTCTGTTTTATTTGCGTTAATTTTATATCCGCCTATTCTCTCGAACTGAGAAAATTCTCCCAAGACCTCCTCAAAATTAATCCTATTTGGGGCCACGTATAGAATAATGTTGTCGGCAAATAGTTTAAGTTTAGGCATATCAGAAATAGGGGGACGAATAGCAGCATTGTTTGAATTTTTAAAACCAAGGGTTCAATAAAAAAGGTAAAAAGTAGAGGAGAGCGGACAGCCTTGTCTCGTTCCGCGTCTAATTTTTATTGTTCCTGCGCAGCTGGCATTTATTACGAGCTTTGCTGTAGCGTCCTGATAAATATTATTTAGCATCCTTACGACAATGAACGGAAAACTGAATTGAACCAAAGTAATAAATAAAGTTTTCCAATTTACAAGGTCGAATGCTTTTTCTGCATCGACCATTACAATGCTTGCAGGAATACGATTTCTATTGATATAGTCTAAAGCCTGTATTAAAAATTGGGTACTGGCTGCCATTGATCTACCCGCAATAAACCCAGTTTGGTCCTTATGAATTACTTCCTGAGCAGCTAGTAACAGACGCTCGGCCCAGACCTTCATTAATAATTTATAATCAGAATTTAAAAGGCTTATGGGCCGATACGAATTCATATCTTCGGGATTCTTATCTTTTTTAACAAATGAAACGATGATCGCCTCTTTAAACTCGCCCGGGACCTGGCCGCCTTCTCTAATAAAATTAAACAAATTTCTCAGAGGAACAAGTAATTCCTCTGAAAAAACTTTAAAAAACTCGATTGGGAAGCCATCTTGCCCACAAGCTTTAGCGCCCGCAGTTGATTTGATAGCTGCTAAAATTTCCCCCACCTCAACTTCTCTTTCTAAGTTATGAACCCGCTCTACAGATAGTTGAGGGAGATTCAAAGTTGAAAAATACTCTTTGATCGAGTTTTCCTGTATTTTATATTCAGTGGAATATAACCGGGCATAATGATCAAAGAAGAGTTGGGAAATTCTGCAGCCATCAACTACTTCTGATCCAGTAGAGGGATCCAATATTTTTATTATTGAGGCAGATTCCTGTTTCTTCCTCATCGAATTTGCCAGGAGTTTGCCAATTAATTGGCTCTCCTCGTAGACCCTCTGTTGAAATAATTGAGAGTTACATACCTCTTCAATGATGAAAAAATCTCTCAAAGCCATTTTTGCCTGGTCATATTTATTAGGTAAAAACTGAAGTTGGAGGGCAAACTCCTGGTCCAGTTCTATCTGTAATTGAGCTATCTTATTCCTTCGAGCCTCATGCTGAGCAGTTGTAAAAGCTATTATTAAACCTGAGCTGTCGATTTAAACCCTCCCCAAACAGAAAAGGGGCTAGCGGTATTTTCATTGATCCGGAAGTATTCCCCAATCCAGCCCCTAAAATCCTTTACCCATTCCTCATTCTGCAATAGGAGACGGTCCAGCTGCCACCTGGGCCATTCCCTATTCTCTCCCTTGATTCTAATCTCCAGATTGATAGAAGCAGGATCTGAAAAGGGGTTACATCCTATACCTACTTCTAAAATCTGGAGGGACCTGGAGCTAAGGAAGAAATCAATTCTGGATGCGGTTTTAAAGCGATGCGAATAAAAAGTAAAAAATTCCTTCTCCGCATTCCTTTCCCTCCAACCATGCACCAATTGGAATCCCTTAATAATAATTTCCATAGCTTTTTTAGTTCTCGGCTTTAATTGTCTCCTCTGTTTATTTGTCGTATCTTTTCTTAGATCCAATATAAAATTAAAATCTCCTCCAAGTATCATCTGCCCCGAGGCGCCGGATAATAAGGTGTATATTTGAATTAACGGAGCCTCATCATCAATTATCGGGCCATAGTAGTTAATTAAATTAAGCCTTGTCCCATATAGCTTTACTGCTACCCATATCCATCTCCCCTGCAAGTCCCTATGAACTTCTACAACCTCCCAGGGAAGCTTATTAGAAAGATAAATTGCAACACCCCTCGTTGCTGAGCCTGAAGATGCAAAAAATACTTTTGAGAAAATTCTGGGTATATATAGCTTGGGGGAATTAGACTTAAGATGAGTTTCTTGGAGGAAAAGGATTTGAGGGTTTAACGAGGTAAGCCATCTGATTAAAGCACCATACTTCTTTTGTGTGGCTCAATGGTTAGAGCGGCAGACCCTGATGCAGAGTTCTGGCCCGGGACCAGAGTTCAATCCCCCCCCTTAGTGGGTCTTGGATTCAATTTCCTCGGACCTGATAATTCTCGCCTCGGTGCCTATTCTAATCATGGGTCCCACGCTGCAACTCTGGGCAATAGCTTGCTTAATCTCCACAACGGCCCCAGAAGCGCTGGGATGCCTGGCTTCACCATGGGGGTGCCCAGGAGTGGACATTTCACAGGGAAAGGCCAGGAAGGGTTCCACAGCGGTATGAGTAAAAAGCGCCAGGATACCCCCGTTGGGGGTGGCAGTGCGCTATACAAGTACATACACATTTACATTTACATTTATTCAGTATACCATTTACATTGGCTGATAGAATCTTACATCTATTCAATTCACTATCCATTAATCCATCTATCCGTGATCCATTTTCTGCCTTGCCTTTTAACGTAAGATCTAATAGTAACCTTATTCAGTCAGGCAGTCAGAAAACTTTATTTCGGCTTTTAGCCATAAAAGTACATAAAAAGACATAATAAAATATCAACAATTATTAAAATTAATACAACATTAATCTGATAAAACACGTTCATCATTGCATAAGATAAGAACAGTTGATAAAATAAGAATAATAACACCAAAGTTGCCTTAGTGAGGTAACAATTTTCTTCTAATTAGCCACATTGAGAAAAGAAATTTGGCAATCACCGTAGCATATAAAGGAGAAGTGTCATACTTTAGCAACCTATGAAGTTCCATACAGTGTCTAGCCCCTATATTCTTAGCTAGTTGGATTATCCATATTCTACGAGGTGTTATGTATGCCGGACACAAAAAAATAATGTGTGCCTCAGTTTCTTCAGAAGTACCACAACCAGGGCAGGATTGCCAAACTGAGCCAGGCCACTTATTTGTTCTCGAAAAGAGCGGGAGGGAGCCATGCCTAAATTGTAGATATAGTTTTTTGGCCATGACTGGATGGATCAAATCTATTACAGACTCAAATTTGTAACTAATTTTGGCCTCAAGAAAAGCAGAGGTCAAATTTGCTGTAGTAGCAGATTGAATAAGGTGGGTCAAATTTCTTTCCTCCAGAATTTTTGCCAAGGATCTCTTTGAAAGAGAAAGGCATGCATGCTCAGGAGAGAGCCAGAGGTCTTCTCTCCCTATCTCCCTTAGTAATTTCTTTATGTAAGCTAGCCAAGGGATGGCACCTGCCATTGGGATCGTCAAAATAGACTTCAATTCCTCCTGGAAGTTTATCAATTCAGGAGTACTCCATAGGCGGCGCCAATACATTACTGGTCTAGAGGCAACCATATCCGTAATCTGTTGGATGCCTAAGTCCATCCTAAGTGGCTGCATAGGAGTACTCATTGGGAGTGCAAATATGTTTCTAAAAAAATTGTTTTCTGACTTAAGTAAAATCTGGGAGGGGGTATGACCCCATAATTCTGCTCCATAAGCTGCAACACCCCTGGCCTGGGTTTTATAGATCTCTACAAGTGGGCTGATCAATTTTAGGTGGCTATTTTTGAGCATCTTAAAGATGCCCCCGGTTAGTTGGACAAGTTTCAAATTTACTTTAGAGATCTGGGGGCCCCAGGTCATTTTATTATTGAGGGTCAAGCCCAGATAATCAAATGTAGTGACCCGTTCTAACGGCTGGCCGTCCAGTTTAGGGGTAGGGTGGTTGGTGGTATCTGCATGGAACACCATATATTTAGTTTTACTTACATTAATAACTAAATTCCTTTTCCTGCAAAAGGATGCAAAACCGTCCAGGACTCTTCCCATCCCCATGGGAGTACTGGAGAGGAGCAAGGTGTCGTCTGCAAACATTAGTGCAGGAATTTTCCTACCTGCCAGCTTAGGGGCATCTATGTCTCTTAGGGCCAGAATATCCTCAACGAGCCCATTTAAAAATAGGGCAAAAAGGGTTGGGGCTAGGACACACCCCTGCCTTACTCCCTTTTCAACCCCAAATGGGTGCGTGAGTTCACCCTTTAATCCGAACCTGACCCTGGCAAAGGTGTCTTTGTGGAGTCGCTCTAGTAGGTCGCAAAGATAAAGGGGTACTCCCATCTCCTTTAATAGCTCCCAAAGCTGACTTCGGTCCACCATATCGAAGGCAGACTTTAAATCAACGAACGTGAGATAAAGACTGCCCCCTTCTAGAATAATGGTTTTCCAGTGGATCATTTGCAGCCTAAACAATTGGTCCACGGTTGACATCTTGGCTCTAAAGCCCACCTGTAGAGGAGTCAAAATGTTAGAATCCACCATCCAGGTCTGGAGTCTCCCTAAGAGGATGCGAGCGAAGATCTTCTGAGCTACATCGATTAGGCTAATAGGCCTATAATTAGCCGGATCGAGTGGGGAGCCCTTGTTGTGAATTGGTATTATCTCGGCTCCGGCCCATGTAGATGGTAATGGCATTCCACCTAGGATTGCGTCAAAAAGGCCATAAAGATATGGGACCCAGATATCAGGTTCGCTTTTGAAAAGGTCTCCTGGGATCTTGTATAAGCCGGGGGCTTTATTAGGCAATACTTTGCTAAGAGCCACTCTAACCTCACTGAGGGTGCACATCTCAGCCGGCCCCGGAATGGTAAGTAGGCGGGCATAGGAGCAAGGGGGGTGTTTATTTGCTACTCGTGCGTTAGAGGCATATAGATCTTTAAAGTGACTGCACCAGATTTCTTCCCCAAGATTGGGTTGGAGTGCTTGGTTAGGGGCTGATGATCCTGTCTTAACTAGATTCCAGAAGGATCTAAGGTCCCTATTCTTCAGTGCAAATGAGATCTCCTCCCATCTAGTAGTTTCCCAATCTTTCTTCGCTTCATGGGAGATTTTCTTAAAGGAGGCCCTAGCTTCCTTAATTTCTAACGTATTGCCATTCTTGAGAGTTGTCAGGAGCAATAACTTTGCTTCCCTACACGATTTATTGAACCAAGAAGACTTCCCCCTCGTGGGTGCTAACTTAGTCCTAATAGCTGGACTAAAGTGGGTCCCAAGGATGGCGCAAAGTTCAGTATGGGTAGTTCCGAATAGTTCAGTGTTTGCGTAGCCCTCAGATATGATAGATTCTCCCATTGTTTTCTCTAGGAGAGGATAAATCTCGGAGTACATTGCACTGAGATCACTTTCAGATTGAACAATCTTCTCCCATCTAATTCTCCGTGCCCCACCAGTAGTAGTCAGCGGTACTACGGTAGGTAAGTCATTTGTGGTAATAAGAGAGGTAATAAAACCCTCCATAGTTACGACTATGGGATTGTGGTCACTTTCATGGCGTTTAATAACTTCAAAGTTCAAGATCCTTGGCCACAGTCCCATTCTAATCATAATGTAATCAATAATGGAGGATTGCCCATTTCTTTCGAAGGGCTATCAAGGGGAAACCTGCCATTGCATGCTCTCACCGAAAAGGTGAGTGTAATTTGTGTGAGTTGTAGGACCAATGGCGTCCAGGCCTTTGTGGGGTAAGTATTGGGTGATGGTATATCCCATACTTGATCCTCCTCCTGTGATACAGGCATGGTTAGCCCGTTCAATGGTTCATGGTGGCAATTGAAGTCTCCACCGATTATAAGATGCTCAGGATTAGTAATCGTACTCAAAAAGGCCTCTAGGCTGACCAGAGTGGGAGACAATTGGCCATAGCTCACTGGGCGGGAGTATATATTTATCAGGTTCAGCACCTGCCTATCCTGAGAGGACATGGCTAAGCACATGATATCCGGGGTGTCAGTACATATTTTTTTAAAGTCATATCCCAAATGAGTTCGGACCCAGATAAGCATCCCTCCCGACGGTCTGCCCTTTTTTGACCTTACCGCGGGTTCCCAAAAGGTAGCGAACCCTACACGGTGGCAAGGCCTCAATGCCCAAGTCTCCTGTAATAGGCAGATATCATAGCCATCAATGAATTCCCCCCAATCGGGGAGTTCAAGCAGGCGTGTTAGACCTGCCACATTCCAGGATAGAATATTTAACCCCACAACCTGATTGGTAGTGGGGTTACCAGAATGAGTCATACAGGAGGTTGGGGTGATACCCAAAGGGATAGCTAAACTGTCCCTAATTGTAACTCTTGGTCCCAAATCTATGGGAGGGAGAGGGTGAAGCGTGTTAATAAGATGGGTGGGGGAACAGGACACAGCTGGCTTAGGAGAAATTAAATCCATTGACCTCACCGTAGCTCGATTTTTTTGCCCTTTTACAGATTGTCCATCCTTGTACACGGTCGAGGTCAGAATGGGAGAGATGCCCTGGCCATCAACCTTTCCCATATTAGGCCTAAATTCCCCTAATCTTTGATAATCCAAGGTTAACGAAGGGGGTCTTAGGGATTTTCCCCCCAAGCTTAGGTCATGGCCACCATCCCAGAGTTTCCCATTGTCATAACCCTGAGGTACCAAGGGATATGGGGGAATAACCAAACTCGGGGTTAGCTCCATTGATAATATCACAGCAGGCCCTTGAGCAAGATTAGGCTTCAGTCAATCTATACAGTCCAAGGGACTGAACCTGTTGTGGCAGGGTATGTTAAACTGTAACGGGTATGTATCAGCCTCTTGGTTTCTGATTTGGCCAAAGCCCAGTCTCTCTCTACCTAGTTGCACATTGGCTATATCCCTCCTATAGGTAAGTGATCCTAGGGGATAAAAGTGTGAAAGGGGAAAGGTATGTATTCCATTAGCAATGTCAGCCCATCCCCCCTCAAACACATATTTTGGCACCCTTGGATCTTTAAAGGTTACAACTATACAGTCTCCCCTTATGTTCTTCGGGCCCCGACCCACCCAGGAAACTCTTCGAACCATCAGAATTTCCCCATTCAAAATGGATGACAAAGGTCTATGTGTATTCATCCAGTGTATTGCCTTAAACTTCAGTGATAGATAAGATTCGGCTCTATCCTTCGGGAGTTCGGGTACACCTGTTAGGACAACAACATATGGACTACAATCAGGCGGGAGATCCAGTCTCGGGAGGATCTTAATATTAGGGAGGGTGTCAGGTCTAAGATTAATCAGAGGAGGGGGAGGAAGCTGAGTTAGGGGATATGCAAGGCTGCCAGCTATGGTGGGAGCAATAGTCTGGTGTGAGGGAGCGGGAGGGAAAGGTCTACCGTTCTCGCTAGGAGCTAATTCCCCTATATTCTCAACTAGGTTACACTGAGAAATATTCGATGTAATCCTTTTACTAGGCGTGTTAAAGGGCAATGTAGTTGAATTGTGGCTAGATGATTTCGCGGCTGGATGTACTGCAAGTGCAATGTCAGGTTGGATCCTTTCAACTAATGATGCTAATTTCGTTTCTAAAGCAGAAAGGCGCCTGACTAGAGGAGACAACCTTCCGTCAATTACATCAGCCATTTTATCCCAAAAGTCACTGGGGAGCGACGCCCCCAAAACTTCCTCACTTGTTGTTGTAGGGATAGTAAGTATATCGGGGTCCTGGCTCGGGATGTTTTGTGGATCTGTACTTCGGATAGGGGTATTGTGAGCAGGATTGGGAGCTAATATTTTTTGGTTTTTTTTAGAGGGATATGTCATTATAGCACCCTCTCGTTTCTTGCCCTTTGTGGCTGGGGGATTTATCCCAGTGTTTTTCCTTCTAACAGAACGGTCAACCATGGACCTTGTTTTAGGACAATTAACAGTGGGTGCAGGGGCATAATTATCACCCTGAGTAGACCCAGAAAGAAACGAATCAGCTAAGGTGGAGCCAACGAGGGGCGGTGAGTCCCTTATCAGTGCCTCATCTAGATGACCACTTGTTGGGGGGGGCTCAGAGTTATCGGGAGAGGGAGCAAGCGCGGTAGCTCCCAGTGAGGATCTTTTCCCTAGTAATGGATCAAGGGATAATCTACGTTCTGTGGCAGCAATCTCGTAGGCCAGAACGTTGCTCGCACGAGTTATGAAGTTGTCCAATGTCCCCATAACGTTGCACCCCTTAGTGCCCGCCCGTAGAAATCCGGTGGCCATTATATTTGCCTTACAAAGATTATCAACCAGGGGGGGAGGCCAGCCCAGCCTCGTACAGTCTCGAACGGCCTCAAACGGCCCGGTCTTCGCCCCGGTAAGCGTCCCGTGCGCGTCCCACTAGCGCGTGTGGGAAGGTATGTATATAGCAATGTTGATGTCAATGAGGAGGAGGGGCCGAGAAGAGCTACCAGGTGCACCCAGAGATCTCCGCCGACAGCACCCTGGTCCTCGCAGTCCCGGCAATCAGGCTCCCACAGCGTCCAGCGCTACGGCAACAGCAACCTTCCCACAAGTCTGGGGATTCAGGCAAAACAGAACTCCTGCTCCGGTAAGTGGAGAGTCGACGCCCACGAGCGGCTCCCGCGAAGCGGGGGCCGCGAGGCGTGTTGTAGTGGAGGGAGGCGGGGCCGAGAAGAGCTACCAGGTGCGCCCAGTGATCTCCGCCGACAGCACCCTGGTCCTCGCAGTCCCGGCAATCAGGCTCCCACAGCGTCCAGCGCTACGGCAACAGCAACCTTCCCACAAGTCTGGGGATTCAGGCAAAACAGAACTCCTGCTCCGGTAAGTGGAGAGTCGACGCCCGTAACCTTATTCAAAAAACCTCTTGCTCTATTTTTCATCCCTTTGCCATATGTGATCCCTTGACCCTCCCAACCCTTCCAACCCCTAGAAAATAAAAAACCCTCCCTATAATGTGGAATATCCCCTACCCACCATGCTAACCACATTGCTACCCACCCTACAACACCCTCGGGTGTCTTGACCTTACACCCTACGTGACCCGCGGTCGCACCCCACCCCCTACTGATGTAAATTAACTAAGAACCTTGAAAATTAAGATCAAACTAGGTCAGAACTTTTACATGAAAAACTCCTGTTAATCTTTATCTCCCTTTGAAATTTCTTTTAATAATGCCTGGGCTTCATCCGGGTCCGAAAACAAGAAAAACTTGTCCTTGACCAGAACTTTAAGTTTGGATTGTTGTGCAATTGATGCTTGGGCACCATAGGTTTTAAAGAGTTGCAAAAGTTTAACAAATTCTTTTCTTTTGCGCGCGGCAGAGGCACTCATGTCGGAATAGATACGACATTTGGAGGTTGCATTTACTGGAAACTGCCTCTGCTGAATTGCTCTTGTAATTATTCTTTCTTTGGTTCGGAAGTCCATAAAATTTACCAGAATTGTTCGTGGCATTGAGGAGTTTGGGAAGGGTTGTGCTGGTATTCGATGTGCCCTTGCAATTGTGAGGTCTCCTTCGAACTCAGGAAGAACAGTCTGTTTAATAAAGGAGTCCACCCATTGCAGTGGTTGGGACTTTTCAGTTCCCTCGGGAACTCCGACTATCCGTAGATTGGATCTCCGTGAGTGATTTTCAAGATCCTCAATCTTGCTTTCTAGTTGTCTCTCCTTAATCGTGGCAGCTTTCATGTCTTTAGAAACAGTAAACATCTGATCCTCCAGAAGCGAGACTCTGGCTTCTGCCTCCTGGAGTCTAATAGGGAATCCCTGCATCGCCTCTTCAATTTTCCCTAAACGTTGGTACAGAGTAGCAGTTTCAATTTTCTGGGCCCTCTTCATCTCACGAATTTCATCCAGAATAAGATTGAGAAGGTGCTTAATGTCTAATTGCCTTACGTCACTTGTCTCCCCTTTCTCCAAGCTTATGATGGATTTAAGCTGAGACACAATAGGCTCGGGAGACGTAATTGCAGTTGTAATCTCCTCTTGTACTGATACTTCAAGTGGACTTTCAGACCCTATAAAATCATGTGACGATGAGGCTAATGAGATTAATGAACCTGCATCCAATGTCTCAACAGCTACCGGGATTAATATCTCATGGCCCCCGCTCATATTCTGATTTAGATTTAGATCTTTGCCTTGTGGTTGGGTGGACTCCAGATTTTTACCCCCTTCAGTTGAGTACCCCCAAGGAGATATTTCCTGTCCTGGGGGTATACTATTGAGTGGTCCAATAGTCTGGCTTCTACCCGCTATATTGCCTTCAGCTGTTATAATCCTTATAGGTGGGCTAGAGCTGGAGTCTGGAGGTGGCAGAGTTGCTTTTCTAAAGAACAGCGGAAACTGTTTGGAAGAGTTAATTTTATCATTGGGACCATCCACGTCCACTCTAACATACTCGCAAGCCTGCCCTAGTTCATCTTCCACATGGAGCTCCTTGGCTTTTAGGGACGTGGACAAGGCCAGCTCCTCTTCAGACCTCTCAAAGGTGCTGTCTAAGACCGGAGTGGACGCAAGCTCATCTCCTTTTCGGGCCAGGCTAGCAGTTTGTTTTGCTTCCTTAACCTGAGCTAGACGAGTTTTAATTTTTTGACGGGCTGCGTTGTCGATTTTAGCCATCCCGCTGATATTTTTTAGGGGTTTACCCATCCTCCTCTTTTTGCCTTCTTGTCTTTACTGGCCTCTGCTTTAATTGATACAAGCAAAAACTCTTTACTCTTCTACCAACGATAGCAACCAGCAATCAGAGGGCAGAGTCTTTCCCCCCCAAAACTTGGCATTGATATAGCAGAGAGGGGCTGATTTTTGATGAAGTAGCAATAATCCTTTTTTTTTCCCCTTCAAAACCGTAGAGATTCTAGCAGAGAAAGCAGCAGGTCCTGGGCACCTATTTTTTTTTCCTTGCAGAAACGTCTCTATTTTGCCAGGGACTCTGATTGCTCACTTGCTGCCGAGGCTAGTCTATTACCAGCTAGAACCAGGACCTAGAGAGGCACGGAGAGAGACGGAGAGGCAGTAAAAAAAAAAAAAAACAGTGGAGCCTCTGGATAGAAATACAGCATGCCAAAACGTTGTTTAAAAAAAAAAAAATTGTCCAAGATCAATATTGCATTGCTGTTGTTGTTACTGCAGAAATACGCTTGCATGCATAATGTGGGCGTCCACCACTGCCAGAAAACGTATTACCTGCCTCTCCTTACCTCCAGCTGGATCTAATCCACACCTGGCAGCCTCCATTCGGGCAGAGTTCATGTGAAAAAAAGAGTCTAAAAAAAAGCTCAGTTGTTGTCAGTTGTTGTCAGCAGCTACGTTATTAGATCAAAAGAAACGAAGAAAGAACATCTCTCTGCCCCCGAATTGCCTGCTTCAATCCACTTTTGACCCGTTCTCTCCAGACAGTAAAAAGAAGCAAGAGCGCCGGCGTTCTGCACCCGACCTCAGTCCGATTCAATCCGCCATTGCGGGAGGGGGGGGCGGGGCTTCGATCACCTACGGCTGCGCGGCGTGGTGCTCCGCGGCCGTCATTCCAGCTCGTCGATGCTTTCGATGTGTACACACCGAACAACGGCACTTTTGTGAAAAACTATACACAAGTCTGATCCAGTGCATGGAAACAAATGCAGCTCATTGTTGGCAAATATTTCCTCCACTATTCCCTATCCTACGCTTTATCTTGATATACTAACTTGTTAGTTTATATATTGTTAACGTGTGTTTTGAAAGGTAGCTAAGTAAAAAATGTAATAAATAAAAACAGAATGTGCAATCCGGGTTAGTGGACGCTTGCCAGATATTGTTCTGACACTTTTTGGCGCTTAGGAAACATGAAGCAAGCCAAGGTCAATGGCCCTATTTCGAGGCTCTTATTAATGAGTTTCTCGGAGGGCCGTTAACAGATGTTAGGGCAGAATGCAGTGTATGCAGGATCACTGCATGGGTCATTGTGGACATCGCAGTGCTAACACACTGGTACAGCAGGTGCCCCAACCTGCTGAGAGTATAGCTAGGCCAGAGACTACTAATTCCTAGTGCAATTCCCATACACTACAGCTCATGCAGTGCACCTTATAAGTAAAATTATGTCAAAATCAAACAACAAGAGCTTTAATTAAGTATTCTCTCACCGCTCCCCATAAAGAAGACAATTCCTAAAAACAATGAGAATGCATATAAATAGATAAAATTAGGACCCAGGAGTAAAGTCAGATAATATAAAAAAGTTACCAGTGGTACATAAAACAGGCAACGAAATGCCAAGATCAGACAGTAATTTTGGATGGATGTGTAGATATGTACCTTTCTAGTTGAGAGCAAGAAAACACCAGAACAATGATGTATTATCGATCTACTGATCTGTACAGAGCATTGCTACAGTGCACCATCCACAAAGAGTCTCTTGGTGCCATGTAAGGTTATGGACAGTGAAAAGGAGAAACCATCAATACTATGTACATCCAGCCAGCACTCGATGTCCCGCACGCAGTCATTTCAGAAACCAGTGGTGCGCCCGAACCACAGAGGAGCAGACGTGGGAATCGAAACCAGTGGTGCGTTGGCACCACAGAGGTGCGGGGCGAGGGAGCCTGTTGTCTGTGCCGCGCTGATGTGCGTGCTAGACACTGGTGGGAATGGGCGGAGCAAAGGCGGGACATGCGCCCACCTTTGCCTGCCTTATTTTTGTAAAAAAAGCACGCTTAACCCAATGGCAGCCGGCGAAAGCCTGATCACACGCACAAGCGTGTGAGCAGCTTTCAGAACCCCGTACAAGAGGTCTAGTGCTGTGCACTGCAATGCAAGGCGCGAGACCTAAAAACAGTGGTTGAGGCAGGCCCATCTGTCCGATTAAGAAAACCCGCTGGCAGATTAAAATCCAAGTGCTTTATCTCGGAAAAGGGACAGCTAAAAAAATAATTAAACAACTATTTTGAATAGTTATGAACAAATCCAATTCAATGGTGAAGCTGGATTTTTAATAAATGTTAAGGAAAATACACTTTTAGAAAACTTCTGTTAACTGCTTGAAGTTCCATTCATATAAGCTCTCTAGCTTCTCCCAGCCAGTGATTAGCCTTGAACAGGCGTGACAAAGTTGTGAAAAGCAACCCAAGAGCACATAATAGGCTAACCTGAGCAGAGAGGACTCCTCTGAACTCCACAGAATATGCAGGGTGGGGGCATGTGGGCCTCCTTTATACAGCACAGTGTCAAATCCTGCTCGACAGGTTTGTTTTGCCAAATGCAGCTCTTGGGGATCCTTTGACAGGGAGGGACGAGGGTGCCAAGACGATTTTATGGCTCCCTATTATGGTAGCTGCAGGACCTTGTTTTTGTTCAACCCGGCTACTCTCTCTGGATTTATTGGAGGTATGGTGAGTTCCCCAAACTGGATTTTAGTGTTTAATGTGGGAGGACACTAAACTTACCATTTTACACTCCCCACACTCCTCCTCAGCCCTTGACTTGACCCTTCTGGTGGCCTCTGCCAGCTACCCTGTTGGTCTTTAAGTACCTCCCCTTGGGGTCCAGTGGGGACTTTAGAAATGTACTCCGGTGGGTGATTTGGACTTAAAGGACTAATTCAGAAAGTAACATTTTTGACCAGGAGAAAACTGATTGGTGTATCCGCGCGCAGCTTGAAATTGTTGCTAGATCCCAGTCTACCACAACAATAGACTATCACCGAGGCTTTGTGCTTTTTGATGCTAGTTTACCATAAATCTTTGAAAATTCATCTTTCAGAACCCCCTTATTGGATCTATGTATTTTTGTTTATTAAATTGTACTTTATTTTTCTAATTAGGTTAGGGATCTTTATTGTTTAGCATTTTGACTTAGTTTCTGTATTGGTACTGCATGAATACTTTACTCTTTACCAAAAGTTAAGCCTGTCTGCGCTGTGCCATTACTACCAGGAGGTTGAGCGCAACTAATTTAATGTAATGATTGAGGGCTTGCTCGGAAAAAGAGTTGAGGGTACTCCTTGAGGTGGGTAGTCTCCCACTCCAAATATTAATTCTATTTCCTAGTCAGTAAAACTGAAAGATTCTGTCATACGCATCATACACACAGAACAATCAAATGCCTTAGGTAGTAGTAATGCAACCTTCTTCTCATAAACTAATAAAGGGCAGGAAAGGCAGAGGCCGGAACAGGGCATACAAAAACCGGTACAGCAGTTGCAGCAGCAAGCCAAGCTTCCACACAAAAACTAACACAATTGTGATGGCTGCAGAGCTAAAATCTATGAGCTCACACTGAAATCACTGCAGGACGAGAACCTCTGTGTGATATTGTAAACTGAAAGATTACAAGAAAAAATGACAAATTGAAATAAATAAAAAGCGTGACAACAGTCATACAAGAGAAGATAAAATACAGATCAGGTGTTTTCCATCTAGAAAAGAAGCCGCAATGGTGTTTTCCAGGAAACTTGAATGTGGGAAAAGGTAATGGAATATGGGAGATGGGGTGATCGGTTTGGTGCAGTGGGGCCACAAGAAACTGGACGTATTTTTATAAAACTGTCACACTTGCACGTGTTTTATGTGGTACTGAATTTTGGTTCCTAATGCCTATACTGTCCAGTGAAATGGTGTACTTCATTAGAAGTGCTTACTTTAAGAAACAGGTCACATCTTTATCGGACGTGTAGGTGACAAAAACCTGCCATGGGCGTTATGCACACATTTCAAAGCAGTGTGCGGACATGGAGAAGACGGACATCCCCATCCCGGGTAGCCGTCTAGGCCAGGACTTGCATCACAACTCAGGAGGATGAGAAGGAAGCAGATACGGGCTGCACTCCAACGCCTGCCTGTATGTTTCCAAGTTTACTTTCACGAAAGCAGTTTATGTACCCACTTGTGTACCTTTGGTCAGTGTTTAGAATCTCTTCATTTCATGAAAGAGTATTTTTTGGTATCAGAATTCAGAGAAAAAACTTATGTACAAACGAGGGTCGGTGCACCATGTTTACTGCAACATGCTGGGTTGTAACAAGCAGTCTAATTGTGAGCAGACTGCAAACATGATTATCCTTCTGACTTCCAGCCTCAGGCCCAACTCTTCAAATCCTACAGCGAAACAATGACGATACTTGGCGGACATATGTTTTATATATACATTGCAGGTGAGAAGAAATGGAGAGCGAGGTTTTTTTTGTTTTTTATTACAAAGGAAATGAGAGGCGCCAATGAATCGGTCACAGAAGCAAATGCTACAAGTCCAAAAATAAAAACAAATGGAAATAAAATTAATTTCCTGAAGGTCACGTCAGAACAAGGTTAGAGAGCACATCCTTGGACATGGATGGAACTAAGAATCCTTCAAAAAGCGAAGGAGTCTGGGAGTGGCTCATCGCACGCCGAGCCCAGTTAGAAAGGGGTCAAGCCGAGGATCAGTAAGGGAGGGCCCCAGTAAACAGAGTCAAGCGGCCGTGAAAGTGATCGCGATCAAACATCAAAGCGGCCGTGCGGCCGCAAAAGTGAAAGTAATAGCGGCACGCGCGACCGCGCACATGCACTGTAGATCTTGGCTGGCCTGGTAGCACTTTTTGGAGCCCTCTCAAAAAGTCTCGCCAGACCAGCGTATGCGCTGGGTCAGGCGAGACCTAAAAACAGAGAAGGAGGTACTGAATATCTACAAAGTAAACCCTTTGGAACTGAGAGATGACAAAATAACAAAATGCAGTAATGGGGAGCTAGGCGACTAACTAATCGATAAGCAGTATAGCTATACACCAAGACAATTCTTTGCCAGGCACTTAGCAATAGTGTGAAGTTTTTAAATACTCACACTGCCATCATTGAGCCAGAGGAGAAGGCTCATCCTGTTAGTGAGTTAATACACATCAGCTAGTGTCTAGTCTTTCCTTTCTGTCCTCTACTGCCCAGTTTCCAAAGAATAAATCTCCTACCCTGCATAACAAAGGATTTGAAAATACAAATCAGACTGCTTCTTCTTTCTCACTGCATTTTGTCTTGCCCTGAGTACTAACATGTGTCGTCTTTTCTCCCAAGATGAGATCTTTATTTGTAAATGGTTTGAATAAATATCTTCAAGACTTGACAGAAGTCTTGCAACAGAGAGGCTCGTATAACAAATGCATTAGAACATGAAGCTAAAAAAATGAAGCTAGGGAGAAATTGACTGATGCATGAGAACCCAAGAACTTGACTCTTTTCTTGAAAATTGCTAATAAATCGCTTTTGTGCCTCACCGAGGTCAGGGCATTGGGTTAAGCCTATTTTCTGCTGTACATAGTTCTCAAACTGAATGCTGTCCCAAGGTTAATTTTAACGAACTTTTGATTTTCAATCTCAGAGAAATAATAGAAAGAATACATTCTTGGCCATGGTAGCATTTCCATGGATCTTTTCAAACTTAACATCAAACTGTGGTGCCCCTTATTAACAATGGATTTAAAAGTAGTCATGCAGCAACAGTCCCTGAGTCTTCGAGCCAGTCCATCATGGTATCTGTTTTTAAGAAGGGTTACAGAGGAGACCCAAAGTGCTTTTTTGGGTTGGCATGGTTCCTGGGCAGGACCAATTGTAATGTGGAATATTGAGGGTTCGTGGATTCTTGGACGATGATTGGGGGAATGGGGTCATTTGGAGTTGGACAGTGTGATGTGCTGGTGGTGTTACTGCTTTACTGCCTGTTGATTAAAAGATCTACTTACCTTCAGTTGTGAGCATGCCTCTTTTCATTGGCGACATGGAGGGAATAGAGCACAATTCATTGCTCGAAAACAATTTCCCACATCGGCCAGGGATTGGCGGTGTGAGCAACCTGGCAGTCACTGCCTTCAGTGTGTCTCTGCATCCTGGACATCTGTGCCTTTGGCTCTGTGACTCCGGTGGTGGCTGTTGAGGAGGCATGAGGTTCTTGGGTGCTCTGTGACTACTGAGGTGGCTGTTGAGGAGACTGCAAAGTTTTTGGAAGACGCCCACCTTGACTGCTAGACCACAAGCATCAGAGTGGAGGTAGGCCTGCAGTCACTCCCACCTCCGGTGATGCGATAAATGGCTCCATATTTGATGTGGGCAATACTGTCTCTGCAAAGGCCCTCACCTAGGTGAATATTTTCAATTGGGTTCATACCCATTGTTCAAAACATGGAATGGTATTAGACAAACAGCACTGCAAAAACTACTGGCCATTTTTGATTGGTTTTGTGTTATAATTTTAAGGCTGACATTTTAATTCGACCAATCACAAACTCTTACAGCCATTTTCCATTGGTTTCACTTCAATTAATTAAAGTGGCTATTTTGTATTGGTTCATTACAAATTACTTTTACTTTGGGAAAAGTTATCACAGTTCATCTAGTGTTTTTAACCCCATTGCTGGTTGGCCTCCCCACCCCGTGCTAAGCCTTTTTTTTGGCTATTTGGGCTGGTTTCCGCTTAGGCTCCTGTAACTTTTTGTCCACATAAGGTATCCATGCAAAATTTGCGTCCTTTTCTTCCAACATCCTGAGGATTCTAAAGGTTCCCAGGGTTTGCAGATTGCCCCATATGTGACCGAGAATTTAGCCAAAATACAGAAAAATATTTTTTTGGGGGGTAAGAATGGAAAAAAAGTGCTGGAGAAGAAAGTGTCTGTTTTTTCCTGCAAATGTTATCAACAAAGAGTTAGCAGTGCTAAAATCACCATCTTTCCAGCTTTCAAGAACAGACAGACGTTTGCGAGTAAACCAAAATATTCTACAAAGTTTTGGAAATTTTACTGGGACATAGCCTGTTTTTTTCTATTTTGTGTGCTTTCAACCTCCTTCTAGTTAGTGGTAGAAATGGGTATGAAACCAATAATGGATCCCAGAAAGCTATACATTTCTGAAAATTAGACTAAATTCTAAATTCAGCATGGGGTCATTGTATAGAAACTAACAGTTGAAATAAAGAAATATTGAAATTTAGTTGAAAAATCAGCCATTTGTTACAATGTTTTAACCCGTGTAACTTCTTCTAAGTATGGCAGATTTTTCAAAGCAATATACCGTTACGTCTGCTGGAACCTTCTAGGGTTTTGAGGATATATTAGACTTGTAGGTTCACCAAGAACCTGAGATACACAGAAACGATAACTGAGCTGTGCCGTGCAATGCTCTTTCATTGTGTACCGGGTATACAGCAATTTATTTTGTAAAATATAAAGAGTGAAAAATACGTATCAAGGAAACCTATCTATTTACAAAATGGAAACAAAATATGGAATTTAGAAGCAGTGGACTTTTGCACATCTCAAACTTTGTGGGTACCCATACTATCATGTGAATTAGAGGGCATTTTTCAAATTGACTTCTTTTTTACACATTGTCTTACATTTAGAATGCAGAAATGCATATAGAGGCAATTGGTAATAATACTTGCTCTAGTATTCTGTGTTCCCGTAGGTCTTCTGATAAAAATGGTACCTCACTTATGTGGGTAGGCCGTGACAGGAAATGGCCCAAAACTCAACGTGGACATTACATTTTTCCAGTGAAAACGGACGATTTTTTCACAAAGTGCCTAGCTGTGAATTTTGGACTGTAGCTCAGCCAGCACCTAGGGAAACCTACCAAACCTATACATTGTTAAAACCTAGACACCAAGGGAAATCCAGAATGAGGTGACTTGTGTAGCTTTCACCAGGTTCTGTTACCCAGAACCCCTTGTAAACCTCAAACTTTGTCAACAACAAAAAAAAATTCCTAACATTTCTGGAATGGAAAGATCTGGAATATGCAGCGAGCTTCAAACTTCCACCCACCCCGCATTACCCAAAGTCTCTCAATAAAAATGGTACCTCACTTGTGTGGGTAAGTCTAGTGCCAGTGACAGGAAACGGCCCACAATGCAGCGTGGAAACATTACGTTTTTCCAGTGTAAAGTGACTCTTTTTTTTTTTTTGCAAGATGGTTAGCTGTGGATTTGGGACCCTAGCTTAGCTGGCACATAGGGAAACCTAGAAAACCTGCACATTTTTTTAAAACTAGACATCTAGGAAAATCCAGGATGGGGTGACTTGTTTCGCTCTCACCAGGTTCTGTTACCCCAAATCCCTTGCAAACCTCAAATTTTGTCAAAAAAGCATAATTTCCTCACATTTCTGTGATGGAAAGTTCTAGTATCTGTGGGGAGCCACAAACTTCCACCCACCCAGCATTCCCCCAAGTCTTCCAAAAACATGGTACCTCACTTGTGTGCGTAGGCATAGTGCCCGGGACAGGAGTCAGCCCAAAACACAGCGTGGATACATCACATTGTTCCAATGAAACCTGCCTCTTTTTTTGCAATGTGCCTAGCTATCGATTTGGAACCCTAGCTCAGTCAGCGCCTAGAGAAACCTATGAAGCCTGTACATTTTTTTAAACTAGATACCCAGGGGAATCCAGGGTTGGGTGACTTGTGTGGCTTTCACCAGGTTCTGTTACCCAGAAACTTTGTAAAATACAACAACATTTTTCTCATATTTCTGTGATGGAAAATTCTGGAATCTGCAGAGAGCCACAAACCTCCACCCACCCGGAATTCCGCCAAGTCTCTCAATAAAAATTATACCTTACTTGTATGGTTAGACCTAGTGCCCGCGACAGGAAAAGGCATAAAATGTACTAGGGAGACTTCAAACTTATCGTTCACAAAAAAGAGTTGGTTTTGAGAAGGAGTCACCTGCGTTTTTGGTCCTGGGCTCGGCAGGCATCTAGGAAAACCTGCCAGGCCCGGATATTTCTGAAAACTAGAAACCCAGGGGAATCCAGGGAGGTGTGGCTTGCATGGGTCTCCCAAAGATTTCCTACCCAGAATCCCCTGCAAACCTCAAATTTAGCTAAAATAAAAAAATGACATTTTCCTCACATTACTATGTGGGAAAGCTGTGAGATCATCAGGTTTATACAAATTTCCTACCACCCAGCATTTACAGAGGTGTCCCGATAGGAATGCTACCTCACTTGTGTGGGTGGGCCAAATACCCACAACAGGGAAGGGTACAAAACACATTGTGGAGACATCAGAATTATCTATCATAAAATGACCTGGTTTTGCAAGGGGGCACCTGCGTTTTTGATCCCAGGATCGGCAACCATCGCGGGAATCCTACCAAAACCAGACATTTCTGAAAACTAGACACTCTGGAGAGTCCAGGTAGGTGTGGCTTGCGTGGATCCTCAAGTGTTTTCCTACCCAGAATCCCCTGCAAACCTTTGGGGGCAGAAAGACTGAACATGGCTATTAAATATGGGGGGAGCAAAAGCCCTTGCCCAACGGGCCGCTCCCCCTCCCTGGTGTCTAGTGGGTGGATCCCTGCCTGGGGATTGCCCTACTTCGAAATCCACTAAGGAAGGGTACCACTCCCATCTGCCTCCATGCTCGGGGGACTGAGATAGCCCCCAAGCACGTAAGCAGTGAAAGTGAAATGAGCTGCTCGGCTCATATCACTTTCAGTGTGATGACGTCAGCACATACACTGAAAATAAAATGCCTCGGGAGGTTGAGGAGCCTTTACTCCAGCCCCCCAGTGGCTGAAAATAAAGGAAAGTAAATCCCTCTGTTGTTTACAGTAGAGGGATTTGGTGCTCGCGTGCAGAGGATGGATTAGTTCCGTCCTCGGCACACGAGCACTGTGGTGCATGACGGAACCCTTCCGCCATGCACATAGAAGTCTTAAAGTACTATTCCACTATTGAAAGCTTTACAGCACCTCCTGCATTATTATCTACACTTGGTACACCCCCTTTATGTTGGATTCAGTGAAGGCAAATTTGGATGACATTGACAGTAAATAATTCACAAAGAAAAAGAAAAAAGCATTACTCATACGCAATTTGTACCCAGAAGGTAAATCAAAACATTACTTTTACAAGAAGTAATTATATAGTTGCCGCAGGAAGAGGCATCTCGGGAAATGGTAGCAGTAGATGTAATTGACGAGTATGCTTCCATTATCAAGACTCTGGACAACAGATTTTCTTCTTCAAGGAATGTTGTATTGGAAAGACATAAATTCTTACAAAGAGCCCAACAACAAGGCAGATATATAGATGATTTCATGTCAGCACTACGTCAACCAGCGATTACTTGCAATTACAGAGAGTTCAAAGATGAAATCATTCATGACCAGCTGATAGAAAAAGCTCATAACAAGAAGATTCATGAAAAAGTGTTATCTACAGATGATCTTATTACAAACAGGAAAAAGAGAGAGAGAAAGAGCACTCGCTCATCTTACCTTGACTATATATACACCAAACAACAAAAGTGAGTACCTTAATTACCTAACCAATAATCCTTACAGCAATGCAGGGGGGAACTTTCAGGGTATTTAAAGGAACCCTCACTCACCATCCTAGTTAGTAACATGCCTCCAAGGTGTGCTTCGACCCCTGATTGCAGCAGAACTGCTTGTTTTTAGAGTGAAAGTGAAATAAAGGTGCAAGTGACTTAAAATTGATTCAAAAGGTATTTAAATCTCGGTGACCTTGAGCAAGGTTTTAAGTCAGGGTTTGGATACTTTTGTGAAGTCAATGGTCTCACATATCCCTTATAATCGTCAACATGTTTCAGCCATTCATGCTAAGTGCCCAAGTGGGTCAATATGGCTTTTATAAGGACTACAGAATCATAAGCATGAGCACTAAGAGGTGCGTAAGTGAGCCTGTATTCAAACGTACTGTTTTTCAGAATCACATTTTGCGATTATTATCTGTAAGACAATATTAATGAGAGAGGCATTGTAACCCCAAGCTGGGCGCATTATGTCATGCACTAGGTGCCATTCATGCTGTAACCTCCAACATTGCTTAATATTTATCCACTGCATTCCAATCATGCAGTGGGTACGATATAGGAAACTTCCAACAGTGTTTGTGATGGCCATGTGACATGTTTATACATTGAACAAAATAAGGAAGAACCTGAAAAAAAGCCTACTTACTGCGTAGCATTACTCCACAACATGGACGGCTTTGAGGGGGGTGGACCCTGTAGTCACACTCTAAAAATGCATATACACGTAGTGTTGGTTATTTTACGATCTGGTCCCATAGTCATAAAATGATTACCAAGTGATCCCTTGTCCCCCCTCCCTTACTTCATCAAGATGTGTCTCACCCTCCAATACACCTACTTCTCCTCCTCGTAAGGTCTGTATCCTAATCTGTACATGGTTACTGAGGCTTTAGGTATCATAAATCCTTGACCGCTTCCGGGGACATGCAGGCTGCATCTGTGATAGGTTAATTACTTATCCTGCTTGTATGTGCCCTGATAGTGATTGGGCCATCTTTGTTGCATGTATCCTAGTTGTGCTACATTAGAGGCCCCTCAAGGGATGGGTGAGGAGTGATTGGGCATCGGGAGATGTGCCGTATTTGTGGTATGTCTCCCAGCTGTGCTCTATTAGAATAGAAACCCCCACTAAGGGTGGACAAGAGAGTCAGACCTGCGTCATAGTGAAAGTGTGTCTCTGGTGCGGCCCTGGTGTTGATCCGGCCCATCAGGCCGTGCCCCCAATGGAGGGGTCACTCTCTAGTGTATATGGTGCACTGGTATTAAGAACTTTAGTTTCATATGGCCACCATCTTAGAACGGCTTCAATGCACACGGTTCAGCAACCTTATAAGCATGGATTTTAAAGAATGCGTTTATGTGTAAATAAGTGGAGATTTTTATTTGGGCAGCTCTTATTGATTAACCAAGCAAACATCATAGCAATTATTTCCACGTTCTGTGCGTAACAATTTTTTTTGCAATTTATCTAAGTAAACATTTTTGGGGACTACGAATGATTCTAGCCCCACCTCCGTGAAATAGGAGTAAAGAGACAGTACCCAGTTCCCATGTATTTTATATATGGGCGTCGCCCCGTTGGTGGGGGAGCCCCATTCTGGTATCTATAGTTCACCCATGATCATGTATTTTGTAGAACAAAACAAACGATATCCAAAGTGGAGGTGGCTTACCACTTGGGTCACAGGCTGTACTAGTGGACATGGGGTTGCTCTCATATGGTGCATATATGTTCATGATTTTGGCACTTATTTATATACCCTCAGGAGGAAATTTCTACCCATGATCTTTTTAGCATTAAGAGAGTAGGAAATCAGAGGAAAGAGGTCCTCAGAGATATTGTCGCTATAGTACCGTGTGACAGGGGATATTGTCATTTAATCCTGTCTTGTTGGTGGACATGATATTTACCCATCTTTGTCCTTTTTGCAGTAGTGCACCCTCTGTGTTTGAGATCTGGTCAATTTGTTTGATCACCACCCATCTCATATCATTGGTGGTATGTCCAGCTCTGGGACAGTGATCTGTCATCCTTGTGGTGTTTTTCTTGCATCGTATGTTACTGCAGTGCTTGCAGATCTGTGTCTTCACTTTTCTCGTGGTCATACCCACAGAATGGAGATTGCAAGTTATGAGGAACACCATGTTGGAGGAGTTTCAATTGGTATGTTTTCTTGGTGTCCATACCTTGTCTGGTTCCAGATTCAGAGACTTTGCTGTGATTGTGAGGTGGCATACACATCAATTCAGGCAGGCATAATGGCCTGTCTCTTCCACTTCCGGTAAGCCCCAACTACTCAGGATGTTGGTACTTGTTTGGGTATTATTCTTCTGTGGGCACATGGGTAGAAGGCTGTTTTTAAGGCTCCTTGGCCTTTTGAATATAAAGAACGGTTTCTCTCAGTTCAGGTTACCTGTGCGTAGGATGCTCCAATGCTTGTTAATTATTGTTTTTACCTCATCCAAGACTGTGTTATAAGTAGTAACACATGTTAGAGAAGTGGCTGTATCTGTGTGGATGATTGTCTCCAGCAAGGCTTCCCTGCTTTGGTTGCTTGCATGTTTGCATGCGTTCCTGATGATTTTTTCTTGGTAATCATGATCTCTGAGTTTATTCTTCAAGGCTGACGCCTGTATCTTGAAGTCTGATTTTTGTGTGCAGTTCCTTCTTAGCCTCAAGAACTGGCCATATGGTGGGTTCCTTTTTTAGTGTCCTTGGATAGAAGCTTTCAAACTTGAGCAGAGTCTTCCTGTCTGTTGGTTTCTTGTAGGTCCTAGTGCTCAGTTTCCCATCTTCAGCAAATATTGTCGTGTGCAGGAAGGTAACTGATTGAACATCCGCCGCATGGGTAATTTTCAGGTTTGGGTCCCGCTCATTGATCCATGTTATGATGGGTGCGACTAATGCTCCATCTCCTTTCCAAATTACAAGGATGTCATCAATGTGGCATCTCCACAGGATTGTATTGTTCCTGTAAAGGTTGTAATTCCTCAGTATATGTTTAGTTTCAAAGCTAAATACATATAGCCCGGCCACTCTTGAGGCAAAGGTGCTGTCTATGGACGTCCCAGAGATCTGTTAAAACAGGGTTCCTTCAAACTAAAAGTAATAATAAAGTAAAGTAAGATGATCCTAGACTAAAGATGGCTATCACCATAGCTAGAGCAGTAGAGAATTCTGACACATGCTTCAAGAAATTTTCGGCCCATAGTGATACAAGTACTTCTAAAGTTGTGAATGTCCTACAATCTAAAGATAGGTATAAAGGTGTGGAAGTCACAATCACGTGCCCTCGGCAAAAATTGTCCGACATTATCAGCTACATGTTATAAGTGCAATCACGAAGGGCATTTTACAAAAGTTTGCTGGAACGCACGCAAATCTGTGGTTTCTCTAGTAGATGAAACCACACTTGATGATGATGATAGTGATATGATTCTGACAATCACCGTAAGTAATAATATACAAGTGCTGCTGACGATGAGATTGATGAAGCAAATAAAGATGTAGTGGGTGAATTTAATCTACTCACCACACTCACATACGTCCAGTCTTGAAAGAGCCGGAGATTGAGAAACCACTTCAAATTATAAAGTTTAATGATGAATAAAATCTTACATCAAATGAATTCATAGAAAATGTCAGAATTCATCTAGGATCGAGTACCAACAAAGAAAAAGAAGAAAGGAAAAATAACACATAAGGGATTCACATTTGTCATTCAATGTTGTCAAAAGACAAACAATTTGTCATTTGAAGAGGTTTCTCAACCTCTGGCTCTTTCAAGACTGGATGTATGTAAGTGTGGCGAGTGGATTGGTTTGTGACAAATTGCAGTTGAATGGTGATCTCCAAGGGAAATCTTTTTAGGGAGACTGGTAGTCTAAGACGGAACCCTGTCTCTTGGAGAAGTGGGGCCTCTCTCTTTGCATTTAAGTGGGTGAATTGAAACCTGTACACAGTAAACTGCTGTTATGCAATGTGATAATCAATGGTGTGAACGTATGTCTAATGGGAGATTCAGGGTCACCTTTCACATTATTCGACCTTGATATTTTCTAGAAGTTCAAACCACAGGAACTTTAACCATCCAAGGTTAAAATGTGTGCTTATGGTGGGAAACGAAATTAAGTTGAAGGTCAATTTGATGGCATGTTAGCATTTGAAGGGAAATCTGCACATGGTGTGGTGTTTGTGGCAAAGGAGTGTTTGAACTTAATGAGATGGCATGGACAGGGAGAGCCGGACATGATTCTTGACCCTAATCACCCAGATTGTGGGATCTTTTGTGAAATTGATGCCAATGTGAATGAGTGTGTCTTCTGCAAAACGCATAGATTGATAGGTTTCTCAAAGTATAATGTAAATTATGGAGCAGTTAGGGAACCTGAAAGGCTTCAAACACAAAATCATATTGAAAACTGGTTATATCCCTGTAGCGCACAAAGTGCAGAGAGTATCCATCTTTGAGAGAAGAATTAGATAATCTGTGTGATTTGGTTGCAATCCAGCCCATAGACTGCTCAGAATGGCTTGCACCAGCGGTTTTAGCACAAAAGAGTGACAATGCATTGTGTTTATGTATCGATTTATGCGATCTCAACCAAAATATTTGGGTGGATAGGGAACCCCTTCCCAACATCAGGGAAATGCTGAGTACATTGGAGGGAGCTACATATTTACCATCCTAGACACGTCACCAGTATACCATCAAGTAGTCTTATGTGAGGAGTCGAGGCACCTGACCTCGTTTGCAACTCTGGAGGGAGTCTTCTGTTTCAAGTAAATTCCCTTCGGACTTGCATCTGCTTCATCTGTATTCCAAAGGGTTATGAAGGAGATATTTAATGATTGTGAGGGTGTCCAATATTTCCAGGATGACATATTGATTTTTGGCCAAAATTTTCCACAGCATAATGTGTGTTTGGACAGGGTTATGCGTATTTTGCAAGCAAAGGGAGTAACTTTGAGTGGAGACAAGTACAAATTCAAACAGTCTGGCATGGACTACTTAGGACATCACATATCTAAAGATGGCCCAAAGTAAATTTGGTTAAGGCTATTGCGTAAGCTCCTCTTCTGAGTGAAAAAGATCAACTGAGATCCTTTCTGGGGTTAGCTGAGTATTACTAAAAAATGTTCCCGTTTTGCAAACAAGACTGGTCTCCTCAGGAACTTGTTAAAGAAAGGTGTCTCATTTTTGTGGAGTGAGGAGTGCCAAGCTGCTTTTGACAAAGTACATTCCAATATTATATCTGCAGGTCCTTTTATGTTGTTTGATCCAGGAGACAGTAGCATCATGTTTGATCCAAGAGACAGTAGCATCATTGTTACTGATGACCGTAACTTTGGGTTGGGTGCTGTCCTTATGCAGAGGAGACGTAATGGAAGGGAGCATGTAGTTGCTTTGACTTCCAGAGCACTTAGATGTGCTGTGCATACCTACTCACACATTGAAAAGGAAGCCATGGCACTTTGGTGGGAAGCTCAGTATTTTCGGACACATGTGTTGGGAGTTTATTTTCTTTTAAGAACAGATCACAAACCATTGATTGAATTGTTTAGCACTAAAGGGTGACAAGGCTACTTCCAGGATTGCCAAGTGAAAACATCACTTACAAGAGTTTAATTATAACAATGAGTATGTTCCAGGCAAGAAGAAAGTTATTGCTGGATTCTTATTCGGAATGCCCCTAGAGGTTTCAAATGTAGAAGTGGTGGATGATAATGAAATTGTATGTTTGGCAAATTCAATCAACAGTTTGTTGAGTGGGGCATTGGAAGATAGTTAATGGAGAGATGAGCTTCACCGGGATCATATTCTTAGTAAAGTCATACAGTGGGTCATGCATGGGTAGTCTAACTCTAACACATAGGATGAGCATTTCACCCCATATGGGCATGTGGTTACTGAATTGACATGTGACGATGGACTACTATGGAGGCTGGGACAGCTGGTAACACCTGCAAGTATGAGATTAGAAATCCTGGAATTATCACATGAGGGTCACATTGGAATAATAGCAATGAAGCACAGAGTGCAAGAGGATTTTTGGTGGCCTGGGGTAGACAAAGCTGTAGAATGTTTTGTGAGACACTGTGATCCTTGTGTTGTAAGTGACAAATCCCAAGTGACCCAACCCACCCCGATTAACCCTGTGGATTGCATTTTGATACCATGGGCAAAATTGGCATTACACATAGCTGGCCCCATTGGGTGAAAATTCCAAGTTCGCTATTGTTCTCATGAACTATATGTCAAAATGGCTGGAAATTGAGTTTGTGAATAGTTTTACCTCCACTTCGGTTATTTAGTTCTTACACAAAGTATTTTTAAGGGAGGGTTACCTTGCTACGATTGTAACGGACAATGGTATGCAACTGATGTCAGAAGAAATTAAGTAATTCTTAGATTCCCATGAAAGTAAACAAATTAAGACTTCCCTATACCATCCCTGAAGCAATGGTCTGGTCAAACACTTCAACCACACATTGAACCACCAGTTGCAGCTTGCAACTGTAAACAACTTAAATTGAGAGTCAGTAATAGATGACATGCTGTGGGCATACAGGACAACCCCCAATTGCTCTATTCGGGTCTCTCCTTTTGTCTTGTTGTGGGGTAGAGTTCCTTGTTCTAAACTCAAGCGCAAGTGCATGGGTCATAATCATATTGATGATGCGTGTCTGGCGGGTGTGGTAGACATGATAAAAAAAGTACGAAAGAAGTATGGGACTGCTGGCATGAAACCAGACTTTCGTGATTCGAGAGTGGGAAGCTGTGCCAGAATCAAGAAGCTAGGACATGTTTTCAAGGGTGATTGCAGGTTTTATGCCCCCAGGCAAGTGGTTAAGGTATCTCCAAGTGCGAGCCACACCAGTGTGCCACAAGGTGTGGAACAGGAACAGGATCTCTGCTATGTCTGGTAGTAAGGTTAATCTTGTGTAAACTCACCTTGAGGACACATCTCAGCATGAGTGTTTAAGGGAACCGTGTGTAACCAGAGCATGGAATGAAAGGCACAAACTGGTTTTGCACATAAACTATATTGTTGTGTGTCTATCAGCCAAACCTGTAATGTGAAGCTTCCATATCCTTTTTGTCATTAGGTTTTTAGTTGAATGCTAAGTTATGTTGTATCTAATGTCAAATCCATTTCTATTCTGTAGCTAAGTATATAGTTTTACCATGCTTTTTCTTTCTGTTAATTTCTTGTATATACTGTTTTAATATTCTTTGAAGGGGGAGGATGTGTTGGGTTGGCGTGGCTCCTGGGCAGGACTGAGTCATAATGTGGAAGGTTCGTGGATTCTGGTGTAACGGTTTGGGGAATGGAGTAATTTGGAGATGGGCTGTGTGATGTGCTGGTGGCATTATTGCTTTAATCCCTGTAGATTCAAAGGTCTACCTATCTTCAGTCATATGGCGTGCCTCTTTTCAGTTTTTCACTGCTATCTCTGGTATATTTTTCTTTCAAGTTAATTGGCTGAATTTTCATAACATGGGTTCAAAGCTGGGCCTCAGAAAAAGGCATACAGATAAGATCTTTATATATGGACATCTAATCATTTTAAGTCTCAAAAGGCTCTCTGTGTTTAGAATTTTATAGACCTAACCAAGGCCTTAGACCGAGTAGCTCAGAGAACAGTTCGGAATATTTTGATGCCACTGGAATAGAATTGGTCTTGGTTTCCTACAAGTATGCATGGGAATCGTATTATGGTCTAGAAAGAGAATGCATAGAAGCCTTTCATTATTCTGGAGGTAAATGCCAAGGACGTGGTCCTGACTCCTTTCTCTTTGCATTCTATATAAAACTTTTGGAGGCAGCACAGAGGAATTTGTGACACTACAAAACCAGGAAGGAATTGTATTACTGTACCATTATATGAGGATGATGTATTTCTTTTAAGGACTACAAATGGTATTGAGGAGAAAATCAGGAGTCAATTATATGTCATGGGTCTGCATGGTTGACCTAGGACACACGTCTAATCTATCCAAATCTAATTTTTTTGTTTAAATCTGTTTTATTGATTTTTACGAAAGGTAACAATTGCATGTAAGACCATTTACTACAGTAAATGTCCGGGCTAAGATACATGCATAACCATTTGTCATCGGTACATTGCAAAATCTGTTTTATATCAAGTACACAGCCTGTGACGCACAGGTTGTGTGCATTCAACATCTACTAGTTTAAGAAGGCAGTGACAACATCTGCACTTTAATCATTATCACACATTGTGTAGAGTTACAGCAAATACAATAGAGTATGAATGAGGTGTTTCGCAATAGTCCTTCCAGTGCATTCACCTTGGGGTTTGTACAGATGAGATAACAAATAACGAAAACAAGAACAGTGACCAGCCCATGTAATCCTACCCCCTTGTCCCCGCACATGCGTACATTACATTTCCTTGTGATTCCAGCACCCATCATCTCCCTTCTGTGGTGCACACGCCTGCGCAGACACTGATCCATATGTGTTCAAAGAGTACCGCGGCACATCGCACAAGGGTATGTGTGGTTCACGTTATTTGATCTCCCTCTGCGCGGTCTATTAGTTCCCCAGATCCTCCCTCCTCAACTCACTGTAGCGCGTCCAGGAAGGCGTACCAATAAGCTGCTATGGGCTCTTTACGCAGCCCCAATGTTTCTTCGCGCTTCATGGCGATGCTTTCGGTTTTGGCCCATGCTATTAATGAATGGCGCCAAGCACGTGCATGGGGCGGATCCTCAGCTTTCCACCGTTTAGTTAGAAGCTGCTTAGCGTTAGCGACCACTATCCCCAAATCCAGGAACCTGGAGGCCACCTTGATGGGAGGGGTCCTCTTAAAGTAATGCAGTAGATATACTGTCCATTCAAAAGGCAGTTTGCGGCCAGTGCAAGTGTGTAACAGCCTACTTACTGTGCGCCAGTATACATGTATTCGGGGGCAGTTCCATAGCATGTGCACCAGCTTAGCCCCTGGTTAAGCACATCTCGGACACGTCACATCTGTGCGGTGAAAGTAGCAATTGCCCATGGCGTGTGTGAGGTAGGCCCTGTGGACAATGTACAACTGTATTTGCCTAAACCTCATGTTTCTAGGTATGCGTACCGGGCTCTTTAGTATCCGTGTCCATTCTTTCTCTTCTAGCTGTCGTCCCAGGTCTAGTTCCCATTTACGACCGAGTGAGTCGAGGCTCATTGCCACATGGGTTCTGAGGGATGTTGCGAACCAGCGTATGAGATGCCTTCCATGTCCCATGACATGCAGATACTGTATGGTGCGGTGGGGGCTCGGTTTAGTGGCCATGTCTCCCCATCTAGCTGTTAATGTGGTAATCAGCGAGCGATGTGTGAGGAATTTTCCCGGAGGGAACCCCTCATCGTGTACTAGAGACGTGTACAGTATGAGCGCTCCATCTCGGTATTGGTCCCCTAGTGACTGGAGGCCTCCCTCTAGCCACTCTGCAATTGACTGCGACATGAGCACTGTGGGCCCGCTAGGGGACCCCTCCAGCAGTATTGCCGGTGCGTAGGAAGTGACGCTTCTGGTGATGTATAGACATCTGCGATAGCATTTGTATGCCACCGCTAGTAGCAATAGTGTTGGTGTTGTTGCCCGAGTAGTGGAGTGAAAAAGTCAGACTATTTGTCGAATGAGGTGGATGCATGGTAGCCATGTCTACACGATTCCTATCTGCGAGCCAGCGGGCTATCCACTGCAGCTAATCCATCCAAATCTCATGTTGCAACCATGGCGCCTACAAATATAAATTATAAAACCACCTATGTCAATGGGACTCTGCTAAAATATGTGAAGGACTTTCCATTTTTAGGTGTATCTTTTCACTCACAATTAAACTTGGAGTTTTGACTTTCATCAAGACGACAACATTTTGCACAAGCTCAAGTGGCAGACTTTAACTTTACCGCCTCGCCTGGCCAAAAGTCCTTGGTACAAATTTGGATAGTTTAAAAAGACAAATGCATACCGTTTGTCGCCTTTGGATAAAGCAAATGTAATTATCATGCACAGAGAGAAGAAAACATTTAATAGCTGTTTATTGGGTTTACATCAACAAGCTTCCTCTTTTTCAATCTATAGAAATCTGAATTGGAATTTTTAGAGCTTCATATTAAATTTGCTGTTATGAGCGCCCATAAGGAAAACCCTCATGTTATCTTTGAATAGGGAAATTATGAATGACTGTCTTGTTGTAGGGAGCAGGAACAGGGGTCCTTGGATAAACTATTTAAGGGACACCTGTATGAAAATAGGTCATTCTGAATTGTTTAAAGACCTAGAGGAGATAGGAAATGGCTGTCAAAACTCTTTCTAACATGGTGGCGCATGCTGAATTAAGGAAAGAACTGCAAGTTCTTACTTTCCCTGAGTAGCTCGAATGGATTCATACCTGAACTGGATTAATAAAAGGATGAGAGTAATCTATTATCAATACTTACATTTGGCGTTATCCACAACAAACTAAACCTTCTGAAAAGTTGGGCCCAGCAGATCTAAGTGATTGAAGTACTTGTGTCAAGGAGTCTCAGGCAACTAGATACATTGTCCCTATTTTAAAGAAAAGCCAATTGAAGCCTGATTTGTTGTATTTTTTATTATCATGGTCACATTTGAAGTGTAGCTGTTGAGAGGTTTTTGACTTTGGCCTTAAAAATAAGTCATGAGATGTCAGATGAAGACTCTAGTATTGTGCTATAATGGTCACTGATGAAATAATGAGTCTAGGCTGCCTGTGTTGAAGGATTTATTTTGTCAATTTTATTGCATATTTTAAAACTTGTAGATGTTTTCATAGATGATGTTTTGGTTTGTTTTTAGGAACTAAAATAAACTATATATGATTATGATTAAAGCAACAGCAACTGTCTGATAACAGGAGAATCCTGAGGCCTGGTGACAGAAAAACAACAAATTAGAAATATCTCCTGGGAAGATTTCAAGATCAGGATCTAAGATCAGAAGGCCCCTAACCTGCTTATACTTCCTGAAAAAGCGGTGTCAATAAGACTCTGATGCACAGATGCAAGGTGAGTTCATTTTGCTTTAGTCAATTTGAAATTTGGTGAAAGGTTTGCAAAGAAATTGCAGAATTACTGTCGAGATCGATGTAATCCATCCCCAGGTCAGTTGGTAAACGAGACAAGTTGCATGGATGTATTTCTAGGAATCAAACCACGAATGAATGTCAGAATATTACCAGACTGCAATTGATTTCCTCCTCCTTTCGGATTCTGAAATCGTCTGAAGTTGTATCTTTCACAATGAGCAACAATGTTGCTCGCATTTTTAGTTACTCCTTGCTCGGATAGTACCTTCAGAATGACTGACACATCTTCTTCTAACGGGAAGAGGCACATCTTTGAAAATAATAAGTTTCTGGTCTGAGTTGTGCAGCTCACAGAGGCAGAGGGGTGCGGAATGGAAATATTTGATCAGAATTTCCAGTATGACGTTTTTACTTACGGTTCTGGTGAATGCATAGGAGAAGAGGGATGCCTTATGTATTGTGTAGTTTGAAAAACACGGAAAGCCAGACTGGCAAGGAAATCACGTGCAGACAACAGTCCTGCTGCTGGTCTCAACTGGAACCCTGAGCACTCTGCAAAGTTAAAATACGCGTCAGATGCTGAAGGGCCAGCTTAAAGTTATGGATTGGAGAAAAACTATGCAAGTTTCCACCATGTAAAGTCAATTTATAAATAATGTTTCATTTATAACCATAGCAGGATTCACTAACCGCTTATTTTGTCTTGTATTGTCCCTTAATAAATGACAGTACACAATAAAATCCTCCACCTGTCATCGATGGTAATCATAACTTTCAACACGTACTGTTTATTTGTCAATTAAGATCATGCAGGTGTTTATTTACTGTGTTAGTCTCCCTCATTTGCATTAAGAAAAGTTGGAAAACACACTATTTGCAGGTCTACTCACACTTTAGCACCTTGCTCTACACATTGTCTGTCAGTTTACTGACTAGACAATCAAAACATTTTGACTGTTTTCACTGTTGTTTTTACTGTTGCTGCCTGCTCTGTACTGTTTATTTGTGTGCCTGTTTTCCTCCTCCTTGCATTCCCCCTAATTGTTGTGCCTGTTTTTGCCTTCTGTTCCACGCCGGTCCTGCTTATCCGCAGCTGCATCTCCTGGGGCCCCGCCCTCCCGCTCCCATTCGCCCGCTCCCCCCTCCCATCTGCTCCTCCCTCCCACCTCCCCTTCAAATGGCGGCTGCTGTGCAGTGAAGGGAGCGGCCCTTGCCCCTGCTTCCAGGCAGGTCGCTCCCCACGCCGCGCAGCTCCACCTGACTGCGCCCGTGCCTCGAGCCCAGCTACTGCTGCAAGTTCGAGGCCCACCTCCACCCGCAGGCTACCACCTGCGCCTCGTCCCTGGTGGCCAGTGGTAGGCCTTAGGTTTGCTTTTTGACTGTTTTCACTGTTGCTGCCTGCTCTGTACTGTTTATTTTTGTGCCTGTTTTCCTCCTCCTTGCATTCCCCCTGATTGTTGTGCCCGTTTTTGCCTTCTGTTCCTCGCCGGTCCCGCTTTCCCACTGCTGCATACCATGCAGCCCTGCCCCCCCACTCCCATTCGCCTGCTCTCCCCCTCCCAGCTGCTCCTCCCTCCCACCAAAGGCGCACCTAAAGCAAGCCCGTCTGCGCCCGTCTGTGCCTGGACCGCGCCCAGCGCCACAAGCCCTGGCCCCCACGAACACCACGTTGCCCGACTCCGCTACGATGCTAGCACCCTCCACGCACTCAACACCGGTCGAACACACTCCTGCTTCCAGGTCGCCCCGAAGCGCACCCAAGGACCCTTCTCCTGCCAGAACTGCAGCTTCACCAGCAACAGATCCGCCAATCCACCCACCAGGACAGGACGCAACCACCTCAGATGCAGACTCCTGAACACCCGCTCCGCACGCAAACACGCCATCGAACTCTGGGACCTGCTCGACACACCCTCCCTGGACATCGCCTTCCTGACTGAGACCTGGATGAACGACTCCTCGGCACCCGACATCACCATAGTCATCCCGGACGGCTACAAGATCACCCGCAGAGACCACACCAACGGACTAGGAGGTGGAATCGCCATCATCCACAAGTCCACCCTTAAGATCTCAACCAACTCCGACGACACCCTCAACACCGCCGAACACCTGCACTTCCAGAACCACACTGATCCCAACACCACCCTCAGAGGAACTCTGATCTACAGGCCCCCTGGACCCCAACCACAGTTCAGCGACTCCATCGCCAACTTCATCAGTACGCACGCTCTTGCATCCACGGACTACATCCTCCTCAGGGACTTGAACTTCCACCTCTAGAAAAACAACAACGCCAACTCCACCACCCTGCTCGACAACCTCAGACTCAAACAGCTCGTCACGACTTCCACCCACTCCGCCGGACACATGATTGATCCCATCTTCTCCGCAAGCCCCCACGTCTAATTCAGCCACATCACCGAACTCCACTGGACCGATCATCGCTGCGTCCACTTCACCTTCGAGAAGCCCACCACGCACCACCGCACCCAACAGACCCCCCGCCACTGCTGAAGCAAAATCACCGAAGACCAGCTACACACCGCCCTCACCCGTAGCCCACCCACAGACCCCACCGACCCCGACACCGCTGCCAGCAACCTCAGACGCTGGATCGAAGACTGTGCCAACACCCTCGCCCCGATCAAGAATCCCTCCAACAGCCGCACCGACAAAACTGCCGGCTGGTTCACCGTAGACCTCCAAGCAACACTGCCGAAAGCTGGAGAAGAAATGGTGCCACGAACAAACACCAGAGAACCAAGAAACCCACAAGAATGCCATACGCCAACATCATCACCTCATCAGATCCGCCAAAAAGACCTCCTTCAAGGACCGCCTCGACAACAACGCACAAAACAGCAAAGAGCTTTTCAACATTGTGAAGGAACTCTCCAACCCCAAAACCAGCACCAACGCTATCCCTCCTTCGCGAGACCGGTGCGACTCCCTGGCCTCCTTCTTCCACCGCAAAATCGCAGACATCCACGACAGCTTCGACAATCAGGCCGCCACAACAGCCCGCGACACCTCAGACCCCACGGCAACCCCCTCCTCACCTCGACCAACATCAACGATGATGACACCATCAAAATCATGAGCACCATGCACTCCGGCTCCCGTCAGACCCGTGACCCCACCACATCTCCAACAAAGCCAGCACCACAATCGTACCCCACCTAACCAAAGGCATCAACATCTCCTTCGAGACCGTGATCTTCCCGGAGGTCTGGAAGCATGCCGAGATCCACGCCCTGCTCAAGAAGCCCAAAGCAGACCCCAAGGACCTCAAGAACTTCCGGCCCATCTCCCTGCTCCCGTTCCCGGCGAAGGTCATCGAGAAAACTGTCAACAAACAGCTGACCCGCTACCTCGAGTAGAACAACATACTGGACCCGTCCCAGTCCGGGTTCCGCAGCAAATACAGCACCGAAACTACCCTCATCGCCGCCACCGATGACATCAGGGCCCTGCTGGGCAACGGCAAGACCATGGCCCTCATCCTCCTGGATCTGTCAGCCGCCTTCGACACCGTCTGCCACCGCACCCTACGCACCCGCCTCCATGACGCAGGAATTCGAGGCAAAGCACTGAACTGGACCACCTCCTTCCTCTCCGGCAGAACACAGAGTGTCCGCCTCCCTCCCTTATGAGTCACAGCCACCAAGATCATCTGCGGCGTACCCCAAGGATCCTCCCTCAGCCTGACACTGTTCAACATATACATGGCCCCACTCGCCCACGTCGCCAGACTGCACGACCTCAACATCATCTCCTATGCTGACGACACAAAGCTGATCCTCTCACTCACCAAAGAGCCCACTACCGCCAAAACCAACCTCCACGAAGGTATGAAAGCTGTCAACAAATGGATGAAGAACAGCCGTCTGAAGCTGAACTTGGACAAGATGGAGATCCTCATCCTCGGCCCCACGCCTTTGGCCTGCGACGACTCCTGGTGGCCAACCGCCCTGGGAGCAGCTCCTACATCCACCGACCACGCACGCAAACTGAGATTCTTTCTTGACTCTACACTCTCCATGACCAAGCAAGTCAATGCCATCTCATCCTCCTGTTTCAACACCCTCTGCATGCTCCGAAAGATCTACAAGTGGATTCCCACATACACTAGAAGAACGGTCACCCAAGCCCTCGTCAGCAGTAGACTTGACTACGGAAACGCCCTTTACGCGGGAGCCCTGGCCAAACTGCTGAAACGAATGCAACGCATACAGAACGCCTCTGCCCGCCTGATCCTCGACATCCCTCGCCACAGCCACATCACACCCCACCTTAGAGACCTGCACTGGCTTCCTGTCAACAAAAGGATCACCTTCAAGCTCCTCACCCACGCACACAAAGGCCCCACAACACCGGTCCAGCATACCACAACAAACGGCTCACCTTCTACACGCCAAACCGCCGGCTCCGCTCTGCCGACCTCACCCTCGCCACCGTCCCCCGCATCAGGAAAACGACCACCTGCGGCAGATCATTCTCCTACCTCGCCGGCAAGTCCTGGAACACCCTCCCCATCCTCCTACGTCAGAATGAAGAACTACTGACCTTCAGGAGGCTACTCAAGACCTGGCTGTTCGAGCAGTAGCAGCCCCCCCAGCGCCTTGAGACCCTCACGGGTGAGTAGCGCGCTTTACAAATGTCTTGATTGATTGACTAGATGTAGAAGGGAGGCAGTGAGGAACTGTGTTTGAAATTATATTTAACCTTCTTGTAAATAAAATTAAATTTGGTTTAGAGTTCAAGAGGAACTGAAAACTCTCCACTCTCTGGAGGAAATGACAAATGCGAAGTAGAATCCATCACTGAATTTTTTATGCCATACCATACCTATGATGGGAAATTCAGTGAAATCTATACCGTTATTAACAAGTATTTAAAAATATTGGACACTTTCTAGGTACTACCGACCCCTAAATTACACCCATCATGTTTTTGAATTGATCATAAAACAGAGGGATGACTTGTAGATAAGCTAAGCATTTCTGATAATCCCAATTCCAAACTGAAGTGCAAGAAGATAAAATGATCTGACCAACATCAAACACAATCAACATCAGAACTCAGTTCTACTTCTGTTACTTTATATTCACTGTATAACCCTTTTAGCTACCATACTTTCTATTCCTTAGTCTACCTACTCTACTACTAAATTACCGGCCTCTACTCTCCGGCCAAAAGAGCGCCTTTGGGGAAGCTGTCCAATAAACATTGATGATGGGCTTGCCCAAACCCTCACAGCATGGCTTCCTATGTGATGATGCAAGGATCTGTCAGTCCTCCATTTCTACTTTTATTGTCCCTCATGGCTCAGGTACATATTCAACATTGAGCTGCTGTTGCATAAGTGGAAGCAACACAATTTAGGTTTCATTGAGCCCACTAGCAAACATTCCTCTCCATTCACCTCCCCTTCTAGACTATGGGCCAAATGTATGAACCTATTTTGCATTCGAAAACAGGTCGATTTGCAGAATCTGACTATTTGCGAATGCAAAAAAGTATTTTCCTATGTTTCAAATCGTATTTTGCAATTCGGTAACCTGTTACTGAATTGCAAATTGGGTTTGTGATTTGATATTTTGAAGGGGCGTGTTTAGGGCATCCCTTCCTAATGCCAAATCACAGCGGTATGTATTAATGTTTTGTGACAATGAATGTGGTTGCAAAACATTTCCATTTTACCACCAACTTCATGTTCGTGGTAACCCATTCGCAAATGAGAAGGGATCCCTTAGGGATCCCTTCCCCTTTGGAAATGGTTGCGGAAACGTTTTTTAAGAGCAGGCAGTGGTCTCTGCTCTAAAAAATGAAAAGAAATGTTTTTTTTTTTTTCTTTTAAACGCAACCCATTTTCCTTTAAGTAAAACGGGTAGCAATTAAAAAATTTAAAAAAATTATTGGTTTATTAAAAAGCAATCACAAACATTAAGAATATCGATTAACTAATTGCGATTCACAGAAAATCCCAATTAGGTATTTGCTATTCCTAATTTTGATAAATGTGGCCCTATATAACCAGTCCCAGTCCAAAAATGTATTTAACTTTATTGTTACTTGTGTGAGGCTGTTTCTATGCGTTACATGGTTAACAAGCCTGAACCAGCTGACCCTATTGTGCTGCATACTCACATAGGAGGTAGGCGTACCTGCAGCACTAGCCAGTGCTGGAAGACTAATTCAACTTTGACTGGCTTCAGTGATGGCTAACACTATTGAGCATGAGTTCATAAGCACGTTCAGAAAAAAAACCTCTTCGTTGTGCAACTGAATCATTTTCACCCATCACTTCCTCTGCTTCGAAGGTGGTAATACTGTTGAACGCAGCCCTCTTAGGACCGCCATCCAGGCTCAGACTGAAAAAGATACTGCTACCGCTCAGCAAGAACATTTTCGGTGTGTGCATATAGTACGGTTTGATTGCACGCCGATCCAGAGACAACAACTCTTACAATAAGAGAACTTCACAAACAGGTTGTATGAAGTGTTTTGAAAGAACGTCTTGTTTTGCCATGAGACTAAAAGGAAGCCGCAGTAGAAGCCACAGTACTGAGGAAACTAAGGGGAAGATTTATGTTGCACTTGCGCCACTTTTGCGCCGCTGTTGCGTCACTTTTGTGACGCAGCAGCAGCGCAAATCCTGCGCCATGGTGCGGGGTATTTACAACGTGACGCATCTGGGAGATGCGTCACGTTGTAAAGCTCTGCGCCACATGTAGGCGTTCCAGGGCAGGTGGGGGCGTTCCGGCGCAGGAACGCCTCCTAAAAGTGGCTGAGTGAAATCTACAAGATTTCACTCAGTCACTTTTAGGCCCATGCTGCGTCAAAACCCTGCGCCTGCTTGAAGCAGGCGTAAGGATTGACGCAGCATTGTACAGATAGGACCCCCAGAGCATTGCTGGAGCTGCGTCGCGCTTGCGACGCAACTCCAGCAATGCGCCACTTTTACGGCACAGATGCGTCACGCATCTGTGCCATTTTTGCCCCATGGTGCGCCGCATTATAAATGCGGCGCATCCATGGTGGCGCAGCTGTGGCGCACAATAACTGCCGCATCCCTGCTGATATGCAGGGATGCGCCAGTTATCATAAATCTGCCCCTAAGTATTCTCAGTGGTGAAGTACTGACTTCTCAGCTTCACTTCATTTGAGGCCCTCACTCCTTTCATTACCTTGAAAATGATCACTCACATTTACAAAGGTTCGCAAAAATATTTGGACTCACCCTTGTCTGACTGCCCAATTCACATGGGCCAAGCTGAAGGTCACATGTGCCACGCTGAAGGTCAGGAAGGGGAATCATCACAATGAGGGTGAATATTGACAGTGTATTAGGCCATGTCCAAAGCAAGTGATTTGCACATTTGTGACAGTTCCCTGCTAAACCTTTTTACACAGGGTGGGTTGATTCAATTGGAAGTTATGATTGTGCACACATTTTGGCGCCTGTGAAGACTCAGAAGTTGAACATAAACTGCCAAAATTACCAGAATACCTAAAATAGTAAATTATCTTATGCTTGAAAAATATGCTTTGTTATATAGACTCTATAGAAAAGTCTTTCTAATGGGTTCTATTGCATTTTGAAACAAAATACCGAACCCATCCCAAATAGTCAGTGCAATCTGACCAGTAGCATCATGTGATCTCTTGCCTTTTAGAAAGCGCGATACAACCTCCAGTTGAGGGATGCTGTCCTCCCTGTATCCACAGCACTTCTCCAGTTGATAAAAGGCGTCGAGGTACTGTCGGCAAGCATGGGTTGGATACAGACTGCTCAGTTTTCTGTAAACCTCTCGCCTGAAATAACAAATGGTACATTAGATTAGGGTCTAACTAACCAATGAAATTAGCTGCACCCTACCCAGAAAGTCAAATAATTAACAACTTGTTTGTAGCGATGAACGTCCTCAGAATGCAAGTAAAGTGGTACTTCCTATCCATTTCTGATCTTTTTTACAGACTCTGTGCATTTTTCCCCCAATAATCTTGGCACGTGCAGTTCATCGAGATTGAGTCACACCTTTTTTATTAACTAACAGGGCATGCCTCTGCTGAACGGGGGTAAACCAGATGTGTGCCACAATCTAAAGGAAAGAGGGACAGTGGTCACTCTGCCAGGCTTTGAAGACAGTGAGGGTTAGTTGGCTGATAGCACAGATGGCCACAGGTTCATGTAGCTGTAGCGCTTGGAGAGGTTCCACCATCCCCATGTGGAAATTCCACTCAGTCCCCTACAAGAGGGGCATTTTGTTTGCCCTGAAATGAATGTGATGTGACTGTGATCATTTGCCCTTGAATGAATGTGTTGTGACTGTCTGAGCGTGCCTCACAGATTTTGTGCGCTATGTGAGTGGTGACCCCTAAGAAGAAATAGTGATTGTAGTATTAGAGGGTGGTCATAATTTTAGGTTGCCTTGATTCTGGTGGACAAGATAATCTCTTTGTAGCAACCACTGGGGGAAACTGTTGCCTCTCTGGGAATACTGTGAGAATACACCTCCCCATGTATGCCTAATCTAGAGAAATGCCTCGAACAATTGCCTTGAACGAGTATAATTGCCAGTTGAATGCCCCCCTCTAGATAATACAAAATGTTTTAATCTAACCCTGATGCTAATCCTATTATTTTGATTAATTTATAATTATCAATAAAATTATATAAAAACTAACCTTAACCACATTCTCAATCTAAACATAACAATTCATTTAAATGAAAATGCATTAAGCTAACCCTTTCCTCCTACATAAAATAAATGTTCTCAAAATTAAATTAAAAGGTATTAAAGCTACCAAATTTTATGTAGAGGTATCGTCAATAGTGGTAATTATAATGTGATACCTCTGATGTTGTGGAGACAAGGTTGAAGGGGGTGCACATGCGGTAGCTCCCACGTCAGCCCAACAGCAACATGCAGAGCTCCATTGATCCCCAACTAAATAGTAGGTAAATTCGAGGAAAAGCAAACCTGACAGAATTGATTCTACCAACCATTTTCCATCACGCTGGTTTCCTTGAAATTTTCACTTTAAATGGCATTCACCAGGTGCAAAAACCAACCCGAAGAAAACCCTTCCAAGCCACATTTTTTACTTGTTCATCCTGTTTTTAGCCACTAGTTTCCACCCCTTTTCTGTTTACCTTCTTTTTCTAAAAACAATTCGTTTACACCCTTCCACCGCCTCCTGTTTGTTTACCCTTTTGCCTCTTATTATTAGATCTTGAGTTTTGTGTTTGTGCCCCACTTCTCAGTGCCCCTCTGCGGTCTCTGTCCATCCCGCACCTTCATCTTTGCGAGATGCCCAATCTTAGAAAAGTACACTTTTTAATTACTTGAATTCCGATCTTACAAGAGAGCTTCACGCCCATAAACATACAAGAAGGTTAAGAGGGGTGTTGGATGCGATTCGTCTGGAATCTGTGCTTATAAAATATCATCAATGTTTTGGATTTTAACCAAAACAAAAACACGAACACGTACAAAAGTCATCGAATCGGCAAGAGAAATAGAATTGATGCAGTAGGGGTGCCTTCCGGTGGCACTTGGGTAGATTGCAGCCGTTCAATGCTTTCTGAGTTATGTTTTTTTTAAATTCAATTTCCCACAAATGTATCACTTTGGATTTTAACTGTGTTGCAATAGACAGTTTTAAACCTGCGATGGCTCATGTCTCACCAAAAAGAAGGAAACAAGCATTGGAAATGTCAATAGTTCTGGCTTTAAACAGGTAATTTTGTATGGCAATGTGAAGCATTACAAGTAAATAGTACAGGAACGAATATGCATTTGAGAGGAAGCAAAGAACAACAGAATAACATTGGTTAAGGTTAATGGTCAGTTGACAGTTGCAATTTCATCCATGTAGGTAAAGAATTGCCCTCTTCCCATCTGTGATGCTGCCACAGAAAAACAACATAAATTATCTGGTTGTCTAAAAATCTTTAATAGCATAATGACGTTGTGCGTGTGTGCCTCTGAAAATGCAAGCTTAGGAAGCTACATAAATAAACAAAATAATCACAGCTGTTTGGAGGGCAAGCTCTTTTTTGTGGAAGCACACAGCTTCTGCCCAATCAAGACATGTACTATTGGCTCCCAACATGTGGGCGGGTCCAAATGTCCTCTCTATCAATCCTCACATAACTGTCTAGTGACAGCTGTGCCGTCAAGCCAGACCGTAAAAAAGAGCATAACGAGTGGGATTCTTGGGTTCGGCCCTATATTGATCGTCCTCTTTTCAGCAGCTCTGCATTTGATTAGTGAGTAGTTGTATAACTGGTCGCGGGCTGCTGGACTTTGTTTTGGGAAGAATGAAGACATTCACATTAAATAATTTTTGGGAGGTGATGGTAAAACATGCTGTTTGATCTTGCCCTTTTTGCAGACTTATCCTCAAATGTTTTGCCTTCCTCCTGAATTTTTTCTGATCTTTTGTTTTTGGCTTTAGGATTCAGGGCCCTTTAGCACTGCTATTCAGTGCTAAAGTGCATGTGCTCTCTCCTTTAAACTTGGTATGATTGACTTGCCCCTGTTTAGCATATTTAATGTACATGTAAGTCCCTTGTACAGTGGTATTCCATAAACCCACGACTTGTAAATTAAATGTTACTAGTAGGCCTGTAGTGCTGCTTGCTCCACCCACAGAAGTAACCTTTTGGTCCTATCTCAGGCCTCTGCCCCTGCAGGACCTGTGTGTGCAGTTTACTGCCACAGTGACTTGGCATTTAAAGGTATTTTCCAAGCCTTAAACACCCCTTTTATAACATATAGGTCAACCCTAAGGTAGGCCCTAGGTAGCAATATGGGCAGGGTGCGTGTAGGTAAAAGGACATGTGCCTTTATTGTGTGGCATGTCCTGTTAGTGACAAACACTCTATTTAATTTTTCACTACAGTGAAAGCTGCTCCTCTCATAGGTTTGCATTGGGAAATCCCTGATATGTTTTTCAGTGGTAATTTCTGATCTGAAAGGAGTAACATTGCCATGTTTGGTATGTTCGGAATAGTGGTTATAAATCCTGGTTACTGTTGTACGTGGATTTTTTTTATTACTATTATAAAAATGCCACTTTTTGAAATTGGGCCATTTTATGTGCTTATGACTCTTTGTGCTTTGCAGCCTGACTCCAATCCACATCTAAGGCAGAGTGACAGCTAGGCTTTGCGCATACTTTCCAGACAGACATCACACAGGAAGGGTTGAGTATAACAGGGTTGCATCTGCATTCATTTGTATACTGAATGGTCTTCCTGGGCTGGGAGAGAGGAAGGTGGGGTGCACTTACATTTGTATAGGCTGGGCACTGAAGTCTGGAGCCAGGTGCGGGACTTATTGGGGGTGTTGTGCACTTCTAAAATTCTTTTGAAGTTAACTTTACATCAAAGACATTTTGAGTATAAGTACAGGTGCTTTGACCACATGATTTTAGACACTGCGTGGACTTGTAACCAGACCCTGCTGGCTCTACAGACTGCACATTGCCAGAAGGAACTGTTATGCTGCCAGGAAGAACTGCCATTGGACTGACTTGCTTGTTGTGCTGACCCATGGCCTGCTGGGCCAGAAAAAGTACTGCCACTTAGCTACAAGGGGCCTGATGTGCTGGCCTGCTGCTAGTTCCCTGCTCTTGTGACCCCCTTGTTCTTTTGGGACCAGTGACTGACCAGAGGTGGCCATGGAACTCTGAGTCCTGCCAGAGCATGAGAAGAGTGCTTCACTGGGGACTGAATTTGAGCCCTACAGAGAAACGTGTGGTGAGCGCTTCAGTGGTCTCCTTTCCCCGTATGTCAGCCATCAGCACGGGTTGGGTGCTGTTGCACCAGAAAAGTCGTGCAGCCTTTCTTCTTTGCCTCTTGGCTGCAGGTAGCCTCTGTTGTGACTGGGTGAGATTTCCGTGCCCAGCTGGTCGCATGTACTACTTGCCAAGGGAGTCTGAACTGCAGCGTCAGGTGCCTTGCTGTGCGTTTCCACTTAGGGGCTGTATTTGGCACTGTTCATCTCGCACGCCTAGCCACATGAGCTCACTGCAACCAGATGGCAAATCCCTCACATCATACACCTCTGAGCGTGCGTACCTTCAGTCACTAAGTATTTTGGTTTACCTTTGATGAAATAGGTCGGGTTGCCTTGAACAAAGATTGTCTTTCTCAACTGGATATGGGCCGCATATTAAACTTGTCTTTTTATTTACCATCTTTGTATTTACAGTGTGTGACTATAAGGCTTCCCCTCTCTCCTCTTCCATGGAGTAGGATTCTCACACAGATAGGGTGAGAATGAGAATTGTTAAGTGTGTACATGACAAAATCCACTGCTCACATGATGCACATTCAAAGATGATTTTGTTGTGGGGCTTGCACAAGCATGCATTGGTTGCAGTGTGCAGTGTACACACTGGAAAGACACAATGTGGTCACCCAAATATGGTGATTTCACCCATATTTGTATTTGATAATTAAGTGTATATATGTCCTGGCGATTACACATGTATTGTCTTGTTTTAACAACAACGCATGTAAACTATGCTTTGTCCTTTTGATGTCAACATTTTAAATGGCTTTTCTATGTTTTTCCACAGGATCCATGTTAAAAAAAAAAAAAAACCTGACTGAACTGACCAGAAATTCGAGATCTGGTATTGTATGCATGCGCACACAGTGTGTGCATACAGATAGGGAAATATAATAGGGTCACTTAGGGTCTATTTGTTGTCCTGAAGAAAGCCTTGGACTCAATTTAGGGCCAGCTAAGGGCTTAAACATGTTGACCTAATTTGAACAGAGGCGCCACAGTTGATCCTCATCTGTTACGTTTCTGTTTTAACTATCCCTCTCCCACCTTTTAATAAGTTCAGAATAGTCTTTTTGGTAGGGGGTAGGGATTTTTATAGGGTATTACCCATCCCTCAGTTCCCTTCAAAAAAAGATTCCCCTCAGCCTCTGATGAGGGGCCTGCCCACCATTAGAGTATGCTTTGGCAAGCATGGGATGACCGATAATGACACATGACATCCAGGGGGTGTGTGAGGCCATCCTGTTACTTTTTAATAAATGCCCTTGAGATAAAGTGATATTTGGTCAAAAGGATGGGTTCCATCCTCATTTGAGGAAGCCCTCCCGAATTGGGTGGGTGATCCTGAAATGTAGGCTTATGCATTGTAAAGTGAGCATTTGTTTTATTGTGTATTCACAAAGTATTTTGGGGCATTTTCATACTGGTCCTGAGGGGGTCGTGACTGCCCAGATGCTGGGTTTTGCACCACACCAGTTGGGAGAAGACCACAACGAAGTCCGCAGCAGTATAGTACCATAATTCCCATAGAGGAACTGCCTACATCTTGGGAGACTATGGGGATACCAGCAAACCATCTTTTCTCCCCAGGACTCACCTAGATTACCATAACCCCGCTAATAGGGGCTCAGTGACCTACTGTGGCTAATGGGTTTATGCTAATATTTTCTGATTACGGTGCTCATGATGACCGTTGAGGATTTCTGTGTCCTCATTCATTGTCTGATGCATTTTATGCCCTAGTGTTCACTGTTCTAGGTCGTTTATGCCTTGTCTCATCAGGATAATGAGAAATGTATAATGTGACTGCATAATATGCACAGTTATGGTGTTTTTGGGACATGTGCAACCTAGAAATCTTTCTTTGATGCACTCTTTGTGAATAAATTGCCTAGTTGGCAAAGTAATCACTGCTTTATGTTTTTATGGTCTATGATGTATGTATAATACAGCCTATATTTTCATATAATGTTGCGTGGAGTCTTTTTGGTGGTCCATTAATGCATCACTGCTGTGACTGTGTTGCACAAATGCTTTACACATTGCTTCTGGATAGCCTGACTGCTTGTGCCAAGCTCCCACAGGGATGAGCAGAGGTTATCTTGAGTGTGCAACTCTCTTACCCTGACTAGAGTGGTGGTTTTGGCCTGTCTTAGGTACTTACCCTAGCCCACCAGAAACCCAATTTCTAACACATACATAGAATAAGGTCATCAAAGAAACACAGTGGCAACACAGTGACAGATCAGTACAAAGCCACTGTGGCCAATTGCACAAGAAATACAGTTATGCTCACAGAAATGTAACAGCCATCGAATCTGAGTGTATTGTGATGGACCCTCTCCAAAACAGCCAAAAGTCAATGTGATCATGCTGTGTCCATTTTACATCAGAGGATTTCACTCATGATGCAATGAGATTCTTTGGTCAACCTGGGAAATGAAAACATGGCAGCCTTGGTGGTGCTGGAGTGGAGCAAATCTTCACTGAAGAATGGCAGTGGCACAGACACAGCATGTGGTGGTGTCCTGCACACATGCTGCCCCCTGCACTCCCTGTGATGTCCTGGGTGCATTCTATGGGACTGCAGAGATGCAGGACTAAAATGGCATGGAGCTGTGTCCTCCATAAAGGTGCTGCGCTCATTGCACCCTCATCACTGTTGCTCCTTCCTCCTCCAAAAGCCCTTGATTAGAAGCGCTCATGTGTTACTTAATCCTCCATCTTTGTAGACCGAGATGCAGAACAGACATTCTGATAATACACCTTTGCTGTAGACCCCCTGTGCCACCTAAGATGCCTCCGGCCCATTCCTGTACGCTTAACACAGCAGTATAACTCTACTGCTATCTGTGAACTGAGTGAAGTGATAGCAAGGTGCTGCTGACACAGCTGTTTTGAGGGCAGAGGACAGCCTCTGTGGTGAGTAGTATTCAGCCACCCTACCCACACTCAGATACATCTAAATGTTGGTAACTCTAGATTCAGATTGTGTACAAATAGGATGCCAGGTGCAATGCTGTGAAGGTGAAATCATTCCCCTCTGACCACTGCATATCATTTTAAAACCCCAGTGCTTCTACTCTCCTTGGACCCTTAGACTCAACATTGTGGTGACATCCAGGGGAGTGAGAGATCCCGGACATGCCAGAAGTCAACTGCTGTTTCCAGGAAGGGCTCATTGGTTGGAACACACAAGTCTATTAAGTTAGCTGAAGTTGGTAGAGGAGTTAATGAATTTGACTTTAAAATCGTTCCACACCCTCTTCTGACTGCATGCCCTCATTTCAACAACAATATCTTAGCAAAAAATGATTGAGCCACAGTGCCAACTTTTTAATAAACACAAATGCAGTGGGATATCCCAGATCCTACTGGCAGATAATTCATGTCAGCATCACATTCCATGCTTGAATCTTTTCGAAAGCAGCTGAAGTGTCTCCTCTGATTATGTTAGGAAACACAAGGGTATATATAGAAAATGGCATCCTTGTCTCAGGTCGAAATTGGTATTGGGCAGCCATTGTTTGTGTTCTACAGATATCTGTGTAGCCATATGGATGTAATAATAAAACACATTTGTATTACGCATGTGAAACGCCTTGCACAAAAGCCAAGGCAGTGTGATAGTATTCTCATGAAGTGTTCCGTGTCAGCAAGTTCAGTGTTTCTGTGAAACCAGTCCAAGTGTCACGAATGCAAAATGTGTGTCAAACGTTAATGTGGCAAAGAGGAGAAAACTTTAGGAAAGAGGATCACGTACATGTAAGAATGACACTAATTACTACCAGGCCTAACTCAGGCACATGATAAGTGAAAAGAATCATGAAATTCTGACGAACAACATTTTGAAGTGCTTCACATTCATTCAAATACACAGGTCAGAGTGTTACACAAAAACAAATTGGGAAAAGTGGACTGTAGACAAGTGACGTCAATGCATGCTAAGTCACAGAAGCGTGCCAATTTTGGCACCAAGGGCACCATTCCTTTTTTTTTGGTTTAAGTGTTGGCAGCCAATCAATTTTAGTAGGATCCGCGAGTCCACTGCAAGGACTAGCTTCCCCAGACATTTATATTTTTTAAACTTTATTTTTTCTGAAACTACTGATCGTATTTACACCAAATCACGTTTTCTGGGCCATCATCTAGCTTTTCTGTCAAATTTGGTGCAATTCTGTTCAGAAGTTAGGGCTGTAGTCGTGTTTGAAAAATGAAAAATCCAGATGGACATAACATGGGGAAAATGTGTTTTGGGACCCCCATTTACCTCAGCACTTGCTTGATGGATCACCCCAATACCTTTAACACAGCAGCTACACCACGAAGGAGACGTTTTGAGAAACTTTCGCAGAGATTCGTCAAGTGGGGCCAAAGTTATTGGTAAAGCAAAAAATGCTTTTCCTATGCAAACTTGATCCCCCTTCCCTTTTATAAAGGTTCGGGAGGGGGCCACTGCAGCACCCCTCTCCATTATAATGTAATGCAGCTCAGGGGATGGGGTCTCCAGGGCCTAACAAGACTCAGGGTGGGAGGCCATGAGGGCCCCATCCCCTTTAAAAAAGAGGTATGGCCTCAGTGGATGGAGTCTCTGGGGCCCAATAAGACTCGATTAGGCTCAGGGAGGGGGCTGTATTTATTAAATACCTTGCCCCTAGGGATGGGGTACTTGAGGACTAGTAAGGCTTGGGGAGGGGGGGCCACATGCCCACACCCATTTTTTAAAATAAATTTGGCCACGAGGATAGAGTCCCTGGGGCCAAACAAAGCTTGGGGAGGAGGAATGATGCCCCTTCCCCTTTTTAATTGGCTTTTATCCCTGGGGAAATGGGGTCCCTGGGTCTGATAAGATTTGGGGAGGGGGATATGCAGCCCCCTCCTCGTTTAAACACATAAAGCCCAGAGGATGAAGTCCCCAGGGCCTATGAAAGTTCAAGGAGGGGAGCACACAGCCCCCCTACCCTTTTTTATTCTATTTGGCCCTCTTCTCCTTCTAAATTGTATTTACCCCTGGGGGTTCGGAGTCCCCTTGCTTTTAAGGCTTGCCCTTTTTATTGACACTTGCCCAGTGGAAATGGGGACCCCGGGCCAGACAAGGGCGGGAGTGGGCAGTGGGTCCCCCTACCATTAATATATATGTTTTGGTTCCAGGGGGTGGGGTCCCCGAGGCCCAGAGGCCAACCCTATGCTGTGCTTGTAAAAGGCTGGCCACGGTGTGGGGTTGGCAGCCTGCTGGGGGTTTGGCCACAGGGACTGGCATCAGGTCAAGCACTGTGGCCTACCCCTGCTGCAAAAGACTAAAGGCTACAGGGAGTTGGAAACACGGCTTGGCTGCAAGACAGGCCCTGCGGCTAACCCCATGCAACACACAACCAAAGGTTGTGCATGGCGTGGGATTGGATGCCTGTGGAGGGGTTGGATGCCTCTGGGTGGATTTGCCTCTGTTGCCAACCCCCTGCTTTTGCATGGTCATGCACTACTAATTATCCCACATATCACATCACTCTTGGCTTCTTCTATGACATCACTGATAAAATCACTGCAACATTTGCGATGAAATTGTTGATGAGCAAACTGTGCATTGCTGGGTTGCGAGTTCTAGTTATCTTAGTGCACGAGTTATAGTTATTTGAGAGAAGTATAATTATAACTGGTGAATTTCTACTCCTGTTTTTGTTTAAAATGTTACATTGCTACTGAACATTCTACCTAACTATAATGTTACTTTAATGTTTGTATTTCTCACGGAATATACATATATATAGTCTACTGGCCGTCGCCAGGAGGTAGGCTCAAAGTTTCCATAGAAAAAGCGTTTTTTGTTTTGTCAATAACTTTGGCGCCGCTTGACGAAATTCACAACATTTTTTAAAAAACTCTCCTTTTTGGTTCAACTGCTGTGTTGAAAGTATTGGGGTGATCTGTCAAGTGGATATTGTAGGAAAGTGCCCTTTTATGTCTCGCCTGAGCCAGCGCATGCAATGCTCTGGCGAGACATTTAGTAAGTGGCATTTCTCAGTGCTACCAAAGTGGCCACCAGCTTGTGGTCACGCGCACAAGCGCGCACGCCACGCTCCACCTCTCCATGACTGCTGCGCGTGCATCCCTTGTTTTCTTTCACTTTCGCGCAAAGCGCGGGTGCCGCGATTATAGCAAAAGTAAAGAAATAGATGTTTTTTTCTATTTCTTTTCTTTTGCTATAATCGCGGCACCGGTGCTTTACTTTTAACGTTAAAAGTAAACCGCGGGTGCCGCGATTACAGCAAAAGTAAAGAAATAGAAAAAAAATCTATTTCTTTACTTTTGCTATAATCGCGGCATCCGCGCTTTACTTTTAATGTTAAAAGTAAAGCGCCGGTGCCGCAATTATAGCAAAAGTAAAGAAATAGATGTTTTTTTCAATTGCTTTACTTATGCTATAATCGCGGCACCCGTTAAAAGGAAAGTGCCGGTGCCGCGATTATAGCAAAAGTGAAGAAATAGAAAAAAACATCTATTTCTTTACTTTTGCTATAATCACGGCACCCACGCTTTACTTTTAATGTTAAAAGTAAAGCGCGGGTGCCGCGATTATAGCAAAAGTAAAGAAATAGATGTTTTTTTCAATTTCTTTACTTTTGCTATAATCGCGGCACCCGTTAAAAGTAAAGCGCTGGTGCCACGATTATAGCAAAAGTAAAGAAATAGAAAAAATATCTATTTCTTTACTTTTGTTATAATCGCGGCACTCGCGCTTCACTTTTAATGTTAAAAGGAAAGCGCGGGTGCCACGATTATAGCAAAAGTAAAGAAACACTCTGATATACTCCCCATTCTTGGCCCATACGCAGCAGTCCTGTTTGTGTATATGCTTTGGACTTCCTCCTGCTGCTGTGTGCTCATAGTCTAGGCGCTATAATAAAGTTGTATGAATAATGCTAGTGAGTTGGGAACTTTCACATTTATTTACATATTGACTCTGTGATGGGCAACAGAATATGGTGGTCTGGCCTCATGAACAGCAACTTGGCTAAAGCTCAGTCGACCTCAATGTTTTGGAAACTATGTGAACATGAACTGTGTGAGCTGATACCACCGCGATAAATTGTGTTCTATAAATCTCTCGAGGCATAGTTCCTCTGCTTTGCCTAACCTGACATCTGATACAGGTCTCAAATGTGATGTTTGCTTCTAGCCTAACGCACAGACATCATGGCTGAAACACAAGGCGCACCGTGCTACAAATAAACCATTGTCCACAACATCTTCTTGAGTATAACCCATTCTGTTGTTTATTGAAATGTAACCAGGTAACTGCAACTAAATAGACCACAGACTCCTGATTGACTTGAACGGTAGAGAGGTTAACCCTGATGTAAGTTAGGCTTGTACCTTACATTGGAGTGAAACCATTGACTTATAAGGTCCCAAAAGCGAGACCTATTGGCTATGCCAATGCTTGTTTTGCATGGCTACCACCCACTTTTTGCCTGAGTTTTGATGCACTTTGATTTGATGTTCCCTGGGTCCCTGCCAATCAGGTTCCCAGGGCCTGTGTTCTTTCCCAAAACTGTACCTTTGTACCCACAATTGGCACATCTCTGGTGACAGGTAAGCCCTTAGTAAAAGGTGCCATGAGTACCAAGGGCATTGAGAACAGGGAAGGCATCTAAGGGCTGCTGCACCTATTGTACCACCCTTAGGGGTTCTGCACCTTAGCAGCCACACACTGCCATTGCAGGCTGCATATTTTGGTGCAGACAGAGAAAAGTGAAAAGTCAACATGGCACACACCCCTGTGTGCCATGCCTGCAACCCACTGCCTGTGGCTTAGGTAAGTCACACCTCTAGCAGGGTGCACTAGGTGAGGCTACAGTTGCATGAGCACTTTACCCATACAGTGTCTAAGTCCATTCTTAGACATTGGAAGTGCAGTAAAGCCAATAAGAGTATATGGTCTGGGAGTTGGTCTTTACGAATTCCACAGCTTCATAATGACTTTACTGAAACCTGGGAAGTTTGGTAGCAACTTTCTCAGCACATTAAACACACACTGATGCCAGTGTGGGTTTTAATGTAAAATGCATTCAGAATGCATCATAGAGATGCCCCCTGAAAAATGACTAGCCCTATTGTGGTTTCTGAATGGCTACCCACCATTTGCCACCACCAGACAGGTTTCTGTATCCCTGGTTAGATAGCCTCCGCCCTCTGGGTCCAGAAACAAAGCCCACCCTGGACAGAGTTGTCATGCCTTGTCCTCCAGGATGGGCTGGGTCTACCAAGGGGAAGCTTCAAAGGCCTGCCACCTTTGTGAGCAGACCCTGCCTTTTGCTGCCCCCAGCAACTGACTTCCACCAGTTCTGTCCCCTACTTTGGGAGGGAGAATCAACTTCCTCTGTATCAAAGCAATGCCGGCTGCCACAGGAGTCGGGGAGCTGGCAGAGACCACAGGGCCTTGAGGCTCCCCCGTTGTCCTCAACACTAGAAATTGGGTGCCCTGGATGGGACCAGGGCACCCACACTGGAGGCCGGGCCCTGGAGCATGAGGTACCCGGGGCAGGAATCAGCCTGAGAGGGGGAAGCCACATGGCCCCTCTCCCAATATTGATTTTTTTTAAATTAGAAGAGAGGCAGGGCCCTGAGGCCCCCAGGGCTGAAATCAACCAAGGAGGCTCCACTCCCTTTTACTTAAAAAATAATTTACATTAAAAATGCCGGGCCCAGGGAAGCGGGGCCACGTGGCACCCAATTCCAGAATAACCTTTTTTTTAAAAAGAACTGCAGGTTGCCAGAGGCCCCACCCCCTTTCTTCACCACTTTGCAAACGTGCCTCTTGGCGCACTGTTCGTTGGGGGATGAAGTTCCTTTGACTACTGAGGATCCTTAGGGGGCCAACAAGACCTCCTGTTACCTTCAGTAAGTCCAGTGGGACTGCTGAAAGGTCTTCGAGGGCTATTCCCGCTTTCGCCACCAATTAGCAATTGCACGTCCTGGAGCACTACTTGTTATGGGATGACGTTCCCTTTCCTTCTGAGGGTCCTTGGGGGCCAGAAATTATTATTATTATTAATGCTATTTGTAGAGCGCTTGGCTACCTCCAACGGAGGTGTCCCGGCGCTAGCAGCATGAGCAGTAGTGTAATCAGGGCGCTAGAAAGTGCTAGGTCCGGTCGAACAGCCACATTTTCAGGGCTTGCCTGAAGACGCGTTCTGATTTGGAATTCCGTAGATGTTCGGGCATAGAGTTCCATAACACGGTTGTTCTTACCGAGAAAGCCCGGCCACCAATCCTAGCTTTCTTAAAATGTGGAATTACCAGTAGCTCCTGATGATTTGACCGAAGTGCCCTGGTTTGGTGGTAGTTCCGGAGTCTTTGCTTAAGGTATATTGGACCAGAGCCTCTAGTTGCTCTGTAGGCCAGGGTTAGTGCCTTAAACTCTATACGCATTTTGACCGGGAGCCAATGTAGGCTCCGGAGATGCGGGGAAATGTGATGGCGATATGGCACATTCCTAATGAGCCTTGCTGCCGCATTTTGTATGATCTGCAACTTCCTGATAAGGTACTCTGGCAGACCAAGATATAGACTGTTTGCATAATCCAGCTGAGAAATGACTAATGCATGGACTACCGACTTTCTACAGTCCATCGGCATTAGATTCAAAGATCTTCTCAGGGCTTTTAGCTTCCAAAAACACGTGGAGGAAACCTGGCCAATCTGAGATTTACCCTCCTGCTACCTCCTGTAATTCCCACAGAGCGGGATTGCTGAGAGGTGGTGAAGGCCACACACCCTTTCTACACCACTCTGCAAATGCGCCTCCTGGTACACTGCTGTTTGGGGGCTGAAGTCCCCTTGGATGCGGGGGGTGCTTGGGGGCCAGCAACCCCTTCTGTTACCTCCAGTAAGTCCCAGACAGCGGGATTGCTGGGAGATTGTCAGAGGCCGCACCCCCTTTCTCCATCACTCTGCAGATGTGACTACTAGTTAAAAAAACACATAGAAAAAAGCAAAGGTTACAGGGACGTTATAGTTAGGAATTAACATTTTTAAAAAACAGAAATTCACTGAAAAAAGCAGCGGTTACGGGGACGTTATAGTTAGGAATTAGCATTTAAAAAAATCTTAGACATTCACAGTAAAAAGCAAAGGTAACAGGGAAATTATAGTTAGGCATAGGTTTCACTTGTACAAAACCTGTGAAATTCAGCAGTTATATTTAGCTGAGTTAACAATAACTCGCACCTCTGCAAATCTACTGCTTATGGCCTCACATCACTGATGACGTCACTAATTACATCTCAAATTGTATCAAGGATGACATAATGCACAGAATCACTGACACACCCACTCACACACCATAGTAGAGGGGGGGATGCATAAGAGAGGCACAACGAGGAGAAATATCTTTATTTCTCCTCGTTTTTCATTCTGCAGCACACATAGAGAAAGGAAAAAGCCTCTTGTGATAGTTTTTATGAAGGAAGGTTTCCCTTCCTGCACAAAAACAATCATCCCCTCAATGTAGGCACCCTTGCACCATGGTGCAAAGGTGCCAGTGGTGGTGCACAGCAGCCCATTGTGCTTCAGCAGAGGGGAAAAGGACAGGAATGCGCCACACTTTTAACTGTAGGGCAGCGCTGCAGGAAGGCCTGCGGCGCTGCCCTACAGTTAAAACATTATTAATGAGGCCCTGTGAATTTACAGTGGAAACACGCGATGGCACTACCGCACTTCAGGAAAAACCTTAAGTCGTAATGCAAGTAAGTGCTTGGCTGCGCATACACAGCGAGATGGTTACTTCTGGTACATGAAGCAAAAGGCTTCCTGTTGTCAGTTGGAAAGAAGCAACACACACATCACACTGCACAAGTGTCAGGATTCTGTATGTGCTGTGGCTAGGAAAGCTACTAATCACCGAGACCACAGAATGACACAGGTTTGCAGAAAAGATGTGGCTTGGAAGATGGTTTGCTAAGCAATACATTGATGAGTCTTAGATATTCTCAATATGGTCAAAAGGAGATGGCAATATGAAAGTAGCTGGAAAGGCATATTAATGCGATGTAGTGGTTAAGGTATGCAATCTTGCAAGGAAGATGTTGGTTATGATAATATTTTCTTTCATTAATCCACAATGCCTAAACAGGTCACGTGACTGTCATCAATTTGAAAAATAAATAAGAAAGATAAATGGTAGCGCTAGGCACGTCTGGTAATAGTGAAAAGACTGTCAGTGAAAACCACTATGGTAATTTAGAGAGCAGTTGCACTGTGGGATTTTGATTCCTAAACACACTTTAGAGGCTATTAAAGGGCCACTGGGGTTAGTCAATTGTCGCCAGACCTTAACCTAGACAGGCTATCTATTTCTCGAGACAAAATCCAGATTAGAGCCCAACACATTTTGCAGGCATCAGATTAAAGGGCGGCCCAGCAGTTTAGGCATGTCCACACAAATATAACTCTCTGACTGACAGCTTCACAGAGGTGATAGGGTGAACTGCAATCCCAGATTAGAAGTGCAACAAATGTACAAAGTATGCCCCACTTGTGTGCTGTATTTCATTAAACAAGCAAAGCATCTGCGGCAAACTGGCCTTGGGGAGGAGGGCCGCATGTGCCCCCTTCCTGATTTCTTAATAATATATATGCTTCTGGGACCTGGCCTACCCGGGGGCAAAACTTCAAACAAGTGCAGAAGACTGTGCTTGTTTTTTTTTTTGTTTTTTGGCATAAATTTGCAAATAATCACAATTTTGTGAAGAAATTTTAAAAAATGCTTTTTTGACCTGCCGGGACCCCAGCACTAAGGCTAAGGGGTTCAGGTATTTCTACACTGCCCCCTTTTCTTTATTTTTGCACTTTTTTTGTGACTCAGCTGAGGCCGAGTCCCAAAATGACTGTCAACATTTCCTGATTGAAGTGTTGGCATCCAATCAGATCTCTGCACGAGATCGGGACTGTTCACAAATTAGTTGTGACTCTAGAGATACAAATTTGGATTTTCTTTAATATCTCCAAAACTGTTCAATGGCTTTACACCAAACGTCAAAACTGTGTATTCTGGACCAAGGGCAACCTTTCTGCCAAATTTGGTATAATTCCGTCCAGCGTTTCAGGCTGTAGTCGTGTTCAAAATCACTATGGGAAACACTTATTTTGACTCCCCCTTTTTCTCGGCCCCCACTTGATGGATCACCCCGAAACTTTCCATGCATAAAAAACCCCACCAGCATACTTTTTTGGGGAAAACCTTCTGAAGATTCTTCAAACACGGCCAAAGATATAGCTGAGTCCAAAAACGCTGTTCCTATGTAAACTAGGTGCTGCCCATAACTAACTGCTGGCGATATATATATATATATATATATATATATATATATATATATATATATATATATTACCTACTGGCGGTCGCCAGTAGGTAGTTATAGTTAGGACCCTGTTTCCATAGGAAAACCGCAACATTCTATTTGGAATAACTTTGGCGCCGGTCGACGAATCCTCGCGAAATTTACAAAATAGGTGGGGCGCACGGTGCGCGCACGGAACGAACTGCGTTAGGTGGGCGCGCACGCCACGAATGGCGTAAAGTAACTTAGCATTTTAAAAAACTTACAAATTCACTGAAAAAACCATAGGTTTCACACACGTTATAGTTAGGAATTAGCATTTAAAAAACCTTGCAAATTCAGTGAAAAAACCACAATCCTCTGCTGATGACATATGTGTCTTTATGAAAAAAAAATAATTGTAATATATGTATAGCTAAAATGGAAGAAGACATGGGCAAATAAGTGTCTAAATACAGTATTAGCATCAGCAGAGGATTGCGGTCGCGTGAGTTATAGTTGCCTGCACTAACTATAACGGGGGAATTTCATTGGTTTTTTATCAGTAAAATGTCCAGCTAACTATAACATGTGTGAAACCTATGGTTTTTTCACTGAATTTGCAAGGTTTTTTAAATGCTAATTCCTAACTATAACGTGTGTGAAACCTATGGTTTTTTCAGTGAATATATATATATATATATATATATATATGAATGCTCGTTTGCCACGCCCCAGGAATGAGCTGCACTCGAACGCTGAACAAGGTGGCAAGCCTTTAATCAAGAGTACAGGCAGAATGATGCTGGTAGTTCAAATCTGACAGCTACAACGCGATGAGCCTGACGCGTTTCGAAGTATTATCCTTCTTCCTCAGAGGCAATCGTGATTGTAAATGCGTGCTCGGGTCTGCATCTCTTAATGCCCAATTATACGCCCCCAGATGGGCGGGTCAAATTTCCCAAGGCATCATGGATGTCGTAGTCCCAATAATCAAACCGCTGATGGTGCACTAATTTCTGTCCTTTTCAAGCCCGCCAATGGGCCACCACCAACAGCGTCTGCCTCAATCCCAGATCAACGCTCCACATAACCGGCTCGGTATATATCCTGCCGCGTGGCCCCCTCTCTTCGCGGGGTGGTGCAACTCGACGGCGGGCCGCCGCCAAAAATGAATGCTCGTTTGCCACGCCCCAGGAATGAGCTGCACTCGAACGCTGAACAAGGTGGCAAGCCTTTAATCAAGAGTACAGGCAGAATGATGCTGGTAGTTCAAATCTGACAGCTACAACGCGATGAGCCTGACGCGTTTCGAAGTATTATCCTTCTTCCTCAGAGGCAATCGTGATTGTAAATGCGTGCTCGGCTCTGCATCTCTTAATGCCCAATTATACGCCCCCAGATGGGCGGGTCAAATTTCCCAAGGCATCATGGATGTCGTAGTCCCAATAATCAAACCGCTGATGGTGCACTAATTTCTGTCCTTTTCAAGCCCGCCAATGGGCCACCACCAACAGCGTCTGCCTCAATCCCAGATCAACGCTCCACATAACCGGCTCGGTATTCATCCTGCCGCGTGGCCCCCTCTCTTCGCGGGGTGGTGCAACTCGACGGCGGGCCGCCGCCAAAAATGAATGCTCGTTTGCCACGCCCCAGGAATGAGCTGCACTCGAACGCTGAACAAAGTGGCAAGCTTTTAATCAAGAGTACAGGCAGAATGATGCTGGTAGTTCAAATCTGACAGCTACAACGCGATGAGCCTGACGCGTTTCAGGCCAGGCATCCCAAGATGTGATGGATGTAAGGATGTACACTGTTGTCTGAGTGCACCCTCGTCCTTTGGGCAAACTGGAGCATGATGTATTTGCGGCTGCCTACGCCGTAGAGGAGTGCACCATCGCAATTACAGCGGGCATGGAGCCGTATCGCCCGGCACACCCATGATGCAACAGCACCGAGAAGTATCCATTCACGCCTTGGACCCATTTGAGGGCATGCAGAAGGTATCCCCGGCTTACGATAACTATTTGGGACTACATTACCCAGAATGCGATATGCTAAAGACTCATTTGAGCAGCCTATGAGAGGGCTCAAGACTCTTTCACAACAGCCTATCTGAAGGTGTTTTATTTAATAAATGTGTGAAAGCAGACGACGTGGTGAATTCTGTGTCCTAGCCTTTGAGAAAGGAAGTGATTTCCAAAACGCGTCAGGCCAGGCATCCCAAGATGTGATGGATGTAAGGATGTACACTGTTGTCTGAGTGCACCCTCGTCCTTTGGGCAAACTGGAGCATGATGTATTTGCGGCTGCCTACGCCGTAGAGGAGTGCACCATCGCAATTACAGCGGGCATGGAGCCGTATCGCCCGGCACACCCATGATGCAACAGCACCGAGAAGTATCCATTCACGCCTTGGGACCCATTTGAGGGCATGCAGAAGGTGTCCCCGGCTTACGATAACTATTTGGGACTACATTACCCAGAATGCGATATGCTAAAGACTCATTTGAGCAGCCTATGAGAGGGCTCAAGACTCTTTCACAACAGCCTATCTGAAGGTGTTTTATTTAATAAATGTGTGAAAGCAGACGACGTGGTGAATTCTGTGTCCTAGCCTTTGAGAAAGGAAGTGATATCCGAAACGCGTCAGGCCAGGCATCCCAAGATGTGATGGATGTAAGGATGTACACTGTTGTCTGAGTGCACCCTCGTCCTTTGGGCAAACTGGAGCATGATGTATTTGCGGCTGCCTACGCCGTAGAGGAGTGCACCATCGCAATTACAGCGGGCATGGAGCCGTATCGCCCGGCACACCCATGATGCAACAGCACCGAGAAGTATCCATTCACGCCTTGGGACCCATTTGAGGGCATGCAGAAGGTATCCCCGGCTTACGATAACTATTTGGGACTACATTACCCAGAATGCGATATGCTAAAGACTCATTTGAGCAGCCTATGAGAGGGCTCAAGACTCTTTCACAACAGCCTATCTGAAGGTGTTTTATTTAATAAATGTGTGAAAGCAGACGACGTGGTGAATTCTGTGTCCTAGCCTTTGAGAAAGGAAGTGATTTCCGAAACGCGTCAGGCCAGGCATCCCAAGATGTGATGGATGTAAGGATGTACACTGTTGTCTGAGTGCACCCTCGTCCTTTGGGCAAACTGGAGCATGATGTATTTGCAGCTGCCTACGCCGTAGAGGAGTGCACCATCGCAATTACAGCGGGCATGGAGCCGTATCGCCCGGCACACCCATGATGCAACAGCACCAAGAAGTATCCATTCACGCCTTGGGACCCATTTGAGGGCATGCAGAAGGTATCCCCGGCTTACGATAACTATTTGGGACTACATTACCCAGAATGCGATATGCTAAAGACTCATTTGAGCAGCCTATGAGAGGGCTCAAGACTCTTTCACAACAGCCTATCTGAAGGTGTTTTATTTAATAAATGTGTGAAAGCAGACGACGTGGTGAATTCTGTGTCCTAGCCTTTGAGAAAGGAAGTGATTTCCGAAACGCGTCAGGCCAGGCATCCCAAGATGTGATGGATGTAAGGATGTACACTGTTGTCTGAGTGCACCCTCGTCCTTTGGGCAAACTGGAGCATGATGTATTTGCGGCTGCCTACGCCGTAGAGGAGTGCACCATCGCAATTACAGCGGGCATGGAGCCGTATCGCCCGGCACACCCATGATGCAACAGCACCGAGAAGTATCCATTCACGCCTTGGGACCCATTTGAGGGCATGCAGAAGGTATCCCCGGCTTACGATAACTATTTGGGACTACATTACCCAGAATGCGATATGCTAAAGACTCATTTGAGCAGCCTATGAGAGGGCTCAAGACTCTTTCACAACAGCCTATCTGAAGGTGTTTTATTTAATAAATGTGTGAAAGCAGACGACGTGGTGAATTCTGTGTCCTAGCCTTTGAGAAAGGAAGTGATTTCCGAAACGTGTCAGGCCAGGCATCCCAAGATGTGATGGATGTAAGGATGTACACTGTTGTCTGAGTGCACCCTCGTCCTTTGGGCAAACTGGAGCATGATGTATTTGCGGCTGCCTACGCCGTAGAGGAGTGCACCATCGCAATTACAGCGGGCATGGAGCCGTATCGCCCGGCACACCCATGATGCAACAGCACCGAGAAGTATCCATTCACGCCTTGGGACCCATTTGAGGGCATGCAGAAGGTATCCCCGGCTTACGATAACTATTTGGGACTACATTACCCAGAATGCGATATGCTAAAGACTCATTTGAGCAGCCTATGAGAGGGCTCAAGACTCTTTCACAACAGCCTATCTGAAGGTGTTTTATTTAATAAATGTGTGAAAGCAGACGACGTGGTGAATTCTGTGTCCTAGCCTTTGAGAAAGAAAGTGATTTCCGAAACGCGTCAGGCCAGGCATCCCAAGATGTGATGGATGTAAGGATGTACACTGTTGTCTGAGTGCACCCTCGTCCTTTGGGCAAACCGGAGCATGATGTATTTGCGGCTGCCTACGCCGTAGAGGAGTGCACCATCGCAATTACAGCGGGCATGGAGCCGTATCGCCCGGCACACCCATGATGCAACAGCACAGAGAAGTATCCATTCACGCCTTGGGACCCATTTGAGGGCCTGCAGAAGGTATCCCCGGCTTACGATAACTATTTGGGACTACATTACCCAGAATGCGATATGCTAAAGACTCATTTGAGCAGCCTATGAGAGGACTCAAGACTCTTTCACAACAGCCTATCTGAAGGTGTTTTATTTAATAAATGTGTGAAAGCAGACGACGTGGTGAATTCTGTGTCCTAGCCTTTGAGAAAGGAAGTGATTTCCGAAACGCGTCAGGCCAGGCATCCCAAGATGTGATGGATGTAAGGATGTACACTGTTGTCTGAGTGCACCCTCGTCCTTTGGGCAAACTGGAGCATGATGTATTTGCGGCTGCCTACGCCGTAGAGGAGTGCACCATCGCAATTACAGCGGGCATGGAGCCGTATCGCCCGGCACACCCATGATGCAACAGCACCGAGAAGTATCCATTCACGCCTTGGGACCCATTTGAGGGCATGCAGAAGGTATCCCCGGCTTACGATAACTATTTGGGACTACATTACCCAGAATGCGATATGCTAAAGACTCATTTGAGCAGCCTATGAGAGGGCTCAAGACTCTTTCACAACAGCCTATCTGAAGGTGTTTTATTTAATAAATGTGTGAAAGCAGACGACGTGGTGAATTCTGTGTCCTAGCCTTTGAGAAAGGAAGTGATTTCCGAAACGCGTCAGGCCAGGCATCCCAAGATGTGATGGATGTAAGGATGTACACTGTTGTCTGAGTGCACCCTCGTCCTTTGGGCAAACTGGAGCATGATGTATTTGCGGCTGCCTACGCCGTAGAGGAGTGCACCATCGCAATTACAGCGGGCATGGAGCCGTATCGCCCGGCACACCCATGATGCAACAGCACCGAGAAGTATCCATTCACGCCTTGGGACCCATTTGAGGGCATGCAGAAGGTATCCCCAGCTTACGATAACTATTTGGGACTACATTACCCAGAATGCGATATGCTAAAGACTCATTTGAGCAGCCTATGAGAGGGCTCAAGACTCTTTCACAACAGCCTATCTGAAGGTGTTTTATTTAATAAATGTGTGAAAGCAGACGACGTGGGGAATTCTGTGTCCTAGCCTTTGAGAAAGGAAGTGATTTCCGAAACGCGTCAGGCCAGGCATCCCAAGATGTGATGGATGTAAGGATGTACACTGTTGTCTGAGTGCACCCTCGTCCTTTGGGAAAACTGGAGCATGATGTATTTGCGGCTGCCTACGCCGTAGAGGAGTGCACCATCGCAATTACAGCAGGCATGGAGCCGTATCGCCCGGCACACCCATGATGCAACAGCACCGAGAAGTATCCATTCACGCCTTGGGACCCATTTGAGGGCATGCAGAAGGTATCCCCGGCTTACGATAACTATTTGGGACTACATTACCCAGAATGCGATATGCTAAAGACTCATTTGAGCAGCCTATGAGAGGGCTCAAGACTCTTTCACAACAGCCTATCTGAAGGTGTTTTATTTAATAAATGTGTGAAAGCAGACGACGTGGTGAATTCTGTGTCCTAGCCTTTGAGAAAGGAAGTGATTTCCGAAACGCGTCAGGCCAGGCATCCCAAGATGTGATGGATGTAAGGATGTACACTGTTGTCTGAGTGCACCCTCGTCCTCTGGGCAAACTGGAGCATGATGTATTTGCGGCTGCCTACGCCGTAGAGGAGTGCACCATCGCAATTACAGCGGGCATGGAGCCGTATCGCCCGGCACACCCATGATGCAACAGCACCGAGAAGTATCCATTCACGCCTTGAGACCCATTTGAGGGCATGCAGAAGGTATCCCCGGCTTACGATAACTATTTGGGACTACATTACCCAGAATGCGATATGCTAAAGACTCATTTGAGCAGCCTATGAGAGGGCTCAAGACTCTTTCACAACAGCCTATCTGAAGGTGTTTTATTTAATAAATGTGTGAAAGCAGACGACGTGGTGAATTCTGTGTCCTAGCCTTTGAGAAAGGAAGTGATTTCTGAAACGCGTCAGGCCAGGCATCCCAAGATGTGATGGATGTAAGGATGTACACTGTTGTCTGAGTGCACCCTCGTCCTTTGGGCAAACTGGAGCATGATGTATTTGCGGCTGACTATGCCGTAGAGTAGTGCACCATCGCAATTACAGCGGGCATGGAGCCGTATCGCCCGGCACACCCATGATGCAACAGCACCGAGAAGTATCCATTCACGCCTTGGGACCCATTTGAGGGCATGCAGAAGGTATCCCCGGCTTACGATAACTATTTGGGACTACATTACCCAGAATGCGATATGCTAAAGACTCATTTGAGCAGCCTATGAGAGGGCTCAAGACTCTTTCACAACAGCCTATCTGAAGGTGTTTTATTTAATAAATGTGTGAAAGCAGACGACGTGGTGAATTCTGTGTCCTAGCCTTTGAGAAAGGAAGTGATTTCCGAAACGCGTCAGGCCAGGCATCCCAAGATGTGATGGATGTAAGGATGTACACTGTTGTCTGAGTGCACCCTCGTCCTTTGGGCAAACTGGAGCATGATGTATTTGCGGCTGCCTACGCCGTAGAGGAGTGCACCATCGCAATTACAGCGGCCATGGAGCCGTATCGCCCGGCACACCCATGATTCAACAGCACCGAGAAGTATCCATTCACGCCTGGGGACCCATTTGAGGGCATGCAGAAGGTATCCCCGGCTTACGATAACTATTTGGGACTACATTACCCAGAATGCGATATGCTAAAGACTCATTTGAGCAGCCTATGAGAGGGCTCAAGACTCTTTCACAACAGCCTATCTGAAGGTGTTTTATTTAATAAATGTGTGAAAGCAGACGACGTGGTGAATTCTGTGTCCTAGCCTTTGAGAAAGGAAGTGATTTCCGAAACGCGTCAGGCCAGGCATCCCAAGATGTGATGGATGTAAGGATGTACACTGTTGTCTGAGTGCACCCTCGTCCTTTGGGCAAACTGGAGCATGATGTATTGAGGAAATATGAATTTTTATGATCAATTGTGTCCCCTATCTTAGACCCCAACGGCTCCATGTACGTGCTACAAGTACATGTATGTTCCCTCCACTTCCAGCTATGAAGACGCAAATACATGTGCGTCCAACGTTAACATGTCCTCTTTCAGATCTGCCATGAATGGGTCAGATATTCCGTTCCTAAGTATGCCTTGCCACCGTCTTTATATGGTGTACTTTTCACGTTTTTCAGCTCTGGCAAGTTAGGCCCTGAATTCTGCCATCGAGCCTTTTCCTGCTTTCTGCCTCTGAAAGCTCCAGCCTGAGCCTACATCTGTATCCATGACCTTTGTCTTACTTCCTGCGCGGCTAACGGTGCCTGGCCCGGCCTGTTGCCTGCCAAGACTGTATTCAGCCTTCAAGTTATCTGCTCCGCTCCTCGAGAAATGCATTCCTGTCTAGTAGTTTAGGTAAACATCCTTCCAGCTGCAGAGCAAAGGGCCCGGCCTCACTGTCTCCGTGCAAGTAATTCATAGCTTTCGTTACCATGGTAGGCCCATGCCCCCTCGCATCTCATGTAGACACCTAGACGCTTGTACACGCACTAGCAGTCAGTATAGAATAGACTCTGTCCGAGAGACCTTCCCTTCCAGATAATATAGTTCCTTAAACACAAGATATTAGATACGATTTGGGATTAGGTTGTTCTGACATCCCAGACTTCTGTCTCCTCATGTAGGGCTAAATGTCAAGTCCCCTTCACCCTCTAGTTACACGTCAATCACACGTCATGCGGCTGCGCGCGCATCTCTGCCATGTATTTCTGCTGACATTGCAGGATTCTCTTATGGATCCACCCACCTGTGACATCCTCTTAATGACGTTTCTAGTATACGCCTTTATGCACGCCTACTGTAACGCCTTTTTTATTACGTATGTGTATTCTTATCTTTCCTATCAGCTGTTACGCCTCCTGCATCTGTCTTTACTGTAATGCATTTACTATATATATGATAACCTGTCAATAATGTATTGCCGATCCCTTCCTGAACCTTCATGGTGACGGAACCCGATTGCCTGGTTCGAACCAATTCCTTTGTAAGGAATAAATTCCCTTTTATAACCTCAAATACCACGGATTCTGCCTCTTATTGTTACTGAGTTATTCTTATTGACTTTTACCGCATAAATTAAGTCTAGGTAATTTAAATTTACCACATAATTGGCGCCCGAACAGGGACACCTTCCCCACCTCACGCGCCGGAGGTGCGTTGCAGGCCCAGCCTCCTGCCACAGCCGGACGGACAACTACGCGTACCCGCAGGATTTCCTGTATCTCCCTCCGGCCAACGGGGGTGACTGAGGCTGCGATCAACACCCAGACGAGGCGGTGAGGAGTGCGGAGGATCCCGACCAGAGCCTAGCTGAGAGAGCAAGATCCGAGGTATACAGAGGCCCACCAGGTTCCGAAGTTCCGAAGTATCTATGTCACGAGTCGAGTCCAGTCCAGTCCGATCCAGTCCAGTCCAGTTTCCGAGGCCTTCCGTTCCGTGCTTCCCGGTGAGTACCGTTGCTGGGGACACATTTAGACGTGCACATTAGTTTGTGCCGGTCAAGACGGGTTTGGGTACACAGATCCGGTCTGCACTGTCTCAGCAGTGTATCTGTACTGTTTAGCAGTACATCCAGTATATCTAGTACTATGTCAGTAACTAGTTTTATTCTAATTATCGTTGTTCGTTTTAAATGTTAAATGTTTTTATATGTTTTAAATGTCGTGGTATGAGTGATTGTTCAATTTTCATTACTGTGTTTATTGTATTAATTGTGTTCAAGTCCGAGTAAGACCCAAGTAGCAAGGTGCAAGATGCCGTTATTCTCTAAATTAACACAGATAAAAACTAGAAAAGGGATACTCGAAGAAGCTGTTCCCATTCCACCTAGGGACACTCCAGGGTACTTTATGTATCATAAACATGGCCTAGATGCCGTATTATATCTTGATTTATGGGTGGACTACACCAAGGATTTAGCAGAGAGTCAGAGATGGCCCGCTGCTGGGACATGGGATGCAGATTGCATCATGAGAGTAGAAGAAGTATTATGGAAAAAGAAAGCCAGACAGTCACAGAAAGATGCCATTGAATTATGGCGTAAAGAATCGCATAGACGCGCAGATAAAGCACTCAGAAAAGAAGAGAAAAGTAGGGAGGATTCAGAAAAAGCCCGAGAAAACATATTAATTGACAAAGGTATCCGAGTAAAAACAGAACAAGTAGACAGACAACGAAACACTCTTATGAATGGTATGTATCCTCTTCTGGCCGAGGGTTTGCCTAAGGCCACCCTGGAGGTACCAAATATCTGCCACCTCCATTACTCCCGATTAAAGTACATCCCAAGACCGCAAAGGACATTTTCCTTTCTTCCTATTTAGATGATGCCGCCCCCGAATATGCTAATGGTGCGCAGCCACGCGCACCACCTGTTGACGACGCTCAACCCCAAGATCATCTGCCCCCACCTCCGCAGCAACAAACTCCTCCTCACGTTCTAGACGTTCCACCTGTTTCTACAGTCCTTCCTGCATCTACAATCTCTACCCTACATCCAACAAATCCTTTTGGACTTGGCACCTCAGAAGGTGCGACAGGAGGTGCGACAGGAGGTTTTTCCACGCCAGCACCTAGGTTGACTTATAGGGATTTAGCACACCAACGTACACCCCAAACAGCTAATCACAATATATTTAATGAGCCTCTTACAGATTGTAGATATGATCCAGTGCCCGGTAAACACGACAGAATGTTGCTATCATCAGTACGTTTACGACGAGTTTCGACCTATCTAATGACGCTACCAGGAATGATTGGTCATCTAGACAAAATATATCACTTTATCCAAACAGGGCAAGGTCCTGAAAGTATTGGCGAGGCCATGGAATACCAGAAAGTGGACATGCAAAAATTATTGTTACGCTTCTTCATAAACTGCTTGATCAGAAACAGAGATAGGCCTGAGGTAGATCCGGAGGAAATGCAAGTACTTACCAGATGGGGTCAGAATATAGCCGACGGAAAACATGATAAACAGAAGAGTATAGAAGTTATGTACCGAAAGATCAGAAAAGAAGTAGAACGAATACATGAAAGAAGATAGAGGCAGATAAAACTGAATCAGAGGGAGAGGAGGAGGAACAGACAGAAATGACAACAGGACAATTAGAATTACCGGCTAGAGAAATGATAGCTTATGTAGGTAAGGGAAGATCTTTTAATAATACAATGCGTCCGATACGTCCAGAATGTAACAGAATTTTTCAAGCAGCTATCTCAAATCCAAGGACCCCTGAACACTTATTCCAGGCTACTGATAAAATACTCCGAGAACGAAGGGGGTACCATGTGCTCGATTCTATGGATGAACAAGAATTAGCCAGGTCAGCAGTACAATGGGCTGACAGTTCTGAAAAATACAGTGATGATGCGCTAGCACACACGTTTCTGAATCTCACACCAGACGAACAGCGTTTAGCTGGTATATACATGATACAACACCTCCTTATATTGTATAAAAACGAACACTCCGATCCTGGTCCCCTACCTGATATACTGATAGAATTACTCACGAATAAATGGAGAGGTATGGGTACCTATCTAATTAAAGAAATTCGAGAACATCGGCATCGATACAGTGCCTTCCTATGTCCAGAGCATGATTCAGCTCCCTCCATGGAAAGAAAAATGTATTACATAGACAGACAGAATCCCTTACGCGAAGTGCACCCAGTTAAAAATGTGGATGATTCTTTTTCGCGCGTGTTCGTGTACACGCCCATAACTAAAATAGAACTATTGGAAATGAAAAAATTAGTGCCCAGCCATGACAAAGATCCAGCAGGTTTTCACCGTGAACTAAAGGACATGTTACTCATGGGTGATTATACCTATCCTGACATTATGAAAATATTAAAAGTATTATTGCCTGCTGGTATTTACGAGAAACTCAAAGAAAAGGAATGGGAGGTGGGAGACCAAAAGATTGATTGGACCGCATTAGAAAACGAAGAAAAAGCCCGAACAGCAAGCCGAGGGCATGGGGACAAAATTAAAGCATTACCAGGATTATTAGTACAAGTATTGCCACGTTTATTAACTACGAAAAAGGAAGACTGGGGTGCAATCTCAGCCTGTAAACAGAAACCCGATGAAGACACTAGTGATTTCTATTCCCGATTTGAAAAATGTTTTGGTATTAATAGCGGCCTAAAAGCAAATAGCGAGTCATATCCACATCTTTTTGTAACAAAACTAGTCGAGAATTCCCTGCCCCAAGTTAAGAACAGAGTATTGAAAGTCGAGAGCACTTGGCAAGCTAACACCCCTTCACAGATGTTACAAATGTTACAGTATCACCAGAATAGAATTAGAGAAGAACAAGAACACGAACAAAGACGTATGAAAGACACAAAAATGAAAATGCTTGTTGCTCAGTCAGTTCCAGCTGACAGTCATAAAAAGGGTGCAACACAGTCCAGTAATTCAGCGGTTCCCGTTAAAGGGACATGCAACTATTGTAAACAACCAGGTCAGTATATAAACGAGTGTGCAGTTCTGAAACACAATATCTCTACGGGTAAAACCAAGGAGAGACCACGTCCACCTAGACAGGATCAGATCCAACAACAAGTACCTCAGAATGTACAGCCTATGCAAGCTGCACAACAGACCGTAGCGGTACCACAGTCACAGCCTATTGCCGCAACACAAAACACGACACAACAGATGTACCAGTATGCACAAAATGAGTATCCCGATTATCAGCGATACACATGAAATAGCCTAGAGAAGGAAGTTGGCTTACCCCTTATTGAGGTTCCTGTAGATCAGGAAGGTCCTTATGTACATAGTCAAGTATTAGGGAAGGACAGAAAGTTTTTAATTGATACAGGGGCAAGCAGAACAACTATAAGTCACAACGAGGTTCCAGGGGCACCCCTCTCAGGCTCACAGAATATTTCCCTTGGTTTTTCAGGAAAGCCTACTATTAACGAAGTATCGCAACCGCTTCCACTTGCAGTTGGTCCATTGACACGGACTACAGATTTATTGCTTACTAAATCATGTCCAGAAAACTTGTTAGGTATAAAGACATTGAAAGCTCTAGGAGCTATAATATGTTGTTCTCCGGACGGAGTACGACTATTTTTGCGTGACTTTAAAGGGCACAAGGCCCCACTGATGTAGGTTGTATGCACATTACACCATATCGAGTCACACTCAAAGCAGGAGTGATATTACCACGAATTCGACAATATAAGTTACCTCCAGATGATGTAGTGGCTTTACTGCAAATCATTGACGAGCTCATTGCACAAGGAGTGGTTGTGGAAACCGACTCCAATGTATGTAATTCTCCGATCATTCCGATTCTTAAACGAACTGATCCAAAAGCACCCCCAGTATATCGATTAGTTATTGATCTGCGCGAATTGAATAAATGCATTGTACCACAATATCCCGTGGTCCCAGATATCTCTTCATTACTAACAGCCATTGATTCCGAAGCAACGTTCTTTACTGTAATTTACCTCAAGAACGCCTTCTTTAGCGTCCCAATCAATCCGGAAAGCCAATATTTGTTCGGATTTAGTTTAAATGGACGGAGCTTTAAATTCGCACGCGCACCTCAAGGATTTACAGAAAGTCCTAGCATCTATAGCCAAGCACTGAAAAGACAACTTGACAGTATCCACATGCCAGTTAACACTGCCCTGCTTCAGTATGTCGATGATCTGTTGATCACCGCCCGAAGCGAACCCGAATGTGAAAAAGCATCACTGACGGTTTTACATTTTCTGGCCGACAAGGGGCACAAGGTGTCCCCTTCGAAGCTGCAATTCTGTGTTCAGCAAGTTGTGTACCTTGGGCACTTGCTGTCCAAGGGGGGAAGACAGCTCACACCTGATCGCATCCAGTTAATTGTGAACATGCCACCACCCAAGACACAAAAGGAGGTGCGGGCCTTCATAGGTCTCACTTCGTACTGTAGGCAATGGATCCCCCAGTATGCGTTTTTAGTAAAGCCACTCATTCAGTTGACAACCAAGGAGGCAGCGACTTCGACTGTCCTCCCGTGGACTCAGGCACATACACAAGCTTTTGAAGACTTAAAGAAAGCCTTATGTCAAGCACCTGTTTTAGCGACACCATGTTACAGTAAGCCTTTTACACTTTTTGTTACAGAACGTGAAGGTACTGCCTTGTCAGTACTCACTCAGGAACAAGCAGGATCACACAAACCATGTGCTTACTTTTCTAGCACATTAGATCCCGTAGCTCAGGCTCTTCCTGCGTGCCTGAAATCAGTCGCAGCGACAGCTTTAGCGATCAGACAAAGCGATTCCATAGTATTAGGACATCAATTGACAGTACAAGTACCACACGCAGTAGAGGTTCTCTTGAACCGGACACAAACACAACACTTGACTATAGCACGACTGACGGGTTATGAACTAACATTGTTCCAGCCACACATAGAAATCAGACGTTGTAGTACATTAAATCCTGCCACACTTTTGCCATTAAGTGAAACAGACCCATTGGCACATGATTGTATTGAAGTCATTACTATTACGACGAAACCCAGACAAGACTTGACAGACATTCCATTATCAGATCCAGACCTGACATTTTATGTAGATGGTTCATGTATGAGAACAAGTACAGGAGAGTTAGTGGCCGCTTATGCAGTCACAACAGACACTGAAGTCATTGAAACAAATTGTATTAACACTTTGTCAGCTCAAGCAGCAGAGCTCATCGCTCTGACACAAGCCTGTATTCAAGCCAAAAAAAAAAGTTAACATATATACAGATTCACGTTATGCATTCGGAGTTGTCCATGACTTCGGAGTCCTTTGGCGAGAGAGAGGTTATTTAACTTCTCATGGTGCCAACATTCAACATGGTCCCCTCATTCAAGCTCTGTTAGATGCAATACATCTACCTACTGCGATATCTATCATGAAGTGTAAGGCCCATACAAAAGTCACCGATATTATTTCCCAGGGTAAAGATCTAGCAGACCGAACAGCTAAACAGACAGCTCAGAATCGGAATCACGCAACGGACGTGACAAAGACAATAGTTCCGACATCGACACACTGCATGACAGTTAAGGATCCCGCCCTTGATGTAATTGACATACAGACACTTGCTACACCAGAGGAAATAAAGAAATTGACTGAATTAGGAGGGATCCAAACAGATCAGGGTTGGATGACGAAGGGAAAATCTATATGGTTTCTCCCCGACTCCATGGTTCAAGTTATCATTAACACAATACATAGTCCAGCGCACCTGGGAGAAAAAGCTATGCTAGATAGTATTCAACACATTTGGTTCAACAAACACTTACGAGCAGCAGCCAAACAGAAAGTGCGTACTTGCATGATTTGTTGTCAGTTCAACCCCGGTAAAAGCATTCCTGTAGAGCAAGGTGGATTTCAACCTCCCGATCACCCTTTTGAAGTCCTCCAGATGGATTATATCCAGATGGAACGTTGTCGAGGATTCAAATATGTCCTCGTAGTTGTATGTGCTCTTTCCCGTTGGACAAAGGCATATCCCGTCTCAGATTACACTGCCCCGACTACTGCCAAACAGTTAGTTCGTGAATTCTTCCCACGGTATGGTTTGCCCCGTATCGTGTACTCAGATAACGGCCAGCCGTTCTCATCCGAGCTAATGAAACACATTTCACTCTTGTTAGGCTATCAATGGAAATTTCACTGTGTCCGGCATCCCGAGGCAGCAGGTCTCATGGAACGTCATAATCAAACTCTGAAAATTCGACTTTCTAAAATCTGTAGAGAGAAAGGCGTCGACTGGATAGTAGCCTTACCAGTTGCACTATTTTACATGAGAATGGTAGCACATTCTCGCACAGGGCTATCCCCGTACGAGGTGGTCTTCGGTAGGCCACCAAATATGTGGGGGACGCCTATACCTCGTAAAATCACTGATGTTGATTGTAATATGCTGACAGATTACCTTGCTTCCTTGATGTCTGCACTACAATCTTGCCGTTCACAGGTAGCTGCAGCCTTTCCCGACAACACTGAGGTGAAGCCCCATGAAGTGGTTCCCGGAGATTTTGTCTTCATAAGAAATTTCGACAGGAGGAGCCCGCTGGAGCCTCGCTGGCAAACGCCGAAGTTGGTACTTCTGACCACGAGGACAGCAGTGAAGATTGAGGGTCGCAAGGGTTGGCTACACTCGAGCCATATCAAGAAATTTCATGGACCACTTTCTGATCTGAACTCTCAGCCCTGCCTTCCCCCACAGACTGACTCAAAACTCCCCCTGGTTGAGAAAACCGAATCACAAGAATACAAACTGAAACTAAGGTCTAGCAAGTCAGACAATTTGATTGTTTAAGTCCTCTCCAAGGTGAATCGGTTAAATTAGTCTCTGACATGTATCCTCTGGACCGAATTAGAGAGAGAAATAGACAGAAACAGCTCAAGAAACATGCATACTGTAAATCACTTCGTAGTCACTGTGTAGTGACATTATTGATTATGTTTTTTCTAAGTCTTTTGACTATTGCTGCAAGTATACTGTTGCACATATACTACCCTATTTCCAAGCGTGCTTTCAATGTTACTGCCGAACATTCTTTTAGCGAATTACCTTCACATGAGTTGCCCTATAGACTTGCGCTGCGCAACAACACATTCATTAGTATGTTACATCACTCCCATCAGGCCAGCAATGCTACAAATTGTTGGATATGTGGCCGACTCCCTCCCTATCAGAAATACAAAGGAGTTCTGCCTCTCTTTCCGTATCCATTCACACATAATGGTTCCTGTGGAGCATGGTTTAGTTTGATTAATTCTTTAGATTCAAACACTGTAGTTTTCCAGAGCAACTGGGTATGGGGAAACCTGAACTTAGTTTTGCTTAAAGCCTGTTACCCTAACAAGGAGGGACTTCCCAAAAGGACAGGAACTAATCTAGAAAATGAAGTATATGGATTAGGTAACTTTACACTTAACCTCATGATTCTGAATGTTGAATCCGAAGCTGCACCAGTCTTGCCCGCTATGTCAGTATTTCCAGTTAAAGGTGAATTATGTGTAAGAAAGAATGGTTCAGTACACATGGGTCATAGTAAATGTACCACTGTGATCGAATTCAGTGATCAAGGCAAGTCTACATTTAGAGCTTCCCGTCATTCCTACTTCATTTGTGGTCAACCGCATATATACGCTTACCTCTAGATTGGGATGGTACCTGTTACATTGCATTCCTTCTGCCACCTGTTTTCCTAGCACCTCCTGATTATCATAGGAATACCGATTTAGTACACAATAGACCCCAGAGAGATCTCCCGATTGTCGACTACACTGAAACGGCATGGGAGCAATACACAGATTTCAATAAAGGTTTCTTTCCCTACATAGGTGTTGTCACTAATAGTAAACTGATACGTAGATTAACCAGAACCCTTGAAGCAGTAGTGAATGAAACTACTTCCGCCCTAGGCAACTTAACAGAGGAGCAGTCTGCGATGCGGATTGTTGTTCTTCAAAATCGTCTTGTCCTTGACGTCATCCTAGCCGATAGGGGCGGAGCCTGTAGGGTCATCGGATCGAGTTGCTGTGTTTTCATTCCAGAAAACGCGCCATCAGTATATAAAGCCATAACTCGTCTTCATAAGATTGTAAGCCAGATACACCAGAATCCAGGCACCTGGACTTGGTCCGGTTGGCTCTGGAGCGTGTTGTCAGCCTGGGGATGGAGGATCTTATCCTTCCTAGGTATTGGCCTTCTCATAATATTCAGTTGTTGCCTGTGTCTACAATGTGGGCCAGCGATTTGTGGTCTGTGTGCCACATCGTGTATTCCACATTCAAGTTTTCATTCAAGATCTCGTAAGAAGAAAGAAGAGCAAATGATGTTATATGAACAGATTGATGGATTCATGAAGATCGATATTTCATGAAGGGTCCGTAGGGGACAAGGAGGGAATGAGGAAATATGAATTTTTATGATCAATTGTGTCCCCTATCTTAGACCCCAACGGCTCCATGTACGTGCTACAAGTACATGTATGTTCCCTCCACTTCCAGCTATGAAGACGCAAATACATGTGCGTCCAACGTTAACATGTCCTCTTTCAGATCTGCCATGAATGGGTCAGATATTCCGTTCCTAAGTATGCCTTGCCACCGTCTTTATATGGTGTACTTTTCACGTTTTTCAGCTCTGGCAAGTTAGGCCCTGAATTCTGCCATCGAGCCTTTTCCTGCTTTCTGCCTCTGAAAGCTCCAGCCTGAGCCTACATCTGTATCCATGACCTTTGTCTTACTTCCTGCGCGGCTAACGGTGCCTGGCCCGGCCTGTTGCCTGCCAAGACTGTATTCAGCCTTCAAGTTATCTGCTCCGCTCCTCGAGAAATGCATTCCTGTCTAGTAGTTTAGGTAAACATCCTTCCAGCTGCAGAGCAAAGGGCCCGGCCTCACTGTCTCCGTGCAAGTAATTCATAGCTTTCGTTACCATGGTAGGCCCATGCCCCCTCGCATCTCATGTAGACACCTAGACGCTTGTACACGCAATAGCAGTCAGTATAGAATAGACTCTGTCCGAGAGACCTTCCCTTCCAGATAATATAGTTCCTTAAACACAAGATATTAGATACGATTTGGGATTAGGTTGTTCTGACATCCCAGACTTCTGTCTCCTCATGTAGGGCTAAATGTCAAGTCCCCTTCACCCTCTAGTTACACGTCAATCACACGTCATGCGGCTGCGCGCGCATCTCTGCCATGTATTTCTGCTGACATTGCAGGATTCTCTTATGGATCCACCCACCTGTGACATCCTCTTAATGACGTTTCTAGTATACGCCTTTATGCACGCCTACTGTAACGCCTTTTTTTTTACGTATGTGTATTCTTATCTTTCCTATCAGCTGTTACGCCTCCTGCATCTGTCTTTACTGTAATGCATTTACTATATATATGATAACCTGTCAATAATGTATTGCCGATCCCTTCCTGAACCTTCATGGTGACGGAACCCGATTGCCTGGTTCGAACCAATTCCTTTGTAAGGAATAAATTCCCTTTTATAACCTCAAATATCACGGATTCTGCCTCTTATTTTTACTGAGTTATTCTTATTGAATTTTACCGCATAAATTAAGTCTAGGCCGTAGAGGAGTGCACCATCGCAATTACAGCGGGCATGGAGCCGTATCGCCCGGCACACCCATGATGCAACAGCACCGAGAAGTATCCATTCACGCCTTGGGACCCATTTGAGGGCATGCAGAAGGTATCCCCGGCTTACGATAACTTTTTGGGACTACATTACCCAGAATGCGATATGCTAAAGACTCATTTGAGCAGCCTATGAGAGGGCTCAAGACTCTTTCACAACAGCCTATCTGAAGGTGTTTTATTTAATAAATGTGTGAAAGCAGACGACGTGGTGAATTCTGTGTCCTAGCCTTTGAGAAAGGAAGTGATTTCCGAAACGCGTCAGGCCAGGCATCCCAAGATGTGATGGATGTAAGGATGTACACTGTTGTCTGAGTGCACCCTCGTCCTTTGGGCAAACTGGAGCATGATGTATTTGCGGCTGCCTACGCCGTAGAGGAGTGCACCATCGCAATTACAGCGGGCATGGAGCCGTATCGCCCGGCACACCCATGATGCAACAGCACCGAGAAGTATCCATTCACGCCTTGGGACCCATTTGAGGGCATGCAGAAGGTATCCCCGGCTTACGATAACTATTTGGGACTACATTACCCAGAATGCGATATGCTAAAGACTCATTTGAGCAGCCTATGAGAGGGCTCAAGACTCTTTCACAACAGCCTATCTGAAGGTGTTTTATTTAATAAATGTGTGAAAGCAGACGACGTGGTGAATTCTGTGTCCTAGCCTTTGAGAAAGGAAGTGATTTCCGAAACGCGTCAGGCCAGGCATCCCAAGATGTGATGGATGTAAGGATGTACACTGTTGTCTGAGTGCACCCTCGTCCTTTGGGCAAACTGGAGCATGATGTATTTGCGGCTGCCTACGCCGTAGAGGAGTGCACCATCGCAATTACAGCGGGCATGGAGCCGTATCGCCCGGCACACCCATGAGGCAACAGCACCGAGAAGTATCCATTCACGCCTTGGGACCCATTTGAGGGCATGCAGAAGGTATCCCCGGCTTACGATAACTATTTGGGACTACATTACCCAGAATGCGATATGCTAAAGACTCATTTGAGCAGCCTATGAGAGGGCTCAAGACTCTTTCACAACAGCCTATCTGAAGGTGTTTTATTTAATAAATGTGTGAAAGCAGACGACGTGGTGAATTCTGTGTCCTAGCCTTTGAGAAAGGAAGTGATTTCCGAAACGCGTCAGGCCAGGCATCCCAAGATGTGATGGATGTAAGGATGTACACTGTTGTCTGAGTGCACCCTCGTCCTTTGGGCAAACTGGAGCATGATGTATTTGCGGCTGCCTACGCCGTAGAGGAGTGCACCATCGCAATTACAGCGGGCATGGAGCCGTATCGCCCGGCACACCCATGATGCAACAGCACCGAGAAGTATCCATTCACGCCTTGGGACCCATTTGAGGGCATGCAGAAGGTATCCCCGGCTTACGATAACTATTTGGGACTACATTACCCAGAATGCGATATGCTAAAGACTCATTTGAGCAGCCTATGAGAGGGCTCAAGACTCTTTCACAACAGCCTATCTGAAGGTGTTTTATTTAATAAATGTGTGAAAGCAGACGACGTGGTGAATTCTGTGTCCTAGCCTTTGAGAAAGGAAGTGATTTCCGAAACGCGTCAGGCCAGGCATCCCAAGATGTGATGGATGTAAGGATGTACACTGTTGTCTGAGTGCACCCTCGTCCTTTGGGCAAACTGGAGCATGATGTATTTGCGGCTGCCTACGCCGTAGAGGAGTGCACCATCGCAATTACAGCGGGCATGGAGCCGTATCGCCCGGCACACCCATGATGCAACAGCACCGAGAAGTATCCATTCACGCCTTGGGACCCATTTGAGGGCATGCAGAAGGTATCCCCGGCTTACGATAACTATTTGGGACTACATTACCCAGAATGCGATATGCTAAAGACTCATTTGAGCAGCCTATGAGAGGGCTCAAGACTCTTTCACAACAGCCTATCTGAAGGTGTTTTATTTAATAAATGTGTGAAAGCAGACGACGTGGTGAATTCTGTGTCCTAGCCTTTGAGAAAGGAAGTGATTTCCGAAACGCGTCAGGCCAGGCATCCCAAGATGTGATGGATGTAAGGATGTACACTGTTGTCTGAGTGCACCCTCGTCCTTTGGGCAAACTGGAGCATGATGTATTTGCAGCTGCCTACGCCGTAGAGGAGTGCACCATCGCAATTACAGCGGGCATGAAGCCGTATCGCCCGGCACACCCATGATGCAACAGCACCGAGAAGTATCCATTCACGCCTTGGGACCCATTTGAGGGCATGCAGAAGGTATCCCCGGCTTACGATAACTATTTGGGACTACATTACCCAGAATGCGATATGCTAAAGACTCATTTGAGCAGCCTTTGAGAGGGCTCAAGACTCTTTCACAACAGCCTATCTGAAGGTGTTTTATTTAATAAATGTGTGAAAGCAGACGACGTGGTGAATTCTGTGTCCGAGCCTTTGAGAAAGGAAGTGATTTCCGAAACGCGTCAGGCCAGGCATCCCAAGATGTGATGGATGTAAGGATGTACACTGTTGTCTGAGTGCACCCTCGTCCTTTGGGCAAACTGGAGCATGATGTATTTGCGGCTGCCTACGCCGTAGAGGCGTGCACCATCGCAATTACAGCGGGCATGGAGCCGTATCGCCCGGCACACCCATGATGCAACAGCACCGAGAAGTATCCATTCACGCCTTGGGACCCATTTGAGGGCATGCAGAAGGTATCCCCGGCTTACGATAACTATTTGGGACTACATTACCCAGAATGCGATATGCTAAAGACTCATTTGAGCAGCCTATGAGAGGGCTCAAGACTCTTTCACAACAGCCTATCTGAAGGTGTTTTATTTAATAAATGTGTGAAAGCAGACGACGTGGTGAATTCTGTGTCCTAGCCTTTGAGAAAGGAAGTGATTTCCGAAACGCGTCAGGCCAGGCATCCCAAGATGTGATGGATGTAAGGATGTACACTGTTGTCTGAGTGCACCCTCGTCCTTTGGGCAAACTGGAGCATGATGTATTTGCGGCTGCCTACGCCGTAGAGGAGTGCACCATCGCAATTACAGCGGGCATGGAGCCGTATCGCCCGGCACACCCATGATGCAACAGCACTGAGAAGTATCCATTCACGCCTTGGGACCCATTTGAGGGCATGCAGAAGGTATCCCCGGCTTACGATAACTATTTGGGACTACATTACCCAGAATGCGATATGCTAAAGACTCATTTGAGCAGCCTATGAGAGGGCTCAAGACTCTTTCACAACAGCCTATCTGAAGGTGTTTTATTTAATAAATGTGTGAAAGCAGACGACGTGGTGAATTCTGTGTCCTAGCCTTTGAGAAAGGAAGTGATTTCCGAAACGCGTCAGGCCAGGCATCCCAAGATGTGATGGATGTAAGGATGTACACTGTTGTCTGAGTGCACCCTCGTCCTTTGGGCAAACTGGAGCATGATGTATTTGCGGCTGCCTACGCCGTAGAGGAGTGCACCATCGCAATTACAGCGGGCATGGAGCCGTATCGCCCGGCACACCCTTGATGCAACAGCACCGAGAAGTATCCATTCACGCCTTGGGACCCATTTGAGGGCATGCAGAAGGTATCCCCGGCTTACGATAACTATTTGGGACTACATTACCCAGAATGCGATATGCTAAAGACTCATTTGAGCAGCCTATGAGAGGGCTCAAGACTCTTTCACAACAGCCTATCTGAAGGTGTTTTATTTAATAAATGTGTGAAAGCAGACGACGTGGTGAATTCTGTGTCCTAGCCTTTGAGAAAGGAAGTGATTTCCGAAACGCGTCAGGCCAGGCATCCCAAGATGTGATGGATGTAAGGATGTACACTGTTGTCTGAGTGCACCCTCGTCCTTTGGGCAAACTGGAGCATGATGTATTTGCGGCTGCCTACGCCGTAGAGGAGTGCACCATCGCAATTAAAGCGGGCATGGAGCCGTATCGCCCGGCACACCCATGATGCAACAGCACCGAGAAGTATCCATTCACGCCTTGGGACCCATTTGAGGGCATGCAGAAGGTATCCCCGGCTTACGATAACTATTTGGGACTACATTACCCAGAATGCGATATGCTAAAGACTCATTTGAGCAGCCTATGAGAGGGCTCAAGACTCTTTCACAACAGCCTATCTGAAGGTGTTTTATTTAATAAATGTGTGAAAGCAGACGACGTGGTGAATTCTGTGTCCTAGCCTTTGAGAAAGGAAGTGATTTCCGAAACGCGTCAGGCCAGGCATACCAAGATGTGATGAATGTAAGGATGTACACTGTTGTCTGAGTGCACCCTCGTCCTTTGGGCAAACTGGAGAATGATGTATTTGCGGCTGCCTACGCCGTAGAGGAGTGCACCATCGCAATTACAGCGGGCATGGAGCTGTATCGCCCGGCACACCCATGATGCAACAGCACCGAGAAGTATCCATTCACGCCTTGGGACCCATTTGAGGGCATGCAGAAGGTATCCCCGGCTTACGATAACTATTTGGGACTACATTACCCAGAATGCGATATGCTAAAGACTCATTTGAGCAGCCTATGAGAGGGCTCAAGACTCTTTCACAACAGCCTATCTGAAGGTGTTTTATTTAATAAATGTGTGAAAGCAGACGACTTGGTGAATTCTGTGTCCTAGCCTTTGAGAAAGGAAGTGATTTCCGAAACGCGTCAGGCCAGGCATCCCAAGATGTGATGGATGTAAGGATGTACACTGTTGTCTGAGTGCACCCTCGTCCTTTGGGCAAACTGGAGCATGATGTATTTGCGGCTGCCTACGCCGTAGAGGAGTGCACCATCGCAATTAAAGCGGGCATGGAGCCGTATCGCCCGGCACACCCATGATGCAACAGCACCGAGAAGTATCCATTCACGCCTTGGGACCCATTTGAGGGCATGCAGAAGGTATCCCCGGCTTACGATAACTATTTGGGACTACATTACCCAGAATGCGATATGCTAAAGACTCATTTGAGCAGCCTATGAGAGGGCTCAAGACTCTTTCACAACAGCCTATCTGAAGGTGTTTTATTTAATAAATGTGTGAAAGCAGACGACGTGGTGAATTCTGTGTCCTAGCCTTTGAGAAAGGAAGTGATTTCCGAAACGCGTCAGGCCAGGCATCCCAAGATGTGATGGATGTAAGGATGTACACTGTTGTCTGAGTGCACCCTCGTCCTTTGGGCAAACTGGAGCATGATGTATTTGCGGCTGCCTACGCCGTAGAGGAGTGCACCATCGCAATTACAGCGGGCATGGAGCCGTATCGCCCGGCACACCCATGATGCAACAGCACCGAGAAGTATCCATTCACGCCATGGGACCCATTTGAGGGCATGCAGAAGGTATCCCCGGCTTACGATAACTATTTGGGACTACATTACCCAGAATGCGATATGCTAAAGACTCATTTGAGCAGCCTATGAGAGGGCTCAAGACTCTTTCACAACAGCCTATCTGAAGGTGTTTTATTTAATAAATGTGTGAAAGCAGACGACGTGGTGAATTCTGTGTCCTAGCCTTTGAGAAAGGAAGTGATTTCCGAAACGCGTCAGGCCAGGCATCCCAAGATGTGATGGATGTAAGGATGTACACTGTTGTCTGAGTGCACCCTCGTCCTTTGAACAAACTGGAGCATGATGTATTTGCGGCTGCCTACGCCGTAGAGGAGTGCACCATCGCAATTACAGCGGGCATGGAGCCGTATCGCCCGGCACACCCATGATGCAACAGCACCGAGAAGTATCCATTCACGCCTTGGGACCCATTTGAGGGCATGCAGAAGGTATCCCCGGCTTACGATAACTATTTGGGACTACATTACCCAGAATGCGATATGCTAAAGACTCTTTTGAGCAGCCTATGAGAGGGCTCAAGACTCTTTCACAACAGCCTATCTGAAGGTGTTTTATTTAATAAATGTGTGAAAGCAGACGACGTGGTGAATTCTGTGTCCTAGCCTTTGAGAAAGGAAGTGATTTCCGAAACGCGTCAGGCCAGGCATCCCAAGATGTGATGGATGTAAGGATGTACACTGTTGTCTGAGTGCACCCTCGTCCTTTGGGCAAACTGGAGCATGATGTATTTGCGGCTGCCTACGCTGTAGAGGAGTGCACCATCGCAATTACAGCGGGCATGGAGCCGTATCGCCCGGCACACCCATGATGCAACAGCACCGAGAAGTATCCATTCACGCCTTGGGACCCATTTGAGGGCATGCAGAAGGTATCCCCGGCTTACGATAACTATTTGGGACTACATTACCCAGAATGCGATATGCTAAAGACTCATTTGAGCAGCCTATGAGAGGGCTCAAGACTCTTTCACAACAGCCTATCTGAAGGTGTTTTATTTAATAAATGTGTGAAAGCAGACGACGTGGTGAATTCTGTGTCCTAGCCTTTGAGAAAGGAAGTGATTTCCGAAACGCGTCAGGCCAGGCATCCCAAGATGTGATGGATGTAAGGATGTACACTGTTGTCTGAGTGCACCCTCGTCCTTTGGGCAAACTGGAGCATGATATATATATATATATATATATAGAGGAGGACGGAGATGGAAACGTTAGACTCTCATGACAATACCATTATCAACTTAACGGGCACTGTATTGACTGAAGCTGAAAAACAACTGTTAATGCTGGGTCTGTCCTTTTGTCCTGAGTCCAATTTTTCATACAAACAGTCTCGCATTGACATCTACAAATTTATTCGAAAAATTAAACTAAAGAAATTTTTCCAATTGAACAAATCTACAAAAGGGGCCACTACCCCTGACACCATGTTGGATGCATTACAAGTCCGGGACTTAGATATGCTTCAAATGATGCAATCCTTGGCCAAGGAAAACTCGGACCATCCAGTATCTGACAATGACTCTGAACGTCTTGAAGGAATCAACACGGGAATGGCGGCTGCCAGTCCGTTTTGTCCTCCTTCTTGTTTCTACCCAGGTATGCCTAAAGACTCTGTAGATGTTTTTAGTGACATGGTAATTGATAATTTGAAAAAATTAAATATGTCTACTTACTCCAAATGTGGTAAAATTAATTTGAAATTGAGGAACTATTGGGCATTGATCAAAAAGATTCGTGACAATGGTCAGATTGTGGTTGTGGGTGCTGATAAAGGAGGGAACATAGTTCTATGGTCTAAAAACAATTATCTTCAGGAGGCTCAACGCCACCTATCTGATACCAACTGCTATTGTAAAGTAGGCCGAGACTATCTTACACAAATCAAAAAATCTGTTTCCTCCCTCTTGGCACAATGGAAAAGAATGGGACTCCTTTCCAAAAATGAGTACTTGTTTCTCAAAAATGATTTCCCAACTACAGCCACCCTGTACTTTATCCCTAAAGTGCACAAAGGGGTTCACCCTATACCTGGCAGACCTATCATCTCTGCCAGGAACAGTCTTTTGGAAGCTATGTCCAAGTATGTCGATTATTTCCTTCAACCACACATGATTGCTCTGCCGTCCTTTATTAAGGACACAGGCGACTTTTTGAAGAAAATACAAGCAGTTTATTGGCAACCCAATTTCATACTCATCACGCTTGACATAGCTTCCTTATATACCAGCATACTACACTCACAAGGGTTGACAGCTGTTAAACATTTTTTGGACTCTCGCTCTATTAACTTTAAAGACCACAATGCAATGCTCCTCCAAATGATTGACCTCTGCCTTAACAATAATGTGTTTCTCTTCAATAAAGTTTTGTACAAACAACTGAGGGGAGTGGCTATGGGGGCATGTTTTTCTCCAACCTATGCCTGCCTTTTGGTGGGTTGGTGGGAGGAACATGTCCTCAGGGTCACACATAAGACCATGTGGGATTCACATATCCGGTATTATGGCAGGTACATTGACGATATTTTTATCGTTTGGGAAGGATCCAAAGAGGAGGCTTTCTCTTTTGTAAATTCTATTAACACCAACACCATGAATTTACAATTCACGGCGAGCATCCGTAATGAGAGGGTGGAATTTCTGGATGTGGAGGTCTTTATTTCAGACAACCACATAGAAACCAAATTACACAGAAAAATTACTGCTGGGAATTTCATCTTACATGCCAGCAGTGCCCATCCACCCCATCTCATACACAGTATACCCTATGGGGAATTTGTAGCCGCCAATCTGACTTAGAACAATGTCAGAAGGAAGCTTCTGACCGGTTCCTTGCCCGAGGTTACAAACAACTTAACCTCAAAAAAGCCCTTGACACAGCTAATCTTTGTTCTCGGGAGCTCTGCCTTCCCACTGAACAACCCCAGACCACATCTATCGGTTGTGAAGGAACAAATGAGGCTATGCAACCCATAAGACTAATTACCACTTTCTGTAAACAACATAAGACCTTTCGCAGTATCATTTACAAACACTGGCCTATTGTTCTGACTGACATGACTCTCAAATTTTTGCTGCCCGATCTACCCAATATTACTTTCAGGAGAGCGCCCTCAATGAGGGATGCTTTGGTTAAATCCAACCCTGAAGTTACGGAAAAGACCACTTGGCTATCACGTTCTGGCTTTTTTAAATGTACATCATGCCGTGCTTGTAAATTCGGAATCAATGTTTCCGAATACAACACAGCATTCAGCAACATTCCAGTACAAATAAAACATCACTATACTTGTCGTACGGAATTTGCAGTTTATGTGCTTGAATGCACCTGTCACCTTAAATATGTGGGCAGTACCAAATTACCGGTTTTCAATCGCATCCTGCAACACCTTCGTGGGATTGTCAACTCAGATTCCACATACCCTGTTGCCCGACATTTTAAAGCCATTCACTCTAAACAAAATCTGTGACTTAAAATACTTTGTCATTGGGGCAGTGCCACCCTCAATTCGTGGGGGTAATAGAGAGAGACAACTTCGTCAGTTAGAATCCTCCTTCATTCTATTACTTGACACTAAAATGCCAAATGGGATGAATACGAGTGAAGACCTGCACAACTTTTTGTAAATTCTGTATTTGACCATTTGGTCGTTTCTTGTTTACTTGCAGTCTGTCAATCAGTCACTTCTACACCTAGTTGTTTCATTCTTCACTGGCGGTCATAACATCAGTTTTATTTTCTAAGGACAATACTCTTTTGTCTTCTGTTTCACCTCGTTCTCTCTTCCTTTTCCTTGTCATATTATTTTATTTGTTTGATCCTTTTTCTTCTTTTCATTTTTCCCTTTTACTTGATTCAAAGAAATTATACTGTCTTTTTCATTTAAATTATATCAATTTATTATTCAGAGAACATGAGCGTGAATTCATGTTAAAACCAATGAATTAACCACAGATCTTTTATTTTAGTACATCCAATCATGGTTATGATCAATTATTAGCATTATAGTAATTTTGGGGCACTTGCCAGATATTCGTTCTATTGCTAATGTATGCTTATCAATATGATCTGTACTATTTATTGTCATTTTCTGGGTTATTAATTGCTTCGAAATGGATTTATAATATTCTCATGATGATGCATTTTCATTACTCCAGTATTTTGTTTATGTTTATTGGGTATAAGAGATTTGATTGGGTGATACTATCTTTTTAAAGGAAGGTCCGGTATCAGCGCGTCAGGTGATCAAGATCGCGGAGGCGATCGAAACGCGTCTGAGGCGGACACTTGTCTGACTACATTAAATTAAAGTCAGGAAACAGAAACGTTAAACCGCTAGGTGTATTTTCTTTGGGCGGCAGCATCGAGCATGGATTGAGGTCCGTACCTGCTTTCTAAACTCCCCAGGGTGTATTTGGGAGTTCAGGATATATATATATATATATATATATATATATATATATATATATATATATATATATATATATATGATGTATTTCCCGGTGGCAGTCACCATTGAGTAGTTACTTACTCTGCATTCCATAGGAAAACATTTTCGGGGTTTTCTTATTTCCTTATAACTTTGGCATTGTGTGACCACCTCAGCTTCTTCCAGGAAAGTTTTGGGGTGATCTGTTATGCAGTGGCCAAGAAAAAGGGAGCAGGGTTCAAAAATGCATTTCCCCCTTTTATTTACCATAGGTAAATTGAAATGCATAAGGCAAATAAATGCTGAATGGAATTAAATATATTTTTTTAGCAAAAAGCTAGATCATGGTGCAGAAAGCGTGATGTTTGTAATTTGGTGTAAATATGTGTTCCAGTTTTTGTCTCAAACTCTTCATATATGTTATGCCAGGAGTACCCCCTTGAAACTAAAAACATATATTTTTTAAAGTGTGCCTCAAATTTTTGGTAGATCCTCAAATATCTGCCAAAAACATACATATTTTTAAAATTTTGCAGAGACTTTGCAGGGAATCCACAAATCTGTGGCCAAAAACATATTTGTTTTCATTTTACTGCAAATTTATGGTGGACCCACAAACCTGCAGTAACAAATGTTTAAATAAGAAACACATGGTGTAGGCTTGGGCCCAGGAAGACAGTGTAAAGGGTTTTATAGGGTAGGGGGGCATGCAACCCCCCTCCCCAAATCTTCAGCCACTGCTTACCCCATACAGTTGAGACGAATTAAATGATAAAGGGAGGAGGCATGCAGTCCCTCTCTCGAAACCTCTTCAGGCCCCGGGGACGCCATACCCAAGAGGGCAATGGCCTCCTCATGGCCCAGGGATGCCATTCCTCATCCCAGGGTTGATTTCTCTAATAAGGGAAGGGGATTCGAGAATCCCGATCACCTCCCCAAGATGGGCTCTGTACACCCCATCTCCCAGGGGCCTGAGAATGTGCAGTAACCCACAGAGCACACCACTGGGACACTGTGGTGCCCTGCCCAGAAGAGTGCAGGCATACCCTGCCCACACTCTCACAGACAGGAAACAGAACTTTGCTACTGTCCTATGGAAGCAGTTAAAAAATGTTTTTCTCACCCAAGCATGAGCAAAGGAAAGGTGCTGACTCCCACAAGTACCCTGTGGGCATTCTTCCAGGCAGGAAAAAGAACTTTGCTCCTGCCCGGTGGAAGGTGTTAAAAATGCTGCTCCCGGGAGAGCGAAACAAAGGTGCTGACGCCCGCAAGAATGGTTCTGACTGGAGTGCCAGATTGGGACATGGGCCCCAGGGACTACGCCTGAGGCCCCTGACAAAAATTTAGCTGTGTGCCCCAGGTAAACTCTGAGGCACCCAATTAATATAAAAATGCCAGCTCTTATCGGCACCCACAATGGTTGGGGGCTGGGGAGCCAGCTGGGGTGACAGGAGTACTGGGGCTCCCTCAATCACACTCAATCACACTCAATCACCCTTAACCGAAATTAAAGATGTGAGTGTTCCGGGTGGGCACTAACAAAAAAATACACTAAAATGTGAATAATAAATCATCATCAAAAGCTCCTCATTTATCATTCACTGCTTAGGCAAATCAGCCCCATAATGCCCTAGGCCTTTTTTTAAATAAATATTTTCTTGCTGTTGGTGACGCTAGAAGAGGAAAGGGCACCACCAAACATTTATGTTGTGGGGGGGCTACAGGAAGTGCAGCTGTCACCAGACAACATTAAAAACATTTAGTAAGTCTCCTGAGTCATTAATTCCATGATCCCCGGAGCTTATAACATATATTTTTAGAGCACTCCTAGGTGAAGCTCTATGCTCTTTAGGTCAACTATCAGGCTCTTTTGTGATTGTTTTTATGGTTGCAAATTGTAGACCTAAAAGTGAAGTAGATGTTTTAAAAATAAAATTTTATTAAACATTTTTAGAAAAACTACTTTTATTAAACATTGGATTGTGTAACTTAGTGAAATATATATTTGATAAAAATTATTGGTGATTTTTTGACAAAGATGATTAACCCTCTTTATATATGTTGACATGCTCACAAATTGATTAAGTCAATAGGCCCACTTTTTAATTTTTGTGTTGTGGCTCCTGTCACTCAAATTCAAATTCAAAATGACTTTTATTCGGTTGATATACATCAGCCATATAAGCGCAGACATAATAACGAACAACATATAAAAGCGAAGCTATCCTTGATATAAATACATAGGAATTCATAGGCATATAATAGTCTTAATACATAAAGTGCAAATGCATTAATACAGTACAAATGAGTATCCTTATTTACTGGCAAACAGAAACAGTAAGTGCAAATTGCCTATTAAAAGTAGGTTTTATGGGGGATGTAACTAGGCAGGGACAAAAGTGCAAATGCAATAATACAGTACATAAGAAATCCAAATAGACTCAGTATCAAAAATAAGTGGACATAGATTTCCTAATACCAATGGATTTCAGGATAAAAGTAGCTAAATGAAAACACAATCCTGGATCTTCTAATTTAAAACGCAACTTCATGCCATCTTTAACCGACCTGATATTATAAAATAAGAAAAAATGTTTCAGATAAAACTTTCTAAAATGTAAGTAAAAATTACAAATTAATAAAAAAATGGCAGCAGCTTTGGTGAGATGTACCATCACATGGGCAACGTTGGGCAGTTCTCGGTTTCATGACTGGAAAATTGACAAGGTGATGTAATGTACCCATTCTTAAATGTGTCAGCACATATCGGTGTGATGCTCTGGTCACAACTGACAGATAAGATTGGAAACCCTCTTCAACTTCCAGTTGTTGGTAGAGCATAAAGGTAGTTTGTTTATTGAGTACACTGAAACGGGCCTTCAATTGCTGTGTACGGAAGGTTGATTTTATCTCATTTTTAGAAACAGAGGCTATACACCCGGGGTCCAGCCGTATATCGTAATTAAAAAGAGTTTTGTACCAGTGCGAGATGTATTTAAGCCATGGTATTTTTAAACAATTTTCCATTTTAACGCAATCCCGTATAATAGATTGGCTGAACCTAGTCTCTTCCTTTGACCAAATTGATTTCCATAGGAGAAGAGGTCGTAATGAAACAATGTCTGATATATAGGCAATACCCACTTCCCGGTGAATAAGTTCCGTAGAGGCGGAAGGGGGGGCACACAGCAAGCGTTTTAAAAAGGCATTTTCTGCTTGTAAAAGAGAAATCGCTTGAGTGTGTCCCCAAACGCCAGCACCATAAAGGGCGGCAGAAACACATCTTGCTTTATAAATTGCCATCATATCTTTTATACGGCGGCGGCCCAATTTAGCAGTAAATATAAAAATGCCGTTAATATTTCTCTCCATCTTAGAACGGGCATTCTCCTGTTCCTGTGCCCATGACCCATTTCCAGCAAAAGTGATACCCAAATAACAAAATGATTTTACAGTTAATACTTTAAAATCCTCTATGTAAAAACGTCTAGCTGTTATTGGGTTCTTGCTGCAAACCATGACAAAAGTGTTTGATTTATTAATTAAAAGCTTTCTTTTAGTAATAAATATAATAAAATTGTCGATAAGACGCTGGAGCCCAATAGGGGTCCGGGATAATAGAACCGCATCGTCAGCATATAAAAGAATTGGGATAGGGTTTCCTTCAATCCTTGGTGCATCAGCTTCAAATGTTTTCAGGGCGTCATCAACATTATTAATAAATAAAGAAAACAATAATGAAGCCAGCACACACCCCTGGCGGATACCTCTCTTGACTTTAAAGGGGAGGTATACTCGCCTGTAAATCCATACCGCACCTTACTAGTTAAAACTTCATATAATCTTGCTAGAAAGTAGAATATATCTTTTGGGGCACCCATTTCTAGCAAGAGGGGCCATAAAATCGAATGATCGACTAAATCAAAGGCGCTACTCAGATCGGCAAAGCATAGGTACAGTTGCCCTCCTTTGCCAGTGTATACTTCCCGATCAAAAGATCTAGGTTTACACACTGCTCTAATGTTCCCAATCCTTTCCTAAACCCGTATTGGGCTTGTGAGAGAATCGTCTTTTCTGTAGCCCAATCTTCTAATCTTGAAAGCAAGACCCTGCTCAAAATATTTATAGAAGAGTCCAACAATGAGATTGGGCGATAGTTACGGGCGTCAGTCTTTACTCCCTTCTTATAGATTGGGATTATTATTGACTGTCCCCATGATGTTGGGAATACTGTTTCAGAAGCAACATTAAAAACTCTAGTTAAAAGGGGTGACCATAAATCCATGTTGTTCTTATAAAGATCAATCGGAACCCCATCTGGACCGGGCGCTTTACCACCCTTACTACTAGATATACCATCTAAAACCTCCCCATTACTAATCATCAGAGATATAGTTGGCCATTGAGCGGGCATATCATGTAGTATAGCAGGCAGGGTATTGCTATTAATAGAATTAAAAATATTTGAAAAATGTTCGACCCAGGAGTTACTAGTAATGTGGGAGTTAAAATCTGGTACATGATCATCTTTCAAGAGAGAGCTATTAACAGTATCCCAGAATAGCGTACTATTTTTTGTATCAGTTGCATAACTTAATTTTTCCCATGCATCATCTCGAAGTTCAGCTTTTCTTATCTCCAGGGCAGAATTATACTCTATTCGTAGAGTCCTAATTTTTACCAGATCTCGTGGATTACACCCCAGGGCTTGTTTAAGGTGATGTAGGGCAGCTGTACAGTTCTTATCGAACCAGCCTACCTTGGGGTTTCTTTTCCCATGGGCAGGTTTCGTCAAAAGATTCTCAATTACTTTGTTGATCTTAATAAAATTTTGAAGCAAAGATTGAGGATCAGTCTCCTCCCCTAGACAGAGTTGTAGTTCAAACTGACATTGTTTAATGACATCACTCTGGATTTTTGTTGGATTCAAACCTGTCCATTTTATTCGCACACCATTAGTTCTAATAGGGGCAATACATGGAATGGTAGATACATCAATGGGGTTTTTAAAATCCCAAGTAAATAGGTTAAGGGAGATACTATTATGATCACTTATAGGTTGCTCTGTTTCCCATGGTGAGGAAAACAGGTGTGCACTGTTACTAGAAATTAAAATATGATCAATATTAGACCTTACATTCCTCCCTGTGAATGTAGGACGTTTCACATTATATTTGTCCATAGTACAATCCAGCAATTCCAGATCCAATTTAGCAGTAACATTATTTAAAGCAACACCATAATCACAGTGGGGGAAATGCATATAATCATCGCTTTCGTTTTTCCCCTTCCGATGCCCACATACTTTAGTCAAAGATAAGGGGCACGCCTGGATATTAAAATCACCAACCCATAGAATAGTATGCGGGTTCCTAATGGTACTGATCAACTTGTAAACTTCTCGCTCCAGGGCAAAAACAACTGACCCTCGGGTTGAGTTGAACAGATTGTTATAAAAGTTGATCAGAATTACATCTTTTCCCGCCATGGACTCCAACCACATAATCTGGGCATAAGCACCAACAGTAATACAAGACTTAATATTACATTTATTAAAGTTGATAGCAATCATAATCAAAAGTCCCCCCCTGGCTCTACCTGAAGTTGATGGCAAGGCCGGTAGCGAATGAGTAGTATAACCCTCTACATATACTGGCTCCGTGCACCATGTCTCTTGGAGACATACAATATCATGTTGGGCTGAGATAAAAATCTAACCATGCCGGGGTACCAATCTTACTCTTAAAACCTGATATATTCCAGGAGGTTACTAAATGACCAATACCTGGTACAGGCTCGGTGGCCTCAATAACTTCCGGTTGAAGTACGTTACCATCTACTTTATCATTGGGGAATGATGAGATTAGAGGGAGACAAACATAGTTGTCAGTGGTGGGAGATAACAGAGTTATACTAGGAATATACCCACCACCCGACTTTATCCCAAAAGATTCCGTCTTACCCAAATTAGTAATGTCTTCGACCTCTATTCCCCATACAGGTCCGGCACATACATATTGGACGTGTTGTACCTGGTTCATCTGTGGATGTCCCTTACGTCAATCATTAGTGTTGATGTCACTCAGGGCCTGAAATCTATTAGCCAATGAAATGGCAGGGTGGAATAGGGAGCAAGAGCTCGGAGGGGCTAAGAGGGATCTATTTCTGGGACGGCTGTCAGTTTCCTGTATTGGCATTTAGTGTCTATAAAAATACCCTAAGGGAAAAAGAGTGATATTATATTCCATACAGGAAGGAGGGGGTGCATTATTGAGAGTTTTACTAACCCAACTTGGGGATCGAAAGTTAATAATAATGCAATCACCTTCAAAGCATTTTTGTAATGGGCCTACCCAGCTCACTCTGCGTGTGGTCAGGATCTGGTTTACTCCGGCTATTGGATATCCACAATTTTTAGTCAACCAGAACACCACTTTGTTCAAGAGAGAGCCGTGATCTTCTGTCTGTCCTACTAGGAGTTTGGGTACATTAGTAAGGACAGCGACATAGGCACTACACTCAGGCGGTAGGTTTACAGACACATAGGATCTTCCATCCCTAGGGGTCGCAGTTCTTAACTCTCCCAATTTTACGGGGCCCGGTATGTTGGAGTTACATAATTTTACTTCTTCATTATCTCTCGTGGTTGAGGCTGAACTGTGATTATCGGTTATTCTACTCATTAACGGGGCTTTAGAGACTTTTGAGTTTACCCTATTTGCCTCATTTATGATGGGGGGCCTATCCTTTGGATTAATACTGAGTTCTCTAACAGGACAGTTGTTAATAAGTGCTGGATTAACCTCTAACATTTGCGTCCTACTACTCTCGCTAGTGAGTCTTTCATTAACTTTTGTAATGGAACCGCTTATCTTATTAACTTCTCTAATGAGGGAATCCAATTTGTCATAGAGTGGCATGAGTAATTCTATAACTTTATGGTTTATAACTGCTAGGGTTAAATCATGTTTTAAAGGGACTGTTTTAGCCAACTTTTCACCTCGTAGGCCTTGTTTTCCTATAGAATTATCCTTTTTATCTTTTTTTGGCCTAAGGTTAGGTTTAGGATTTCCCTGTCCCAAGGTGCTCTTTCTGCCACATCCCCTAGTATTTTTCATGGGCAATGGGCACGCTGGAGTAAACAATGTGGGAGACATGGATATCCGAGTACAATCTTCGATGATGTCTCCCTCATTGGCAATGGCCGTATGTGTCACCTCGGATATCTGCAGATCGATCATTAAATCAACTGAGCGAGACTCGCTCGGTGGATTAGCAGATGCCAATACCTCATCCCCCTGTGCGACACCCAGTTGACTATGACCCATAGATAGCCGCCTCTCCGTGCGGTCTATCTCCTCAGATAGGACATTCACTGACTTAACCAAATATAAATCTAGCGAGGTACATAGTCTATCGATAGATGGTTTACTAGTCTTCCTTTTTGCCATGATAAATATAGAGTTTTATTATTCTTTTTCTTTTAGTTTATCAAATCCTGAATGTCGGTCACAGACGGGCAAGGACGGGCCCGCCCTTGGCCCGGGTTTCGCCCAGGCGCCGCCCGCGCGTGTCCCGCATTGCGTGAGGCGGGGTCTCTTTTATCCGAGCTTCCTCTGCGCTGTTGCTGGTGTCACAGAGCTGCGCCAGCAGGGGATCACGGGATTTGTAGTCCCCTTCTCTGCGGCGTCGCTAGGGCAGTAAGTGAAAAGCAATGGCCGTTCCACTCACGGCGTGGAGAGCAGTTGGCAAGCCGTTTCCCTCACGACAGAGTAGAGGTGAGTAAAGTCTGTGAGCACGTCCCGCGTTGCGTGGGGCGGGGTTGCTTTTATCCGAGCTTCCTCTGTGCTGTTGCTGGTGTCACAGAGCCGCACCAGCAGGGGATCATGGGATTTGTAGTCCCCATCTCTGCGGCGTTGCTAGGGCAGCAAGTGAAAAGTGATGGCCGTTCCCCTCACGGCGTGGAGAGCAGTTGGCAAGCCATTTCCCTCACGGCAGAGTAGAGGTGAGTAAAGTCTGTGAGCGGAGGATCTGATTTTATCTGCTTCGTTGTGTTAGATGCTGAAATGAGTGGAAGTGCAAGAACAAAAGCCTCTCCGTGTAGTCAATCGTCTGCCGAGTAAGTAACCCAATGTGCCCTTGGGCAGGGCTTTAAGTGGGCCGGGTCTCACCGGTGCAGAGCACTGGCAGTTTTTTGAAGGAGGCCTCGAAACGGGCCGCTAGCGGGCTCTGTTTTGTGCCCTGGCACAGACGGTCTGTTTTTTCCGTTCTGCAGTGACCTGCCACTCATTTATTCATTCATTTATTCCTTTTTTTGTTTATTTCTTGTTGTCCCGGGACATTCGCATCTCTGACCATGCCTAAGCTGTGCACTGCAGGGCCTATGTTATATTTACCTCTGGTAACAATACTGGCAGAATTGCACTGGTTTTGTACGATTGAAACTTGAGTATAACTATAACGTCCCTGTAACCTTTGTGTTTTTTCAGTGAATTTTAGGCCTGGGCGGTAAATTCCGTTCCGTTCCCGGAATTTGCGGAATTTGGGTAATTTCGCGTTCCGCGGAGAACGCGAAATTGCCCAAAATTCTGCATTCCGTAACTTCGCAAAAATTTTTGCTTTTTCGCGTTCTCAAGATGCGTGTTCGCGAGATATTTCTCCCCGAGCACGCAAACAGCGATTGTGAACAGGAAAAAGCATCGCGAACAAGCAATTCCACGTGTTCGCGGAATTCCTGCGTGTTCGCGGAGATTTTTTACCGTTTCGCGGAGATTTGCGTAATGCGATTACGCAAATTCCGCCCACCCCTAGTAAATTTCCAAGTTTTTTTAAAATTCCATTTCTAACTACAACATCCCTGTAACCTTTGTTTTTTTCAGTTAATTTCTAAGGTTTTTTAAATGCTAATTCCTAACTATATCGTCCCTGTAAGCTTTGGTTTATCAGTGAATTTCTATGTTTTTTTAAGTAGTACTCACATTTGCAGAGTGGTGGAGAAAGGGTGCGGAGCCTCTGAACACCTCTCAGGAATCCAGCTGTGTAGTACTTGCGGGAGGTACCAAGAGGTCTTCTTGGCCCCCAAGGTCCCTCAGCATCTAAGTGGACTTCATTCTCCAACTAGTAGTGCACCTGGAGGTGCCTTTGCAGAGTGGTGGAGAAAGGGTACGTGGCCTCTGAAGCCCTCTTAGCAATCACACTGTGTGGAACTTACTGGAGGTAAGAGGAGGGGTTGTTTTCCTCAAAGGACCTCCAACCTCCAGGTAGACTTCATCTCCCACCTAATACTGCACCAGGAAGTGTGTTTGCAGAGTGGTGGAGAAAGGGGGTGGGGCAAAAAGACCTCCATATATACTCCATATTAAGAAGCAAATTGATTTCTTCCAGTTGAATCTGTTTATGTTTTCTGATGAGTCATATATATGGGATAAAGTACAGAGTGCTGTACATTATAAGGATATTGTAAATAACTAGGTATTACCATGACCAATAGAGGACCAATGCCGAAGTCCGAGTACCCGGTGAAGAATTTTAAGTTGGACCAGGCGGAGTCACATCAGGATGGCTACTTCTCGGGGTGAGGACAACGCCTCTGTCCAGTCCTCATTGGCTAATTCTCCCACATCAGCTTCCCAGCCCGCCCTTAGCTTTACCATCGGATCAGTACGATTATTGATCAACTTCTTGTATGTGATAGAGATGGCCTTGAAAGTTCACAGGATCCAGCAAGAGCCTGTCTTCCAGAGGAGAGGAGTCAGGAAGGGGAGTATCTTTAGGGAGGGCGGAGTCAATGGCGTGGCCGATCTGGAGATACCGAAAACCCTCAGATGGTGCTAGCTGATACTTAGATTGGAGTTCAAGGAACGAAGCCTTCCTGCTCTTAATCCACATATCGCCCACCGTGGAGATCCCTATCGTATCCCATTTATCAAACCCTGCATAGGCACTAAGTCGGCCCAGAATGTCCGGTTCCCATAGAAGGGTAGCCTTTGTAAGGCGCCCCTGCCACCCCATCCGTCTTTGTGCCCCATCCCACACCTCCACAGTACGCTCCGTGGGACCGGTCAGGCGCAATTTCCTGTGGTTTGTATAGAGCGCTCTGTTGTAGCCTCCCTTCCCCATCAACCAGTGATCGGTGCGAAAGCTGGGATCATTGTGCCGTCCAAACACCCAACAGTTGATAGCCGTGAGCTGTGCAGCCTGATAATAGAGAAGCATAGCCGGCAGTCCAATACCCCCATCATACCATCCCATAGTAAGCTTGGCCATGGCTATTCGGGGCGGTTTACTGTCCCACAATAAATCCCTCACTGCTGCCTCAATCTGCAAAAAATAAGTGTTAGGCACCGGAATGGGAGTGTTTTGTAGGACGTATAGAATGTGTGATATAGCGAGTATTTTGAACAATGATGCACGTCCTAACAGAATAAGGGGGAGCATCTTCCAATGTGAGACGTCTGAGCGAAACATCTGTAACGGCCCCATCAGGTTTCGTTAAAAAAATAGTGTGGCATTAGTGGTTATGAAAATTCTTAAGTAACGAAAGCCCAGGGACGCCACGGGAATATCATTTCCCCGAGGACTTTTCAGTGGCTCTCCCCAAAGGGAGTACATCTGGGATTTAGACCAGTTTATCTGATACCCAGAGTGTGCCCCGAAAATATGAAAAATATGGAGTATACGGCTAAGTGAGCGCGCCGGTGAGGACAGATACAGCAGAATGTCATCTGCATACAGCGATATGCGGTCTTCATGATCAGTCGTCCATCTAATACCCCTAATTCCTGGGTCCCCCCGATCCAAGCCGCCAGAGGCTCAAGAACCATGGCAAAGAGGAGTGGCGACAATGGGCATCTCTGTCTTGTGCCCCGACACAGGGGGAAAGGAGCGGAGCGATGGTTGTTTACTAAAACATGGGCCATAGGTTGTGTGTATAACAGTTTGACCCACCCAATATACTTGGGTCCAAACCTGATGCGGGCAAGAACTGCAAACAAATACTCCCATGCTATTGTATCAAATGCCATTTTGGCGTCAAGAGCAAGTAGTATTGCCTCTTCCTCTATTGTGTCTACATGGCCCAGCGCCCCATGCACTCAACGCAGATTAAGCGCTGTGTTCCGTCCAGGCATGAATCCCGATTGATCTGGGTGGACCAAGTCAGTGAGATAGGGGAGCAGACAAGTCGCCAACAGTTTGGCCAAAATTTTAGCCTCTACTGTAATCAAAGAAATAGGTCTATACGAGGCGCACTCATCAACCAGCTTACCCGGTTTATGTATGACCACAATAGTGGCAGCTCGGATATCCTCTGGGAGGAGGGAATTTTCATAGCTTTCGTTATATAAATTGATCAAGTGGGGTGCTAATTTGAAAGCCATAGGTTTGAATAGTTCAATAGGGAGCCCATTCGGGCCCATCGCTTTACCCGCACTGATCTCCTGAATTGCCTTGTGGATTTCCTCAACCGAGAGGTCAGCATCCAATGCCTCCCTTCCCTGTTTAGAGAGAAACGTCATTCTAATAGTGGCAAGGAGTTCTGCCGCCATTGAAGCTCGTGAGTCCTGTGGAACACCATATACTTTTTTATAATGATTTGCAAAGGGCTCTGCGATGCCCTGTGGGTCCGTAATCAGGTCATTATCAGGCCCTTTTACTGCACGTACCCATCTCGTCGATTGTTCTTTGCATTCCAGCCACGCCAGCAACTTGCCGGTTCGTTCTCCCTGTTCGTATATCCGATGTCGGGTGGCCACAGCACGCCTATTGGAGTCCTCTAGGAGTAACTGTCTGTAATCTTGTCTTTTAACATTAAGCAGGGGTTGAGTGTCGGGGCCTGGATCCCGGGAAACGGCGACCTCAAAGCACAGGAACTTGGTCTCCAGCTCCAGCACCCTCCGACGGCGCTCAGCCCTGTGGCCCGCCATCACAGAAAGTGCCCTCCCTTTGATCACTGCACCGTATGCCCCCCAGAGGGTAATTGCTGACTGTACCAAACCTATATTCTCCACAAAGTAATAGTCAGTGTCTTTTCGCAAGGTGTCTCTAATATGTGGAATCTTTAGTACCCAGGATTGAATCATTATCGGACCAGGTTGTGGCGGGCGCTGCGCACCATGAACCGTCGACACAGGGGAATGATCTGATACCCCCGTGCCAAACACGCAGAATCAGAAAATTTGTGTATGTGTTGTGCATGTGTAAACAAGTAGTCGATTCGTGATTGACTGCTGTGCACACCAGACTAGAATGTAAAGTGTGTGTCATGGGGGTGCGCCCATCTCCAGATATCCACCATCCCTAATGCGTCGATAAACTCTCGTAGCTGGGAGCCGTGTACTGAGTCACATCTAGGCGGGGATCTATCCAGTAGACCATCCATAGTCAGGTTAAAGTCACCACCCATAAACAACGTCCCAACCGGTAAGTTTAGTAAAAGTGTCCCTACATCCGTCAATGTCAATCACGGCAGACCCGGTGGGGCATACACGGAAATAACATTTAGGACTTTGCCCCCCCCACATACCTATACAAGCTGCGTATCTACCCTGCGGATCCGTCCAGATATTTTGTATGACGTAGGGACAGCCCTTACGAAGGAGGACCCCCACGCTCCTGGATCCAGTGGTGAAACCTAAGTGTGCTACCATTCGATACCCTTTCCTGTCGAGGGCCATGCAAGAGTTACCGATCAAATGGGTTTCTTGTAGCAACACTAAGTCAAGCCCGTGGTGGTGGACATACTGCAACACAATACCCCTCTTAATTTTATCTCCCAACCCGTTGACGTTCCAGGTGGCAAGTTTAAGTCCCTGACCTTTCGCCATTTATCACAGGTGTCGAACTTGAAGTATTCAACCTCACCCACTGCGATCTGAACATAGAAACCCGCTAAGATGTGCATATACAATCTACCACTTTGGCATGCTGCAAAATACCCCACAATATAACCCCCCCAACCAAATAACCTCAAAACAGTCCATGACCCCAAAAACTCACCCCCCTCCCTGCCTCCCTGGTGAACGGGACTGATACCGCCCGCCTCCCCCAACATGCAGAGTGCCTGTCGCCCACCCATAAACAATTCCAGGGAACGTGAGCTACCCCACTCCCCATCCTACAATCGTTATGCAAACAGTCCTTCGCCCCCCAGCCGAGCCCCACCCCCCTAACAACCTGCAATACTGTGGCCTCTTACAGGCTGCAATAGGCATCATGCAGTGCCCATGCTCTCTATAGTAGTACAGCAACGAACCCCTGAAAGAAAAGCAATCACCTTCAGAACGGTTAAACCACTCGAACGATCATAGCAATCAAAGATACAAATAGGCTACTCAAACGCTAGGACAATCCCAGGACCCAGGACCACAAACATTACATATTTATCAGAAATCCACCCCTGCCTCCCCCAGATCCCAGATATCTGTGATCTCTCGTCCTGGCGGCCATGGCTCCAAGACCACGCGCCAAAGCGTTCCTGAGGACCTCAGGAAGCCTGGGTCGCCCCCATACAGTCTTACCAATCACCGGATCAACGCCCTCCCGTATGTCCCTGGGAGTCCGAGTCAGAAGGCGGAGGAGATTGCCTCCGCTGGTGCCAGTCTGCGTGATCATCTGCCATCGAGAATGCCTTTTTCCCTTTCTTTTTGACCGTATGCCAGCCATCAAGCCAGTCCCAGGCATCCTCCAGACGAGTGAAAAACCACGATTTTCCATTGGCTTCCACTCGCAGCTTGGCGGGGAACATCATTGCATATTTGACCTCCTGGTCTTGTAGGGCCCACTTCACCTCCAGGAAACTTCGGTGCTGTTTCTGCACCCGTAGCGTGAAGTCTGGGAAAAACATAAGCTGGCTGTTCTCAAGGGTAAGTGGCGGGCTGCCCTTGCTGTTTGAAGAATAACATTGTGGTCTCGAAAGTTAAATACCCGTGCCAGAAGTGGCTTAGGGGGCGCTCCTGGCCTCAGACGGCCCCCAGGCACTCCGTGTGCTCTTTCAATCGTGAAACATTTGGAGAGTCCTCTGGGTTGCAGATGCTTGAGGACCAGTTCCTCCACGAAAAGGTCTGCCGCCTGCCCCTCTGCGCGTTCCGGAACGCCAATAATGCGGATGTTATTCCGTCGCATTCGACCTTAGTAATCGTCCAGCTTGCGGGCCACCACCTCGTGAGAAGAGCGCAGATCAGCAACTTGTTTCTTGAGTAGGGCAGTGTCAGTGACCAGTTCCTTGGTAGTGTTCTCCACCGTTCCCACCCTCTCTGCAATTTTTTTCATGTCTTCTCTGATCAGCACCACATCAGTGGCTACCGTGTCTATTCGCACCTCGAGGGAGGTCCTTATCGCCGTATTTGCCTAGCGGAGATCTTTGTTCGATGGTTCCGCAGCGGTCCCCGTGGTCGTCTCCTCCATACGGTCTTCGGCCTGCTGTTTCTGCCAGGCAAATTTCTCTAACTTGGTCTGGGTCGTCGTCCGATTATCACGACCACACACCATTGTCCTTGGCACGTGAACACCACTCAAGATCAAGGCGTCACTGCTACTCCCTGCCGCCTGCAGTGAAAACCTTCACCCGGCCTTTCGGTTTTCGCAGGAAGCACCCTACACAGAGGGGTGTCTGATTAGGTCAGTCACATAGTGCGTGCAGCAGGAAAGATAATGTGCGCCAAATTCCTAGCTGTGGACAGTCAGTTAGGATCAGGAACAGTCCCCTTAAGTCAAAGAGATTGCTTCTTCGCAACTGTGTGTCTCGCCCCACCCGTCTAGCAAGCAAGTCGTGAGAGGAAACGGAAGTCTTAGAGACCCAGGGGACAAAGATCTCCCCTCCAGCCGTGTCAGGCGCACCGAAGAACCAGCACCTCCACTACGTCTGCAGCTCCCGGGGAACAAATATCATACCTTGCAAGGGTCAGTGCTGCTCTTGACCATCCGGGGACCCACAGTAGCACTCTCCAGGTCCCAGTGCCTAGTGGTGACCGGCTCTCTTTTAGCGTCCAGTACGGGTCTCAGCAGCTTGACCCCAGTCCGGCCGTTGTGTCCATGGGAGAGTGTAGGGTCCGGGACCACGAAACCGCCTCACACAACAAACATCAGACCATCAGCAGCAGGTCCACAGGAGAATGCCATTCAATCCAAGGGCCACTTCTAACTCGCCCTCTCTGGCCGCCCCTCAGCCGCTCTGATCTGCACTGTTGGGGGCCACCGAATTTCCAATTAGGCTGTTGTCGAGGCCCCAGTGCCCCCGCGACGATCAGCAGCAACACGCCGCCACTCCAGGTCTCCACAGCAGTTTCCCTGGCATTGCCTTGATCACATGAGGCGCCGAGCAGTCCAGGGGCCCCCAGCGCACTCTCTTCTGCCTGGAGGCCGCCTGCAGCGTCTTCCTCTGAGCCGCGCACAGGCCTCAGGGCCGTCTCGGGCCTGCACGCACTCGTCTGTTATGGTCCGCTCCAATGCTTACCACGGGGGCTGCCGCAACATTCATTCAGCCTCCGTAACTTACGGGGCTCCCTGGGAGGGTCCCTGCAACTGCTGTAAGGGACCCGGCAACGGGTACGCCAATGATAAGTCTCTCTGGGGGACCGCCACGGCCCGTCTACTTAGGCCACAGCAGTGGTCTTGCGTGGCGCGCGGCCGGCGCAGCGCCTCACTCCGGCAGGCGGAGATACCCGCGAGGTCCCGGTCCCTGGAGCACTCGTGGGGCACCCTCACCAATCTTCACAAAAATCACCAGGGCAATCACCGGGCACCACAGCCGCACACCGACGGCCTCAGGGCAGGAATCGGGCCAGCGGGAGCAAAGTTATTCAGGATTGTTTGGGAGTTGCGCTCCGGAGTAAAACTACCGAGCGGCCTTTCCTTTCGGAGCCAAGTAATGCCCCCCCAGTGCCTTACTCTTTGATAGAATTTAGAATCAGTTCAATGTAAATCAGGCTAAAAATGCTGTAGCTAAGAATAACAAGGAACATGCAGAGATATTTATCTGTCCTATAAGGACTAATATCATGGAATTAAGTAAACATACTGCCATAAACATATAATTTAAGGAAAACAGATCGTAAAAATGAAAAGACAGTTCTCATTTTCACTATTCAAAAGGCAGCTGTAAGTATGCTCCATGACCTGCCTTTCAACTTGACTCATGGCAGTAGTTATTATGGTTTCACAGCTGAATTGTAATATCTTTGAAGCTTGAGAAGCTACATGATTTCATTATTACAGGTGACTATAGATGTCACAACTTGTCTGTAACAAGGACATTGACACAGACTTTTATTACAGGAATTTTAGACTCCCAAGTATTATATCATTATGTACCACAAGCTTACATTTGAAGAAAGTTTGCCTATTAGGAATTTAAATATTTTATTGAAAAAATAAAACTATATAATGATTGGTGATGTAGATATTACTTTGATTAATTTTCACAAAAATGTGCAACTCGAAACTCACCAAGTTGCAATTTCTTCAGCTGTGTAGTCCACCTTGGGTAATGGGTCTCCACTAGAAAAACAAGTTAATGCTAATTTATTATATATTTCAAAAATACAAACACCAGTGTCAGAAGTTCAAACATATATTCATATATGTTGAATATAATCAGGTTACATAAAATCAGGGTCACTGGAATTGTGCAGCTGTGGCGTTTTTCACATCATTTTGGATTTGGCACATTTTCCACATAGTCCACCATCTACTGCATAATGTGTTTCTAGCTCAAACCGTTCAAAAGTTACTAAAACGCAACAACATGTGTGGCCGCTTAGTTGAAGGGTTCTTGCAAAGGTTGACTTGTTACCTTTTTGTTGCTTATTGCTAACTTGGAGAGTTAAACTGCTACTAATGTGATGCAACGTATGCCGAGGAGGTGTTAATAAGTGTGAAACTGGCATCATAATGAACTAATACTATCACAAAATGTGCTGCAGTACGCTGCATAATTTATTTTTTCATGCTGCCAATTTACCATGCAGAGGATATTCCTGTCCCACAAATAAGCAACCTTAAATGGTTTGAGCCTATCAAGCCTCATCAGTGACATGCAACTGGAGTCTTCATGGCACAGTGAGCATGAGAGCCACATCTGGGCGTATACGCAATTAACTTCAGGTCCATCACTTCTTTCAAAGCAAACAGGTGTGGATCTAGTGCTTAAATAACCTCAGCCACTGTTACTTACTTTGTCTGCAATGTAACCTTTCTTTTTCCCCTATAAGTGATGCTAGACTGTCATGTCAGTCTGGATCCTTTCCCAGAAGGACCAGTCCATTTCAAACAGCTAGGACACTGCAATAAAACCTGGCAAATGAAATTACTTTTGCCATACAGTAAACCCTATTTCTTATATTAATAAGTTACCCCTTAAGTGTAACTTGTGGGCCCACAAAGCTCCAAAAAAGTGTAATACTATATATTTGGAAAGTGTGCCCTCACAGTGACTGAAGGTGTAAAAGCTAGCTCCACTGTGAACGTTCAGGTACATTTCAAAAAGACAGGCCTAGATGTGATTAAAGTATTTATCTTCATCTTGGAAAATGTGAGAAAAGTCATTCAAAATTATGTTCCACTTAATTTTCATAATCTGATCTAATAGTGTAATCAGGTTTTGATAAGATTAGTTGAAAAGTAACTTCATGAAAAGGTACTTAAGGCTGCCTGAGTGAGAACTGACTTAAAGCCAATTCTGCATTTCATCAAACATGTGGAGTTGTAAAACACATCCTTGTCAAGGACAGATAACCAGCCCATGAAGAAGAGATTGTTGTTAACTGCTGGCCATGTAGCAGAAATTAGCCATCTGAGGGGGGGCAGGAGAGCAGGCAGAACAAAAGACAGCCTAGCACTTCTTCTTTTCAGTTGGAGATGCCAAAAAAGCCTTCCTCTATTCATTCCCAGGCCCCTCCTAGATATTCAGGCTCCAGTCACAGCTGAAAGAAAGAGGTTGGACCCTGTTAAGTAGGAGGGGAGCTTATCTAAGTAGAAGAGTGGCTATGGAAAATGGAGGGAGACCTGTCTGGTGGCAGAAGTGTTCTGCATTTTTAGAACAGGGGCTTGTGGGCCATTTTACAATAAGGTAAAGATGAAGAGGTGCAAAAAGAGATGACCATAAGAAAAAAATTAGTCAGGACCGGATATGAAAATTTCTCCTATCACAGTATAGAGCATAGAATGCTACTGACACCTCACCACCACCTCCACAGAGCATTCCTAGACATGGGAAGACCCACCTAAAGAAGAAAGCCCTTGTGGAAGAAAGAAGAATCCTGACCTCTACACAAAGAAGAGGACTCACCCAAGGACTCATGGACCCCTGACTCCTGCTGGCATCCAGGGGCCTGAACTGCTCTCCAAGTGCACGTGGTTGGTCTCCTGTTTGCCTGCTTCAAGGGCACAAAAAACAGAAGGACTTCTGACTTTCAAGAGGACCTGGATGTCCACAGAGGCCTGGTCCCTGCATAATACCTGGCAATAGAGAGAGACAAGTGCCTAGAAGCCTTCCCTGAGAAACTAGGGACTGAAGAACTAAGCAGCAGAAGCTTTCCTAGCAGTTGAACAGGAGGAGAAAAGGGGAAATTCTCAACCTTTCAACCTCTAGAGTACCAGAACAAGGTTCTGAGGCTTGCCCAGGGAGGTCACACCCAAGGTGGGCAAGAAACCCAGGTTTGCTGCACTCAAATGATTTGCTGTGCTGAAAATGGGTTTAATAAGACTCTGCAGTAAAGACATCTGGGCTTGTGGAGCCCTGCTCAGAAAAAGCTCCCAGCCATACATGTTGAAGGATTGTGAAAACCAAAAAGGGTAAAAACATTGAACTGTGGCAAGTTGGACAACTTGTTTGACCCCTGAAGCAACCCTGCCTGGCGTCTCTGAAATCATCATTGTCCTGCTCAGAACTGTGTCCACCAAAACCAATGTTGCGAAAAGGAGCTCAACGATGACATATCTGACTTTGAGGATCCTCGCCAGCCTCATTCTTTGACCCTGGCCCTCAGAAGAATTTTGGTTTTCATTTCATAGACTAATTCCAAAGGTAAAATCTTGGCAGCCTACTTAGTCTATTCAACCTCCACTCCTTTTCAGTTATCATGAAATCGTGCCTAGTCCCAGTGAGATGCAAATTCTTGTTTTTCAATGGGGCTTTACCTTTTCTACTTGATTTTGCATTACATGTGTATAACATCTTAGCCCTAGTTCTCCTAATTGAAATGTAATGATCTTGGTGTATTTTTGCTCATTCATTTTCTCTCAGCATTTTTAAATTGGGTTTGGTATTTTATTGTGCTGTTTTCATGGCTCTGGCATTGATGGCACTGCTTGAACATGTTGTTCTCTGGTTTATGCCTGCTGCTTGTGTGTACCCACCAGGACCAAGGCTTGAACAAAGATTCTCTCAATACCGTGTTTTTGTCTGAGCAGATTGTTTATTAAGTTGGTAGTTGTCCACCTCCACACTATTCACTTAATGTGCCTTTTCCCTTGAAAAATACACCTTCCTTCCAAACCTCTATATTTCTAACAAGCATTGGCAATGCTGTATATCTGGCTTTAAAGGGATGTTGTCTGATAATGTGAAGCATTGCAACTAGATAGCATGGGAATGTATGTGTATTTGTGTTGTAGCAAGGAACTGTAGAGTAATACTGGGGGAAGGTTGATAGGTCAGGCGATAGATGCACTGTCAAGTCAGTCCTAAAAATCCATGCAGGTTAATGACTGCCATCCTGCCATTTGTGCTACTGATAGGAAAAAGCACCATAAAATATCTAGCTATCTAAGACACTTTAATACCTTTCGATGTCATGTGTGTGCCTCTGAAATTTCGAGCTCAGGCAGCTGTATACAGACACAAAGTGACTTAATCTGTGTGAAAGGAAAGCACTTTTTTTGTGGAAGCACACAATTTATGCCTCATTTACTCCTAACTCCCAAAATGTGGGCGGAGCTCTGTGATTCTCACATAATTGAATGGCGACAGCTGCAGTCTCAAGCCAGACTATGAAAATGTTCAAATACTTTACTTTGTATACAATTGACACATTGAAGGCAATGCATGAATCCCATGTAATAAGAACTGAAAAAACAGAACATAATAAATGTCAAAAATGAAACTATTATGCAAAACCAATTTTTTTGCATTTTTAAAAACAAAAACTGGAATTTTCACACACTCAAATGTCTGATAAGCACTGACAGGCTCAAATTTGCCTTGTCATGTGGGAAAGTGGGCATAGCATTAGCTCAAACATGATCTCATTCCTCATAGCATTATGGATGTTAGGCAGGAGTTGCCAGTAATAGCAGTAGCCACTCTTATTCTGCGCTCTGGTAAGCCTTGCACTGTTATCACTGACCCATGTTTCATGGGTCATGGAGGCAGAGTGGGCAAAGGAAAGCTGACAGGCTCTAAGAGCACTGTTTACTTTGGTATTTCTCACACCCAGCCCTCCGCCTTGCCCCTCAGCATTGAATAAGGGTCTGGTGTGGGGTTAAGGGTGGAACAAGGTGTCAACACGGTCATGTCATTGGTGAAACGGAGAACTGTCTGATGTTTCCTGAACTACCTCTGGCATTTTAATGAATCTTTGTTGATGTGTAGTTCTAAATATTCTCAAAACTAAAATCTAAAACTTTGAATAGACATATATTATTCCACACGTGTTCCTGACATTGGTCCGCGATTCGAGCCACATAATATTTGTTTGTCTTACCACAATGATTAATAGGATATGAAAACTGTATTGTTCAGTGCTCGTTCACTGGACACATTCGTGACAAAAATCACGTACAAAAGCAGGAAACTAAAGTACCATAATAAACTGTAGTTTGTATGTATTGAGTTACTTACTGTCTGTATTCATAAGCCAGCTTTGTGATAAAAGCCCGCCGCTTCCTGTACTCCAAATCAGTAAATCCCTAAGCACAGGAAACAATAGGAAAAGTTCCATTATTCAACCAATTGTTTTTTTATGCATGTATTTATTTATTTATGTATTTATCAGCAACAACAGTATTTTGTCAAGAAATGCTGTACAAAAGAACCGTATCAAACGCTACCTTCGTCGATACTGATTTTGGTGGGTGCATACAGATAATGGTAGGCATGAGACCGATGGAAAGTGATGATGAAACAGTACAAAAACATTGCAAACATGTATTAGGCATACATATTTAGTCATTACTGGAGTGTTCATAGTTGTCTGTTCCCCCTGAATGGACTTCTCTGCTATGCAGAAATGTGCGCTGTACCAATTGGATCACGTAGGAAAAGTCACCAGATCTTCCCAGAAGTAGGCCTGAAAAACTGTACCAGGCACAGTTTTCCAGGCATATTTCCGGGAGTGATGGTGAATATGAAAATATAGGAAAAGTAAGTTGAGGTGGAGATGTCTCCCCAAACTGCTACTTTTTTGTGAATCAGGCTCTTGTGTTCCGGAGTAGAACTATGCAAAGGCTACGTTGCAACTCAGTATGGTGGTGAGGGTGGCTGAGATGGAGTTTTCTGGTTTTCTGGGAAGTGGACATATGGTAAAATGCCATCTTCACAGGTGTCAGCTTAATGTATGTTGCCCAAGTGGGATACCCTGGAATTGGTTATGAGATCAAACTGAATCAGCTATGGTTCAACAGTAACCAGGAATAGCAAGGAGGAAAGGAGACAGCTTTGTCTCATTTGACAACAACAATGTTAAGGTCGGGAAGCCAACTCATTCACGTAGATAGACACCACCGAAGATTGATATGCTTACAAAATTCATTGTGAACATGTTTTAAAAAAGAAAAGTCCAACAACAAATAATAAAAAAGTGTTTTCCAGATCAAGTTCAAGAGCCGCAAAGGCCATGTAACAAATAGAAAACGAGTTTAAACATGGCATACTAGTTGTGTGTTCTTAGACAACATGCCACCATTATGAAATTCAGCTTTTTTATGGTGGGTAACTGACATATTAACTGTAACCAGCTTATTTGGTTATTTTCATGTATATATTTCTCAGTCCTGAGTAATCAGGTAATTGAGTATGTAATTTGCAGTATCCGTGTGGGTACACAGTTTAACATTGTACCCACTTTAAACTGTTGATAGGTTCTTATGAGATTCTGGAATTGAATAATTCTTAGATTGACAGTTTTATAGTCAGATTGTTCCATAACAACTCGTGCTGTATGGTCTTGTACCACAATAATAAGTGTTGTGTAAATCTGTAGCTAAACTTCGTATAAAATAGCTTGCATTAGCAAATGTATGACTGGGGTTAAACATTTTTAAATTCATGAAACAACAAGAGTGAGGAGGGAGATTTAAGACCAGGCATGCTGCAGTATTTATGAAAGCTGAAGACTGAAGAGATAACTAGGGAGGTCAAGACATAGAGAATTATCATAATCTAGATGGGACGGAATTATGGACAAGAAAGCTGAGGATGGAAGTAAAAGGATGATTTTGTAAAGCAGTCAATAGTAGAAGTTCTCGACAGTAGTGACAGATGTAGGTGTTTATTTAATCTTGGGAGGCCACCAGGCAGATGAGCAAATGGGTGGTGGAGGACTAAAGCCAACACTGGTTGTATCTCCTTTTTTTGTTCCACGCACTTTTCTTGCATCCACGCAGCGACTGCGGAAACGCAGGAGCAGAATTTCTCATGTGCCTGTACAATGTTGTTGCAAATACTGACTATAATTGGGTTATCATCCACATAGGATATGATGTTAAAACTGAAAGACTGAATCATTAGAATGTGAAGAGTAATGTAGATGTTAAAGAATGTTCAGCTCAAGCATAAGTCCTGGGGCACCGCATAGGATATTTTAAGAGCTTCAGAGCAGAATAGTGGAGGAGTTACCATTTGAGTTTGGTCCAACAGAGAGGATCATAACCAATAAAAAGCTTAAATGTTAATGGCCATAGACAAAGGCATGGTAACAGGACCTTATGAGAACCAGTATCAAATGCAGCAGAGAGATCCAGGAGGTCGTGTAAATTGTCACTGATAGAGGATGTTGGGGAAACTTCTAAAGCCTAACTGATCAGTGTTAAGCAGTGAGCGATGCGGAGTAAAATAACATATCTGATTTTTCTTCCTTTTAATGAACTTTTGAAAAAAAGAGAAGGGATATTGGTCTGTAGTTAGTCAAGGTGGTCAAATCAATAGGTGCTCTTTTAGTAAAGGAATAACTTGTGCATGCTCCCATTTGCTGTGAACGGTGTTGGAGATAAGTGAGGAGTCCAGACCTGAAGAATACCAGGTGCTAATGTATAGAAGGTGAGAGACAGGATCCGTGGCAAGAAAGGGTCTAAAGGGGAACCTGATACGATGGTTTTCAGGGAATAACAGACAGTATTTATGAAGCATGGATCAGAGCATGAAAGGATAGTAGGGAAGTTAAACTGAACTAAAAAATAGGAATTAGATGGAGAGTTCGAGCCTGTAACAATAGGTTCCAAAAGGGCTTATGAATCTTGTTGTCTTGAAAGAAAGCAGCACGAGAGGAGCATAGTTTGTGAAAGGAAACAGGGGAGCTGGTAGTGGCAGGGGAGACACAAAGTTCTATAAACAAATTCGCATGAGGCGTTTAGTAATTTCATTTGCAAACAAAGCAGAAGTGACTGTTTTAATTTGCAGTTTATAACTGCATAACACAGTAGCCCAATCGTGTTTGTCTAATGGGCACAGAGATGTGTGCCAAATACACTCCAAGATTTTACAATGTGTTTTTTTGGCTAGAAGCAGGTCACCTGAGATCCCTGAAGCAGAAGGAGCCTTGCTCTAAGAGCGTGAAGTCTTCATGGGAACAATGTCATCTAGTTGAGTAAAATGTCAGTGCCTTGGGCTTAGAGTAAGCTAGAGTGTCGCTGAAGTTTTTACTTTAGAATAAATAGAAAATCACAGCATAATGTCATTGGTATGGGGCATTCAGTGAAGATAGGGGTGAAGGAATGTCATACCACAAGGGTAGTGTCAGAGATGCATTATTGAAGCCCTAAAGTGAGGAGGGCTTGATTGAGAACAGACAGGTTGGGCACATCCAGATGAGTCAAGTGACCTATATTTTTCTGCATATAAGGATCACAGGAAACTGATAAATGTTAATTGCCTTTCAGCTGCACAGCCATATCAATTAGAAATTGAACCCAATAATTACACGAGCATGTACAATTGTGAAGTAGAAGGCAGAAGTATCAATATAGGCTAAGGGTTTTTTACCAGTTAAGAAACATAAACTCTTGTTATGTTTCAGTTTGAAATAATAACAACTTGACTTCAAGATGATTGTGTTGGATATATGCTAAAGGTATATTTATCTACTGTTAGGGCCAAAGAGAGAAAAGGGAGTGTTGGTGTGCCCTCCTATGAAATAAAAAATAAACCTGGGACCCTCTCTCTGGTTCCCGAAGCTGGAGAAGGAAGGGTGTGTGCCATTGTTAGCCCCCAATGGTGGAGGGCTCGGGGAGAAGCTAACTAACGGTTCTCGTGCCAGCAGTCACAGGAACCGGTCCGGTAAGGAGCTGGCTGGGCAGCATGGGAATGGGATCCCCACACTGTCCCAACAAAATGAAGTTGTCAGCGTACCCGGGTGGGACCGGGCACCCCCAAACAAAAAGAAAAGAAAAATAACACTATAGAAAAGAGTGCAGCAGGGAGCCACTGTTAAAATATTCACCGCTTTTCCCACCGGAGTGCCCTGTAATGCCCTTCGGGGCTTATTGAATTTTTTTTTGCTGCTTGGGGTGGCCCCAGGATGACAGGGGCACCATGAACATTAAAAGTAAAGTGTGGTGGGGCTGCAGGAGTGCTGCAGTCCGCCCTTAAGGAGTTTTTAAAAGGGACCCTGTGTCTGCAAGGTCAAAGAAAGTGTTAGTGCCCTGGATTGTCATTATTTTTTAAAGCACTTCCAAGGCTGGACCAGTGTCCTATTGAGATGATTTTAAGGGTGCATTTTACGTGGTCTGAAGGTGTATAAAAAGACACAGACACATGTAATGTTAATTTCCAATTTTTCATTGATTGTATAAACTGACAGTGAACTTTGACCAATACTGAGGTGTGTTCTTGACAATTATTACATTTACACATTGTATTGGATTACAGTGATATGATGAAGGTTTTAAAATGAGGATTATTTGACTTTTAATGTGGTGAGCCTTTGACAAAGCCAATAAGCTTGCCTTATTTGGTGTTGTGATGACCCTTGACAAAGCCAATATACCTGTTTTATTTAGAATAATACCACAGTGTATTGTGGTGTTTTCTCTGATATAGCTGGGGGAGGGGGCAATGTAATTTTGGTAGTCAAAAGTGATTTCAGAGTGTCACAACAAGGCAGGGTGGAGTGTGTTTAAAAAGTTGGACATGTACTTTTAATTTTTACATGTTCTACTAGTGGATTCGTTTTTCACTACTGCATGGCCCACCTCTCCCATAGGATAACATTTGGTTACCTTTTGTGCATTTAATAAATGTTAGACCTGGCATCCTTGGGATGGTTTTCCTACTCTTTTACCTACTTCCGTCCGCCCGACACCCTAGTGGTGCTGGGACCAGTGGTGCGGCAGTCCCACACCGGCGACTAGGATGCCACCGCCACCATGGCGGTGGCATCCTCCATTCCCAGCATTGTGGCGGGCGGTGCTGTGAGCCTCGCCCGCCACAATGCTGGGAATGCACTGTGTGCATTGTCATGCACAAGGTGACAGGCACCGCGAGGTGCCTGCCACCATGTCCATGACAATGCAGGGGGGTACCATAGGTACCCCCCTGTGCACCCCCCCAATACCCCGGGGGCCCGCAACGGGCCCCCGGAAGAGAATACCGCATGCCTTCATTGCCGCCACAGAAAGGCATGCTAATATGGATGGCGGTGTCTATCAGATATCACCACCATATTAAACCCTTTTCCGCCTGGTCGACTTGTCGACCGGGCAGAAAAGCGGCGGACGGTCTTCCTGTCCGCCGCGGTACTCCCCGCCATACTAATATGGCGGGGGTAAATGGGTGGCGGGCGGGGAAGGATGTAGGGCTGATCGCCTCCGCCATGTGGGTGGAGGTGATCCGCCCTACATCCTAATGGGCCACTTAGTATTTAACTTCCTCACTTGGAATGTTCATGGTATGGGGACGCCGGCCAAGCAACACAGTATTCGCTGATAGCTGGCAGGGCGCATGGTGCATGTAGCCATTTTACAGGAGACAAACTTGACAGGAGGGGAGTTGCCTGCGGGCCAGATGGAGGGGGCCAACTCTTTTTACACCACCTACTCTGTGTACCCCAGGGGGTCCTCATGTGGGTGGCACTTGGAGTGCCATTCTAACTGTAGTGGCAGAGGGCCGATCCTGAAGGTAGATATGTCTTTGTCAGCGGAAAGCTAGATGCATCCCCGTTGCCCCAAATAGGACTCTACTCGCCGGACGTAAAGGAAACAGCATACTTACGCTCCCTCGAGGAGCTGAGGGAACGTACACTCACTGAGCCCGCTGTGGTGGGTAGGGACTTTAATAGCATGGTGGATATGGGGCTGGATCACTCGCACCCACCATTGCAGGGTGCATCGTGCACAGAGTAGCGGACAGCTGCACAACTGTAGGAAAAATTGTCTCCTGCTGGATACCTAGTGCCAGGTTCACCCCTAGACGAGGGACTATTCTTTCTTTTCCTCTATGCATGTATTGCACATGAGGATCGACTTGTTTCTCACTTTCTGAAACTTAGCTGAAGCAACGCACAACACAGAATACTTAATGAAGGCTTACTCAGACCATTGCCCCCTGATACAGACATTAAGGTGGGGCTTGCTGCGGATCTGCATCCCCTCCTGGTGACTAGCATCAGCACTAGACGATGCAGCATTCCACAGTCTGGCGCAGGAAGAGATCACACTCTACTCTGAACATAACTCGGGCATGGCTACAATGCCATTGTTTGATTGGGATGTCTTCAAGGCGTGTAATTGGGGATCTCTATTAAAGCCTCCAGTGGGGTTGCGCTCCACCCTGCGATTCCAGGTGTGCCATGTAGAGGTCAAGCTTAGATTCCTGGAGATACACAAGGTCTCAGAGGTGAAGGCCTGAACCGCACTTGTGCAACAGAAATGAGAGCATGTGGAGGCGGGGCCAGATTGGCCCTGCACAAACATAGTGTGTACCTGGCAGAAGCTTACTCAGAGGGAGACAGAGTGAGGTGCCTTCTTGCAAATCTTTTGCGTGTGCAAGCCGACCAAGCAACAATAACAGTCACCCGGCATTCCGAATGGACACCACGTCTATCGACAAGCGACATTGTGGTGGTGTTCTCGGATTACTACGCAATTCTCTATGACCCCACATAAGTAATGGACTACACTCTTTCTTGACAGGGACGCAGTTGACTGCCCTCACTCTAGACAGCAGGCAGCAGATGGAGGGCCCTATTATGGAAGAAATATAGCTCTTGCAATCAAACAAACGGTGACTGGCAATACGGCCTGCAATGACAGGCTACCCCTGAAATTCTATAAGGAGTGCCGGACGCACCTTATAAAGCTCCTGGCAGCAACGTATGCAGAAGCACAAGAAGAGGGACAATAACCCGACTCCTGAGAAGCTTCACAATGATCCTGAAACGAGGTGGCGATCCACTTGACAGAGGTGCCTACAGAACTCTATCCTTGTTGAATTTGGATTGTAAAATCCTACGGAAAATCATAAGGAACCACATTCAGCCACACTTAGTTTACTGGTCGATAAAGACCAAAGTGGGTTCGTCCCTGGGAGGGGCACCTCTGCAAACATACAGTGCTTATTCCACCTTATAGATTGCCTGCCAGATTAGCCACAAAAGCCGGTGACATTCTTGGTTGACTTGGAGAAGATCTTTGACAGCCTTTCATGGACCTACCTCTTCGCAGTGCTCCACCAGATGGGGTTTAGGTCAGAACTGCTGGATTGGATTCATGTGTTATACGCGGACCCCACAGCATGAGTTTGGGTGGGATGTGAATACTCAGCCCAGTGGCAAATACACTGGTGCACACGTCAGGGCTGCCCGCTGCCACTGCTGCTGTTCACACTTGCCATGGTACAACTGGCGAGCAGACTGCGAGTGCGGGCAGAGGACCATGGGCTGCAAGTAGAAGCAAGAAATATTAATTAGTGGTGGGCAGAACTCACAGAACATGACTCCCTGGATTTCCACGCAGTTACAATAACATCAGCGAGATTCTGTGGAATTCCGCCAACGGGCAGAAATAGGCATGTTGAGCTGCTCACGCTGTGATTTAGCACCAGGACTGTTACTCTGTGCTTAAAAATTAGAAAACTGCACCACGCAGCACAACAGAGGGTGCAGCTACTTAATTTGATTTTGCTGTTGCTCAAGTAGGATATCTACTTGAGCGGCAGCCTTCTGACCGTGGGTGACTGTCCACATTGGAAACATCTTGATGGATGTCCTGCTAGCAACCAAAAATGGTGATAGGTGATGACAAATTTCACTTGCCAACTTATCAGTTTGGCTCACACGTGAAAATATATTCCACCCTGCGGCGATGGAATTGGCTGGAATGTAACGCAGAACTGCCAAAAGTCCACCAATTTCACCTGCAGAATTGAATATTTTGCCCACCCCTAATTTTTATATATCTGTATGATGAAGAAGGACTGAAACCCCCAAATGGAACTGTTAGACTTGCATTTTTTGCACATTTGTCTAGCGTTTTCTTACTGTATTTTCTGCTTGCACTGTCAGTCTCCGATTCCCCGGTCCAACGCCGGCATTTTGTCGTTTGATTGGAGGGAAGCGGACACACCCTCTTTCCGGCCCGGCTTGACCTCCAGATGGTTTGACTTCCGGGAAGAGGATGGAGCTCAGATCTTTTACGCGCCCGGCCAGCTACTTAATCTCATGCTGGGCCGGACGCGCAGCGGAGCGTGAGGTGAGAGGAGCCCTCACTTTACATTTCTTGGCACAACTTTTAAAACCCTGACAATTCTTATTGTTTTTATCCGCATTTGGGGTATTAGCCTCAGAACCTTCTTTTTAATTAATTTAGGCTTCAGCCACAGCGCGCACTTGTTACCTGCACTGAACTTGCATTTTTGCACATTTGTCTAGCGTTTTCTTACTGTATTTTCTGCTTGCACTGTCAGTCTCCGATTCCCCGGTCCAACGCCGGCATTTTGTCGTTTGATCGCAGGGAAGCGGACACACCCCCTTTCCGGCCCGGCTTGACCTCCGGATGGTTTGACTTCCGGGGAGGAGGGTGGAGCTCAGATCTTTTATGCGCCCGGCCAGCTACTTAATCTCATGCTGGGCCATCCGCGGCAAGGCCGGGACAAGGGCTACCCAAACTCCCACAAAAATTGTGTCCACATCAGAGGCTCTTAAGCTTCTCAATAGCAGGGGGCACTGTAAATATTTAATAGCACCAGATAAAATAATGGGGGCCTGCTCATGCCACTATTGCAGGACTAACCTTCCCATTGAGTCTCTTACACCGGATAATACATCAAGCCTAACCAGTACTACCTGTAATGCTCAACTCAAAGGAGGCCCAATCAATGCCAAATCTATGAGCAAGCATGGTCACGATGTCAGGGACCTAATTACAGATCAACAGCTGGACTTGTTATTTGTCACGGAAACATGGCTGAAAGATTGGTGTAGCCCAGACGTCGCTCTCCCACCCGGTTATACCATCTATAAGAAAGATAGAAGGGTTGGCGAGGAGGGGGTCTGGCCATCATCCTAAGGGACACGTTTACTTGTACTTATTTTGATCTGGATACAATCAAAGGAGCAGAAAGTCTTGGCTTTTGTCTCTCCTTTAATGCCGCTATGTCTTTCTCAGGAGCCCTGATTTACCGTCCACCGGGTCAGATCACCACCTTTACAGATTCATTTGGGGATACCTTGAGTCATCTTTTGCTCAAATATGCCAATTTCACTTTGTTAGGTGATTTTAATCTCAACTTAGAAGGCAGAACTGACCCAGGAACAGATAACTTTTTTCAAACTCCTCTCGCGGCACCAACTGGTGGAGGGTCCAACACACCAGGCAGGCCATACCTTGGATGGGGTCTGTTCTAATTAGGCCTGGTTATCGGTCGACACCCCCTGTCCGCAGCTATGGTCAGACCATTTTTTTGTCCCCCTTATACTTTAAATCCCTCAGAAGATGCACCTTGACAAGACATCCCCGAACCCCGACAAGGGCACAAATTGGCACAATTAGCTGGTAATCCCAAGTTAGCAACCTTTGCCCGGGTCAAAACCCCTGCTCTGACAGGGAACACAGAGCTCGATTCACGCCTTTTTTACTCTTGGATAACCAATATATGCAACAAACTTTCTCCTCCAGAGAAGCCGGGCAAGCATAAGAAACTAAAAACTCAGAAGGCCCCCTGGTTCACGCCCACATTGGCACAAGCACACTTGCTATGTAAACAACACGAGCGGCAATGGAGAAAATTGTATAACGCTGAACAAAAAATAGCGTTCAAAAAGAGTAGAAAGCTCTATCATCATCAGATTTAATTGGCTAAAAAAGAATATTTCACTAATAAAACACAGGAAGCTAATCAAGACCTGAAAGTTATCTTTTCGGTAGTGAAGTCATTTACAAACGTCAAAGCGCAGAAGAAAGAGCTTCCCGCCTCACAAAAACTGTGGGATAATATCTCATTATTTTTCGAGGAAAAAATTTTAAAAATTCAAAAAGATTTTCCAGTTTCTCCTGCTCATGATCAGGATTCCATCCGGGATCAAGTTCCAATGGACGTCGCCTGCTCTATTCGAATCTTTGAACCAGTTTCACTAGAGCAGACACGTGAGGCCATAGGAATATGCAAATCAGGCTCACCGTTGGATGCCTGCCCCCCGATGATTCTTCATAAAATCATAGATACGGTCAATCCTATTATAAATCATATAGTCAATTCCTCCTTAAGAACAGGCACAGTACCAGACGAGTGAAAGCTTGCACTGGTAAAACCGTTAAAAAAGAAACAAAGCATCTACTCTTCGGTGCTTTCAAACCTCCGCCCTATTTCTCTTCTTTCCCTATTAGGTAAAATAACTGAGAAATTTGTCCATAAGGAACTAACCAAATTCATTGAAGATCACAATATCCTCCACCCTCAACAATCTGGATTTTGCCCAAAGCACTCCACAGAATTGGCTCTCCTGGAGATAACTGACACTCTTAAAAATGATTGCTGACAAAGGCAGAAAAGTGGTTTTGATTCTTTTAGACTTGTCGGCTGCGTTCGATACCATTTCACACAACAACTGAAGCGTCTCAAATGCAGCGGCATCTTGGGCATTGTGTTGGAATGGATTAAATCATTTCTCACTAACCGCAGACAAGCGGTTACTCTGGGTATGTTTCTTTCAGCAGAGGGCAACATAACAACAGGTGTCCCTCAGGGCTCTTCATTAAGCCCATTGCTGTTTAACATTTATATGACCCCGCTCATCTCTCTGATTGGATCATTTGGGATAGAAGTTACATCATATGCAGACGATACCCAAATGATCCTTTCAGTAGATAATAGTACCACAAATGCGGAATCCAATTTTAAAAGTTGCCTATCTGCTGTCCTCCAGTGGATGAGGAGCAACCACCTCAGATGCAACACGGACAAAACGGAAATCCTCCCGATAGGGAAAGATGTTCTGTTCCAACCATGTAAATGGTGGCCCGAGGGAACCACTCCTCCGCCAGACGTGGTAAAGGTGGCCAAGAATTTGGGAGTACAATTTGATGCAACACTCTCTTTCCTTCCACATGCCACAGCTGTAGCAGGAACATGCTTCAGCCTTATCAAATCGATAAAAAAAAACAATTTTCTCCCACTTGCCGCAAGGAAATCAGTGGCAGTGGCTTTGATTTTCTCGCGCTTAGATAAGTTTAACAGCCTTCTCGTGGGAGCTAATAAAGCAATTCTAAAGAAGTTACATGTGGTTCAACACGTGGTGGCATGGCTAGTGCTCAAACTCCCACAAAGATCCTCAGAATCTGCAGCATTAAAAAGTCTTCACTGGCTTCCCGTGCACAAGAGAATCCTTTTTAAAATTCTCCTGATCACCTTTAGAGCCAGGCTCAACTTGGGACCTAAGTATCTTGCAGCACGTTTTGCTCCATACAGCACAACCAGGTCTTTCAGGTCATCATCAGCGAACCTGCTCAAACCCCCCACTTTCAGATATAAATTGAAAGGAGGAAAGACAGTGGCCTTCCTCAGGATCAAGGCCTGGAATTTACTTCCACCTCATCTAAGGCTACTTAAATCAGAAATTCAATTTAGGAAGGCCCTGAAGACTTGGATATTCATTGCCCCAGATGAATTATGCCTCTCTCTTATTTAGTATGTGCACGGCCCAATCTCACCTCCAAACCAATTCAGCCCCTGGATACTCCTCGCGGGGTGACAGACATTCTTTACAAATACCAAATTACATTACATATTCAGTTCAGTGTCCAGAGTGCGTATGAACATGACCCTGCATGGTCCAGAGAGCCGCACACACCTTTTAGTATCTGGGGGTCCAGGTGTACAGAGTCCAGCTGTATAGGGACCCCGAGGAAATCTGCATGGGCAATCTGGCAAAGTGGTTTCCTCACTTCGAGGAATGTCAGTTTTTTGGCGTATACTGCCACTTTTGGCCATCAGTGGCGTCGCAATGGGGAAAATGGTTTCCCTATCGCAATTACTATATGTGTGTGTCAATGAGCCATTACTATTGCCCTGCAAGGTGTTCACAGATCTGAATGGCTGGCTCTCTGAGCTGATGTGGGCCACAGGTCACCACCATGTGGCCTTGGAGAAGCTATGTTTGCCGATGGCAGTGTGTAGCCTGGACGTACCAGACTATGAACTGTATTATCTAGCATGCCAACTACAATGGCTTATGATATGGATAGCCCCAGATCCGTCATTCAAGGCGACCACCCTGTGACCAAGTAGGATGAGGGAGAACATACTCAGGGACTTTCTGAGTTGAGTTTGCAATGTGGGATATACATTAATACTGATAAGAGTGGCTCGGCACAGCTGGGCTTGCTACACACGGTGTTGGAGCACGGGGGCAGTTTATGCATCGGATTTGCTCCTGTGGTGTATACTGGCCTGCGCCAGGATTGTGCAAATGGTGCATCAAACGCAGTGTCGACACGCCTCTGTAGAGGACCAGCTGTTCTCAAAGAGGATTACCCTCACTCATAACTTCTAGAGATATATGCTATCCTAGCTGAGCAGTTTTTGATGCACACTAGTAAGGAACCAGATGCAGACCCCGTATTACAGGTACTGTTGACATAGAATCCCGGTTCCTACAGGATCACTAACAAATAAAGGGGGCTGACTCTGATGACTGGAGGAGCCCTAGATGGCATGAGAGAGCACTGGAACCAGGACGTGCAGATTGAACTAACAGAGGTGGACTGGATCAAACTCCTGAGCCAAATCTTTGGGTCTTGTGAACATGCAACTGAAGGTGCTGAAGTTGAACTATATACACCACATGTATCTCACCCTGTTGTGCCTCCACTGGATGTTCAGCATGGTACTGCATGGATGCCCCAGGTGCGGGGTAGACAATGCCAATTTTTGCCACATGACATGGAAGTGAGATGTGCTACGGACCTTTTAGGCAGTGGTATGTGCATACATACGCAAGTCATGGGCAAGCAACACATACACACACCCAAAACATGCCTGCTGTGGCTGATGCCCTGGACCAAGGCAGACAGGGTGGGCAGCCTGACACTGGCACTGGTAAAAAGAGCACTAGTGAGACTTTGGAGGGCAGACACAGTGACCCCGCTTGTGGCATTCTATGGTGATGTTTGCAACTTGGTGATAGCTTAGGACGACAGGTTACGGTGTCTTGGAAGGCAGGCAGGGCGCCCTAGCCACATCACACAGTGGGACATCATTGTGCTAGCACTGGAACCTGACCTGGATTGGAAACCACGCTGAGAGATTGACGGTTCAGGACAAATCCCGGGGAGGGGGTGCAGCCAGGTGCCTGATGTGCATGTCCAAGCCCCTGCGGGTGGGCTGTGGGCTTGGCAGACCTAACTCAGTATCTTGGCGGGGATCCGTCCCACACATAAGTGGGGGACACTGTCTCCACATCCTGCAACAGCCTGCCCTGCTGAGGGCTGCAGGATGGGCTTGGGGGGGGGAGGGCTGCAAGGTGTACCCCAGCCTCGGACTCACTGACGCACCCAATGTCTGGACTTCTTAAAATGGACCTTTGAGATTGCAACCCAACCAACCATCATGTGCTCAATATAACATGCCTGCATACTAATGTTTTGTGGTGAATCACTATATGTTTCATTGATCGAATTCCATGTCTTTCATTGTATGGCACAAAAATGTAATAAAGATTGTGAGAAAGAAATGTGTGGCTTTGTCCCGGTCCAACATGACCAGATACCCACAGTTGGTTCTTTGTGTTTTTTGGCACTATTTTCACAGAAATCTTTAAAATTGCGTATCTCTGTTTCCATTAAATGATGTTTTATCGTTTTGGTCTTGATTTATTACATTTTACTTTTTTAATTGGTGTGGTATTTTTCTTGAGTGTGTTTTTACTTTATTTCTGTTTGAAGTGCTGCATAAATAAATACTTTAGAAACTGCCTCTATGTTAAGTCTTACTGCTCTGTGCCAAGCTATCAGAGGATTGAGCACAGGTTAATTAGTGGTTTGCTCATGTCTCACCCTGATGAGAAGTGTGGTTGCTGCTTGAGCATGGTTTCATCCTCCTCAACCAGTAACTCAATGTCATATATTGGTGATATGCGGTGAGCATTAGGACTTGTGTTTGGGCAGTACTATGCAGTAACTTTGTGTTACATTGAAAAGCCAGATAAATAAACTGAGATCAATTAAAGGTTTAAATTCTCCTTCAATGGCAATTTTGGTTTTTCCAAATTCACCCTCACTCTACCTGACTGTTTGTGCATGGGAATTCACCTGCACAAATGGGACAGCTACACAGTGGAGAGGGAGTTTGGGCTGCAGACGGCCCAGTTGAAAATAGAGGAGGAAATCATGGCATCGGAGGTAAAAAAAACTGGCCAAGGAGGAACAAATTGCTTTGGAGTGTTTGACACACAAGAGGAGCATTAAGAAACTGGACAACAAGCCCAGGCAGGGTCCAGCACTGATAATGGCAGCATATCCAAATTGCCCTCGGGAAACAAGAGGATCCATATTCCTAAAGGCCTGGGGCCTGACTTTGTTGTGGGGGATAACACTGACAAGTGGTTGGAAGCTCATGAGGTGGAGCTGGCCTTACAGATGCATAGGACCCCTGAAGAGGATTATGGGGGCTAGCAGAGGCTAGCTCCCCAACCCAGAGAGTAGCATATCTCTAACAAGGGGAGATACGTCCTACTGGCCCTAGAGAAAGGGGACAAGATAAGGGACCCCTGCATGAAGGAAACTCCTATAAGGAAAAATGGCCTCACGCCTGAGAAGTACAAGCAGAAGACATTTGGGGACAGCCAGAAGCTGCCCTAGCAGCCCTAGGTTGATTGTGTGGATTCCTTTTCCAAGGCATTGCATGGTTGGGTGAAGGCAGTAAAGGATTACCAGGGGCTGTACAATCTGATTGCAATAGAGCACATGTTTAGTCTTTGTTTTGCTGATTTGTGCCAACATCTTATTTATAGTAAGCTTGCTAAGGAGCTTACAGGGAGCTTGCTAAGGAGGTGGACCACTGGTCCAGCACCAGGGTCCACTAGAAGGTATCTGGGGAGGAACACCACAGGGGTGGGCAGGGTACCCACCAGAAGAAGAAGCGAGGGACAATCATAAAAACAAGGAGTTCTCTAAAGGTCTCCAAGCTAGTTCTAAGGTTCAGGACTTTCAATATCCGCCTGAACAGAAAAATAAGTGGTTACCTGATTATAAGTCCTCGGGGAAGGCACCTCCTAAGTAGTATGAGGGGCAACAGGTTGGCGCCTGAGGAGGAGATTGCTCCAGATAGTAGGGGATCCATTTAGAGGTTACCCTAGTGTCTTTGGGCGACAGAGAGATGGTGCAGAGAGTTCACATGCCTAGTTACCCTAGGGAATACAGGCAGTGGGTCACCGTCAATAGGCAGAGGGTGGAGACTCTGAGAGCCACTGGATCCAGCAGATGTCATCTGGTGATATCAGAGCAGGTGGTCCCTAATGCATCCACCAGGTTATTGTAGCTGACAACCAGTTGACCTGGAGCACACCACTGGTAGGAGGTGGAGCTCAGGTCACACCTGGAGATGTTAGGGGTGCCTGAGAGGGTGTACCTGAACCACAGGGTCCATGGCCACCCGAGAGGGTAGTCAGGAGGACCTGAAGGCTGGAAAAATGGGCCAGGTGCCTGCCAAAAAGAGGAAGGGCAATTGGCCCAGGAAATCCACTCCTGAAACTCCCAGGGTCCGAGAGGATGCTCAGCCTGAAGGCGACTCCCTTGATCCTACAGGGGAGGACATTGTCACTCTGGGGAACCTTTCATTACTGACCAACTGGAAAAAGGAAGGTGGTCCCACATGGAAGAAAGCTCCCAAGAAAGCCCCCAGCATGTAGTCAGCTATGTGCTGGCACTCTGAACCAGGATGAAACATTTCTGGAAGAAATCCAAAAAGCATTTAGGTGCCAGCCAGCAGGTCATGAAATGGTGGTATGACCAGAAGGCTACTCTGGTCGGGTTTCAATCTGGCCAAAAGGTTTGGTTGATGGACCCTGTGGAGCCCTCCGATACAGCTAGTCTGGGCCCTATGTGGGGAAAGAACGCCTTTCCCCTACCATGACTCTGGAGCAACAGAGGGACTGCTGCCAGTTTCTGAGGCAATTTGCTACTCTCCTCTCCCTTTGCCCAGGACTCAGTACATAATGCACCCATGATATTGAAACTTGGGTCAGTCTGCCTGTGAAGAGCAACATCTACAGGCTATCTCACAAGGTGAGAGCCAGTATAAATGAGAAAGTCTCTGGATGCGGGAGTTATTAATTGAGCCCTCAAACAGTCCTAGGTCCAGCCCAGTGGTGTTGGCCCCTAAATCCGCCCCTCAGGTACCACCCCAGGACTTAGGTTTTGTGTGGGTTACTGGGGGCTCAATGCCGACACCAAGACTGATGCGCACCCCATTACCTGCGCTGATGAGCTCATAGATAGATTAGTAGCTGCAATGTTCCTTAGCAAATTCGCCTTGACATCTGGGTATTGGCGAATTGCCTTGACCTAGGGGGCCATGGAGAGGTCTGAGTTCCCTACCCCAGAAGGACACTTTCAGTTCTGGGTAATGCCCTTCGGGTGTAAAAAAGGACCCTGCCGTCTTCCAGAGGTTGGTTATCCAGGTCCTGGCTGGATTGGGGAACTCAGTGCTGCATACCTAGAGGACATTGTGGTCTTCAGTTCTTGCTACGATGACCCCCTATGCCACCTCAGCACAGATTTTCAGGCTCTGCCGAGGGCAGACCTGAATATCAAGGCCAGTAAATTCCTGATAGGGCAGGGTTCAGTGGTCTACTTGGGACAGTGGGATAAGGCAAGGTGCAGCCTCTATAGGCCAAGATCAGATCCATTCTGGCTTAGGTAGCCACCCCCAAGATCCAGACAGATTTGAGAGCCTTCCTAGGTCGATCCGGATACTACAAGAGATTTGTCAAGGGATATGGCACCATTGTTGCTCTTTTGACAGAGCTGACTTCTAAGAGGGAGCCCAGACAGGTGATGTGGACAGAGGCATGCCAGAACGCTTTTGACACCCTGATGTAGGCCTTAACAGCACCTGTGCTCAAGGCCCCTGATTTCTCCAGATAATTAATTGTGCAGAAAGATGCCTCAGAGCATTACATAGGGGCTGTGCTCATGCAGCTAAACGAAAAGGGCCTGGGTCAACCTGTAGCATTTATCAGTATGATGTTACTTCCCAGGGAACAGAGGTGGAGTGTAATAGAAAGGGAAGCCTTTGCAGTGGACTGGGAACTGAAGATGTTGAGAGCAAACCTGTTAGGTGCTCACTTGTGGGTTCAGACAGACCACAGACCCCTCAGATGACTAATGCAGAGGAGGGGTGAGAATCCCATACAGTTAAAGTGGTCTATCTCCCTAGAGGGAATAGACTTTACAGTGGAACACCATCCTAGAAGAGACCACGCCAATGCTGATGGTCTCTCTAGGTTTTCCTCCCTAGTGATCAGTTGCGGGGAATACATGTTAGACCCGACATCCTTGTTGATGTTTTCCCTGAACCTTTTGCCATCAACCCTCCTATTTTTTTTAATTCATCTTAAATCCATGTTTTATTACTGCAAGGCCTGCATCTCCCATAGGATAACTTTGGAGTTACATAATTACACTTAATATATGATCACTTCCACATTTAAGCAAGTAACCAGTTTATATCTGGTATCTTTAGAAATGTAATGTACAAATCCTCTCTCATGGTGAAGTTTAATTTTAAATTCCAATTTTGAAATTTTCACTTTTAGAAAGTTGGTATTTTCCTGCCTTAGGCATCTAATGCATACAGCCTGACTTTATGTTACATGACTAGGTGTAGCTGATAGTTGGGTTTTGCATATTCCTCCTAGACAGCTACACATAATAGACAGCTTAGGTGTGCCTGGATGGGCCATCATTGGCAGGATGGGAAGACGGAGCTAGGCATAGCCCTAACTATGCTTGAATTATGTCCTACCTCCACACAATAAAGGGCTGCATACCCCTTGTATTTACTCTGAAGCCAGGGCAGGGAAGGCAGGATGCCTGGGGACTTCAAATGGAAACCTCTAGAAGCTTCTCCCACTTCAAAGGAAGGGCCAGGGTTGAAAACAATATTGGACTCCAGACACCAATTCTTACACTTCTGGACTTATGGATGCTTTGCCTGGAAGAAGGACTGTTGTGCTTCTAAAAAGACTGCCACTCTGTGGGACTGCTGACCTGCTGCCCCCTTGTGTGGGTGGGAAGGACTTGATTTGCATCTGTTGAAGCCACGGCCCCAGAGTGACTCCAAGGGCTAACTGACTGGCATCCTAACTAGAGCCTCAGGGATAGACGGCTCCAACAAGCTGCAACTCAGCACCTAGACTCTGTAATCTGTGAGTCCTACACTGCCAAGTGGTGCCATCCCAGTCCTGGCCTTTGGAAGTGGGCCTGAAGGTGCTTCAGCAGCCTATCTGTGGATACAACAAAACCGTCACATCACCTCTACTGTGTGCCACAATCCCGAACAGAACAGATGCATCCCATCTCCTACAAGGGTTCTTCCAGTGCAAGGACTCTGCATCAACCTCACAGCCCGCATCAGAACAGCGGCTGTGTAAAGCTTTCCCTGACGCAGGCCCTTGCATCGCAATCTCTTGTAAACAGCAGCTTCAACAATGACGCAGATTCTCACATTACATCCTCACCACTCTCCAGAACCAATAAATTACCCAGACTGCCTAACACATCCTTGACGCTGAACTTTGCATCGCATCTCGTCAGTTGAATCCTCAATGACAATGCAGGACCTCATATTGCAGTTTTGCAGCTCCTCATAACTGACGCATTGCCTGCGCTGTGCAATACATCCTTGACACAGGACCTCACGATGCTCTGCAACAAGAACTTAAGGTACTTTTGATCAGTGTTCCTAACTGGGTCCCTGTAGGGTCTCATGCTCCATCGCAGTCGGACTAAACTTATGACTTTGTCCCGGTCCGGCTAGACCAGATATCCACAGCTAGCGCATTGTGCTTTTTGGTGCTATTTTAACTGAAATCTTTAAAATTGCAAATCCCTGGTTCTACTAATTGGATTTTCGTCAGTTTGGTCTTGATTTATTAATTAAAATATACTCATTTGTTTTTAATTGGTGTGGGATTATTTTGTGTGTGCTTTCGCTTTATTACTGTTGGAAGTACTGCATAAATACTTTACACACTGCCTCTAAGTTAGGCCTGTCTGCTCTGTGCCAAGCTACCAGAGAGTTAAGCACAGGTTAATTTGTGCTTTGCTTGTGCCTCACCCTCACGAGGACTTTGGTTGCTGCTTAAGTATGGTTTTACCCCCCTCAACCTGTAACCCAAATTCTCATTATAATAGCTTTCAGGTGGGAACAGGTAAGAACATTGAGTTTGATCTCTAAAGAATTGTAACTCTTTAGTGGTATTTTAAGTCACTATTCTGAAAATGCCACTTTTAGAAAGTTGGCATTTTCTTGTCCTGACCATTTGGTGCCTGCAGCCTGTATCTTGGGTCACATGACTAGGTGTAACTGGCAGTTGGTCTCTGTGCATTACTCCTAGACAGCGAGACAAATGGGAAATAGGTATGTCAGGATGGGCCATCACTGTCAAGGTGAAGGGGAGGAGCTGTCACTTATCACTCTTGCACATCACAATGTCTTTGCCTTAGCACACTCACAAAGGGTTTCAAACTAGTCTTTTGTACCCCTAGACATGGTGAAGCCAAGGCAGCGAGGAAGGGAATTATATACACCTCTGTAAGGGGATGACTCTAGAAGCTTCTCTCACTTCAAATTAGACATCAGATATAAATAGTTGACCCTCAGACCCAACTCTTTAGATCACTTATGTACCTGTAGACTATGCTAAGAAGAAGGACTGCCCAGATGGGAAGTCTGCCCTGCTCTCCAATCTCTGCTTTGCTGATCAAGGACTGCTTTGATGCCCAAGGCCTACTGTTACTGCTGCAGGACTCTTCTGCTGCTGGGTGCTGCCCTTCTGAACCCAGCTTCCTAGTGTGGACTCAGGATTCCAAGAAATCTCCAAGGGTCAGTTGGCTGGCCTCATGTTCAAGGCCACAGGGATACAACATGCTTCTTCAATGTCGACACAACTCCTCTCCTCTTCATGCAGTGCAACACAGCTCATCACTGGCACTGTCCCACCACAATGCATCTCATCCTTGGTGTCAACCCACCTCAGCGGAAGGCCCCACAAGCCCAGGTGGCTTCTTCAACGATGGCTCAGCTTAACCCCGACATCGGCCCAGCGCAACTCATCTTGTCCTCAGCACAAGTCCTCGCAAGCTCCAGCCAAAGGCCTCCTGAACAACGAAGCAAGTTCTCACATCGCAAGCTCCCGTTGACGGTTCCACTGACACCGCTGCTGCGCGATGCATCTTCATGTCTGAACTTGTGACTAGGACCCAGCCCACTGCAACCAGATAACCATGGATGGTGCTTTTGCTTCTTAGCTCTTGATTTCTTCAAAACCTTTAAAACTGCATATCTTCCATTCCATTAATTGGAGTTTTGTTGCTTCGGTGTCAAATTATTTATTAAAATGTACTCTATTGTTCTGTTTTCCCTTTATTACTGTTTAAGTACTGTTGCAAAGTCATTCTGTGCCCTGGGCACCTTTATTGTTTGCTGACTGGTAATGGTGGTAACTGACTCTAACTGTCCATGGGCTCTGCCAAGCCAGGCCCAGGGTCAGTGTTATGGTGAAAACACAGAGAAAACACACACATCCATTAGGGTGAACTATATATTAGGGTATACTTATAATTAGCATGACCTACCCCAGAAGTCCCTAGTACATAATAGGGCAGGGGAATTAAAACTACCTTTAAGTCCCTATAATATATTAGGGCATGGTAGTTCAGTGCATTTGAGCACTGCTAAGAGGCTAAAGTCATTTCAAAAGTAGCCCTGTGTTGCAGCACTGCTTTTAAATGAAAATTGTGCCCAAACCAACTTTGGTTGTAGGGGCACTTACAAAGTGATAAGCTACAATATTTTGGCATATTAGGTACCCCTAGGGTCTCCCCTATATTTCCCAGGGATGGGGGGGTCAGGTACTTATAAAGAGGTTTTATATGCCCTGGGGATAGAAAACCTTGCACATTTCACCTCTCCCATTCTAGTAAAATGTTTCCTAAAATTGACTTTTGTGTTAGGAGCACTGTGGAGAGAGGATCTACACAATTTTTGCAGATTCAGGACCCCTAAAGTCTACCCTAGGTGTCCCAGGGGTGTGGGTCATGTAGCTATACGCAGGGACCTTATAAATTATGTTTAAAAGTCCCTGGTGTTGGAGAAATGGTAGATTTTATTTTCCCAATTGTAGATTCCCAGCCACATAGGTTAACATAGCAATAGTTAATTAACGAATAACTATCACCAGGAATTCCAGAAAATATCATTCAAGGACTTCGAAGAATGGGATTGATAAATCCAACAATATGCTATTGTTGAAATTCTCCTAAAATATACAGAAAATACGTTATACGTCTTTTATGCCTGTAAGCCAAATTCAGCCTTTCTGTGATCTCTCCTGATTGGTCAGAGTTAAGAGGATTAGCCAGGCTGCTTTGATGAAGAGATACGTGGCTCACCCAAGGAGAGGCTGGTTCCATGATGGAATATCGTTAACATAAATATCGTCAGAAATAAATATCGTCACTAAAATATCGCTTACATTAATATCGTCATCCTATACTTAAACAAGATTTCACACAAATATCGATTTTTTTTTATCGACAACCCTAATATCGTTCACACTAATATCTACAACATAAATATCGACTACTACATTATCGACTTTATTTTAAATATCATTACCTTAGACATTTATATCGACTACACTAACATCGATGACCTATCTGCTTATAGAAATATACAAAAAATATCGTCTTTTTATTACCAACTCGATATGCACGATTCTTTTATTTTACTCACTTGTTTTTACTATTTTACTTTACAAAACTATTCACACATATAATTATTTAGTTTTCCTAATACTTATTAATATACAAATATATAATATATGTTAAATAAAATTACATTTACTGATACTATCATACACTCCGATGGCCTAAATGTGAAACACATTTCATTATTTTCTACATCTAAACTATTTACATATAAAACAAAAAAGCACATATAAAACTTTTTACAATGTACTTTAACAAACAAATAGTGATGCAACAAACTCTTACGAAAATAACTGTTTTCTAATTCGAAATTACGTTCTCGACCAATGATTTTGAAATTTCACTAATTGAACCAATCAAAAGCTACCATTAATTAACTCACTAATATAAAAACAATTATACACTTAACGTAATTTACCATTTTTGGCACAAACTTGGAGAAAAACGGTTACCTTGCTGAGAGAAGAGAATACAAACCTACGACTACAACTACAAAACGTCATACTACACTTCAAGTAAGTAAAATCCCATTGCTTTTTTCATTCGAACTTAGCAAAAAGTAGATAAACTCCCTAATTTAAAAACTGTTCTTCTTTAGAGTGAAAACAAAACATGTTGAACGTATCAACAACGACCAAAAAATTAGATGTAAAAACATTTATAAACTACCTTATCCATGTCTACTTAGATAGCTGATAAAAATTATTTAAACTTGCTAAGTAAATGTACTATTTACTTCATATGTTAACAACTACTATCATCCAAATACTATAAGTAACACAATGATTATTTTTTCCACAGACTCTACAAAATTATTTACCTATCTACAACTACACTACCAACATCTTCTACTACATCAAGTAAGTATAGTCACTGTATGTATAACAATTCTGAAAGTAAAATCAAACACCTATAACACTAAATCATCTCTTTCAATTATTCTTTAACACTACTACAGAACTTAAAAAGAAGAAAATTCAGAAAGAGAAATAAGAATAAAAGAATTACCAGTGAAGCCACATAGTAAGTATATGTTCACGCTTTTTCCTGCTCTTATACACATCTCTGTAAATAGTCTTCAATGTTCTTAAAAATACATATATATATTTTCCACAGATCTACCTTAGACATGGCAACTGGAGCTACTTTCATTACTTCGCAAAAAGGGAAACTAATGCTGAACTACATGGGTTACACCTACACCCAAGAAAGAGTAAAAGCGAATAAGACCCATTGGAAATGTAGCAAATATTACTCAAGTGCATGCTATGGTAGAGCAACAACTGTTGATAACAATGTGGTAAATGTACGTGAGCATAACCACCCACCAAATGTAACAGAAGTGGAAGTTAGAGAAGCACTGGAAACATTGAAAGATGCTAGTAAAGGATCACAAGAAACAAGCACTAGTATTTTGAAAAATGTTTTAAGCAAAGTGCCAGAACATGTGACAGGACAGCTACCTTCTATTCCCAACTTAAAAAGATTAATTTCAAAAACTAAACGTGCTTCAGATCCAACTCCACCAACGCCAGAAAGTTTTAAGGATATAAAAATATATCCTGAATATACCATTACACATAATGAGGATAAATTCCTAATGTATGACAACCAGAGTCATGACAAACGATTTTTACTTTTTGCTACTAATAGTAATTTGCAAAAACTTAAATCATGTAAAACATGGATGATGGATGGGACTTTTAAAGTTTGTCCCAAACCTTTCTATCAACTTTACACCATCCATGGGGAATACCAAGATACAAATATCCCTCTAATTTATACTCTGCTGCCAAACAAAACAAATACTACCTACGTTGAACTTTTAACAAAGATCAAAGAATTAACAGATAATTACTATCCTCAAAGAATTATAATTGACTTTGAAATAGCCATGATTCAAGCTATCCTTAAGATATATCCCCATACCTCAATACAGGGTTGTTATTATCACTACAACCAAAGTATATGGAGGCACTTACAAAAATCTACCTTAAGCATTGAATATTCTACAAACAGTCACTTTGCTTATCAAATAAAAAAGTTGATTGCATTGGCATATGTACCAACAACAGAAGTAGCTAACTACTACAATTTATTAATTGACAGCCCTTTCTACCGCACCAATGAGAAAATACTAACTCCCTTCTTGGACTATTTTGAAGATACCTGGGTTGGAAGATTACATCGTTCAGGCCACCGTAGACAACCTAAATTTCAAATTCCATGGTGGAATGTGTATGCTAGTACAATAGCACAGAAAGCTAAAACTAACAACGCAGTTGAAGGATGGCATAATGCCTTCCAAGCCACTTTAGGAAGAAGTCAACCAACACTTCACAAACTAATCCAAAGCATTAAAAAAGAACAAAGCTACCAAGAACTCAGAATAGAGCAATCCCTTTCTAAAATTGGCCCTAAACTAAGTAAACAAACATTAAATATGTACGAATATCTCCAGCAAAAAACTAGACTGTACCCAAGTATAGAAGGTCTAGCATACTTAGACCTAATAGCTAAATCCATCCTTTAAATATAAATTTACCATGTTTAGTAATAATTTACTTTTTATTCTTAAAAAACAAATGAATATTGTAAAATATACATTAATATGTTCAATAGAATTATGTATTCATTGTTTATTGTATATTAAAAAATGTTTTTCATTGTTAAATATTTTTCTCAGATGTTAAAAAATGTAAATTTATGTTATGTACATATCGTGATAAAATCAATGTCATAAAAAATATGTAATATATTAAATTTTTATAAAAAATATTAAAATTTAATATACTAATGTATGCATAATTGAAACTGTATTTATGTACAAAACTGCAATATAATTTGTTATCAAAAATTATGTTAAATGTTTTATAAAATGTTCAAAATCTTTGCAGTAACAAATTAAACTATGAATAAAAAAAAGATCTAAAATTTTTTATTTTTTAATTTAGAAACTTGTCATATGTATGTAAAAATGTTATAAAAATGTTTTTAATTTATATTGTTGAAATGAATATTACAACATGACATATATTATTCTTATTAAAAATAGTAAATAGATAATGCTGGATAATAAACCATAATAATTAACTATTCTAACTCCAATCCTACGTAAGTCAGGGTAAATGGTGGATAGTAAACCATTATAATTAACTATTCTAACTCCAAACAAAACATAAGTCAAGGAAAGTGCTGGATTGTAAACCATAATAATTTACTAATCTAACTCCAATCCAACATAAGTCAGGGAAAGTGCTGGATTGTAAACCATACTAAATTACTATTCTAACTCCAAACATAACATAACTCAGGGAAAGTGCTGGATAGTATACCATAATAAATTACTATTCAAACTCCAATCCAACATAAGTCAGAGAAAGTGCTGGATAGTAAACCATAATAAATTACTATTCTAACTCCAAACATAACATAAGTCAGGGAGAGTGCTGGATAGTAAACCATAATAAATTACTATTCTAATTCCAATCCAACATAAGTCAGGGAAAGTGCTGGATAGTAAACCATAAAAAATTACTATTCTAACTCCAAACATAACATAAGTCAGGGCGAGTGCTGGATAGTAAACCATAATAAATTACTATTCTAACTCCAAACATAACATAAGTCAGGGAGAGTGCTGGATAGTAAACCATAATAAATTACTATTCTAACTCCAAACATAACATAACTCAGGGAAAGTGCTGGATAGTAAACCATAATAAATTACTATTCAAACTCCAATCCAACATAAGTCAGGGAAAGTGCTGGATAGTAAACCATAATACATTCCTATTCTAACTCCAAACATAACATAAGTCAGGGAGACTGCTGGATAGTAAACCATAATAAATTACTATTCTAACTCCAATCCAACATAAGTCAGGGAAAATGCTGGATAGTAAACCATAATAAATTACTATTCTAACTCCAAACATAACATAACTCAGGGAAAGTGCTGGATAGTAAACCATAACAAATTACTATTCTAACTCCAATCCAACATAAGTCAGGAAATGTGCAGGTTAGTAAACTATTACCCTATAATACCAAAATAACGCGTCTTCAATATTAATTTAATATTTTTTATTAATATTAAAAAAAAAAATTCATGTAAAATTTAAAATTTCGAAGTAAAATTTTGATTTCATGATAAATTTCTAATTTATTAATATTTTATACACTTTTAAAACACGACATTTTTAAATTACTACCCACCCTAATCCCCTATAATACCAAAAACCCGCTCCTAAAATTTTTTGGGGGAAGTTTAAAATTTAATTACAAATTTAATTTAGTGAACAATTCGAAATTTCTAATTAAAATTTCGATTTCTTAATTATTTTCTAATATTTTTATATTTTAGAAATTTTGTAAAAACCAAATTTTAAATTACTACCCACCCTTATCCACTATAATACCAATAACCCGGTCCTAACATTTTTGGGGGGAATTTTAAAATTTAATTACAAATTTAATTTTGTGAACAAATCGAAATTTCTAATTGAAATTTCGATTTCTTAATTATTTTCTAATATTTTTATATTTTAGAAATGTTTTAAAAACCAAATTTTAAATTACTACCCACCCTTATCCCCTATAATACCAATAACCCGCTACTAAAATTTTAACAATTCTTTGGTAGAAAATATTTTTTAACACATATTATTAATAGTAGGAGTTTTGTAAGTTTTTTAAAAACATAATACATATTTTTTTATAAATTTTATAACAACTTATATTTTTCTGTCGATATTATATAAAACGACATTTTGATCAACGATATTCTGTTCATCGATATTTTTTCTTGACGATATTTTTGTCATTCTCAAGAAACGATATTTTTTACAAAGATATTTTATATTACGATATTTTTCACAGTCGATATTCTTACCACGATATTAATGCTAGTCGATATTTTCCCGTCGATATTCTATCTTTATACCGGAGAGGCTATCTCTGAGAGAGATCTCTGCTGCACTGGAATGCCAGAGCAGGGTTGAGGGGGTCGTAAATCATGGAGCTTCAAAGGGAAATAGGACAGGCAGAGAATACCAGGTCCATCTACCCCCAGCCCTGTGACCCAGCGAGATTGTAAGGTTAAGGCAGGAATAGCAGACAGTAGGGGGAGGAGAGCTGTGAAAATGAGCCATACTAGAAGTTGGTTTAACTAGTTTTTGCTCCTCTGCTGCAAGTTGAGCCATACTGAATTTTGGAAGAATAGTACTTTCTGGGAGAAGAGCATCCCTCACTTTGGAGGAAGTGGTCATGCTCTGGGGTGTTGCCCTGTACCTCATTAGTGCTCTCCTACTTGACCCCAGAGAACACCAAATACATATGTGAGATGTGCAAAGCACCAGAGATCTGCTACTTGAAACTAAGAGAAGAAGAAGGCTTACCAAGCTGGACACTTGATTTTCACCATCAGGTCCTGCATTCTGACTGACTGCACTGGTTGCATTATCTGGGACTATAGCCATTTGGATGTACCTTGCTTCAAGAGGAATAAAGAGTGGACTCCCTGCAAGCTACAGTTTAACAGATCTGACATGGACCAACATCACCAAGAATCCTCAGGCTGGAGTGCGTCCAGTGGATTTGTAATGGCTTTGTCCAAGTGGATTGTAGGAACTAAAGTCCATAACTTTCAAGGACCCTCTTGAAGATTCCAGACCATTGGACTGTGTTTTGGACACTTTGGAACACCCAGAGGAACTTCCAGAAGAAGTTACAGAAGTTTGGAGAACTTTGGTGTAACCATTTGGAAAAAAGCTCCAGAGTGGGACCGACTCGATCATGAGAGCCAAGCCGGCGACCTTCAACTGCAAACCGGCCTGCCCTGCTGGTTTGACCCGCTGAAAAGCTCTGGAGGTCCGACTTCCAGAGTTTGACTGGGTGCTCTCTGGAAGGCAAGTTGGCGAACCCTGACCAAACCCGGACTGGTGAAGAGCATCGATGGACCGCGGAAGAAAAAGCTCCAGAAAAGTTTTTAAGTCCAAATGTAAATTCTTGACTGAGGCCTACCGCAAGGGGTATCCGAGCAGGGCTCCATCATGGTCAGCCTGAAACTTTGACTTTGTCATGTGAAGCGCAACCATTTTTCCCAATGTGGTGCTATAGGTTTCTAAATGCTATTGGGTGCTAAATATATTTAAAAACAAATCTCCAATTCCCTTCCTTGGATTTTTATAGTTTTGATGTCATTTTTAAAATAAAATAATTTTTATGTTTATAAATTGGTGGTGGACTTTTACTATGTGTTGTGCCTTAATTATTTACTGAATTGATGTTTGTAAATGCTTTACATACCTGTCTCTTAGGTTAAGCCTTTCTGCTCGCTGGCAAGCTACCAAGCTACCAAGGATTGAGAATAGGAATAATTTATAGGGCCTGTTCTGAGAGCTAGACTGTGTTGATGGCCTTATTGCCAGTGGTAGATGCATATTTACAACTACTAATAACCAACTTTGCAACAAGTACTGCATAGATACTTCACACATTACCGCTAAGTTAAGCCTGACTGCTGCTGTGCCAAGCTACCAGATGATTAAACACGGGATAATTTGAGGTTCGCTTGTGTTTCACCCTCACGAGAATTGGGTTTGCAGCTTGAGTAGGTGTTAGATCTGGTACCATTGCGTGAGTCTCCCTTCCATTTTTCACTAATTGCCTCCTCTGTTTTTGATATGTTTTGCTGGTTTAGATGCTTTAGGCACTGTGCCACTGCTATTCAGTGCCACAGTGCAAATGCTCCCTATTGTGAATTCATGTATTGATTAGTGACTCCCTGATTGTATTATTTGATTTACCTGTCAGACCTTAGTATAGTGTACCATGTGTGCCCAGTGTCTCAGGCCTGCCATTACAGAGCCTGTGTGCAGTCTGTGACTGCCATTTCGACTTGGCAAGTGCACCCACTTGCCAGTCCCTAAACCTTCCCTTTTCTACATATCATACACCCGCAAGGTAGGCCCTGGGGCAGGGTGCATTGTATGTAAAAGGTAGGTCATGCCCAGATGTGTGTGGCATGACCTGATAGTGAATTACAGCCTATTTCGTTTTTCACTATTGCAAGGCTACCTGTCCCCATAGGTTGTTTGTGTTTGAAAATACCACCTTTAGAAAGTAAGTATTCTCTTGCCTAACCATCCAGCCTGTCTCTGCTAGCTTGTGTATTGTATGTCTGGTTTTGTGAGTGACAGGGACTGGGGGGCTATCTGCATGTAGAGTGGTGGGAGGAGTAGAACCTGGGTCTGAATAGGGCTGTGTCTGCCTTCCACAATGCTGGCTCCACATCCTGGGGTGTGTCTGATGACCCTGGCCCACACTGACAAAGGAAGAAGGTGTGCACTGACAGTATGCACCCAGAACTGGTTTGGACTAGGTACAGAACCCTCCGCCTTCAGAGAACAAAGAGAATGGTAGTATAAATATGGGGGCCCAGACCCCCAGATTTTAGATCACTTCTGGGAGAAGAAGACAAACCTTTGCCAAGGAGAAGAACCAAGGAAGCTGCTGGAGTTGGAGTGCCCCTCTGCCAGTGTGCTGTTTTGCTGGGTTGGCCTGCAGTGGTTTCTTTATTGCCAAAGAAAGGAGAAGGAACTTTTTTATGGAACTTTCATCATCTTGAAGAATATTTCTCCAAGGGCTTGAACTTGTGCTTGCCTCCTGCTGTAGTCTCAGGGCTACAAGACTTCCCCACCAGCTCCCCTCTGAATTTCCTTGCTGGGAATTCTGTCTGAAGGAGCCTGCGTGTCGCTGGGAGCTGGATGCGAGACTCAATGAGAAGAAGCGTATAACTGTCGCAGCTGTGCCGTTGCATCGCCGGAGAAGCATGTCGCCGCCGCAGAGGTCGCCACCGCATCACCAGAGAACCGTGTCTTTGCCGGAATTGCTTGCCGTCGCATCACCAGAGAAGCGTGTCACCACAAGGGTCGCCGCTGCATCACTGGAGAAGCGTGTCGCAGGGCCTGTCGCTGCTCAGAAGTTGTCGAGTCACAGCACGGCCGTCGGGCGTGCATGCATCATTTTCACGTCGTCGCATCGCATCAAGGGCGCCATCTTATTGCACCAGATTGTCGCATCGCATTGAGGCACCATCTTACCACATTGTAACCGGACCGCAGTACAAGAATCAACGCATCACTTCCTCTCCAGTAAGGAACAAGACGCAGCCCCTACTCTGCGCAAGCATTGAGGATCGACGCATCGCCTCCCCCGAAGCAAGGAACCGACGCATCACCCTCCCTGATAGGATTATTTGATTTACCTGTCAGACCTTAGTATAGTGCACCATGTGTGCCCAGGGCCTGTAAATCAAATACTGCTGGTGGGCTTGCAGCACTGGTTGTGCCCCCCACAGAAGCAGCTTGTAACGTGTGTCTCAGGCCTGCCATTGCAGAGCCTGTGTGCAGTCTGATGCTGCCATGTCGACTTGGCAAGTGCACCCACTTGCCAGTCCCTAAACCATCCCTTTTCTACATATCAGACACCCCTAAGGTAGGCCATAGGGCTGTGTGCATTGTATGTAAAAGGTAGGTCATGCCCTGATGTGTGTGGCATGACCTGATAGTGAATAACAGCCTATTTCGTTTTTCACTATTGCAAGGCTACCTGTCCCCATAGGCCAGAATGGGCAGTTAGATTATAACATCTTATAATCCTAACTGACCCAGGGAACATGGTAGGAATTCGAGTTTAGTATTCCTGAACTCAGAATGATAAAATACATATTTTAGTGAAGTTGGTTTTAACATTCAGGGCTCAATTCTGATGCGGGTTGGAAAGCTTCCCGACCCAATCGGTTTGGAAATGGTTTCCGACCCACTCGGATCAGGAGAGTCCGACCGACGGAGTACGATGCATCCAGATTCTTCCCAATACAATTTGGTTGGACTTCCATTGACTTCAATGGGAACATATTTTCCTAACCGCATCATAATTGGGCCCTCGCTCTGGAAGACACGTTCCCGATCTGATTTGGAAGGAGCAAATGCTGTTAGGAGGTCTTCCTAACTGCATCAGAATGAGGCCCTAGGTGGGAATGCTTTCCTAACCGCATCACAATCAGACCCTCTGTGTTTGAAAATACCACTTTTAGAAAGTAGGTATTTTCTTACCTAACCATCCAGCCTGCCTCTGCTAGCTTGTGTATTGTATGTCTGGTTTTGTGAGTGACAGGGGCTGGGGGGGCTCCAGGAGACAGGGTGAGTCAGCACAGGACTGAATAGAACTATCTGCATGTAGAGTGGTGGGAGGAGTAGCACCTGGGCCTGAATAGGGCTTTGCCTGCCTTCCAAAATGCTGGCTCCACCTCCTGGGGTGCGTCTGATGACCCTGGCCCACACTGACAAAGGAAGAAAGTGTGCACTGGCAGAATGCACCCAGAACTGGTTTGGACTAGGTACAGGACCCTCTGCCTTCAGAGAACAAAGTATAAATATGGGGGCCCAGACCCCCAGATTTTAGATCACTTCTGGGAGAAGAAGACAAACCTTTGCCAAGGAGAAGAACCAAGGAAGCTGCTGGAGTTGGAGTGCCCCTCTGCCTGTGTGCTGTTTTGCTGGGTTGGCCTGCAGTGGTTTCTTTATTGCCAAGGAAAGGAGAAGGAACTTTTTTATGGAACTTTCATCATCTTGAAGAATATTTCTCCAAGGGCTTGAACTTGTGCTTGCCTCCTGCTGTAGTCTCAGGGCTACAAGACTTCCCCACCAGCTCCCCTCTGAATTTCCTTGCTGGGAATTCTGTCTGCAGAAGCCTGCATGTCACTGGGAGCTGGAAGCGAGACTCAACGAGAAGAAGTGTGTCGCTGTCGCAGCTATGCCATCGCATCGCCAGAGAAGCTTGTCGCCGCCGCAGAGGTCACCACCGCATCACCAGAGAAGCGTGTCTTCGCCGCAGTTGCTTGCTGTCGCATCACCGGAGAAGCGTGTCGCAACAGCAAGGGTCGCCATCACATCACCGGAGAAGCGTTTCACAGGGCCTGTCGCGGCTCAGAAGTTATCGAGTCGCCGCACGGCTGTCGGGCGTGCATGCATCATCTTCATGTCGTCGCATCGCATCAAGGGCGCAATCTTATCGCATCGCACTGGATTGTCACAACGCATCGAGGTGCCATCTTACCGCATCGTAACCAGAACGCAGTATGAGAATGAACGCATCACCTTCTCTCCGGTAAGGAACAAAACGCATCCCCTACTCTGCGCAAGCATTGAGGAGCGACGCATCGCCTCCCCAGAAGCAAGCAACCGACTCATCACCCTCCCTGAAAACCTTTTGTTTGTTTTGAGTTACGCATCCAGGTACTTTTGCGAGAAACGTGTCGCATTTATCATCAACTTGAACTAAGTTACTTCTATCATCTTTAAGTCTATTTTGAGTACAGTATTGTGGATTTTTGTTGTTTGTGGTCTTGTGTTAAGTCTATATAAAGAAATGCTTATTTTTATACAACCTGTGTGGTCTCCATTTGTAGTGTCTTCACTGTGTTATTGTATGTGTTCAAAAATGCTTAACACACTGCCTCTGAGATAAGCCTGTCTGTTCGTGCCAAGCTACCAAGGGGGTGAGCAGGGGTTATCCAGGAGTGTAATTCCCTTTCCCTGACTAGAAGCAAGGGTCCCTATTTGGACAAATGTGTATTCCATTGCCAACTAGAGACCCCCAGTTCTAACAGTAGGGTTTCACCATCCTCAACCAGGACCACAATTTCTCACAGAAATTTATCATGAATTTATGGAGCAAACGTCTCAGATGTGATATGAAGTTGCTTTGGATAGGAAGAATAAGTTGAAATGGTATCTTGTTTTTTTTCTTAACAGATTATGTAGCTATTAAAATTGTACTATGGCCTGAGATGCCATTAGAACCAAACTTAGCGAAGAAAAGTTTTAACAAGACTTTCCAAATGACAAAATGATCATTTCTGTAGTGTAAGTCAAGGAGTTGGCAGAATAAGGTGCCGATTACGATCCTGTAAAAAAATTCCCCGTACGACTCGTATCCGGTCTTTTTACCGTACGAATCGTACAAGTGCCGTACAAACTGCCAAGTACGATTCGCATGGGAAAAACTCCATACGATTCGCATTGGGAATAATTCCCCACACGTCCTCGGGTCGGAAAATGTGTCCGACACCTCCCCGGACGATTTACCGTACAAACGTGAAAAGTGAAGTCCGACCGCGCAAGTACGATCCATCCCATGCGTCCGATGTCACAACCGTATGGTAAAAACACCGTCCGCACCGAACTCCCATTGCAACCATGGAGACATGTGCCCACATACGCGCCGACCCACCCCCCCCAGCCCCGGTGAGTACGCGCCGTACCCCCCCAGCCCCCGTGAGTACGCACCGAACCCCCCATGTATGTACACCCCTGTACGTGTCGAACCCCCGTGTATGTACACCCCTGTACGTTCGAGTCATACCCCCGTGTATGTACACCCCTGTACGTGTCGACCCCCCGTGTATGTACACCCCTGTACGTTCGAGTCGTACCCCCACCCGTGTATGTACGGTGCGTACCCCCAGCGCTACGACACGTACAGGGGTGTACATACATGGGGGGATACGACTTGAACGTACAGGGGTGTACATACACGGGGGGTTTGACACGTACAGGGGTGTACATACACGGGGGTTCGACACATACAGGGGTGTACATACACGGGGGGTACGACTCGAACGTACAGGGGTGTACATACACGGGGGGTTCGACATATACAGGGGTGTACATACACGGGGGGTTCGACACGTACAGGGGTGTACATACACGGGAGGTTCAGTGCGTACTCACGGGGGCTGGGGGGGTACGGCGCATACTCACGGGGGCTGGTGGGGTACGGCGCGTACTCATGGGGGCTAGGGGGGGTACGGCGCATACTCACAGGGGCTGGGGGGGTACGGCGCGTACTCACGGGGACTGGGGGGGTACGGCGCGTACTCACGGGGGCTGGGGGGGGTACGGCGCATATTCACGGGGGCTGGGGGGGGTACGGCGCGTACTCACGGGGGCTGGGGGGGTACGGCGCGTACTCACGGGGGCTGGGGGGGTACGGCGTGTAATCACGGGGGCTGGGAGGGTACGGCGCATACTCACAGGGGCTGGGGGGGGTACGGCGCGTACTCACGGGGGCTGGGGGGGGTACAGCGCGTACTCACAGGGGGGTACGGCGCGTACTCACGGGGGCTGGGGGGGTACGGCGCATACTCACGGAGGCTGGGGGGGGGTACGGCGCATACCGGGCCCCCTATTCTGGTCGTTTTGCGGCGTACTTCGCTTTTCCGGCACTTTTTGGGTGCCGTAAAAATATTGCCGTCCGGACTGCTGTCGGTTTGAATCGTACTTCCTGGGTCGTGAAACGCTGCCTGACAGCGTCCCGACATCACCTCGGGGCATTCCCGGATCACATTCGTATGTATATTTTCGTCGGACGGTGTTTTTTACGATTCGTACGGAAATGGTGTTCCATGTTTGTAAAGTTTTACAACCGGGTACGAGTCGGACGGAGAAAACGCTCCGACCGACGGTTCGTACCCAGTTTTTCCAGGATCGTAATCGGCACCAAAGTGTTAAGGAGCCCTTTGCATTTTGCTAAACGGTTTCCAAATTTACATTACTATTCTTTTTTCTCTTGTCTGCATGCATTTGTTTTGTAGATTAAACATCAGAAAGACATTTTAATATATCACAAAGCTAATTATTGGCATTTTTCCTCTAATATCATATTGGTGTACTGTAAGTAGTTTTTGGGGAGAATTCAATTCAAGTGTCTACTCATTTTTCTCTCAAAAATGCATTTGTCAAGAGCATTTTTAAGTCTATTTCTTGTTTTAAGAAATTAAGGATTTAGGAACTGAGATCATTTTTGGTGGACGTTTATCTGTCAGGGAGATTGGGTAAATAACTTTGTCGTCCTGAAGGATGTGCTGCCCACCAAATTTAGAAATGACTGCCAAGCTGTTGGCCATTTCTAAAGCATTGGCAACAACAGTCGTCACAGCAGCTCCTGTCAGTGCTGTTTAGAGTTTGGTGCACGTCTTCGTTAACATAATGAAACCGTAGGTAAACAGTCAGAATATCGAGAAGGAGATGTCGACTTGCACTAATATCGAGTGCAAAATATCGTGATACAGAAACATCGACTGCCAGAATATCGTGGTCAAGAATATCGAGTTAAAGGTAAGTAGTAACGTTTTCCAAAATATCAAAGTCATTAATATCGTTTGCAAAAATATAAGTGTTAAAAATATTGTTTTATTAGTTAGTGTTATGTATTTTAGTGTGTATTTTAAATGTATGTGCTATATTTTTTGTCTAAGTATTGCATTTTTTTATGTATGTGTTAAATTTCATGATGTTATTAATTTTATTTTAATTAAATTTTGCGTTTTAGTTCGATAGCGGGTTGTGGGTTTATTGGGGAATAGGGTGGGAAGCAATTTAATTATAACAAATTGAATATTAATTTTTGTTTATTAGCATTTATATAATTTGTATTTTATAGTGTTAATTATGGTAATTAATTTATTATTAATTACTTAATAATTGGCTCTTAATTTTTAATGATTAATTAATTGGTAAATATGTAAATTGTGTAATTTTTGTAGGAGCAGGTTGTGGTTTTATAGGAGAATAGGGTGGGAAGTAATTTAATTATATAATAAATTGAACATTATTTTTTGTTTATCAGTATTTAATTTTTATTTTATAGTGTTAATTATGGTTACTAATTTATTTTTAATTAATTAATAATTGGCTGTTAATTTTTATTGATTAATTAATTGGTAAATATGTTTATTGTGTCATTTTTTTAGGAGTGGGTTGTGGGTTGATAGGGGAGTAGGGTGGGAAGTAATTTAATTTTAATACATTTATTAATATTTTTTTATATAATATCTATACATTTTTATTGCATAGTGTTAATTGTGTGAATTAATTTATTTATAATTATTTATATTTTGATTGTTAGTTATTTTGTATTAATTAATTGTTAATTAATTATGTTTATTGTGTCCTGTTTTACGAAATTGGTGTTGGCATCTATAGGGGAATATGGTGGGAGGTAGTTTATTTTTAATTAATTAATTCTTAGTTAATTGATGGTAATTTTGTCAATTATGTAATAATTTTGATTTGTGAGTTGTGGTGTTTATAGTGGTAAATGGTGGGAAGTAATTTGTTTAAATAATTGATTAATTATTTTGTATTCATTGATATGAATTTATTAATGTAAAATTAGTAATGGGAATTGTGTAAATATTTGTAGGTGTGTGCTATGCTGTTTATTGGGGTAGGTGGTGGTAAGTAATTTGGTTTGCATTAATTAATCATTACTTGATCATTATTATTTATTTATTAAATGATAAATATTTTTGGTATTTTTTTATTTTTTTTATTTGTTTGGGGATTTATGTTGTATAGCTGTAATGTTTGGTTAATAAAATATTGTTGACCTTTTTAAATATGTTTTATTATTATTAATAATTTTTTTAAATGATAATTAATTGTATTAAATATGAAGGTAAACCTTTAAACTTCATTTAGAAGTCTGTTGTGAAGTGTGTGGTATTTTTTTAGATTAAAATTAATTTCTATTACAAAATATTTATCATTTTGTAAATGTTTTGTTCAATTTGAAAATGTAATCTTTTTATGTAAAATGTATATTTTTCTACATTTTAATATGTTTCTATGTTTTGTAAAAATGTATATTAAATATGTTTTGTTTTTCGGTGTTTTATTATATGTTGTATAGGAGTTGGTTTTTTGTTTGTTTTTAAACTAGAATTTTTTTACATGTGAATAGTCATTTTTACCCCTGTTGCCCTCGTTGGAGTGGGAATAGTAATTTTTACCTATACGCTATCCAACTCTTTCCCTACTGTTAAACTCACTGGAGTGGGAATAGTAATGTTTACCCCTATGCTATCCAACACTTTCATTGCTGTAGCACTTGCTGGAGTGGGAATAGTAATTTTTACCCCTACGCTATCAAACACTTTCCCTACTGTGGCACTCACTGATGTGGGAATAGTAAATTATTACCATATGCTATCCAACACTTTCCCTACTGTTGCACGCGCTGGAGTGGGAATAGTAATTTTTTCCCCACCGCTATCCAACATTTTCCCTACTGTTACACTCATTGGAGTGGAAATATTAAATTATTACCCTCCGCTATCCAACATTTTCCCTACTGTTGTAGTTATTGGAGTGGGATTAGTAAATGATTCCCCTGTGCTATCCAACACTTTCCCTACTGTTGCACTCGCTGGAGAGGGAATAGTAATTTTATTTCCTCCACTATCCAACACTTTCCCTACTGTTGCAGACAATGCAGTGCAAAATTTAGGTTTAAAAATTATTACATATTTTAATATTTTAATTTATAATATATATCTATTTTCATGTTACAGGTGTATGTATATATATATATATATATTCACTGAAAAAACCATAGGTTTCAGGGGTGTTATAGTTAGCTGGACTTTTCACTTGTACAAAACCATTGAAATTCCCCCGTTATAGTTAGTTCAGCTAACTATAACTCGCGCGCCCGCAATGCACTGCTGATGACGTCACAGATTACATCACTCATGACATGGTCAGTGACATCACTCATGACATCACTGATGACATCTCAAATGACATCACTGATGACATCACTGATGACATCATCCAGTGAATGTGTGTTTTTCTGAAAATTAAATATGTTTTATATATGTATATCTCAAGGTCGATGGAAGAATAAATGGGTATATAAGTGTCTAAATGGATGATTTGTTTTTGAAAAATTGATTGTGTAACTGACTGATTAAGTGTATCATAGTGAATACATGGCTTAGTGAGTAATGTTTAAATATGTAAATATCTGTATCAGTCTCTCACTTTGTGTATAAGTGGCTGCATGGGTTGGTGAGTAGCTACATGGGTGTCTATATAGGTTATTAGTTGGTTTTTTGAGTATCAGTCTGAGTGTCTGCATGGTTCGGTGGGGGGTATTACGTAGTGCATAGGTGCATGAATGAGTGACTCACTGTTTGTATGTGTTGAACACAGCATGTGTGCAGGACTGTATGGGTGGATGAGTGTGTGTATGGGTGTGTTAGTGAGTGAATGACTGTCTCAATAGTGTCTTTATGAGTAACTACATATGTTTTAAACTAGTATATGTGACTATTGGTGTATATATGTGAGTATATGTGAGAGTGAGAGATTGAAAGAGTTCCTGTATGAATAAGTATGTGTTTCTATAAGTGATTGTTTAAAAGACTAAGTATGTGTAAGTTTCCGTAGAAGTAAGTATGGTGGTGTGTGTATAACTGTATATGCAAGTAAATGTATGTTTGATTCTTTATTAGCATGAGTGACTATGTGTGTGAGTAACTCTATGGATGAGTGGCATTGTGTAACAGGATGTATAGGTGTATGAGTACATATGATGAGTGAGTACATGTATGAGTGACTGTATAGGACTGTTGGTGAATGAGTGGATGTGTATGTGGATCTTAGAATTACTGAAGAGGTTGTTGTAACTGGTATTGGTATGTCCATTGTTTTGAAAATTTTAGTCTCTATTTTTGAATGTGTGTATCAAAGGTTATATTAGGGTGAGAGGAGGTCTGCCACTCTATCACAAGGATGATGTCATCAGTGATGTCATCAGTGATGTCATTTGAGATGTCATCAGTGATGTCATGAGTGATGTCACTGACCATGTCATGAGTGATGTAATATGTGACGTCATCAGCAGTGCATTGCGGGCGCGCGAGTTATAGTTAGCTGAACTAACTATAACGGGGGAATTTCAATGGTTTTGTACAAGTGAAAAGTCCAGCTAACTATAACACCCCTGAAACCTATGGTTTTTTCAGTGAATTTCGGAGGTTTTTTAAATGCTAATTCCTAACTATAACGTGCCTGAAACCTATGGTTTTTTCTGTGAATTTCAAAGGTTTTTTAAATGCTAATTTCTAACTATGCCTACAGAGATAGGACATGTGAAGAAAGAAGAAAAAATGCACAGAAAGAAACAAAAGAAGTGCAGAAAGAAGCAACAGAAGTCCTCAAATACGAAGATAAGTGCAGGAAGAAGGATAACGTGCAGAAAGAACAAAAAGAAGAGCAGAAAGAAGCCTTGTTGCAAAATCATCCTGTACCCTCAACTTTTTCAGACGGATACTGGTGGTAACTGAGTCTGACTAACCAGTCCTAGAGCCAGTGCTATGTTAAAAGACACTTAGAATACAGTGAAAACACCTACATACACTAGGGAACATTATGCGTTGGGGTCCCCCTGTGATTAGCATGACCTCCTCTGTAAGCCCCTAGTGTATAATAGGGCATGGGGATTAAAACTACCTCTTAAAACAGGCCACAGAGCGTTTTGCACACGTTAACTCAGGCCCCGTCCCCTCCCTTCACCACTGTGTAAACACGCCCTGTGTCCATTTTTAGTTGGGAGATTAAGTTCATTTGAATCCTGAGGGTCCCTAGGGTCCAACTAGCCCACTAGGTACCTCCAGTAAGTGCCACAGAGCTGCGTTGCAGAGAGGTGTAAAAAGTGGCACGGCCTGGACCACCTCTCTGCAATGCAGCTCAGTGGCGCTTACTGGAAGCACTTGGTGGGCTAGTTAGCCCCCAGGGGCCCTCAGTATTGAAGGGAAATTATATCCCCAATTTAAAACATGCCATAGTGCGTGTTTGCACACGTCACCTCAGGCCCCGTCCCCTCCCTTCACCACTGTGTAAACGCGCCCTGTGGCTGTTCTAAGTTGAGAGATTAAGTCCCCCTGAATCCTAAGGGTCCCTAGGGTCAAACTAGACCACTAGGTACCTCCAGTAAGCGCCACAGAGCTGCGTTGCAGAGAGGTGTAAAAAGGGGCTTGGCCTCAGAACACCTGGCTGCAGCGCAGCTCCCTGGCGCATACTGGAGATGCCTGTTGGGGGCGCGTTTGCAGAGTGCTGCACGGAGGGGGCATGGCCTCCGGCACGATGCCAGTCTTTTATTTATTTTAGTTTTTTAAGAAGGGGGGCTGTTTGGTTCCCCTTCTTATTCTAATTTATTGGCCCTGATGACCCCATCCCCCAGGGCCAGTCTCCTAATTATATTTTTTTGACCCCAATCCTCAGGGCCGGCCACTGTTTTTTATTATTTTTAAGAAATATATATTTATAGACACACCTAGGACATGCTGGACAAACCGTATGTACCTATCACCATGACGATTTGCGTGATATTCATTAAAAGGCGACTATGCATGCAATGAATCCACGTGGAATGTATTTACACCACTAGTGAAGCTCTGACATGTCTGATGCCCTACCGTGCCTAATCCTGGTAGACACCCTTGTCGTTTATTTATACAAACATGGGTAGCTATTGACGGGCACATTTAATACACATGCACACCAAGCCATTCAAAGGGGATTTCTCAAAAATTCGACCAAAACTATGCAAGAAACCCCCCTCACGGTTAATAAAACACACATCCACTGCCGGATGTGTAATACTTTTTATTTTACTCTCTGGAAAGGGGACGAACATCACTTGAGAGTCACAGCGTGCTCCTGACAGAGCCCAATGCTGTGTTACACCCACCATTGCCTGCCGAGTGCCACACACCTCTGTGTTGTATTCCACTAGCTAGTGCATATGCTATGACACTCTCTAGCCCATGTGCACTGTAACACCACCCCGTGAATATGTCATGCCACACTTGTCTTCGCACGGGTTATATTGCCCCATCTAACGTGCCTTTCTCGATGCCTATGTTATAACGCACAGTGCTATGCCATACATATTACAATCTGGGATCCATATATTTGTCACAGTGCATATGCAACGTTACACTCCCCAGCACATATTTTATATTACAACTTTAGAGACTAGTTAGGTTACACAACACTGCCCTGTGCATATTACACTCCAAGGCGCATATCGCATAGCACGCGCTAGTGCCTGTGCTATCTCGCGCTCTCCAATGAATCTGTCATTGCCCACAATGTATTGCATATTATATTTCACGCCCGGTTCATCTTATATCACACTTTTTGGTGCATAGTTTATACCATACACTATATCTAGTTTTCATTTTCAATCGTGCTCTCAGGACTATGTTCTATATAACACTGTGTTCACCTACCCTTTTCACGGGCATTACATTTTGCGATAGGGGGTGGAGGGTCAGGGGGTGTTTCTGCCAAGTGAGCCCGGAGTCACAGTCACAAACGTCCTCTTCTTCCTGAATAAAAGTGAGATTATGCTGCATACTTGTTCATATTTTAAGTAGTTCGCACAGACACAATGTTTTAAAAACAATAAAGTTCCTAATACCCGCCTTCTCTGAACAGTTAGCTTGCTGCCCCATCCCCTTCCTCCCTATCCTCTGTTGTGTGAATCCATGGACTAGCCTCCTCCCTCCTGCCATGCATGGTCTGATGTGCTGCCACTGCCCTCAATTTAGTATGATGTACCAGTCCACTCCTCCTGCCCTCCATTGCCCAATTCTATGCCCCATCATTGACCTCCTGCTTAAACTCTGTGCTTAGCTTGCTGCCCCTATTCTCCTTCCCCCTGCCCTCCGATGTCTTTGTGCATGCCCCTGCTCCATCCTTTTTGCCCACCATGTCCCATGGACCTGCCACTCCTATCTACTCTGAGTGTTCTGTTGAGCTGCCACTCCCCTCCCACCTGCCTAGCATTGTCAGATGACTGTAACCTGTCCCTGCCACCTCCACCCTGCCTGTCCACATGCCATGCCCCTATCCTCTTCCTCCTGTCCTACATGGTCCATTGTACTGCCACACCCTTCTGCCCTCCCTGGTCTGTTGTGCTGCAACTGCTCCTCCTGCCTGCCCCGTGTGGTCTGTTGTGAGGTCCCTTCCCCTGAACTTTCTTGTCTGTGCACAGGTCCTGACCCTCCCTTCTATCCTCCATTGTCCTTTGTGCATGCCCCTCCACCCTCCTTCTTGCCCATCATAGCCATTGTGCTGCCACTAACCCTCCCACTTGCCATGCATGGTCTTCTGTGCTGCCATGGCCCCTCCCACCTTCCCTGTGTGGTCAGTTAGCTGCCCCTGACCCCCTCCCACCTTCCCTCCATGGTCTGTGTGTATGCCATCACAGTCTCACTGTTGCTCTTCATGGTGTGTCTTGCTTCTAGTGCCCATCCTGCCTGACCTCCATGGCTATCTTGCTGCTCCTGCCCTGCCCCCTTGCCCCCAGCCCTACTCCCTCCCTCCTGGCTTGTCTGTTCCATTGTAATGCCCCTGATCCGTCCCTCCTGCCCTTTATGGTCTGTTATGCTGCAGCTTTCTCTCCTGTCTGTCCATTATGGCCAGCTAGCTACCATTGCCTCTTGCCCCTCTGTTCTCTGTTGTCCATGTGCATGGTCCTGTCCCCTCCCTCTTGCTTTCTGTGGATTGTTGTGCTGCACTCCCGTCCTGCATGCCCTGTGTGGTGTATTGTGCTGCTGCAAACCCTGATGCCTGCCCTGCAGGGTCAGTTTGGTGCACCTCTCCATGTCCCTCCTGTCCTCTGTTATCCAAGTCCATGTCCCTATCCCATTTCCTTCCATGATCCAATGTACCATACTTGCGAACATTTTGAACTTGGTAAGAGGGAGATTTTGAAAAAAAACTGGGGTATTGATTTTCCCCTTTGAGTTACATTGAAAAAGAGGATATTGTAGACAGGAGACAGATCAAATAAAGCCCATTTGAGCTTAAAAACATTGGACGTTTCCTGGCTGAATCGGGTCTGTTGGCATGTATGGTTGTACTACCATTGCCTCTTCCTTCTGCCCACAATGGTCTATTACATTGCCACAGCCTTGAAGGAGGGTAGATTTTGTATCACAGGGGGCCCCTGGCCCGTTCTGTCCACACCTGAAGTATGAGACCCTTGTCCTTGCCCTGCCAGCTGCATTTGTAGGCCGTATTAAATTGACCAGCGGGTCCTGTGTTGCTATATATTTATCCTGAGACATCCTTACCACTCAGCCAGCATAAAACCCCTGTGTAGGCCCTTCTGTTCAATATGTAGGCCTCTTTGTTAAATTGACCATAGCTCTGCAATTTTAGTGTATAGCAGTCTGAAGGCAGGTCTGCGAGGCCTTCTGATCCAAACTAGTAGCCCCCACCCTACCCGAGTGCTCCGTGCTCGGTATCAAAGTTCAACATCCCCCTGAAGCTGTCGACATACAGTAGGCTGCATCCTGGACTGGTACTTGCTTCCTGGGCAGGTTTCCCGCTTTTAAGGAAGTGGCAACCGCAGAGCGTCAAGTTAGGAGAACTGAGGAGATTTTATACATAAATATATTGAATTCCCGTACAATACCCATTATTTTCTGCTTGCTCTATGGAACTTACGATAAGCGATTGGCCTGAGAGACTGACCTTTTCACCCAGTCCATTGTCAGCATTAAGGTGCCAATTCCGATCCGGTAAAAACCGGGTACGAACCGTCGGACGGAGCCTTTTCTCCGTCCGACTCGTACCCGGTGCGAAATCCATCCGAAAATGCAAGTACGATTCATACGGAAACACCATTTCCGTACGATTCGAACAAAACACCGACCGAACAGAAACTAAACACAATTCCGATCCTGAAAGGAGCCGACGTGACGTCGGTACGCATCCAGCCTACGTTTCACGAACCAGGAAGTACGATTCGAACCGACGTCATCCCGCACGGAAAATATTTACCGGCTGCCAAAAACTGCCGGGAAATCAGGACGACACACGCAAGGAGCAGCTGGACGCGACGAACAGACATGGACCCGAACCTACGTGCCATCCCTGCCCTCCTAGCAGTCCACCTGGCGTACAGGAACCGACGCAGACGCCGCAGAAGGTCAGCACAACAACCAGGGGCAAAGGGGGGGGCAGGGGCAGGACACACAACACCAACACATGGTACCAAATCACACATGGCCTGGACATACCTGACCATCAGGGCCTGGTCACTTCCAGGGGGTGGGGGCAAGGCCAGCAACGCAAGCGTCCGCCACAACGGAAGTGGATGGTCACGCGAACCGGTACGTACCCTACCCAGGCCGCAAGAGCGTGGGTACGGAACGTACCACGCGTCCCCCTACGTCACTCCAACAATAGCGGTACGGCCCGTACCCACGTCAGAAAGGCCTTGGTACAGCTCGTACCAGCATTGCTGGGGTCATGTAGGGGTACGCGTGGTACGACCCGTAGCCACGCCCCCAAGGCCTGTGTACGGTGCGGACCCCACGGCCCGCAACAATGGTGGGACGCACCGTACCCACACACCAAAGGCATGGGTACGGCCCGTACCCAGGCACGCAGAGCGTGGGCAGGGGTATGTACGGACCGTACCCCCACCCGTGGAAGTACGGCCCGTACCCCCACCCGTGCATGTACGCCCCGAACCCCCACTCGTGTATGTACGCCCCGAACCCCCACCCGTGTATGTACGCCCCGAACCGCCACCCGTGTATGTACGCACCCAAGCGCCACCCGTGTATGTACGCCCCGAACCCCCACCCCACCCTGGTATGTACGCCCCGAACCCCCACCCGTGTATGTACGCACCCAAGCGCCACCCGTGCATGTACGCCCCGAACCCCCACCCCACCCTGGTATGTACGCCCCGAACCCCCAGCCGTGTATGTACGCACCAAACCCCCACCCGTGTATGTACGCACCAAACCACCACACCAGCCGTGTATGTACGCACCAAACCCCCACCCCAGCCGTGTATGTACGCACCGAACCACCACCCGTGTATGTACGCACCGAACCACCACCCGTGTATGTACGCCCCCGAACCCCCACCCCAGCAGAGTATGTACGCCCCGAACCCCCACCCGTGTATGTACGGACCGAACCCCCACCCGTGTATGTACGGACCGAACCCCCACCCCAGCAGAGTATGTACGCCCCGAACCCCCACCCGTGTATGTACGGACCGAACCCCCACCCCAGCCGTGTATGTACGCACCAAACCACCACCCGTGTATGTACGCCCCCGAACCCCCCCCCAGCCGTGTATGTACGCACCGAACCACCAGCCGTGTATGTACGCACCAAACCCCCACCCCAGCCGTGTATGTACGCACCGAACCACCAGCCGTGTATGTACGCACCAAACCCCCACCCCAGCCGTGTATGTACGCACCGAACCACCACCCGTGTATGTACGCACCGAACCACCACCCGTGTATGTACGCCCCCGAACCCCCCCCAGCCGTGTATGTACGCACCAAACCCCCACCCGTGTATGTACGCACCTAACACCCACCCCAGCCGTGTATGTACGCACCGAACCACCACCCGTGTATGTACGGACCGAACCCCCACCCCAGCAGAGTATGTACGCCCCGAACCCCCACCCGTGTATGTACGGACCGAACCCCCACCCCAGCCGTGTATGTACGCACCAAACCACCACCCGTGTATGTACGCACCAAACCACCACCCCAGCCGTGTATGTACGCACCAAACCACCACCCGTGTATGTACGCACCAAACGCCCACCCGTGTATGTACGCACCAAACCACCACACCAGCCGTGTATGTACGCACCAAACCCCCACCCCAGCCGTGTATGTACGCACCGAACCACCACCCGTGTATGTACGCACCGAACCCCCCCCCAGCCGTGTATGTACGCACCGAACCACCAGCCGTGTATGTACGCACCAAACCCCCACCCGTGTATGTACGCACCTAACACCCACCCCAGCCGTGTATGTACGCACCGAACCACCACCCGTGTATGTACGGACCGAACCCCCACCCCAGCAGAGTATGTACGCCCCGAACCCCCACCCGTGTATGTACGGACCGAACCCCCACCCGTGTATGTACGCACCAAACCACCACACCAGCCGTGTATGTACGCACCAAACCCCCACCCCAGCCGTGTATGTACGCACCGAACCACCACCCGTGTATGTACGCACCGAACCCCCACCCCAGCAGAGTATGTACGCCCCGAACCCCCACCCGTGTATGTACGGACCGAACCCCCACCCGTGTATGTACGCACCAAACCCCCACCCGTGCATGTACGCACCGAACCTGCTATAAGAATGGGGTGTGCAAAACACCCCCAGCAGTGCCCAGACACAGGAGGGGTGGGTGCAGGGTCCTCCCAGCAGTGCCCAGACACAGGAGGGGTGTGTGCCTATCACTCCCAGCAGTGCCCAGACACAGGAGGGGTGTGTACCTATCACTCCCAGCAGTGCCCAGACATCGGACAATATACCCCATCAACAAGTTCAGTGACCTACAAGGGTGATACCCCAGATGCAGGCGGAGCCATCGCTGAGCCAGCATGGCTATATTGAAAGGCAACCCTCACACATCCAGGAAATGTAGACACAGCACAGCACAGCATTTGGGAGACACCCTGCAGGAAAAATGGCCTGGGCCACAGAGGACGGAACACACCTTGGGACAATGTCACCATACAGTGAGAGCAAACATGACCAAATACCATTTGCAGAGACCTTTGTGATGGCACGCAGATGGCAGGGTACACCCCATGAGCAGCACACTCCAACATTTCACAGACCCCTAACACATTATCACCACCCCAACGCAGGGAGCACCAGCACCAACAGCAAGTCCAGGAAAGCATCAGTGTGCAAAACAAAAAGAAAAGGCTTTATTCAGCAGGAAAATATATCAGAGAAAATGTCCACTATGTACAAGGGCCATGGGCCAGCCCAGCAGCAATGTCCGGGGGGGGGGTACACATCGGGACGTGTGTCCCCTAGCTTGCCTGCACAGTTCACAAGTCCATTTCATCCACAGAAGAGGGGGCATCAGGGGGGAGGGTGGAAACAGGCACCGCAGGGACAGGAGGGGAAAGGGTAGGTGTTGTGGGTGCAGGGAGGGATGAATCTGCCACAGGGGGGGTGCCAGCGCCAAAGGTGGAGGACAGAATGGCGCTGCACACGTCGGCAAGTTCCCCCAGCGACTCCCCCGTACCCAATCCAACCACAGGCCCCAAGGAGGGGGGGGGGGCAAAGGGATGGGTCGCAGCGCCACTGGGGGAGGGTGTGGACAGGGTGGGGGACTCAACTCCCCTGGCCGGGTCCCGCCTCCACCGCTTGCGGGGTGGTGTCATCCTGGGGCTGGGGGGCACACTCGCAGTGGATGATGCTGTCACTGACTGTTGGCCAGGAGAGCTAAGGGGAGTGGATTTGGAGGGAGTGGGTTGTGTGGAATGCGGACTCCCACTGTGGCTGCGTGTTCTACGTTTCCCCCCCGACCCAGTGGGTGTGCCTTCCTCACCCTGTGTGTGCGTGACAGGAGGTGTGCGCTTCGACTTCCCTGGTGGTGTGGTGCCTGTGTCTGTTGGGGTGCGTGCACGCTGACGTCTGGATGTGCGTGGGACAGGCACGGGAGTGGGAATTGTGGATGGGGCAGGGGTAGGGGGTGTTACGCAGCGCTGCAGGAGATCCAGTGCTGCAGTCAGTGTGGAGTCTATGGACCTCAGCAACTGCCGTTGGTCAGACTGCGCAGCCGACATGCCCTCCATGTATGCCTCCATCTGGGTCAGCACCTGGGTGTGGGCATGGAGGACATTTAGCATCGCAGTCTGACCAACCTGCAACTGCCTCAGGATGTCCACAGACTCCGCACTCACCGCAGCAGTGGTGACAGGGGCAGGGGGTGCGGTGCCTGGCAGGAAGGAGACATGTGGGGACCGAGCACGGAGGGAAGGGCCACGAGCATGTGGGAGGCCGGTGATGGAACCTGAGGTGGCGGGGGGATGTGGAGGGCTGCCATCAGCTGGGGGGGCAGACTCCGCCACCTCTGGGAGCTCAGCCTCGGACCCGTCTGCGTCATAGTCTGTGTTGGCAGTCAACAGGTCCTCCGCCTCACTCCCTTCGGCCTCCGTGCCACTCCATGTGCCAGACAGGACAGCACTGCTGGTACTGGTGCTCAATCTCTCCTCCCGGTCCGTGCTAGTGTCTCCTTCCGTGTCCCCCGGCGATGCTGTGGGCAAGGTGAAGAGACAGGAGAAAATCAGACACCTGTACACTTATGTCACATGAGTCAAATATACATAGGTCACATTGCATAGCCTGAAAAGCAACAGGAGTAACACCTACAAAACAATGTACACATGTAGGCCATGGAACACACAGTTTTTCTACCCACCATGCCACTGAGACACAATGGAGATCATGACACAACAGCAAATCACTGCACCTGAAATTTTAGAGAGGAGTCAGCCTCTGGGGACAAATGTGCACAGCACCTGCACCACACTGCGTCGTCAAAAAGGGATGAGCATGAATCATATCCATTTACTCTTGCCGCATGCTGCAAAGGCAATACATGAAACCAGGCCACACATGACAGGGTCACTGCACCTTGAGCGTATGTCCAGTCAAACATCACACACAGGCTAAACCCAGCAAGGAGGATGAAGCTTCTGACATGTAGGCCTTGTACGCACAAACCACCCACACCTGAGACAATCTCATTGAGACGGAGAAAGTATGTACACCTCTTACTCTGGGATGGAAACACATGGCCTCCACTAATTCATGACTGTAAACACACAGCCCCTGGTGGCCATGTCCACACATCATTGACAGGCAAACATCATCAGATTGTCTCAACAACACACACAGGTAATGCCCACTGTGAGTATGCACAAGCAAAATGGGTCCCCCTGTACAGTGGACACATGTAGCAACCTGTAGGTCCTAACAGTTGAGCCCAGGGTACAATGCCACCCTACGCAACCCATGGCAAAGACACAGTGAATGGCCATATTGTTGGATGACGCACATGATACCTAGGAAGAGGTGCCCCAGGGCACAGTAGTGCCCACACTCCTCCATGGTCCAGGATGGACATGACTGCAAATTAAGCAACCGTCCCTGCACTTAGCAGGCCTCCCACTCAGGCACATCATGTCAGAGGGCACACAATTGGACATGCATGCTGGAAGGCTGTACATTTTGGAGACACACCCCTATGTCGTGATTCACAATCAGTGCCAAGTGACATGGACACCACAATGACTGAAATTGGCCATGGCACACGCAAGGTCCCCATACCTGTGGCACATCACCCCCACACATGATGCTGATAGCATAGGGCACCTGCATGAACTGCCTGCATAAATAACCTTGTGCAAGAGTGGCGACAGACCAGGGAACACATTGCAAGGAGGGGAAGGGAGGGAGTGAGAACAGCACTGTGCTACTTTGTGGAGAAGTTGACGCACTGCACAATCAAACCCTGGCAGTGTATCCATGCAACTGCACACTTACATTGGCTGGGGACACACAACTGACACACATGTACCTACCCCCTTCCTGCTGCTGCCTCTCCTGTAGGCGCCTGTCCATATCGGGGAAGACCACCGCCAGCACACGCTTCTGGATGTGGGTCAGACGACGGCGGCCACGGTTCTTACGGCTCTCAGGTGAGTCCCCCAGCAGGAGCCGTGCAATCCTCCTCGTCCAGCACCGGATGTCCTGCCAGCGTTTCCTCACCTGAGACAGGCTCCGCCTCCGACCCTCTGTACCCCTCACGGCACTGACGGCTTCCCTCCAGATCTCCCCCTTGGCAATGGCGCCTACCTGTGAGGATGCAAAAGAGAGAATACATTAATCCACATGAGCAAAGACACAGAGACACACATATAGAACAATCCTCATTATGAACAGGCCATGGTATGCATGCAACTAATTGCACCTTTGTCATAGGGACATTATCCACTGTGGAAGGCCAAATGCACTACGTGCCAGTGGAAGCACACGGGTGGCATGAGGGGTACCACACACTCACTGACCAGGGATCACACTGTGCCTCACAGGCTACACCAGGATTATGTACAGCACCTCACAGCAGTCACCTGCCCCAGCACACTGATGCTACCTCAGCAGAGTACACAGACACACACAGGTACAGGACAATCACATGGCATTGCCAACTGCGGGTACACACCTCACTCTGCCCATGTGCCAGTAGACGGGGGTGTCACAGGTGTGGGGCTGGCTCAGCACGGCATGCACACAGCACTGCTCCCTGCTCACATCCGATGGCCAGGCCATATCCATCCCTCATGCTGCTTGTGTGCAACACTCCCCATATGCACTCACCCACATGACAGGGGACTAACACACACACCAATGTGCAGGGGACGAACACGGCCTTTGGACACTCACAGCACAGGTACACTGAACAAACACACATCCATGGGTACTGACACCTGTCACACTGGGGGGAACACAGGATCACATCAGGACTGTGGAAACAACATCCCCAGGAGGAGTATGCAGGCAGAATGTGGCATGCACCTTGCATTCATTGTCACAGTAGGCACTATGCAAGTGAGGAGTGCACACAGGAAACACAGCATGCTCTGCATGGGTGACATGAGGCCTTCCACACCCTGGGACCCACTCCAAACAACAGTGCATGTCTGTCACACATGGACACAATGCCAGAAGTCACTGTCACACAAAAGGGGCACAGTCTAAGCTAGTGGAGTCTGCACTCACCTGAACCCCTGGTCGACCATACAGGCTCTGGAACTGTGGGAGGATCACATCTATCAGGGCAAGGTTCTCCTCCTGGGTGAATGGCTGTGACCTCTCCACAGTCCTGGACATGGTGCCAGAGGAATCACTATCAGCAGCAGTGGTCATGGATGAATGGATGTGCAGGCAAGTGCTCTCTCATGGGACCTGGCTGCCTTATATATGCCTGGCTGGCCTGTTCATGTATAGGAGTACAGATTGATTGGTCAGTCACATTAGCATCCTACGTTTCATCCAATCCCTTCAAACCTACCCCAGTGTGTGGCTTTGCATGGTTTCAGTTTTGATAATGATGTCAAGTCAACATCCACATTGCAACAATGTAGATTCTTTCAAACTGACTTCTGCTGTGCACCTGGTGCTCAAATTCAAAAATTTAACTCAGTCTCCATGGCAACCATCAGGCATTTAGGCCCTTATACTTGTCCCTCATGTGTCCCCTATGTGTTTTCATACATTTACACACAGGTACGGTGCGTTCCACGCCCTAGGGCACCCCACAAGCAGTGATACCGACCGTACATGCGCTTGTACGGTCCGGATCACAATATGGGCGCTGGCGTATGCGTACGCCACAGTAGTACGGACTGTACACGCGCTTGTACGGTCCGGATCACAATATGGGCGCTGGCGTATGCGTACGCCACAGTAGTACGGACTGTACACGCGCTTGTACGGTCCGGATCACAATATGGGCGCTGGCGTATGCGTACGCCACAGTAGTACGGACCGTACAAGCGCGTGTACAGTCCGTACTACTGTGGCGTACGCATACGCCAGCGCCCATATTGTGATCCGGACCGTACAAGCGCGTGTACAGTCCGTACTACTGTGGCGTACGCATACGCCAGCGCCCATATTGTGATCCGGACCGTACAAGCGCGTGTACAGTCCGTACTACTGTGGCGTACGCATACGCCAGCGCCCATATTGTGATCCGGACCGTACAAGCGCGTGTACAGTCCGTACTACTGTGGCGTACGCATACGCCAGCGCACATATTGTGATCCGGACCGTACAAGCGCGTGTACAGTCCGTACTACTGTGGCGTACGCATACGCCAGCGCCCATATTGTGATCCGGACCGTACAAGCGCGTGTACAGTCCGTACTACTGTGGCGTACGCATACGCCAGCGCCCATATTGTGATCCGGACCGTACAAGCGCGTGTACAGTCCGTACTACTGTGGCGTACGCATACGCCAGCGCCCATATTGTGATCCGGACCGTACAAGCGCGTGTACAGTCCGTACTACTGTGGCGTACGCATACGCCAGCGCCCATATTGTGATCCGGACCGTACAAGCGCGTGTACAGTCCGTACTACTGTGGCGTACGCATACGCCAGCGCCCATATTGTGATCCGGACCGTACAAGCGCGTGTACAGTCCGTACTACTGTGGCGTACGCATACGCCAGCGCCCATATTGTGATCCGGACCGTACAAGCGCGTGTACAGTCCGTACTACTGTGGCGTACGCATACGCCAGCGCCCATATTGTGATCCGGACCGTACAAGCGCGTGTACAGTCCGTACTACTGTGGCGTACGCATACGCCAGCGCCCATATTGTGATCCGGACCGCACAAGCGCGTGTACAGTCCGTACTACTGTGGCGTACGCATACGCCAGCGGCAATATTGGCCCAGGGACCCTATACACGCGCTCCGAGCGTATGTACGGTGCGTATAACAACTGTCAGTGGTGACAGGCGGCACACAGACAGGAATGGAGCGGACAGGTATTGCCAAGGGTGGACACCAATGCATTGTCTGTGCAATACCACCTGTGTGTGACACAGGTGTGTCAGGATGTGATGTGGCACTTTACCCCTGAGGTGTGGGCAAAGCACATGTACGATGAGCTGTGTACACATGTCGTGTGTGATGGTGCGCATTGTACCACACATCCCCTGCACTCCTTTGACATGTGTGCATGTCGTACACACTAGTGGAGCCATGAGTCACTTGCATGTCCCAGTCACGGACACCCGCACCTGTCCCCTGATGCCAGGTACACGGAATATTACATATGACACGTGTATGGCTGCGTTGCATGCTGCAACCATGTCATGTGTGTGGCATGTCTTTCCATGATTTTGCTGTAGGTGTGTGATTCAATGTGTCAGCAGTTGCTGCTGCCAACATGTGTCTGTGTGTCGATGGGCATGGCACACTGTTCCGCACACCAGCCCACATATGTGATTTGCCATGAGGTGTGTATGTATCCAACTACACGGAGTATCAACACAAGTACATATCCACATGCTCCCTATGTATGTTCTGTCTCGACATGTACTCCTCAAAGGCAATGTGTGTGGCCTGTCCTATTCCTATGACATGTGACCAGTGCATATCGCATCCAACTACCTGTCTGTACCATACGCATACTACCTCTGCACATGTGTGGATGTCTGTGAATCCTGTGATGCGTGTGCATGTTCACTTACACTGGCCCACAGTGGTTCGGTGCGTACATACACGGCTGGGGGGGGGTTCGGGGGCGTACATACACGGGTGGGTGTTTGGTGCGTACATACACGGCTGGTGGTTCGGTGCGTACATACACGGCTGGGGGGGGGTTCGGGGGCGTACATACACGGGTGGGTGTTTGGTGCGTACATACACGGCTGGTGGTTCGGTGCGTACATACACGGCTGGGGTGGGGGTTTGGTGCGTACATACACGGCTGGTGGTTCGGTGCGTACATACACGGCTGGGGGGGGTTCGGGGGCGTACATACACGGCTGGTGGTTCGGTGCGTACATACACGGCTGGGGGGGGGTTCGGGGGCGTACATACACGGGTGGGTGTTTGGTGCGTACATACACGGCTGGTGGTTCGGTGCGTACATACACGGCTGGGGTGGGGGTTTGGTGCATACATACACGGCTGGTGGTTCGGTGCGTACATACACGGCTGGGGGGGGGTTCGGGGGCGTACATACACGGCTGGTGGTTCGGTGCGTACATACACGGCTGGGGGGGGGTTCGGGGGCGTACATACACGGGTGGGTGTTTGGTGCGTACATACACGGCTGGTGGTTCGGTGCGTACATACACGGCTGGGGGGGGTTCGGGGGCGTACATACACGGGTGGGTGTTTGGTGCGTACATACACGGCTGGTGGTTCGGTCCGTACATACACGGCTGGGGGGGGTTCGGGGGCGTACATACACGGCTGGTGGTTCGGTGCGTACATACAGGGCTGGGGGGGGGGGTTTGGTGCGTACATACACGGCTGGTGGTTCGGTGCGTACATACACGGCTGGGGGGGGTTCGGGGGCGTACATACACGGCTGGTGGTTCGGTGCGTACATACACGGCTGGGGGGGGTTCGGGGGCGTACATACACGGGTGGGTGTTTGGTGCGTACATACACGGGTGGGGGTTCGGGGCGTACATACGCGGGCGGGGGGTGGTGGGGTGTTCGGCGCGTATGCGGGCACATGTCTCCATGGTTGCTATGGGAGTTCGGTTCGGACGGTGTTTTTTGCGTACGGTTGTGAAATGGGGAGGACGGGAGGGATCGTACTTGCGCAGTCGGACTTTATTTTTCCGCACGGTGGGTTTCTCGCCCGGGGACGTGTCGGTGACTTTTCCCGACCCGAGGACGTGTGGGGAAATCTTCCCAATGCGATTCGTATGGACTTTTTTCCGTTCGAATCGTACTTGGCAGTTTGTACGCTACTTTGACGATTCGGACGGAAAAAAATCCGGATACGAGTCGGACGGGGAATTTTTTTACCGGATCGGAATTGGCACCTAAGTGGGTAAATGACGAAATGTCTGGTAAAATCTGCAGACGAAGCTTTTGGGTAGCATACGTAGGTAGATGTAGCGTGCAAAGGAGCCCACAAAATGATATAAAAAGGGAGCACCCACAGATATCGACGGACTACCTCGCCGTCGGTATGTAGGTTAACAGGCAGTGCAGGTTTTCCCCAAGAGCTGGGAGCTCTTGTCTTCCTTTGCTTAAAATGTCTTGCTCTGCTTTGCTTGAAGTATCTTATTCTATTTTACCTATATGAAATGTCATGTTATGTTTAACCATTGTTCTCTTTACTTTTGCATTTAAAAGATTTTGTATTGTAATTGCAGGAATGCTTGCTCTAAGAGTAAACGTGAGTGTTCCTAGGTAACATTTTCCTTGGTGTAACTTGTTTCTCATGATGCATTTATAGATGTGTTTTCTCTCTCTCTCTGTCAGTACATTAATTGAGATACAGAGAATATTATGACAGCTGTATGATTATCTGGATTCTGTATTTTGTACTTTATGTCTCTATTCTGCGGTTTCTTTGAAGTTGCATCTTCTCATTAAACTGCCATTGTATTCTGCCTCCAATTCCATGTCTCATATGTCTGTTTTCTTCATTTTTGGAGCAAGCGTTCCTAGGCACCCCGGCTCAAATTAAGGTGCCCCTTTTGTCCCTGACTCACTCTCCTGCTCAGTTCTGTGGTGGCTCCCGGGGATCTGGGGACCGCCCCTAGCTTCCTTGACCCGTAATAGATCTTCCCTCCAACAGCCTCTCTTGCAAGTCCTGTATTGTTGGTTTGTTGCCCCTGCCCCCCTTTCCACTGCCCTCCATAGTCTGTTGTGCTTCCACGGCCCTTCCTGCCTGCTCAGTGTGGTTAAATTGTTGCCTTTGCACCCTCCTACCTGCCTTCAATTTTCAGAGTCCGTGCCCCTGGCCTCTGCCTCTCAACAGTATCCTAATGAACAACTAGATTGCTAACATTCTATATTGATTACAAAAGTGTGGAACGCCTGACATCATCTTGATGTAATCAAAACTGTAATACCTAGAGCATTTCCTTTAGAAATTACATATATGAGAGGGTCTTATTGGCATCAAAATTATGGTTAGTGCTCTAAAAGACTAAAATAAGGACATATTTTCTGAGTTTTCAAATAGCGACAAAGCACTTTTAAATTATTTGTTATCTTTATGTTTTTTTATCCAGTTGACCACTTGATTAAATGTTGCACTTAGGGGAGAGGATGTGGTGTTACTTCCAGAACTGCAGACTTTGCAACTGGGGAACCAGGTTGAAGTTTCTGCTTCAGCTCGACATTCTGTGATTCTGGTCAAATCACTTAGTCTCCCCATGTCTACAACCAAAATGAATTTGTTCTTGTGTGATGTAACCAATGCTCATGTAAAGCACTCCAATACCTGACAAGTCTGCACTATATAACACTGCAAAAACACAAAATAATAAGTGTTTTGCACACTTCTGTCATTGGGCTATATTTGGGCTACATCTGGTTGATTTTGGGCTACATTTGGGCTCTTTTGTCTCCGGTGGCCATCTTGGGAGATTTATTTGTTATGAAGTTTCCTAATTTCCTCATGTACTGCAGTCTCCTCAGTAGGAAATGCTTTCAGTTTTTTACTTTGATTCCATCATGAAGGTATTCAGATATGTCACACATTTGCCATAAATTCTGAATGTTAGCACTCTAGTTGCTCATTAGATCACTGTAGTAAAACTACTCCACCATGGAAGTCTGCTCCTGGTATTAAAGTGCATGTTTCAGTCTGCATGTCAGAATTTTTTAATGAAATAGAAGAGGATTTGAGAAGTCACTCAAAATGTGCCCTCATTTTCTTTCTTCAGCATTAATCATAATTTCTATGGCAAAATGAACCTCCTCATTGTGTTCCTTTTTAAATTAAATGTTTTAAGTGTTACCAGTTTATTCCAATCAAGATGGCTTCAGGTGTGCCATACTTTTGTCATAATGAAGACAGTAAGCGCTCTAGTTGTTTTTAAGAACATTCTGGGACATTCTGTCATTGGGCTATACTTGGGCTACATCTGGGTGATATTTGGGCTACATTTGGGCTCTTTTGTCTCTGGTGGCCATCTTGGGAGACTTATTTGTTATGAAGTTTCCTAATTTCCTCATTTACTGCAGTCTCCTCAGTAGGAAATACTTTCAGTTTTTTACTTTGATTCCATCAAGAAGGCATTCAGATGTGTCACACATTTGCCATAAATTCAGAATGTTAGCACTCTTTTTGCTCATTAGATCACTGTAGTAAAGCAACTGCTCACCAGGGAAAACTGCTGCTGGTATTGAAAGTGCATGTTTCAGTCTGCATGTCAGAATTTTTTAATGAAATAGAAGAGGATTTGAGAAGTCACTCAAAATGTGCCCTAATTTTTCTTTCTGCAGCACTAATCATACTTTTTATGGAAAAATGAACCCCCTCATTTTGTTCCTTTTTAAATTAAATGTTTTAAGAGTTACCACTTTAATCCAAGCAAGATGGCTTCAGGTGTGCCATACGTTTATCATAAGTAGGACTGTTAGCGCTCTAGTAGTTCTTTGGAACACTCTGGGAAGCTGCAGTAGAACACAAAGGAATCAACTGACAGTCTCTGCCCTTGTTGGATGTACATGTTTTACTGAGAATGTCAGACTTCATTCTCACATGACTGAGAAAGATAATGTGAATTTACAGAAAATAAGCTCTCAGTTTAGCCTATAGATCACCTTCCAAACCTCTGTGGTAAAAGCATGAGAAAATATTTTTCTCTCAATCATGATATCCCAGCAGAAGGCTTTTTCACATGGTGAAATCACCTTAGAACATACCACAATTCCTAAAATGAGTATGGTACCATCAACAAATGATTTATAATGTAACTAAAGTCTTAAAACCTTCTATTAACTGCAATGCTTTTTAATGAGGTGCTATCATGTATATTGGTCCCAAGATGGCTGCCAACACTTCTTGGATGAAGTGCTGACAGCCAATCAGATCTCAGGATGAGATGTGTGGTTAGGCTCCGCCCACATATATATATGCTTTTAAATGCTATTTTCTCAGGAACTACTGAACAGATTTACACCAGACCTGCAAAAGGCACTTCCTTGACCTTATGGCTACCTCTCTGCCAAATTTCAAGTAATTCTGTTCAGCCGTTCGGGCTGTAGCTGTGTCTAAAGGTCCTATGGAAAAATGCATGGGAAAAACGCGTTTTGGGACCCCCCTTTTATCTCGGCCCCTGCTTGACGAATACCCCCGAGACTTTCAGGGTAGGAGCGGAGCGTAGCGCCCCACCTATTTTGAAAATTTCGCGAGGATTCGTCGACCGGCGCCAAAGTTATTCCAAATAGAATGTTGCGGATTTCCTATGGAAACAGGGTCCTAACTATAACTACCTACTGGCGACCGCCAGTAGGTAATATATATATATATATATATATATATATTTATTGATAATTTGTAATAAATATTTCATACATTCTATAATTAATTACAATTATTATTTACTAATTATTTTTAAGTAAATATATATCTTTTACATTTTGAATATGTATGTTTAATATTTACATCATATTTGTTACTTAGAATTGTTAACATATATAAATAAATCAAAACAATGTTTAAGTTAATTATATAAATTTATTCATTTTACATTATTTTTTATACATATACAAAAAAAGATATTTTCTACTTTGATATTTTTAACAAAAATATTTTTTTATGATATTTTTGCACTTACCAGTATGAAGATAGGAGGTCGATATTTTTGACAATGATATTTTTGTCATGATATTTTTGTTGCTCGACATTTCTGTTGTCAATATTCTGTCAGTTATCCGAAACCATACACGTAAAGAAATCCAGAAGCAAGATTTTCTTTTTCAAAAAGAAAAAGAAAATGCTCTTCTTGTGGGAGAATTCTAAAGTTTTTACTGCCCCTTACTACCAGGGATTTCTTGGCGGTGATGGGCAGTGAAAAGTGACTTCTAATTCCAACCATCTAAATTAGGTGGGTGGAATTAGATGTCTGCCTCTGATGGCCTTTATTTTGTAGGGCTTGCAGAGACGGAGTAGTCTTTCTGCTTAGAGTCTAATAAACTTAGCCAGTTAGTGTTATTACTTTGCAATCACAACACATTTGCTAACTTATACTTACAGGGTGATTGTTGTCCAAATCAGGCTCAAAATTCGAAATCAAATGGTTGCATTGGTCCAGGTCCCATATTTTCTTTGGAAACCAGGGAACTGTTGAAAGAAAACAAAATGATTAGTGGTAAGGGAATTGAACCCAAGTCCCAGTTGGTGAAACCGAGTGCCAAAGATGGTCTGCCGGAGAACAATCACAAAATAATCATGGACAATGTGGAAACTGATATTAGAGTGCTGGCAAGGAGCATAAGAGCCCCATATTGTGGTTCCTTCTCTTTTAAAATATTTTTAGAAACTACTTTACCTTCTACAATTGTAATATTTGAAGCACTTTGTAAGTCCATTTGCTGTACAATACTTCTAAAACTCTTAATATGTAGTTATAAAAGACTCTTTATGATCTCCAATGAAACTGGATGAGCACATACAGATAAAAGAAATACAACCACAGGACTATCCTTTTTGCAAACGTACCAGATTTATTCCATCTTCCTGTCAATTATAACAAAGAATTTTTCTGATGAACCTCCTCAGAATTATTAGTTCAGTTTACAATATAGGGGCCGATTCCGATTCCGGGCGCACAACGTACCGACCGACACGGACCCGGAAAGGAGACCGACCAAAACGGACCGGCGACACACGACCCGTGCAGTACGATGCAATGCATGTGAATTACAACCGACACATACGGAATACAAGCTGTAGGGAAAACAGTGATTCGCCCGGAAAACAGACGCGATTTGCACTGACTGACATGCATCAGGAATGAACCCGACCGACACGTACCCGCGATGTCCAAGCCTTGCAGTACGATGCAATGCGTATAAAACCAGACCAATTCGCATGGAGCCCAAGGCACATGACCGACGCACAGAAAACAGGGACCTGAAGCAATAGAGATCTCCGTGACCGACACGTATGAAACACAGAAGAAAGTCAACGTGAAAGAGCCGGAGAAGCCCGCACGAGCCAACATCAGCGTCTGTCTCGTTCAGAAGAACGTCTCCTTCATGCCTAGAAAACCCAAAGGAAAAAATACAAAAAAAGGACCAAACAAGCAATGACATAGTTAATAAATATCACAAAAAAAACTTGGAACAAAGACACACCCACAACTGCACCTATATAAAGGACACCAATCACTACCATGGTCCTTTGCAAATTGAATACAACAGCCAGCAGAAAACACCATCACACAGCAACCACAGACACACTCACATCTCACCCATCACACAACTCTCACACCATTAGCACCTCACCAAAAGCACCCATACATACAGCTAGCAAAACCGACACTCACCCACCCTCACTTGCACCCTCACACACACATCACTCACCACCACCACCCATCACCATGCCCCCAAAGAAGAATCCAAAGTTCACAGATAGTGAGTTAGAAGTGCTGGTAGACGAGATCATAAGAGTAGAGCCACATTTGTTTGGTACATTGGTCCAAAGGACCCCCATGTCACAGAAAACAAAGATGTGGGCGAGGATTGTGGAAAAGGTGAACGTACAAGCACCAATGTTGTGCACAAAGGACAATATCCAGAACAGGTGGTATGACGTGCGCAGGAGGGTCAAGATACTCATCGAGAAAGATCACGCCTTGAGTCAGCGCACTGGTGGTGGCCCTCTTGCCAAACCAGTACACTTCAGGTCCTGGGAGGAGAAGGTGCGGGACATCCTACCACCAGAGAGTGTCCATGGTCTAGCAGACATACCAGAGCCTGGTGAGTACTCAACCAACATACTCAATATTGTGTGGCAAGGGGACAGTGAAACCATGCACCGTTAGCAAAGCTACAGTAACCAATAGATAATCATCCCAAGATGTGTATGCTAGTCAGACAAACACAATACCTGCTATCTCATAGTGACTTGTAACTGTGTCATGACATGTACAAACCTACCAACAAATAGAGCAAGGCAGTGGCACAAAGCCAAATAAACACTGTCAGACAGTTTGTTACCACAAACACACTACCTCACAGTGCAGCTGACTGACAGGAAGGAATAGTGGGTATGCAGGTGAAGTGAATGTATCCAAAAGCATGACGGGGTCTGTAGTCACAGATAATGCTCCCCCTCCAAATTGGCCCATCAAGACCTCTCTGAACCATGCCCACATCACAGGTAGTGGAAAATGACTGACAAGATGGCTGACACTGGGTCCTGCTGTGGGGAGCACAAGGCCCTAGTAGGGGTTGTGCGCAAATCATAAGCAGGACACCACTGCCTCACATTCTGAAAGACAACTTGCATGCCCTCCAATGGAAGCATGTTTCATGGTGGGATGTCTGGCCGGGTGGAAAGGAGGACTGACAGCTCTGACCATACTTACCATCATGTGGAGACACACACACCCCTCAACACAAACTCCACAAAACTCACCGGGTAGAATGCATTGACTTACACTGTGGTGAAATATCACCCAAAGATACACCGCACTGGGTGCTGCTGTGTGAAGCACAGGGGCTCTCTTTGGACTTGTAGCCAAACAAACACCAGGACTTCACAATCAGCCATCTTGCCATTGCTGTCACACTCCCTCACAGGGAAGCAGAGTCAAAAAGAAGGAAGTATGGGCATATTGGGAAGGGGGGGTTTAGCCAAGAGCATCATGGGAGTTGTAGTCACAGACATTCCCCACCAAACCACATGGCCCAGCAAGCTCACACTGAACCATGCTCACCTCACAGGGAGTGGATATGGACTGACAAGATGTCTGACACTGGGCTCTGTTGTGGGGAGCACAAGGCCATGCTGGGAAATGGGCACCAACAAACACCAGAACTGCACTGACTGACATCCTGAAAGTTAACCTGCACCCAATGCAATGGTGGCACGCTTCATGGTGGGATAACTGGCCTGGGGGAGAAGGAGGTCCTGACTTGAAAACAAATAACACCGATGCTGGCCATACACACACCTTCTATGCTAAAACACATTGCACACGTGGTACCAGTCACTCACAAAGATGATGCCAGGGCAAGATGTCTGACACGTGGGTCTGATAAATGATGTGGCGGAAAATCACACATATGCTCTGGCCAAACCAAACACGGAGGCACACACAGCCATTGCAACCATATGTTCAAACTCACTGTCTGGGGATGCAGTGTCCAGGGGTGCCCCTTGGCCTGGCTGTGGAGGTGTGTCTTGCAGATGACAAGTGTGGAGAGCCATATATAGTACATTGCACAAAACACACAGGAACTCACATATACATCATTGACAGGGGACATCTGACAGTGAATGGAATGGACACACCAATATAGCCGACACCATAGCATGGTCTCATTCACACTCGTTGCTGTTGTGAGCTGCATTCCACTCCTACATCGTGCTGCAACATATGCATCCTTCACACAACACACCACTCACTGACATAGACACTGTAGACACAAGGTCTAACCTGGACTGCATTGGAGGAGACATGCTACTCACAGCAGCCAAACTGCAACACACACACCACCGGCTCTCACTGTCATGAGCATTGAAAAGCCAGAGTGCTACCTTGCCCAAGCCATGTCACCATGGAGAACATTGACAAGTCAAATCACATATGCATATACAAAACTCAGCACCAGACTCATTAACGATCGTGACATCATCACTTGTATGAAATGAGATGGGAAGTAGGAACACTGTAAAAAAACACTTTCTCCCAAGAGATCACAGGCATACCGGACTGTGACCATGTTGTACCAATACACCAATATGACACACAAAGACTAGCAAAAGCTGCTACCACACATGCCCCAATCTTACAACATCTGCTCAGTGGAATTGCACGTATGTCCTTGGTAAAGTTCAAATGTGTACAGGGATGACACACCTGTGTCAGCAACGTGATGGCCCTTGAGTAGTAATGGCCATGTACAGACAAATCTATACATGAGCTGGGCATGCAGACACTTCGACATGCACATTGAAATGTTTCAATTTGGCTGGGCAATGTGCCACAACAATATCAATCTCTGTCCGTGACAACCTTGGACAAAGCAGTGTACAGGCACGCATCCTGACGTACAGTAGAAAATGTCATGTATGTGAACCATTGATGCCGTAGAAACATAACTTACATTGTGTGTCTCTTCCAAACACAGGTGGTGCTGGGGACACAGCAGCAAATGAAGAGGAGTCCCTGTCCCAGACTCTGGTGGACCCTCAGCTCTCTGGTGTGGATCCGTCTCTGTCCACTTTGGATGACGACGAACAACCTAGCACCTCCGGTGTGAGTCATCATGCAGCACCAGCAGTACCAACATCTGCAACCCCTGTACCCACACCTCCAGCATCTGGCAACAGACAGGGCACCCCCGCCAACACAGACAGACCAAGGCCACAGAACACCGACAGCACAGGGAAACAGGACCCCCAGGAAGCTACGGACATCACCACCAGCAACAACACCAAAGGAGGCCCAGTGTCACCTGTGCGTGCCGCCGCAGGTCCTGCCCATGTGGATAGGGGTGCTGGGAGGGGTGGTAGGGAGAGGGCGCGCCTTGCAAAGGGGTCTGGACTGTATGATGACCCCCAACTGGCATGCATCATAGATGCGTACCAGGATAGCACCGGAGGATTCGGCCAGGTTGTGGGGATCCTCAAGGACATTCATGCCCGCATGGAGGCAAAATGGGATGCACTTACTGCGGTGCATTGGGACATACTCCAATGCCTACGACAGATAAGCACCAACATGTCTACACCTCCCTGTGTGGCCACAACATCTGTTGCTGCACCATCTGCCAGTGCCACAGGGAGGGAGGACGACTCTGGCAGAGAGTCCTCTGCACCGCAGATGCCTGCACCTGAGGATCCCCCCCAAAGAAGAAGAGGGGTCGTCCGAAGAAGGACAAGTGAGGCGCAGATGTCCCTGCACATCCCCCAGGGCCTCTAGACCTGTTCTGGACAATGTTCTTTGTGCGCAACCCGTTCACCTTGTCGTATCTAACACAACTCGCCTACATGACATGGAGGGTTAATGTTGGTCCAATGTAGCAGATGACTGTGGACTTTGCTCTGGACATTTCAGCTACCAACACTTCCAACTCTACTGTGAACTTTGGATTCAAAACCCAATGTACAGCACCCTCCATCCTGTGCACTATCCTCACACATGTTTGTAAATAAACTCACCAGTACACTATACTTGCCTCTGTTGTGATGCCAACTTGTCATGTGTCATGGAGATGTTGATCTGCTAAACAACACAGTGCATGCCAAATACTACAACAATGTCAGTCAGATGTGGGAAGACAGGCAACGCACCTAACAAAGCATAGCACAGGTTCATTACACATCTACAACATGTTTATTCCACAATAGTTGCAAGGTAATTGTACGTTACAGTGAACACACAGTCACAAAGTGTCGGGGAATTGAAGTCCAGAGGTGTGTGGCACATCACTTGATGGGAATTGACAACTTCCACACTGGTGTTGGATTCTGGGTGTTGAGGGTCAGTTTTGAAAAAACAACAGGCAAAGTACCCTGGGAAGGACAGACACAAGACACAGTCAGAAGCACAGCAGAACAGGAGAGAAATGCAATACACATGCACAAAACATGTCAAAATAAACCTACACAGAAACAAGTTAGCAGTTCGACACTATTGTGGAGTATAGACTACCTGAAAGGACACATCACTGCACGCATCTAGTCAAGTGGCACACAGACACACTCAAACAGCAACAGAACAGCCCCAACACATTTAAGGCTAACTCAATACATTGACATAACAACCCTGTAAACTCACATTTAGGTGAAGAAGTTGTTGATGAGCTGCGTGCGGACGTCACCCTCATCATCATCATCACTGGCATCGTGGCCCAGGCCTGGATCCTCCACAGGTGGCGGAGGTAGGTCATCGTCTTCCTGGATGAGAGGCAACTTCTTCCTCACTGCCATGTTGTGTAGCATGCAGCATACAAGGATAGTTTTGCACACCTTTGCAGGGTCATATGAGAGGGCCCCTCCGGTCTTGTCCAGGCAGTGGAAGTGGCTTTTCAGGAGACCAAATGTCCGCTCAATCACCCTCCTACTCCGACCATGTGCCTCATTGTCGCACATCTCGGCTGGTGTCACAGGGTTCCTGAGGGGTGTCAGCAACCACGGCATGTTGGGGTATCCGGAGTCACCTACATACAAACAAGTGAACAATTAGCTGAGTTTTGAAAGAGGGTGGAGTACAACATTGCCAAATACACACAATGGTAAACAGTCAGTACACACCGACAAGCCAGGCACGCAGTTCTGGCATCTGTGGCATTAGCGTTGCAATGCGACTACTCCTCATGGTGTAGGCATCATGCGCAGAACCGGGGAAACATGCACACACATGTGTGATACACATGTCTGCAAGACATACCACCAGTGCATTGATGGAGTGGAAATGTTTCCTGTTCCGGTATGCCTGCTCATGTGCTTGTGGTGGTACCAGGGCCACATGTGTACCATCAATAGATCCAATGACGTTCGGCATCCTCCCCAGTGTATAAAAAGCATCCTTTATTTCAGTGAGTTGACCTGGGCTAGGAAACTTGATGCACAGATTAAGAAAATGCAACATCCCCTCCAAGACATCGCGTAGCACACAACTGAACATAGTTTGCGACATACCACCAGCAGTAGCCACAGTGTACTGGAAGTTACCAGTAGCAAAGAAGTGCAGGGCTGCCATAACCTTCACCTCTGGGGTCAGTGCTGTAGGGTATGTCTGGCCAGGTAGCAGATGTGGCGCCAACTGCTCCGCCAACTCCTCAATCAGTGACCTGGTGAAGCTGTACTGTCGGATGCAGTCGCGTTCCTGCATGGTTTCAAGGTCTGGGAACGGTCTATGGACAGCTGGTGCCCTGTAGTATAGAGATGAACAAAGGAAGATTGTCGATTCATCAACCCATGTGGCTATGACCAAGCAAAATATCACATGATACATCATGACAATACACAATGTACTGAGGTGTGTGCTGTTGAGTATGGACACATATGTCACTTACATGCCCATCACCTCACATCTCAAGTCCACATGTCTACATAAGTTACATGTAGTGCAATGGCCAATCATTGGGCTGTGTCACAGTACCTATGTACTGCTGTCACATTACAAACACACACCGCAGTGACAAGTGAGGCCTGATTTCTCCCAGGCATCACAGATCTTTGACATGCAGAAACCCAGGGTCCCTGTATTGCCACATTGGCACTGGCATGACATGGCGTATCATGTACAAGCCACAAGACAACCGTGAGTCCACAGGCAGTGGCCACTGTTGTCTCTGTAGGCCCTACATGTACGTCTCGTAGACACACACACAACATCAATGTTGATGCACAAACCACATGGATGTGGAGACTGTCTCCCATTGGGCACATTTGATCAGCCACATCTGATACACAACATGCACACAGACTATGGGTGTACATCAGAATTGGGGCTATAGGTCTCACTGTGATGTACATACCATCACCCCCAGGACTCAGGGTGTATGTGACATGTCCTAAACACATCCAACCTGAAACTGTGTCCATGACTCATGCCCATAACTGTACAGTTGCACATCACAGTGGTAATATGCACAACACACAAAGGATTCTGTCCCCATGAACACGTGCACAGCCTGGGAGTGGCTGCACAAAAGTGTCACACAACAAACCAAATGTTGCCCCCCCCAAACACACAGGGAATGCAGCTTTACATGCCATGGGACACAGTGTAGCACATGCTGTAGGTGTGCACCTGAGTCCCTGGCAAGTAATTGTGTGTGGAAGCCGTCAAAAAGTCACACCAATGTCAACCGACGTGGGTGACTTCTACAAAGACGCATTGCACAGTTCAGGACCGAGCCGTGCGTACGCTTAGCCATTGACTTCAATGAGAACCGATGCGGGTGACTATCATGCGTACGCATTGCACAGTTCAGGACCGAGCCGTGCGTACGCTTAGCCATTGACTGCAATGAGGACCGATGCGGGTGACTATCATGCATACGCGTCATGCAGGCATGGACCGAGCCGTGCGTATGCTTAGCCATTGACTGCAATGAGGACCGATGCGGGTGACTATCATGCATACACGTCGTGCAGGCATGGACCGAGCCGTGCGTACGCTTAGCCATTGACTGCAATGAGGACCGATGCGGGTGACTATCATGCATACGCGTCGTGCAGGCATGGACCGAGCCGTGCGTACGCCTTGGGCATTGAATCTTATGGAGACGGGTGCCTGCACTACATGCTACTGGACCACATCTCTGATACCCCTGCTGCTGTCTCTGCATCCTCTGGCTACTGCTATGGCACATACTCTGGACAGGGCCCCATCCGTCACTGAGGAGGAGAACCAGGCCCTGCTGGACGGGCTCCTTCCACTTTACAGCAAGCTGTATGGGAAACCAGGGGAGCAGGTGAGTGCGCAGTCCACTGCCTTCCTAATTGTGCATGTTGTCTGACTAGCACTACTAGCAGTGTGTACACCAGTAGCAAGCGTACTCGCTGAGTACTTTCATCCCCCAAAGTGTGTAGGTACATGTAATGAACAGGTGTTCTGCAGCTAAAGTGCATTTGTGCATGCTTAAACTTCACAGGCATTGTTAACATGTCAGACATGCAGGGCATTTGTCCATTTCCATGGGTGCACTACCTGTGTAACTCATTTTCCTTTGTGATGACGACATGTATATCCAACTGTGTGCAGCACAAATATGGGGCATATGTGTTAATGGACTTTTAACTTTGTCATCCTCACAGGTTGATGCCCACCAGAAGCAGGAGATATGGCTGACCATCGTCCGGGCAGTTAGTTCGGTGGGGGTCTACAAGCACCGGATCCGCAACTGACAGAAGAGGTGGCTGGACCCGGAGGATCGCAAGGGTCCAGCTGAAACTGTCGCCTCCTCGCAGAAGGGGCGGACTCCGGACCCTGACCCCCCACATGCTCAGGATTCTGGCGGTGGTATTCCCGGACCTGGATGGGCAGCTGAAGGCCAGACAGCAGCAAGGAGGGGGTAAGTCCATGCCTAATCTGTGTACTATGTCTGACATGCTATTTGCAGTCTTTTAGCCTGGTCACACTTCCACATTACGTCGGTCTTGTAGTCCAGGACTCATGTCCCTCAATTGTGTGATGAACCCTCCTCATCTGATCCACAGGTGTGGACCCTACAGTCTGTGGGTTGTGTCACTAGAGCACTGTGTCCCTGCAGTCAGCTATGCTTCAGGTTCCGGACAGCATCTGGTACCATGACTCTGTTGTGGGTTTTCATGGGTGGGTCAATTGTTTACACAATGCCTGAGATCTGACATGTGATCTGTGTGTGCCCTTGACATGTGTTCCAATTGCTGGTCTGACTCGCCACATGTGCCTGTGGTATTTCAAACACACCCATGCAGCAGGGGACTCCAATTTGTGGCCCTCAGGAGTATGCATATCAAGAGTGTCACACTTCTTTAGCCACCTGACTACAGTCCAGGGCTATACACTGTTTCACGTAGACCTGGGCAGTCATGCCTACTCAAGGGCATTTAGAAACACTCTGTAATCCCACTCCGGTGTATCAACTTACAGGTTGTGCTTAGTGACATGTGCCTTCAGGTGTCTGCCTCTGTGTCATTGTGATGTGGCTTCCTTTTCCGGACAACTGGGGTGTTCATGAGTTTGAGCACTTTGAGCATTGTTCAGCTGATGATGCCAGGGCTTGCCCAGTGATGTTCTGTACTCACTGTGGTGTGTGCGGTCAGTGCAGGTGACTGATGTTGTTCATTCTTTTCTAATTCTATCCAGATACATCCACGGCCACAGGGGGCGACATCTCCATGGACCAGGAGGAGCCACAGAGCCTGACTGGGACAGAAGGCGAGGAGTCGGAGGGACCCAGTGGCACGGAGGGCGAGTGGAGCCACACCGAGGAGTCCCCAGCACCATCCACCCCATCTGAGGGCCTCAGCAGCTCAGAGGATGTCTCCCTTGTGGAGGCGGGTGTCAGCAAACACCAAACCCCAGCTAGTGAGGCTGTCCCCGCCACCACCACCACCATCACCACCCTCCCATCGGCTCCCATCCCAGAGGTCCTTGGAGGCTCCCGTGTTTGGGAGCATGTCTCCTTTGTGCCAGGCACCGCACCCCCTGCCCCTGTGTCCCCTGCTGCCCTGAGTGTGGAGGCTGTGGACTTTCTTCGACAGATCCATGTAGGCATGAAATCAATGCTGAGTGTCCTCCATGCACACACCAGTCTGTTGACACAACTGGTGTCGTTCATGGAGGGCATTTCATCGGGCATGTCTGCCCGACAGAGGACCAATCAGTCCGTGGCCTCCTTCCTGACGGCAGCAGTGTCCCTCCTCCAACAGTCCTGCACTCCTCCTACCCCTGCCCCACCCACGATTCCTAGCACCCTACCTGTCCCAAGCACACACGCACCAGCACAGACACGGGCAGCACACAAAATCCAAAACCAAGGGCTAGATGTGCACACAAGCAACTTCAGCTCAGGGGACTGATACCACACTCACAGGGGAAGGTTTGCAAACACACACACAGTCATTCCCAACCACTCGACAGTCCTCCGATACCTCTCCCTCCGAGCCCCCTTACCTTGCCTCACCTGCAACCCCATCTACCCAGAAGCTCTTCCTCTGTGACCTTGACCTCTTCTCCACCGACCCAGCAGATTCAGATTGCAAGGGGAAGAGGATGTCCCCACACACAGGGGGGAGTGCCCCTCACACCCAGACACCCTCCCCCAGGCACAGTCAGACTGAGGCCCCCACCCACAAGTCCCCCCGGAGCTGAAAGAGCAAGACCCCACCCCCGCAGCTCCACATTCAAGTCTACGTCCTCCATCCCCCAGGCCACCACTCCACAGGTTCCACCGCCACACCCTGCCCCAGGTTCCCCCACCCACAGATACACCATCCCCAAAATGCTCAGGCCCTCTCCCCCTACCACTTGCTCTTCCACCCCCACCACCCACGGTCAGACAGTTAGTGCCACTGATGTGGGGACCTTGTCCTCCCCTCTGTCCTGCCGACCTCACCTGAACCCCATTCCGCTCCCATTGAGTTAGGCACTGCAGTGGAGTCCACGACCACCCCGTCTGACTTGCAGTGGGGAACCAGTCCACTCCATCTGACCTGCCCACTGCAGTTGTGCCAGCACACACCCCATCTGACTTGTGCCCCACAGTTGTGACTGCACCCACTACTTCAGTCAGCTCCACTGCAGTTGCCACTGACTCTCCTGCATCCACCACCCCTTCACTGCCTCCTTCTGCTGAGCCCTGATCCTGTCCCTGTGGTGCCTGGCCTGCCCCCATGTATGCCCCTCCGAGGGGATGTCCCCTATCCTTACCAGTGCAGGCAAGCAACGTTTGACAATTGTCACTCAAATCACATTGTTGACATTTGGGTATGGACTGGCCATTGGCCTTTGTTTTGAAAGGACTTTGCATTCAAAAATTGCTGAATAAAGCATTTTTCTTTATCCTTGTGAATTTGATTTAGCTGTACATTATGTTGATGATGTTTAGCATGACCTTGCAGTTGTAATGCTGGATTTCCAATGTTGAATACTGAGGTGTTGATGTGAGGTACTCCATGTGGTCCATGAGATATGTATCCTATTCTGGGCGGTATCCATGTCATCCTTTGCAGCTAACTGGGTGTGTCATGAATAATAATTTGTGAACATCTATGTAAACATTTAATTTGCATGGTCACATATGATGTGCTTCCCGTTGTCCAATTTGTCTCTTTCCCTGACTGTGTGCGGATACCCACTGGACATGTAGGTGTGGGCATGATTGGTGGAGGAGCAACTGGGTCCTCTGTGCAACTTGCTGGACATATGTATTAAGTATGTGCAGATGACTTAAGGGACACTCCCGTACCCAGGCTGTTGTGACCAGAGCCTTCATTGTGTGGTAACTGATGGATGACTGACCAAGTGCTCTGCTGACATGACTGAGACCTGCTTGGACTATGTTTGGCACAGCTGAGCTTCCACAGGAGTTGAGTCCCCTCAAGTAAGTGTGTTGTTCCGTGACATTGCCTGGGCCCATGGTGTGTGTTGTGTGAGCATGTGTGTGTGTGTCCACATCCCTTTTCATACACAGGTAGTGTTGCCTTGATATGTTCCTGTTGGTGATGCTTGCTGAGTTGTACTGTGTTCATCTCACATCTTTGCCATGGGCTACCAGATGTGTGGGTGCATAACACACTACTCTTAATTGGTGTTTCATCATTGGGATTTGTCAGTTCTGAGTGGTGATGATGTGGTCAGACGCAGATGGGACAAAGTCAGGGGTCCCCAAGGCACTTCTTTGTTCACAATATCATGTAGTTGTCCCTAGGTGGTAGCTTTCAGTGATTGAGACATGTGTATGTGTGTGTGACTGCTCCCACTCGTCCGGTTCAGGGCTGCAATGTTGGCAGGTATCAGCATGTGTGCCTTGTGGTTCTCCTTGGCTTCTGCATTTTCCTGGGACTGTGGCAGGGATTCCGACAGTTACGGGAGCTTTGACGTCATGGCCATGTACCGCATTCTGTGCAGTATGTCTGTCATTCACCAGGGTTGTAGACTGTCCTTGTGTGATGAGTCTGTGCACCTTAGTTCCTCCCAACATTACTGTGTTTGTCATGGGTGCATGTGCAATGTCACCTGTCCATGTGAGCTTCACAGATGCACATTGTTGCTGTTCAGGGTAGGTGGTGTTGAGGGTGGACTGATGTAAAAGTTTGCATGGATGGTCCCCTAGATCTTTTTTGCCCATGGATGATGGGCCATGCTGAAGGATTTGTGTTTGTGTAGGTGTGATGTACGTTTGTGGCACAGGACACATGTCTGGGTTTCACAGTTTGTACGACATCTACTTTTGTCATCACAGTGGACGTATCATGCATGCTTGTGTCACCCCAATGTCTGGTCCCTGGGGGTAGTGCTGTTGTGTGTCAGTCTCTTGCTGTGTTAGTTGCTGTTCATTCCAGCTTGTGTCACATGTGTCTGTTGTGCTCCCTCTCATCTCACAATGCCTGATTGCCCACTAAGGGGGGCCCAATGATGGGTTACTTTTGTATGGCACTGTGTCCACATCTGTCTCACTGTGGTTCAGCCCCCCTCATGTGTTGTGTAGTTGCCTGGGGATACTGAGACACACACACACACATGTTGTGTCAGATGTGCAGTGTGAGGTTGCCTGTTTGTGTTTGTGCATCTGCACCAGTGCATTGGTATTGCTGTTGTGGGCCATTGTCTGGATGTTGTTTTTGTGATTTTCCTTGCTGTCCCTGTGAGTCATATCACATCATTCTGCACATTCATCCTGGTTGTTAGGTTACATTGCTGCCATGGAATGGGAGTTTGTGACCTGACACCTACAGTCTACACGGGATGTTTTGGTTTGTGTCTCTATTTTTGAGATGTGTGTATGCTTTGTGATGGTCACTTCTGCTTTTGTGTCATTGTACACTGTATGCAATGTCAGCCCCCATGGGTGGTGCTTGTCTGCACATGGCCGAGAGTATGTTAGTGTTTCACAGCACTGTTAGCCTCACCACATCTCCGTGGGTATGGGACACAACCACTACTTTGCCCCAAAAGTGTTTCATGTGTTGGAACCAGGAATCATACATGCTGTTTGGCATTTGCAGCTTTGACCATGATGACACTTACCTTTTGGTCACTGTGATGAGGGGGGTTTAGACCCCATCACCACAATGCTCAACATTTGCTGCAGTTTGGAACCCCACAATTAACTTTTGTTCTACACTGTGAGGGTGTCATGTACCCGTCACAAAATGCCAAGCTTCCGCAGGAGCCGATGACTATTCCTCAATTCCCCTACTCAATTACCCAAGTCACGCAACATGAATAATATATACGTAACCCAAGGCAACCTGAGAGGGGGAAAGGGGAGTTGGACAGAGAAGAGATACGCCACGTCTTCTTTCACCAGACAGGTCTGCTCCTATTCTGTATGTTCTTCCTGAAAGACAGATCTACATTAATATCTTTACAGTGTATTCTTTCTTTCCCTTCTTTTCTAGTCTTACACTAACCCCAAAATGATTACCTGTCTTGGCTAAGTGGCTGTCTATTCTCTTGTAGGTAGCTAATCCATGGTTCTGTAGATTAAGAATACTAAATTAATTCAGATGCTAAATAATGTAGTGTGTCAGAACTCTCACTATATTTTCTACTGGAATACCCACTGTGTTTACCTTGCTACCCTATGGTTGAAACGAATCTTTTCCTCTTTATTTTTCAGGTGAAAGTCTCTTCCTTAGATGAAGCTTACAGAAGCACTTGAGTGGAGAAAGAGGACTTCACTTGGTTGGTAAGTATCCACATACATATATATATATACACATAATCACACCTACATGAAGATTCTTGTGGAGATTGTCTTCACTATTTATTCTCTTGTTGTATTCTTGAGTAAGGGTTCACTCCCTAACAACACTGAAAAAACTATATCAGGGAAAACACAGTTCTTGCCATAGACTCCAGTAGCAGTGGAGCGCTGACAGGAAAGTCGTTTGAAAACTGAGTGCTACTCCTTCTCTTTACAAATAGCCGCTCCTTGTGGAAAAACTATAGCCAGATAACTGACTCTGCAGCGACTCCCAAATGAAATGCCTGAGGTCCCAATAAGGCGAAGTAAATAGTCTTACCTTCCGCAGCCACGGAAGTGGTAACTCTGGTATGCCTCAATATTCACGAAACTCTAATTCTCTGACTAGGAAAAACACTGCTAGAAGACACGCAACCGTTTTCCTCAGAATTGCAGTTGAAGTGCGCAGTTTGCCGCGATTACAATCGCGAGCACAGCTGCGCTGGGGAGGAGGGAGAAACACTAGACCAGCAACCTCTAATGTTATCACCGCCGGCCATCTTGAAGTTACGCGGAACATAGATTGGTCGTTTCACAAAAGAATGAGAAGGCCCACGGTGGAGTAAGTTTCTGCTTGATCCAAATCGACGGATTTTATGAATTTTGCCACACACAGAAAGTGTCTGTCGATGAAGTGATGCCCTAGGCTGGCCAGCCCTGACAGTACCCCCCACCAAAACTCCTCCCTCACCCTCCTTAGGCTTCTTTGGATATTTCCTGTGAAACTCACTGATCAATCGTTGAGCCTGCAAATTGTTCTTAGGTTCCCAACTTCTCTCCTCTGGACCGAAACCCTTGCAATCCACCAAGTAGAACAATTTCCCTTTCCGAACTCTAGAGTCTAAGATTCGCTTAACTTCAAACTCCTCTTCTGAATGGACTTGAATAGGCATAGGAGGACCTTTCTTTCTCAAGTTCGGATGACTCTTCCTAAGTAAGGAGACATGAAACACTGAGTGGAACCTGAGTTTCGGAGGAAGTCTAATCTTGACGCTAACTGGGTTTATCATCCTTTCCACCAGAAAAGGACCAATGAACCTAGGTTGAAACTTTCGATTGCCCTTCAAACCCAGATTCCGTGTAGTAATCCAAACCTCCTCCCAGATTCAAAAATAGAACTGGAACGTCTCTTCTTGTCAGCAAGTTTCTTGTAAGAGACCTTTGCCTTGATCAAATTATCTGTAGCTCGTTGGTAAGACTTTTGTAGGTTCTGAACTACTTCCTCTACTGCTGGAACATAACTCTCTTGTCTTCCTACAAAAATGTTTGGATGTCTACCTGAGTTTAAATAAAAAGGAGTGTAACCCGTAAATGAATGCTCTGCATTATTATAAGCAAACTCGGCTGCCCAAATTATATCTGGCCACTCCCCTTCATGATCCATCAGGAACAAACGCAAATATTGCTCCAGCTCCTGATTAACTCTTTCCGTTTGACCGTCAGTCTCGGGATGGAAACTGGAAGACAAACGAGAGTCAATATCCAATCTTTTTAAAAATGATCTCCAGAAATGAGAGATAAATTGGAGCCCCGATCAGAAATCACCACCTTAGGAATTCCATGTGTTTTAACTACATGTTGAGTGAACAGGGATGCTAGATAAGAAGCATTGGGAAGAGATTTTAAAGGAATGAAATGACTCATTTTAGTGAAATGGTCCACCACCACCCAGATGACTGAAAAACCCTGGCTAGATGGTAATTCTACAATTAAATCCATGGAAACAGTGTGCCACGGATAAGGAGCCGGGGGCACAGGTAGAAGTAACCCTTGTGGAGCCATTCTAACTTATTTTCCCTTTAAACACAGTTCACAAGAGGCAACATATTGTCCCACCTGAGTCTCCATGGACGGCCACCAAAATTCACGTTGAACCAATTCCAGAGTCTTCTTAACTCCCTTGTGTCCAGCCAGCAAATCATCATGAAAATGTTGGACTATCGTCTTTTGTAGTTCTTCATTGGGAATAAACAGTTTTCCCTTAAAATAAGGTCGACCATCTCTTATTTCTCGATCAGCATCTTCTTTGACCCAATCTGCAAGATTAAAGGAAACGAGAACTTGATTTAACTTTTCTTCAAATTCCGGAAACAAAACCACCCCAATTATCTTCTCTTTTGGAATTATCAGTTCTTTTTCCAATATTGGAACATCTTCTCCGGTATCTAAACGTGATAAAGCATCAGCCTTCCCATTGGCGGTACCAGGTTTGTAAGTTAACACAAAAATATAGTCTGCAAAAAATAATGACCAACGCAACTGCCTGGGAGTCAGAGTTCGAGCAGATTTTAAAAACTGAAGATTTCGATGGTCAGTAAACACCGTAACTTCATGTCGAGCACCCAATAAATAATGCCTCCACTCCTGAAAAGCATCCTTGACTGCCAATAGCTCACTATCGGCAATAGAGTAATTCAACTCAGCAGGGGTTAGCTTTCTCGACCGGTAAGCAACAGGATGAAGTTGACCGGTGGTCCTGTCCCTCTGAGATAAAATTCCACCTATTGCCAAATTGGAAGCATCAGCTTCAACAAAGAAAGGCTCCTCAGGGTTGGGATGCAAAAGCACTGGCGCTGTCGTAAAGACTTTCTTTAATCTACTGAAGGCTTCTTCTGTTTCAACTGTCCATTCGAACCTAACCCATTTCTTGAGCAAACGGGTTAGCGGAGAAACCTTCTCAGAAAAATTGTCAATGAAACGTCTGTAAAAGTTGGCAAAACCAATGAAACTCTGAACTTGTTTCACATTACGAGGAGATGGCCATTCATAAATAGTCTTCACCTTGGCTTCATCCATGGAAACTCAGTCAGGGGAGAGTACGAAACCCAAAAGTTCCACTTGACTTGCATTGAGCACACATTTCTCCAATTTCACGAAAAGTTGGTGTTCCAAAATAGTCTTCAAGATGATTCGCACATGTTGAATGTGCTCTCTCATGTTTTCAGAAAAAATGAGAATGTCATCTATGTAGACAACAGCAAAACGATCTAAATACTCTCTCAGAACATCATTTACAAAATGCTGGAAGGCCGCCGGAGCGTTGCATAAACCGAAGGGCATGACCTGATATTCAAAGAGCCCCAATCTAGTCCAAAAAGCGGTTTTCCACTCATCACCTTCCGCCATTCGTACTAGATGGTAAGCCCCCCTCAAGTCCAACTTGGTATACACACGTGCTCCCTTGACCTGATCCAGAAATTCAGAAATTAATGGTAGCGGATATCTATTCTTCCTTCTTACTGAATTTAAGGCTCGATAATCGATGCACATTCTCAGATTTCCGTCCTTCTTGGGAATAAAAAAAAGCGTAGAAGAAACTGGTGACTGAGAAGGGCGAATAAATCCATTAGCAAGATACAATTCTAAATACTCCTTGAGATGTTGATTCTCTTTTTCTGAGAGAGCATAAATGCGACTGCATGGCAAAGATGCTCCCGGTTCCAACTCTATCCTGCAGTCGTATTCTCGATGCGGCGGCAATTTGTTGGCTTCTCTTTCATCAAACACTGCTGCCAAATCCAAGTATTCTTCTGGAATCTCTTGTGTCTCCATAACACAAATCCTTTTAGCTTGACTAGCCAAATACCGAGGAGATGAAGCTGCAGAAGATTCCGAACTCCAATTATGACAATGACCTTTACAATAGTCAGAATCCATTTCTATAGTTCTCTTGGCCCAATCTATCCTGGGATTATGTTCCGTAAGCCACGGAAGCCCCAGAATGAGCTGGAATTGGGGTGCATCAATGAGACTAAATCTCAAAATGCCTGCATGATTTTCAGGCCCAGTTAATCTAATCACCTCCGTATCAAGCACAATGGGGCCTGATGACAAATTGGTACCAGCTACTGCACGAACTGCTTCCAGTCTTTCCTTTTTAACAAAGGCAATGCCCAACTTCTTTGCAAAGCCGATGTCACAAAAATTGCCCGTTGCTCCCGAGTCAATCATTACTGAGATATCCTTCAACCTGGTACCTCCAAATTCAATGGAGCTAGCAACAATTAAATGGGGTGTCGAAGATTGTAACGTATTTGCTACCAACTGCGGATCAGGAGTCGACTTTTCTTCAGCTCCCACCAGGGCAACTCCTCTTACTGGTGGAGCCTGTCTTTTACTAATGCATTGTTCTTAGGCTTCTTGGTGCATTCTTTTACAAAATGCCCGGAATCTCCACAGTACATACATAACTTGCCCGAACGTCTTCTCTCTCTTTCCTCCTTCGATAAAGGTCCACGCACAGAGCTGATCTGCATGGGGTCTTCTTCTGAAGGAACTTCCTTACTCTTAGAGCCTCCTAGCTTAATGCGGTCGAAATGAGGAGGAAAATATTTGACATCCTTCCGACGCTCACTCTTCCTTTCGCATTGCCGTTGGTCAATTTGCAACACTAAATCAATGAGCTCAGATACATCAGTAGGACGCTTAGGAAGTTGCGCCAGACCAAATGGCACTTCAATCTGTCAAGTACCCGTCACAAAATGCCAAGCTTCCGCAGGAGCCGATGACTATTCCTCAATTACCCTACTCAATTACCCAAGTCACGCAACATGAATAATATATACGTAACCCAAGGCAACCTGAGAGGGGGAAAGGGGAGTTGGACAGAGAAGAGATATGCCACGTCTTCTTTCACCAGACAGGTCTGTTCCTATTCTGTATGTTCTTCCTGCAAGACAGATCTACATTAATATCTTTACATTGTATTCTTTCTTTCCCTTCTTTTCTAGTCTTACACTAACCCCAAAATGATTACCTGTCTTGGCTAAGTGGCTGTCTATTCTCTTGTAGGTAGCTTCCTATTTGGACTCTGTTATTCCATGGTTCTGTAGATTAAGAATACTAAATTAATTCAGATGCTAAATTATGTAGTGTGTCAGAACTCTCACTATATTTTCTACTGGAATACCCACTGTGTTTACCTTGCTACCCTATGGTTGAAACAAATCTTTTCCTCTTTATTTTTCAGGTGAAAGTCTCTTCCTTAGATGAGGCTTATAGAAGCACTCGAGTGGAGAAAGAGGACTTCACTTGGTTGGTAAGTATCCTTATACATATATATATTCACTGAAAAAACCATAGGTTTCAGGGGTGTTATAGTTAGCTGGACTTTTCACTTGTACAAAACCATTGAAATTCCCCCGTTATAGTTAGTTCAGCTAACTATAACTCGCGCGCCCGCAATGCACTGCTGATGACGTCACAGATTACATCACTCATGACATGGTCAGTGACATCACTCATGACATCACTGATGACATCTCAAATGACATCACTGATGACATCACTGATGACATCATCCAGTGAATGTGTGTTTTTCTGAAAATTAAATATGTTTTATATATGTATATCTCAAGGTCGATGGAAGAATAAATGGGTATATAAGTGTCTAAATGGATGATTTGTTTTTGAAAAATTGATTGTGTAACTGACTGATTAAGTGTATCATAGTGAATACATGGCTTAGTGAGTAATGTTTAAATATGTAAATATCTGTATCAGTCTCTCACTTTGTGTATAAGTGGCTGCATGGGTTGGTGAGTAGCTACATGGGTGTCTATATAGGTTATTAGTTGGTTTTTTGAGTATCAGTCTGAGTGTCTGCATGGTTCGGTGGGGGGTATTACGTAGTGCATAGGTGCATGAATGAGTGACTCACTGTTTGTATGTGTTGAACACAGCATGTGTGCAGGACTGTATGGGTGGATGAGTGTGTGTATGGGTGTGTTAGTGAGTGAATGACTGTCTCAATAGTGTCTTTATGAGTAACTACATATGTTTTAAACTAGTATATGTGACTATTGGTGTATATATGTGAGTATATGTGAGAGTGAGAGATTGAAAGAGTTCCTGTATGAATAAGTATGTGTTTCTATAAGTGATTGTTTAAAAGACTAAGTATGTGTAAGTTTCCGTAGAAGTAAGTATGGTGGTGTGTGTATAACTGTATATGCAAGTAAATGTATGTTTGATTCTTTATTAGCATGAGTGACTATGTGTGTGAGTAACTCTATGGATGAGTGGCATTGTGTAACAGGATGTATAGGTGTATGAGTACATATGATGAGTGAGTACATGTATGAGTGACTGTATAGGACTGTTGGTGAATGAGTGGATGTGTATGTGGATCTTAGAATTACTGAAGAGGTTGTTGTAACTGGTATTGGTATGTCCATTGTTTTGAAAATTTTAGTCTCTATTTTTGAATGTGTGTATCAAAGGTTATATTAGGGTGAGAGGAGGTCTGCCACTCTATCACAAGGATGATGTTCAGTGATGTCATCAGTGATGTCATTTGAGATGTCATCAGTGATGTCATGAGTGATGTCACTGACCATGTCATGAGTGATGTAATATGTGACGTCATCAGCAGTGCATTGCGGGCGCGCGAGTTATAGTTAGCTGAACTAACTATAACGGGGGAATTTCAATGGTTTTGTACAAGTGAAAAGTCCAGCTAACTATAACACCCCTGAAACCTATGGTTTTTTCAGTGAATTTCGGAGGTTTTTTAAATGCTAATTCCTAACTATAACGTGCCTGAAACCTATGGTTTTTTCTGTGAATTTCAAAGGTTTTTTAAATGCTAATTTCTAACTATGCCTACAGAGATAGGACATGTGAAGAAAGAAGAAAAAATGCACAGAAAGAAACAAAAGAAGTGCAGAAAGAAGCAACAGAAGTCCTCAAATACGAAGATAAGTGCAGGAAGAAGGATAACGTGCAGAAAGAACAAAAAGAAGAGCAGAAAGAAGCCTTGTTGCAAAATCATCCTGTACCCTCAACTTTTTCAGACGGATACTGGTGGTAACTGAGTCTGACTAACTAGTCCTAGAGCCAGTGCTATGTTAAAAGACACTTAGAATACAGTGAAAACACCTACATACACTAGGGAACATTATGCGTTGGGGTCCCCCTGTGATTAGCATGACCTCCTCTGTAAGCCCCTAGTGTATAATAGGGCATGGGGATTAAAACTACCTCTTAAAACAGGCCACAGAGCTTTTTTGCACACGTTAACTCAGGCCCCGTCCCCTCCCTTCACCACTGTGTAAACACGCCCTGTGTCCATTTTTAGTTGGGAGATTAAGTTCATTTGAATCCTGAGGGTCCCTAGGGTCCAACTAGCCCACTAGGTACCTCCAGTAAGTGCCACAGAGCTGCGTTGCAGAGAGGTGTAAAAAGTGGCACGGCCTGGACCACCTCTCTGCAATGCAGCTCAGTGGCGCTTACTGGAAGCACTTGGTGGGCTAGTTAGCCCCCAGGGGCCCTCAGTATTGAAGGGAAATTATATCCCCAATTTAAAACATGCCATAGTGCGTGTTTGCACACGTCACCTCAGGCCCCGTCCCCTCCCTTCACCACTGTGTAAACGCGCCCTGTGGCTGTTCTAAGTTGAGAGATTAAGTCCCCCTGAATCCTAAGGGTCCCTAGGGTCAAACTAGACCACTAGGTACCTCCAGTAAGCGCCACAGAGCTGCGTTGCAGAGAGGTGTAAAAAGGGGCTTGGCCTCAGAACACCTGGCTGCAGCGCAGCTCCCTGGCGCATACTGGAGATGCCTGTTGGGGGCGCGTTTGCAGAGTGCTGCACGGAGGGGGCATGGCCTCCGGCACGATGCCAGTCTTTTATTTATTTTAGTTTTTTAAGAAGGGGGGCTGTTTGGTTCCCCTTCTTATTCTAATTTATTGGCCCTGATGACCCCATCCCCCAGGGCCAGTCTCCTAATTATATTTTTTTGACCCCAATCCTCAGGGCCGGCCACTGTTTTTTATTATTTTTAAAAAATATATATTTATAGACACACCTAGGACATGCTGGACAAACCGTACGTACCTATCACCATGACGATTTGCGTGATATTCATTAAAAGGCGACTATGCATGCAATGAATCCACGTGGAATGTATTTACACCACTAGTGAAGCTCTGACATGTCTGATGCCCTACCGTGCCTAATCCTGGTAGACACCCATGTCGTTTATTTATACAAACATGGGTAGCTATTGACGGGCACATTTAATACACATGCACACCAAGCCATTCAAAGGGGATTCGACAAAAATTCGACCAAAACTATGCAAGAAACCCCCCTCACGGTTAATAAAACACACATCCACTGCCGGATGTGTAATACTTTTTATTTTACTCTCTGGAAAGGGGACGAACATCACTTGAGAGTCACAGCATGCTCCTGACAGAGCCCAATGCTGTGTTACACCCACCATTGCCTGCCGAGTGCCACACACCTCTGTGTTGTATTCCACTAGCTAGTGCATATGCTATGACACTCTCTAGCCCATGTGCACTGTAACACCACCCCGTGAATATGTCATGCCACACTTGTCTTCGCACGGGTTATATTGCCCCATCTAACGTGCCTTTCTCGATGCCTATGTTATAACGCACAGTGCTATGCCATACATATTACAATCTGGGATCCATATATTTGTCACAGTGCATATGCAACGTTACACTCCCCAGCACATATTTTATATTACAACTTTAGAGACTAGTTAGGTTACACAACACTGCCCTGTGCATATTACACTCCAAGGCGCATATCGCATAGCACGCGCTAGTGCCTGTGCTATCTCGCGCTCTCCAATGAATCTGTCATTGCCCACAATGTATTGCATATTATATTTCACGCCCGGTTCATCTTATATCACACTTTTTGGTGCATAGTTTATACCATACACTATATCTAGTTTTCATTTTCAATCGTGCTCTCAGGACTATGTTCTATATAACACTGTGTTCACCTACCCTTTTCACGGGCATTACATTTTGCGATAGGGGGTGGAGGGTCAGGGGGTGTTTCTGCCAAGTGAGCCCGGAGTCACAGTCACAAACGTCCTCTTCTTCCTGAATAAAAGTGAGATTATGCTGCATACTTGTTCATATTTTAAGTAGTTCGCACAGACACAATGTTTTAAAAACAATAAAGTTCCTAATACCCGCCTTCTCTGAACAGTTAGCTTGCTGCCCCATCCCCTTCCTCCCTATCCTCTGTTGTGTGAATCCATGGACTAGCCTCCTCCCTCCTGCCATGCATGGTCTGATGTGCTGCCACTGCCCTCAATTTAGTATGATGTACCAGTCCACTCCTCCTGCCCTCCATTGCCCAATTCTATGCCCCATCATTGACCTCCTGCTTAAACTCTGTGCTTAGCTTGCTGCCCCTATTCTCCTTCCCCCTGCCCTCCGATGTCTTTGTGCATGCCCCTGCTCCATCCTTTTTGCCCACCATGTCCCATGGACCTGCCACTCCTATCTACTCTGAGTGTTCTGTTGAGCTGCCACTCCCCTCCCACCTGCCTAGCATTGTCAGATGACTGTAACCTGTCCCTGCCACCTCCACCCTGCCTGTCCACATGCCATGCCCCTATCCTCTTCCTCCTGTCCTACATGGTCCATTGTACTGCCACACCCTTCTGCCCTCCCTGGTCTGTTGTGCTGCAACTGCTCCTCCTGCCTGCCCCGTGTGGTCTGTTGTGAGGTCCCTTCCCCTGAACTTTCTTGTCTGTGCACAGGTCCTGACCCTCCCTTCTATCCTCCATTGTCCTTTGTGCATGCCCCTCCACCCTCCTTCTTGCCCATCATAGCCATTGTGCTGCCACTAACCCTCCCACTTGCCATGCATGGTCTTCTGTGCTGCCATGGCCCGCCCACCTTCCCTGTGTGGTCAGTTAGCTGCCCCTGACCCCCTCCCACCTTCCCTCCATGGTCTGTGTGTATGCCATCACAGTCTCACTGTTGCTCTTCATGGTGTGTCTTGCTTCTAGTGCCCATCCTGCCTGACCTCCATGGCTATCTTGCTGCTCCTGCCCTGCCCCCTTGCCCCCAGCCCTACTCCCTCCCTCCTGGCTTGTCTGTTCCATTGTAATGCCCCTGATCCGTCCCTCCTGCCCTTTATGGTCTGTTATGCTGCAGCTTTCTCTCCTGTCTGTCCATTATGGCCAGCTAGCTACCATTGCCTCTTGCCCCTCTGTTCTCTGTTGTCCATGTGCATGGTCCTGTCCCCTCCCTCTTGCTTTCTATGGATTGTTGTGCTGCACTCCCGTCCTGCATGCCCTGTGTGGTGTATTGTGCTGCTGCAAACCCTGATGCCTGCCCTGCAGGGTCAGTTTGGTGCACCTCTCCATGTCCCTCCTGTCCTCTGTTATCCAAGTCCATGTCCCTATCCCATTTCCTTCCATGATCCAATGTACCATACTTGCGAACATTTTGAACTTGGTAAGAGGGAGATTTTGAAAAAAAACTGGGGTATTGATTTTCCCCTTTGAGTTACATTGAAAAAGAGGATATTGTAGACAGGAGACAGATCAAATAAAGCCCATTTGAGCTTAAAAACATTGGACGTTTCCTGGCTGAATCGGGTCTGTTGGCATGTATGGTTGTACTACCATTGCCTCTTCCTTCTGCCCACAATGGTCTATTACATCGCCACAGCCTTGAAGGAGGGTAGATTTTGTATCACAGGGGGCCCCTGGCCCGTTCTGTCCACACCTGAAGTATGAGACCCTTGTCCTTGCCCTGCCAGCTGCATTTGTAGGCCGTATTAAATTGACCAGCGGGTCCTGTGTTGCTATATAATTATCCTGAGACATCCTTACCACTCAGCCAGCATAAAACCCCTGTGTAGGCCCTTCTGTTCAATATGTAGGCCTCTTTGTTAAATTGACCATAGCTCTGCAATTTTAGTGTATAGCAGTCTGAAGGCAGGTCTGCGAGGCCTTCTGATCCAAACTAGTAGCCCCCACCCTACCCGAGTGCTCCGTGCTCGGTATCAAAGTTCAACATCCCCCTGAAGCTGTCGACATACAGTAGGCTGCATCCTGGACTGGTACTTGCTTCCTGGGCAGGTTTCCCGCTTTTAAGGAAGTGGCAACCGCAGAGCGTCAAGTTAGGAGAACTGAGGAGATTTTATACATAAATATATTGAATTCCCGTACAATACCCATTATTTTCTGCTTGCTCTATGGAACTTACGATAAGCGATTGGCCTGAGAGACTGACCTTTTCACCCAGTCCATTGTCAGCATTAAGTGGGTAAATGACGAAATGTCTGGTAAAATCTGCAGACGAAGCTTTTGGGTAGCATACGTAGGTAGATGTAGCGTGCAAAGGAGCCCACAAAATGATATAAAAAGGGAGCACCCACAGATATCGACGGACTACCTCGCCGTCGGTATGTAGGTTAACAGGCAGTGCAGGTTTTCCCCAAGAGCTGGGAGCTCTTGTCTTCCTTTGCTTAAAATGTCTTGCTCTGCTTTGCTTGAAGTATCTTATTCTATTTTACCTATATGAAATGTCATGTTATGTTTAACCATTGTTCTCTTTACTTTTGCATTTAAAAGATTTTGTATTGTAATTGCAGGAATGCTTGCTCTAAGAGTAAACGTGAGTGTTCCTAGGTAACATTTTCCTTGGTGTAACTTGTTTCTCATGATGCATTTATAGATGTGTTTTCTCTCTCTCTCTGTCAGTACATTAATTGAGATACAGAGAATATTATGACAGCTGTATGATTATCTGGATTCTGTATTTTGTACTTTATGTCTCTATTCTGCGGTTTCTTTGAAGTTGCATCTTCTCATTAAACTGCCATTGTATTCTGCCTCCAATTCCATGTCTCATATGTCTGTTTTCTTCATTTTTGGAGCAAGCGTTCCTAGGCACCCCGGCTCAAATTAAGGTGCCCCTTTTGTCCCTGACTCACTCTCCTGCTCAGTTCTGTGGTGGCTCCCGGGGATCTGGGGACTGCCCCTAGCTTCCTTGACCCGTAATAGATCTTCCCTCCAACAGCCTCTCTTGCAAGTCCTGTATTGTTGGTTTGTTGCCCCTGCCCCCCTTTCCACTGCCCTCCATAGTCTGTTGTGCTTCCACGGCCCTTCCTGCCTGCTCAGTGTGGTTAAATTGTTGCCTTTGCACCCTCCTACCTGCCTTCAATTTTCAGAGTCCGTGCCCCTGGCCTCTGCCTCTCAACAGTATCCTAATGAACAACTAGATTGCTAACATTCTATATTGATTACAAAAGTGTGGAACGCCTGACATCATCTTGATGTAATCAAAACTGTAATACCTAGAGCATTTCCTTTAGAAATTACATATATGAGAGGGTCTTATTGGCATCAAAATTATGGTTAGTGCTCTAAAAGACTAAAATAAGGACATATTTTCTAAGTTTTCAAATAGCGACAAAGCACTTTTAAATTATTTGTTATCTTTATGTTTTTTTATCCAGTTGACCACTTGATTAAATGTTGCACTTAGGGGAGAGGATGTGGTGTTACTTCCAGAACTGCAGACTTTGCAACTGGGGAACCAGGTTGAAGTTTCTGCTTCAGCTCGACATTCTGTGATTCTGGTCAAATCACTTAGTCTCTCCATGTCTACAACCAAAATGAATTTGTTCTTGTGTGATGTAACCAATGCTCATGTAAAGCACTCCAATACCTGACAAGTCTGCACTATATAACACTGCAAAAACACAAAATAATAAGTGTTTTGCACACTTCTGTCATTGGGCTATATTTGGGCTACATCTGGTTGATTTTGGGCTACATTTGGGCTCTTTTGTCTCCGGTGGCCATCTTGGGAGATTTATTTGTTATGAAGTTTCCTAATTTCCTCATGTACTGCAGTCTCCTCAGTAGGAAATGCTTTCAGTTTTTTACTTTGATTCCATCATGAAGGTATTCAGATATGTCACACATTTGCCATAAATTCTGAATGTTAGCACTCTAGTTGCTCATTAGATCACTGTAGTAAAACTACTCCACCATGGAAGTCTGCTCCTGGTATTAAAAGTGCATGTTTCAGTCTGCATGTCAGAATTTTTTAATGAAATAGAAGAGGATTTGAGAAGTCACTCAAAATGTGCCCTCATTTTCTTTCTTCAGCATTAATCATAATTTCTATGGCAAAATGAACCTCCTCATTGTGTTCCTTTTTAAATTAAATGTTTTAAGTGTTACCAGTTTATTCCAATCAAGATGGCTTCAGGTGTGCCATACTTTTGTCATAATGAAGACAGTAAGCGCTCTAGTTGTTTTTAAGAACATTCTGGGACATTCTGTCATTGGGCTATACTTGGGCTACATCTGGGTGATATTTGGGCTACATTTGGGCTCTTTTGTCTCTGGTGGCCATCTTGGGAGACTTATTTGTTATGAAGTTTCCTAATTTCCTCATTTACTGCAGTCTCCTCAGTAGGAAATACTTTCAGTTTTTTACTTTGATTCCATCAAGAAGGCATTCAGATGTGTCACACATTTGCCATAAATTCAGAATGTTAGCACTCTTTTTGCTCATTAGATCACTGTAGTAAAGCAACTGCTCACCAGGGAAAACTGCTGCTGGTATTGAAAGTGCATGTTTCAGTCTGCATGTCAGAATTTGTTAATGAAATAGAAGAGGATTTGAGAAGTCACTCAAAATGTGCCCTAATTTTTCTTTCTGCAGCACTAATCATACTTTTTATGGAAAAATGAACCCCCTCATTTTGTTCCTTTTTAAATTAAATGTTTTAAGAGTTACCACTTTAATCCAAGCAAGATGGCTTCAGGTGTGCCATACGTTTATCATAAGTAGGACTGTTAGCGCTCTAGTAGTTCTTTGGAACACTCTGGGAAGCTGCAGTAGAACACAAAGGAATCAACTGACAGTCTCTGCCCTTGTTGGATGTACATGTTTTACTGAGAATGTCAGACTTCATTCTCACATGACTGAGAAAGATAATGTGAATTTACAGAAAATAAGCTCTCAGTTTAGCCTATAGATCACCTTCCAAACCTCTGTGGTAAAAGCATGAGAAAATATTTTTCTCTCAATCATGATATCCCAGCAGAAGGCTTTTTCACATGGTGAAATCACCTTAGAACATACCACAATTCCTAAAATGAGTATGGTACCATCAACAAATGATTTATAACGTAACTAAAGTCTTAAAACCTTCTATTAACTGCAATGCTTTTTAATGAGGTGCTATCATGTATATTGGTCCCAAGATGGCTGCCAACACTTCTTGGATGAAGTGCTGACAGCCAATCAGATCTCAGGATGAGATGTGTGGTTAGGCTCCGCCCACATATATATATGCTTTTAAATGCTATTTTCTCAGGAACTACTGAACAGATTTACACCAGACCTGCAAAAGGCACTTCCTTGACCTTATGGCTACCTCTCTGCCAAATTTCAAGTAATTCTGTTCAGCCGTTCGGGCTGTAGCTGTGTCTAAAGGTCCTATGGAAAAATGCATGGGAAAAACGCGTTTTGGGACCCCCCTTTTATCTCGGCCCCTGCTTGACGAATACCCCCGAGACTTTCAGGGTAGGAGCGGAGCGTAGCGCCCCACCTATTTTGAAAATTTCGCGAGGATTCGTCGACCGGCGCCAAAGTTATTCCAAATAGAATGTTGCGGATTTCCTATGGAAACAGGGTCCTAACTATAACTACCTACTGGCGACCGCCAGTAGGTAATATACACATAATCACACCTAAATGAAGATTCTTGTGGAGATTGTCTTCACTATTTATTCTCTTGTTGTATTCTTGAGTAAGGGTTCACTCCCTAACATCACTGAAAAAACTATATCAGGGAAAACACAGTTCTTGCCATAGACTCCAGTAGCAGTGGAGCGCTGACAGTAAAGTCGTTTAAAAACAGAGTGCTACTCCTTCTCTGTACAAATAGCCGCACCTTGGGGAAAAACTATAGCCAGATAACTGACTCTGCAGCGGCTCCCAAATGAAATGCCTGAGGTCCCAATAAGGCGAAGTAAATCGTCTTACCTTCCGCAGCCACGGAAGCGGTAACTCTGGTATGCCTCAATACTCACGAAACTCTAATTCTCTGACTAGGAAAAATGCCGCTAGAAGACACGCGACCGTTTTCCTTGCAGTTGAAGTGCGCAGTTTGCCGCGATTACAATCGCGAGCACAGCTGCGCTGGGGAGGAGGGAGAAACACTAGACAGGCAACATCTAATGTTATCACCGGCGGCCATCTTGAAGGTACGCGGAACATAGATCGGTCGTTTCACAAAAGAATGAGAAGGCCCATGGTGGAGTAAGTTTCTGCTTGATCCAAATCGATGGATTTTATGAATTTTGCCACACACAGAAAGTGTCTGTTGATGAAGTGATGCCCTAGGCTGGCCAGCCCTGACAGAGGGGGTGTTAGTTTTACATTGACACAGTGCTATAGTGATGCCTGCCTTGTGTAGGTCACACTCAGTTTTTGGTCGCACATGTGATGCTAGTTACATTGTATGTTCGAAGTCATAGTCACTGTTGTGGGCATTTGTCACAGACTACACACTGCTGTCGTGATGTTAGGGCGGATGTATTTTGCTGACACACCTAATGTTGGTGTATGATGGATGTGTGGCGCATCACCCATCCTATGGGTGGGGGTGGCAGGGGTGATGGGCAACATACGCCCTTTGAGTGGGGGTGGCAGTAGTGCTGGGCAACATAAGCCCTATGAGTGGAGGTGGCAGCAGTGATGGGCAACAGGTCCCCTATGGGTGGGGGTGGCAGTAGTGATGGGCAACAGGTCCCCTATGGGTGGGGGTGGCAGTAGTGATGGACAACAGGTCCCCTATGGGTGGGGGTGGCAGTAGTGATGGGCAACAGGTCCCCTATGGGTGGGGTGGCAGGAGTGATGGGCAACATAAGCCCTATGGGTGGGGGTGGCAGTAGTGCTGGGCAACATAAGCCCTATGAGTGGGGGGGGTAGGAGTGGTGGGCAACAGGTCCCCTATGGGTGGGGGTGGCAGTAGTGCTGGGCAACATAAGCCCTATGAGTAGGGGTGGCAGTGGTGATGGGCAACAGGTCCCCTATGGGTGGGGGTGGCAGGAGTGATGGGCAACAGGTCCCCTATGGGTGGGGGTGGCAGTAGTGATGGGCAACAGGTCCCCTATGGGTGGGGCGGGGCAGGAGTGATGGGCAACATAAGCCCTATGGGTGGGGATGGCAGTAGTGCCGGGCAACATAAGCCCTATGAGTGGGGGTGGCAGGAGTGATGGGCAACAGGTCCCCTATGGGTGGGGGTGGCAGTAGTGCTGGGCAACATAAGCCCTATGAGTGGGGGTGGCAGTGGTGATGGGCAACATGTCCCCTATGGGTGGGGGTGGCAGGAGTGCTTGGCAACATAAGCCCTATGGGTGGGGATTGCAGTAGTGATGGGCAACATGTCCCCTATGTGTGGGGGTGGCAGGAGTGCTGGGCAACATAAGCCCTTTGGTTGGGGGTGGCAGTAGTGATGGACAACAGGTCCCCTATGGGTGGGAGTGGCAGGAGTGATGGGCAACATAAGCCCTATGAGTGGGGGTGGCAGTGGTGATGGGCAACAGGTCCCCTATGGGTGGGGGTGGCAGGAGTGCTAGGCAACATAAGCCCTATGGGTGGGGGTGGCAGTGGTGATGGGCAACAGGTCCGCTATGGGTGGGAGTGGCAGTAGTGATGGGCAACAGGTCCCCTAGGGGTGGGGGTGGCAGGAGTGATGGGCAACATAAGCCCTGTGGGTGGGGGTGGCAGTGGTGATGGCAACAGGTCCCCTATGTGTGGGGGTGACAGGAGTGCTGGGCAACATACGCCATATGGTTGGGGGTGGCAGTAGTGATGGGCAACAGGTTCCCTATGGGTGGGGGTGGCAGGAGTGATGAGCAACATAAGCCCTATGATTGGGGCTGGCAGTGGTGATGGGCAACAGGTCCCCTATGGGTGGGGGTGGCAGGAGTGTTTGGCAACATAAGCCCTCTGGGTGGGGGTGGCAGTGGTGATGGCAACAGGTCCCCTATGGGTGGGGGTGGCAGTTGTGATGGGCAACAGGTCCCCTATGGGTGGGGGTGGCAGGAGTGATGGGCAACATAAGCCCTATGGTTGGGGGTGGCAGTGGTGATGGGCAACAGGTCTCCTATGGGTGGGGTGGCAGGAGTGATGGGCAACATAAGCCCTTTGGTTGGGGGTGGCAGTAGTGATGGGCAACAGGTCCCCTATGGGTGGGAGTGGCAGGAGTGCTTGGCAACATAAGCCCTCTGGGTAGGGGTGGCAGTGGTGATGGGCAACAGGTCCCCTATGGGTGGGGGTGGCAGTAGTGATGGGCAACAGGTCCCCTATGGGTGGGGGTGGCAGGAGTGATGGGCAACATAAGCCCTATGGTTGGGGGTGGCAGTGGTGATGGGCAACAGGTCTCCTATGGGTGGGGTGGCAGGAGTGATGGGCAACATAAGCCCTATGGGTGGGGGTGGCAGTAGTGATGGGCAAAAAGGTCCCCTATGGGTGGGGGTGGCAGTAGTGCTGGGCAACACAAGCCCTATGAGTGGAGGTGGCAGTGGTGATGGGCAGCAGGTCCCCTATGTGTGGGGGTGGCAGTGGTGATGGGCAACATACCCCCTATGAGTGGGGTGGCAGTGGTAATGGGCAACAGGTCCGCTATGGGTGGGAGTGGCAGTAGTGATGGGCAACAGGTCCCCTATGGGTGGGGGTGGCAGGAGTGATGAGCAACATAAGCCCTATGAGTGGGGGTGGCAGTGGTGATAGGCAACAGGTCCCCTATGGGTGGGGGTGGCAGGAGTGCTTGGCAACATAAGCCCTCTGGGTGGGGGTGGCAGTGGTGATGGGCAACAGGTCCCCTATGGTGGGGGTGGCAGGTGTGATGGGCAACATAAGCCCTATGGTTGCGGGTGGCAGTGGTGATGGGCTACAGGTCTCCTATGGGTGGGGTGGCAGGAATGATGGGCAACATAAGCCCTATGGGTGGGGGTGGCAGTAGTGATGGGCAAAAAGGTCCCCTATGGGTGGAGGTGGCAGTAGTGCTGGGCAACACAAGCCCTATGAGTGGAGGTGGCAGTGGTGATGGGCAACAGGTCCCCTATGTGTGGGGATGGCAGTGGTGATGGGCAACATACCCCCTATGAGTGGTGGTGGTAGTGGTGCTGGCCATGCAACCCCTATGGGGGCCTGTTGCTAGTGGCCAGGATATGGATCCTCTGGGTGTGTGTGACATTTGGCGGGTACGTGTCGTTTGCTTGTGTGGTAGGTGTCTGACTTACCGTCTGCGCCGTCCGCGGCTGTTTCTGATCCGGTCATAGATGTACGGTACTGGTATGACCTGCGCGATGGGAATCATGATGTGTTCGTATCGTACACGCTGCTTGTTGCTCCGTCTCGCACCCATTGCTAGCTGGTCCATCTCGTAGCCGTGGATTGTGTTCTGGCGCGAATCGTACCTGATATGCTTCTTTTCTGGATGCTGTGACGTGCTGTACGTAGCGACCCGTCTGGCGCGTATGATTTGCGCATCGTACTTGTCTGGCCGGAAACTACTCTTGATACTGCTTCTGGGCGACTCGGTTCGGTGTTCGGAGGTACGGCTCGGACGGAGAATGAAGCTTGAATCACAGCCTACGTGTCGGTCGGATTTGCGTCAGTTGTGCGCATCGTACTTCATCGCCCGGACGGACCGGCTCCGGGTATGAGTCAGTCGCAAGGTAAGGCTACGGACAGCTCTCGGAGAGCTGTCCCACCCGGATCGGAATCGACCCCATAGAGTTTGATTGAAAAACACAGCAACAACCCACATACACTAAGACCAGCACTAAGGACTTTAAAAACAAGCAGAGTAAAAGACAACAGGTCAGGCTTTAATGTTGTAAGTCGTGCAAACCCAAGCCCAAATGAAAACCTTCCAGCAGAAAATCAAGCATATTGAGTGGCAAGATAAAGGAATAAAGCCCGACGCATATCACATGACCTTCAATTGAATAGTCTTCATTAGGATTAGACAGTCAATGCAGCCTCTAATAATCAAGCTAATGCCTGTGGACCTAACCTTTCTAACCTTTCAATTGCCAAACCGCAAAGAGACACAGTTGAGAGATCAGAGGGCACTGGAATGAGGACAGAAACTGAGATAGTATTCATGGATTGCCCACAGCAATGTCCATCAAAAAGGGGAACCATACCATACTTGTCCAGTCAAATGCGGTGCTAGCAGAAGTACATTAAACCTTTCCTATTGAATCTTGAGTAGTCCCTTTGCAGCAGAACAAAAGATTGAAAAGCCAAGAGAAGATCGTTGGGCCATCTGACCAGTTAAGCATTTATGTCCCAGGCCATACTGCCCTACCACCTTGAAGAGAATCCAGGCACTACTTGATGTTCCAAAACGCTCTATGCATGAAATTGAGAACCTCCTGCAGATCTGTTGGAATGTCTGTTGCAATTCTGTTTTGTAATACATAAGTTCTGTGAAGATGGGAATTCCCTGCTAAGGTGATCCACCCTCAGGTTAAGTTACCCTTTAAGTTATCCTTTGATATATATCACTGTCAGTGAAGAAAGATGTGTTTCTGACCATTGAAAAGGTTTTGCTGCCAACAGGGCCAGTGCCCATGATTTTTTGTCCCTCTTTCGATACATGCCTTAGGAACAGTGTTTTCTGTCTGGACCATTACATCCCCGGAGCAAAGAAGCAGAGAAAAGGCTTCTAGATCCTTCCAAATGGATTCTAGTCCCCTCCAACTGGAGGAAAGGCATAGTCCATCTTGGACCACTGACACTGAACGGTGTCCAGCACCCAGAGTGGCTCTCATTCCCAATGTGCTCGCATCTGTTTTGCATATCAGAGGTGCCCTATGAACATGGGACAATCTCTTTTGCAGACTGGATGAGTAGAGCTACTAGCATATCTGTAAATGGAGAATGACAGGTAGTTGCAGCAAAATCTCATATTGTTCTGATCTGGAGTTCCAATGTTTCAGAAGATGATGGATTAGAGGCTAAAAATGGTGGCATGCACATGATAAAAAAAACTCTGTATTTGCCACGTGTCCCTGTATTTTCAGCCATGACTTATCTGGACCTGCTCTGCTGTGAAGATGGCAACAAAGTTATGTCTGTCATGTTCGTATTCTACGAACTGCATGAAACATTTTCGCCAGTTCTGTCCTGAAAAGGGCTCGAATGAGTTCTAATGTCTGCAATGGAATCAGAAGGACCTTATTCTGATTAATTATTATTCCATAATTAGTAGAATTTTGCAAGCTCTCCTTGTTGCCACTCGAGTTTGACACATCAACAGAGGATGGATCAATCCTACATGCAATCTCTCTTGATCTATACATCCCACCAAACGAGCCTTTACCTTGGAGCAGTCTTTAATACCACTGGAGTACTGAGGAAAAGAAAAAAGTGATGGGTGGAATGGGTGAATTAACCTCCGGGTTTTGGGAAATACTCAGGCCGGGATTACTGTGCTTCACACAGCATGCCACCTGAGCAATATTTGGGGACGTCTGTATAAATTCTGATATTCCATGGAGACATATACACACAAACCAACACATCTACCTAAAACAAATGATTGCTAATTGTAACAACAAATAAATAAAAGCAATGATTTTTTTCTGAATAATTAGAATTGAAAATGTTTCAATTCTGAAAATATGAAACTGTGAATTAAACATTTCTCCAGTCTTTGGAAGAGATGTTGCCCTTCAAAGTGACTCAATCACTCCCTTTTCCCCGTTCACATCACATTCATCTGCAGTCTCTTGCTCTATTAGATACTTAGGTCTTTTTTCTCTATACATCTTTTTGAAATTCTCCATTTGCATAACTCTTCCTTCATCTCTTCCCTCTTCAGGACTCTTTCTAATCTCTCCTTTTGCACATACTGCCTTTCATCTCCTCCACTCCACCATACCTACCCCATGCATAAAACCCAACCACTCACATGTAAGCACTTCAGTTTCATTTCATTTAATTTCATTTGGCACTGTGTACCCCCATTGCACCCTTACTCACAACTTCAACTGCGTCCATCACTCTCTGTGCCCTGCAGAGAAGTCAAGGCTTGGATGCCCATGTAGTCTGTACACCTTTATGACCCACTGACAGACACTGTGTGAAATTCACATTGCCCTCCCTATCAACTTCAAGAACGTTTGATCGTGCACCCTCGTAAACACCCATTCAGACCTGAACTCACTCGAACACCTGGAGGCTATTCTGTTCAAAGTGTGCACTACTCAAGATTTGTGTGTTGCATGAAAAACTCATATTAACACTGTCTTGAAAAATGCAAATACTCATAGGGAATGGAAGATGAAGTAAAACATGTCAAATGAAAACAGGGATCGCTGACATGGAATGCCTGAAGGGCTTTTAGAGTTACTGCTGAAAAATTTAAATTGTTTTGCCAATAAAGTTAAGCACCTGAATACGGAGCTTGAGAGGGACCTGTTTCCAAGTGGATTTTAGGTCTGTGACCCAGTAGGACCCGAATCACTGAATCAGCCATTTACACATTAATGTTGGTCCTTATTCGAGATTTCCCATTCTGCAGGGTCACCCCAAATTGCTTTGGCCATTTTGCTGAAACCTATTGTTGTTGGCTATAAAACTCTCTACCCTTAATCCCCTGCTAACCAGTGGTAAAGTGCTTGTGCTCCTCCTTTCTAAACATGGTAAGATTGGTATACAGCTAATTGGCACGTTATTTTACTTAAATGCCCCTAGTATATGGTTCTATCTGTACACAGGGCCAATAAATTAACTGCTGCTATTGGGCTGTAGCACTCATTGTGTCACTCATTGCAGTAGGCCTTTTAATGCAGCTTGGGTGTACAGTTTTAAACAGCCATTTCATCCTGGCACAATAAACCTTTTACCAGCACTAAACCTTCCTTCTTGATACTTATAAGTCACCCCTAAAGCAAGACCTAAAAGCCCATAAAATAAGATGCATGGTACTTAAACATAGGAAATGTGTATTACATGCTCAATGTCCTGGCAGTGAAAAACCTCCATCGTCGTTTTTCATTTTGGCAAGGCTGGCTCACCAATTGGTCAACACTGGTTCACATTATTACATTTAATAAGTGCAAAATTAGTTTGGGATTAGCTAAAAATATGATTCAAGGACTCATTTTAATCATAATTTAAAATCCAACTTAATGATCAAGTCGGATTTTATATAGGCCTGAGCAGTAAATTCCGTTCTGCTCGCGAAATTTGCGGAATTTGGGTAATTTTGCGTTCCGCGGAGAACGCGGAATTGCCCAAAATTCTGCGTCCCGCGGCTTCACTGAATTTTTTGCTTGTTCACATTCTCAAAATGCGTGTTCGCGGGATATTTCCCCCTGAGCACGCAAACAGCGATTACGAACAGGAAAAAAGCATCACGAACATGCAATTCCGCGTGTTCGCGGAATTTCTGCGTGTTCGCAGGGATTTTTTACCATTTCGCAGAGCTTTGCATAGCCAACTACGCAAATTCCGCCCACCCCTAATTTTACATTACTGTTTTTAAAATCAACTGAAGAAAGGCTAATTCTGGGGAGGGAAAAGTCAGGGGAAGAAAGGTTGGGGATTAAAATGATTCCGGGGAGTCTTCCTCTTTGGACGATAAAGTCCTCACACACCCAAATGGGTGTCATGCTTCAACACTGCAATGCACCACGGGACCCACTAGAGGGCTTTTTATCAGACATCTTCACTTTTTGCTGTTTTGATGAGTGTAGGAATGTGAATGTAGGGTAGTATGTGAGATAGTGAGTTAAAACTCTTAAGAAGGGTGCTATACACCTTATTCTGCTTACCTTCTTGGTAGGGATAAAGACCACAATGTGATGCGGGTACTATCTATCAGGGAATTTATGACCCGTGATAGTCCCACCATGTTTGATACTGGAGTTTCTTTGTATTTAGGTCAACACGTTTCATATCTTTTTGATCCAGCGGGATCTGTGGCATTTCTCCAGGATCAGATCTTAAAACCTATTACCCTTCACTCCAGGGGGATATGCTTCGTAAGTATAAAGAAAATTAGTTTGAATACACTATACCTATGTGTATATTGAGTCTGAATCTTTAAATCCAACTTTTAGTTGTAATGTTCCTGCCTAAAACCAAAAGACTTTCATGTTAGTGCTCAGCTGTCAGCTGACTGCAAATGGCTCTCCAGTGGTAATCTGTGAATTGCTCTCAGGCAGTGGACAAAAAGCTCTGAGTGTGGGCAGGGGTGCTCCTTTTTTGTCAGGATGGCCTGGGGCTATGCCCAGCCTATTGTTGAGCTTCATTGAATGCCTACCATGTCACTGCCAGGTGAAGCTCACACCTTGGCCTGCCTCCCTTTTGGCTCTCTAGTCAGGCTGGTTCCAAACCCAGTGAGGGGGAAGGACTGACCAGAACTGGTATAGGGGGTGGACAAAGTATTGCCTTTACCCACAGGCTGGCACAGGACATAAAGTGGACCCCTGATACATCTCCTCAGATCACTTTTGGCCCTGTGGAAAAACAGAAGAGGACTGTAATTGCTGTCTGTGACCTGAGAGGAGCCTTGAAGACTGGACCTGCTCTCCCTCTTATACTCAGGTAAAGAAGTAGGCCCTAAGGGACATAAGGCTGACCTCCTCTTTGGACTAGAAGAACACAAACTTCATGAGCCCTTTTCCTATATTCCCAGCTGACTAGTTCCAACAAGACCTGCCCCGAACACTGCTGCAGGCCTTTTGCTGGAGTGAGTCTTGGTATTGACCCCCAAGTGCTGTCCCCAAAGTCCTGGAAACTTGGCAGGAGTCAAAGTGCGCTCCTCTTGAACTTTCCTGAAAACTGGGACTTAGAACTTTTTGCCAACTTTTTGCTCTGAGAACCTAAGAGGGAATGAGGTCAAACTGCCAGGACAATCCGATGAAGGTGCATCACATCTGTGACAAAGATTCAGTTTGTTCCTGCTATGCGCTTCTACGCAGCAGCATATCTAATTCAGCTGGACATCAAGAATAAGGTATGTGGCCTCTTGGATCCCTCTTCAGCTACAGACTGCAACCTTGCCCTACTCGAACAATCTGAGCTCTAAAAAAGTGATTATGGCAGAAGGTAAAAATCGTCAGTGGTAGAAGGCATGGAAAGTATCTGCCCAGAGAGGGATCTTCTCCGTGCATGAAATTCAAATTTCTCCCGCTCTGAGCTTTCCTGCCAAAAGTCAGTGGCTTCACTGAAACCTCATCCAGTTGCTACCCAACAATGTGGATCTCTCAGTGGCCACAGTCTGCTTCCTTGCCCCGCTGAGGATTTTGGACTTCCATTCCAGAGACTAAATCAGAAGGGAAAACTTTTTACCAGGATGAACCTGGTCCCTGTATCTGATCAGCGCTCCATCGTGGTCAGCTTCAAACTTACCCATGTCAGGGTCAAGCACAACCAGATGACCGTAGTTGCCATTTAATGCTTTTTAACACTATTGTAAACTTACATTTTACAAATCTATACATTTGGTTCTTCTTATTGGACTTTTGTTGTTTTGGCATTTTTGGGGGATTTTATTTATTAAAATGTACTCTATTTTTCAATATTGCTCAAGGTTTTTTCTTGCTCTGTGTTTGACTTTATTACTGTTTGAGTATTGCTTAAATACTTTACACGTTTGCTGCTAAGTTAAGCCTGCCTACGTTGTGCCTTATCTAACAAGAGGTTGAGCTGATGTTAATTTACTTACTTTATTGGTTCATCCTGACAAGGATTGTGGTTGTAATTTGAGGTAGGTCCTCATTCCCTTAACTAATACACAAATTTCCCACAGTCCTTCTCCAGCAGTAGAGGGTCAGATCAAACTGCCAGGCCAGGTCTTTTCTCAATAGAAATACGATCAATTCCAGTCCAATTTGAGCACAGTTAGGCCAGGTACAGCTTGGTTCCTGTGGCAGGGTGAACATGTGCCCCACATCTGGGCCTCTCATATTCACTTTGGCCTAAATTATGATGCGCATCCTTCCAGCATTGTGTCGGAAAGGAAACCAACCGACAAGCAGTCAGTGGTTCCATCCGACGAATTTGGATATGACCACCCATGAGGTGATCGTAAAGATCCATTTACCTAATGCGGCCTATAACCTTGGGCTACTACTCTTTGCACCAAAAGGTCTGAAAATGCCTAAGTCTATGTTAAAAAGATAAACAAAAACATAGTACCACTGGCAGCTTCATGTCTGAATGATTTTAGCCCATAAGAGGGGGAAAACAATAATTTCTCTTACTTGCTTCTGATTCATGCATTCTGTGTTGGAGAAGTGTGGCCCTGTCTCCACCTGCTCCTGCATGAAGAGAGGGCTTGAAAAAAACTCCATCTTCATATCCCATCACAAATTCTCCCCATCTTCTAAATAACTTTTTTGTCTTGAAAACATGTCTCACATAGGGCGAATTAAAAGAACAGGAAAGGCACCAGGTAGGTTTCCTTAAATGTGTCCTTCATGGTAAATGGTTGAGATCAACATTGGAAAAGCACTATCAAAAACAACCTGGGACTTTTCACTTTGAGATCATAGGGCCAAATTTAATATTTGTTCATGGGAAAATCAAAGGACGGTTAACTGAATGAGAGGAAGAAAAGGATAGATGATTGTGCAACACAAGTATATTGTTAGAAACACACATTACTGACAGCCATGGGAAGCTACGTTTTAATATTCCTCTTACACAACACTGAATTAGGTATGTTATGAGAATTTGCCTAGCAAGGTTGCAACAAAACCTTTAAATTATTTCATATTCTATAATAAATTTGTGTTGCTATCTCTTATTAGTTAAACGGTAATGCCAGGTTAGAGTTATTCAATTAAACCTTACCCACTGTATATTAATATATAGAGCCAGTTATTTAACTAGTACCTTTTTCATCTCTTCTTATTTGAACGTCGTCTGTTACTTTCTTTAACGAGTTCAGAAGAATACTGACGTCAGAACGATGGAGTTCACATCTCAAAAATACCTCTAAACCGTTGGCTTGGTTTTTTGATCTCTTTGAAGGTCTTGATTCAATGTTTAGGATCCGAACGCCATATGCCTGCAAGACACAACCCACATGTTCACAACTACGAACGTTGCCACTGTTACATGTAACAGTCAATTAACTATAACATTCATTATGGGGGTATATTCTTCAACAAAGCAGCACACAATGGGCCCAGTTCACAAAGACAAACTTAGACGCTTGGTGTAAACTTAGACCAATCGTCTCAGTTTACGACATTTGGAATTCACAAAGGGCTTTGATCATTACTAATCGTATAACATTTTGTGGTGTATTTATATTAAAACGGTTCATTTGGTTATTAAAGGAGTTAAACCTGATCCCTCACTTGCAATATTAGTTCCGACAGTGTCTGTTATTGGCATTATTAGATTTGAGTCCTAATAGTATTTCAACCTCCGGGTTAGGGAGAGGCAGCATTTTGTGTGTAGGCGGTTTATTACATTAACTCGATCAGTCTTTTATTGTAGTGCCCAAACTCGACAACTTTATGGACATCTTTAGGAATATACAAAGGACAAAAGAAGAGTTCAAAGTTTTAAATTCCAGTCCTGCAGTCCTGCAGTCCGACCGAGCGAGTACGATGCGCAAGGGCGCCCCCTACAGTGAGTACGCATCGGTGCCATCGGCACCATACATGCCTGTGTTGGGGGGACCCTTGGGTCTCCCCCTGTGTCCGAGTCGTAGGGCTGCGGGAGACAGGGGGGCCGACGCGGACCCCCAAAGGCAACCACCCAGACGTTTTGCGAGCCAGACACTCCGGCTCGCACAGGCTGTCCGACGCATGCATCGTACTGGCTCGGTCGTAAATCGCATCGATTGCACGCCACGGTTAGCTTCTGACCGAGACGTACGGAGCGGTTCGGACCGGATACGACTCGGTCGGTGAATTTCATGTAGCTCGCATCGTACTTGCTCGCTCGTACAGCTGTTCGAGTCGGGCGGAAAACAGGCGTACGGCTCGTAGTTTTTCCTGCCGGATCGCGTTCGGTGCCCTTCCGACCCAGATCGGAATCGGCCCCATAATAGAACAACCTCAACACATCCCAGGGAATGCAGCTACGTTTCCGTTTTTCTTTTATTTATTCGCTGTAATCAGTTCATACAAACCTTCAACAATTCCTCACACAAAAGATAAAACCAATAAACTCTGAATAACAGCAAGATTGCTTCATAGAAAAATTATTCACCTTTACAATCATCCTTAGAAAATTAAAACAAACTTTGCTCCATTGCAACGTGCAAGTATCTGTTCGACATACTTACCTTTTAAAATTCCGTCCCTTGCATTTTTCAAACCCACTACTGCCCAAGGAGCTGCGTGTTATATTGCTTCAGGGAATTAGCACTCCCCATGCCACAAGCAGTGTACATTTTACATCTGTTAATTCAGCCAAATAAAACCTAAATTACATGTGCCTGAGATCCTCTTGAAAGCCAGCACAGATACACCTCCTGGTCTATTAGGGGATATTGTGCCATGCCTTATCGGGTTTATCAGGGGTAATGTGATCTAAAAAGCATATAAATTCCTTTTGCCATTGGATAAAATGCACGCCTGTTGATATTAGGACTTTTTTTTAAGTTGAGATGGAAAGAATAAGGAGACCAAAGAAGTCGTTCATTTTAAAAGGAGAATATATGTATCTCTTGAGCATTCGTAATGTTGTCAGTTCAGTTCTCTCTCTCTATTATATTTCTAATGAAAATTTGATAAGGATCCCCCGCCCATCACCAATGGTACGGCTAAACCGCCAAGGGACGTTGTGCAGGTAGAGTTGCGCCACATATGATGGAGCAGCTGATACTGGCTGCATGTGTCATCCATAGAAGTGGCTAGAAAAACAAACTGACAGAGGGATTTCAATCGGACAGCCGCTCCCAAAGCCTACAACACTAAGGGCCAGATGCACGACCCTAAATTGCACACGCAAACGGGTTAGCGACCCATTTACGGATGCAAAAACGAATAGGGCCCTGTACAATTCCTATTTAGTGAGTTGCAATTTATTAAATAGAAATTGCGACTCGCTATTAGGAAGGGGCGTTTCAAGGGCGCCCCTTCCTAATAGCGACTTTCTACCCCATATATGAATGTTTTGCCCTCTTCAATAGGGTGGTAATGCACTCGCAAATGGGAAGGGGTCCTCAGGGGACCCCTTCCCCTTTGCAAATGCAGGGGAACATATTTTTAGGGGCAGGCAGTGGTCCCAGGGACCACTACATGCCCTTAAAGAATGAAGCAAAAACGTTTCATTTTCTTTTTTTAAATGCATCCCGTTTTTCTTTAAGGAAAACGGGATGAATTTAAAAAACAGAAAAGGCTTTATTTAAAAGCAGTCCCAGACATGGGGGTCTGCCGAGCCCAGCAGGCCACCATCCCTGGGAGGGCCAGCCATTCCCAATGCGGTCATAAATTGCGAGTGCCTTATGAATATTTATGAGGCATGCAATTTGCAACCCCATTGGGAATTGGAAACAGTGTCTCAGACACTGTTGTACATGGCATATTGCGACTCGCAAATAGCGACTCGCAATTGAGCGCAATTTGCGAGTTGCAAATTGTCATGGTCGTATCTGGCCCCAAATCCCAGAAAATACAGTAGTTTCAAGCATCAGTAACTTTGTTAAAAAAAACAGCAAACAAATCAACAAAAAAATATAGAAGCTGTTGGCCATTTTGGTGTTTCGGCAAAAGATCCTGAAAATAATCTCATGCACTGATGACAAATGAGACAGAAATGTCGACATGTTTTCTACAAAATGTCAATCAATAATCCCATAAAAATCAATAAAAAGAAAAATGCAAAAAATAAATCATGGAATCTCACATTAGAGGAACACAATGCACTAAAAGAATTAAGAGAAGTCCAGAGCATAATAATAAAGGCCTCAGATAAAGGTGGAAACATCGTTATCCAAACTTGTGAGAATTACATAGCAGAAGCCAACAGAATAATCAAGATCATTATGAAAAACTAAAAATAAATCCAATAACAACTTGGACGGAGGAATATCATCAAAAATTATTGCCATGGAAAGAAAGAAATCTAATTAATCTGGAGGAATATTTGTATTTAAAAACTAATCATCCAATAACTGCAACTATTTATTTTCTTCCGAAAGTACACAAATCTATCCAAAATCCACCAGGAAAACCGATAGTTAGCTCCATTGGTTCCCTGCTAGAATCAACATCTCGGTTCATTGATATCTTTTTGATGAACTATGTTACAGCACTTCCATAGTATCTGAGGGATACGATGGACTTTTTGAAGAAAATTGAAAAGATTATCTGGAAAGACAACTACATCATGGCCTCGATTGATGTTTCATCATTGTATACCTCCATCCTCAACACCGATGGAATAGCAGCAGTTAAACAATTTTTGGAAACAAGATCGATTAGCCATCTTGAACATACAGACATGTTAATACAAAGGCTTACATACTGTCTGACACACAATGTTTTCCTATTCAAAGGTGACCTCTTTCTTCAAAAGCAAGGGACCGCAATGGGGACATCTTTTGCTCCAACGTATGCCAACTTATTGATGGCTGTATGGGAGCTTTAGGTTTTGAAAGAAGAGAAATCAGGGAATGTCAAATTTTTTTCAAGATACATCGACGACCTTTTCATTATTTGGGAAGGCAACAATGATAACCTTCAGAACTTTTTACATTCTCTTAACCCCTTCGATGCTCATGACGGAACGGTTCCGTCATGAGCATCGGTTGGGCTGTGCTCATGACGGAACCGTTCCGTCATGAGGACAGCCCCCGGGGGAAGCGCTGGCGCTCCCCCCCTTGTGCCTCGATCTTGCCCCCCTTTACGGGGGTGGCAGCGGAAGAGCTTCCGCTGCCACCCCCGACCCCCCCCGAGCCCCTCCACGCTTTCTGATGACGTCAGCGCGCACAGCGCGCGCCGGCGTCATCAAGAAGCGTTGGACGCGCTGGAATCCATTTCTTCCAGCGCGTCCAAGGGGAGCAGAGGTAGGTGTTTGTCGTCTGGTGGGGGCCGCGGCGGTGAAATCTGTAGTATTGAGGCATCGGGGGAGAGGAAAGAGTATTTCCTCTCCCCCGATGTCTCAATACAGGGCATTCCTGCTCCACGATCGCGCACAGCGTCGCGATCGTGGAGTAGGGATGCCCCACTAGACACCAGGGATTTTGTATTTTGAGTTTGGGAAGCGACCCCTTGGGCAAGGGTCGCTTCCTTGGGGGTGAAAATTTGGCAAAGTCTTTTCTGCCCCCCCTGGGGGCAGATCGGCCCGCTTTCTGCGCGTTTCTGCCCCCAGGGGGGGCAGAAAAGCCCACTAGACACCAGGGATGTCGTTTTTACTATGTAGGAAGCGACCCCTTGGGCAAGGGTCGCTTCCTTGGGGGCAAAATTTGTGGAAGTCTTTTCTGCCCCCCCTGGGGGCAGATCGGTCCGCTTTCTGCGCGTTTCTGCCCCCAGGGGGGGGCAGAAAATCCCACTAGACACCAGGGATGTCGTTTTTACTATGTAGGAAGCGACCCCTTGGGCAAGGGTCGCTTCCTTGGGGGCAAAATTTGTGGAAGTCTTTTCTGCCCCCCCTGGGGGCAGATCGGTCCGCTTTCTGCGCGTTTCTGCCCCCAGGGGGGGCAGAAAAGCCCACTAGACACCAGGGATGTCGTTTATGCTATGTAGGAAGCGACCCCTTAGGCAAGGGTCGCTTCCTTGGGGGGTCAAATAATTTGAAGACTTTTCTGCCCCCCCTGGGGGCAGATCGGTCGTCTTTCTGCCCGTTTCTGCCCCCAGGGGGGGCAGAAAAGCCCACTAGACACCAGGGATGTCTTTTTCTTTATGTAGGAAGCGACCCCTTGGGCAAGGGTCGCTTCCTTTGCGGCCTAATTATGTAGAATACTTTTCTGCCCCCCCTGGGGGCAGATTGGTCGTCTTTCTGTCCGTTTCTGCTCCTTGGGGGGGGTAGAAAAGCCCACTAGACACCAGGGATAGAAATATTATTGTAGGAAGCGACCCCTTGGGCAAGGGTCGCTTCCTTGGGCCCCTAAATGTTTTGAAGACTTTTCTTGCCCCTCTGTGGGCAGATCGGTTTTATTTTTTTGCCGTTTCTGCTCCCATTGGAGGCAGAAAAGCCCACTAGACACCAGGGAATTAGTTCAATTAGAAATAGAAGTGACCCCTCGCTTCCAGGGTGCAATTTGTTATATGTATTTGGCTCACCTGCCCCGGGACTGAATAGCCTTTTTTTTCCTGCTGTTTTCTGCCTGACCTGGCACACAAACCGATTGACCATTTGGGTAGTGACATGGCATGTTATAATGTTTATTGTTATATTTTTTGTGATTTCCAATTGTAATGTTTTTTTTGTTTACTTTTTTGTTCTAGGTGAAGGCTTTTCTTCTGTTCACGGTGACGTTTTGGTTCTGGTGGTTTTGCTGTTTGTGTAGTTTGGTAAGAGACTGTTTTTTTGTACAATGCAAATGTGTTTGATTTCTCTGCCTGTTTTTTTTTGCAAATGGTGTAATAATAGCAGTATGTTTGGTTTTTGAGTTTCAAAAACTTTTTGCATTGGTGCACGATGTGTATTTTGTTGTCTTGTGAGTAATTTGTTTTTTTTTTCTTCTTTCTAGTTTGATATCGTTGGTCTTTGCTGTGTCACTGCAGAGTTTGTTTCTGGTGAGTGTAGCTGTCTCTTTTGATTTTGGATTGTATAGTTTTTGAGTACATTGATCTTATTGATATAAGGTACACATTTCTTTACTTACTTGGTTTGCACATTGTTGGTTGTTGTTGACTTGTTTGTGCAGTCTTCCATCTTAGTAGGTATAATGGCTAGCCGCAGGATGACTGCTCAGCAGGTTGTTGGTTTGCTGTTTGAGTCTTCCTCTGATATTGGGTCAGAGACTGACTCTGCTTCTGAGGGAGAGGGGGCAGGGGACGATTCTGGCAGTGAGTTTTCTCTCCGTATGGGGTCATCGGATGATGAAGATACTCTTAGTGCGGATGAAGTGCCTGTGTTAGAGGAGGAGACTGATGTGCCGATAGTGCGGCAAGAGGCATCTGGGCTGCAGCCTGCGGCTGCAAGGCTTCCCGTTGGTGTAGTGCGGCAAGAGACATCTGGGCTGCAGGCTGGGACTGCAAGGCTTCCCGTTGGTGTAGTGCGGCAAGAGGCATCTGGGCTGCAGGCTGGGGCTGCAAGCCTTTCCGTTGGTGTAGTGCGGCAAGAGACATCTGGGCTGCAGGCTGGGGCTGCAAGTCTTCCCGTTGAAAGTGATGACCTCTGGGTTGCCCCTGGCATGGTGCAGCCGGAATTTCCTGAGTTTACTGGTGTACCAGGGTCTAGAGTGAATACCGAGAACTTTTTGCCTGTAAATTTTTTTCAGTTGTTTATGGACGATGTGTTTTTGGCAGAGATTGTTGAGCAGACTAATTTGTATGCCGAACAGTTTTTGAGGGACAACAGTGCCAGTCTTAAGCCACACTCTAGAGCTACCCGGTGGACTCCCACAAATGTTGAAGAGATGAAGAAGTTCTTGGGTTTAACTTTTTTGATGGGCTTGCTAAGGAAGCCATCATTGGCTTCATATTGGTCTAGCAGTCCCTTGATGGCAACGTCTATTTTTCCGGCAGTCATGAGTCGTGACAGGTATTTGCTTCTGCTTCGGATGATGCACTTTGTAGATAATGGTTTAGCGTTGCCACGAGATCACCCTGATTGTGACCGTCTTTTTAAGATTAGGCCTGTCCTTGATCACTTTGTTGATCGATTTTCTGAGATTTATGCCCCTGGTAGAGAAATTGCAGTGGATGAGTCTTTGGTGTTGTTCAAGGGCCGCTTGGTTTTTAGGCAATACATTCCTAGTAAGAGGGCACGCTATGGAATAAAGCTGTATATGCTGTGTGACAGTAGGACTGGATATGTCTCTAATTTCAGGGTGTACACCGGTAAGGAATCTAGGTTTAACCTCCCTGGTTGTCCGTCCACTTTTGGAGTGACTGAGAAAATTGTTTGGGAACTTGGAAGAGGATTTTTTAACAAAGGCCACCATTTATATGTAGATAACTTCTACACTGGTGTGCGGTTGTTCAGGGAATTGGCCAAAGTGGACACTTTTGCTTGTGGCACAGTCCGCTGTAACCGTAAAGGTTTTCCGAAAGAACTTGTTTGTCAAAAGCTTGTGCGGGGACAGTGCAGTGCGTTGCGTTGCCAGGAGCTTCTTGCTGTGAAGTTTACAGACAGGAGAGATGTCTACATGCTGACTTCCATCCATGATGAAAGCACTGCACCTGTGACTGTTTGGGGTCAGGTCGCTGAAGCGCGCAAACCTGTATGTGTTTTAGACTATAATAGGTACATGGGTGGTGTTGACAGAGTAGATCAGAGGTTGGAACCTTACACTGCTCTTCGTAAGGCTTACATTTGGTACAAGAAGTTGGCTATCCATCTTTTCCACTTGGCAATGTTTAATGCTTTTGTTGTGTTCCAGGATTCTTGCCCTGAGTCAAAGATGACTTTTGCTAAGTTTCAGGAGTCTGTAATAGGCAGCCTTGTTGTAGTGGAACAGGCAAGTGTTCCTAGAGTTGGACTGGTGGAGGATGTTGCTAGATTGAAAGAACGCCACTTTCCAGATCACATTCCTCCCACACCCGCAAAAGATTTTCCCAGTAGGAGATGTAGAGTCTGTTGGCGAAGAGGTTCGCGGAAGGAGAGTCGTATGTACTGCCCCGACTGTCCTTCTCATCCTGCACTGTGTCTCTCTGCTTGTTTTAGAGCGTACCACACGCGAAAGAATTTTTGGGAGGATTCTTGAGTGGTAAAGTGAACTGCCTGGTCTGTATTCTTTGGATAATTTGATTCTGTTTCAATGTTGGTGTTAGTGCAATGTATTTAGTTGCTGATTTTCTGTTAGAAGATTTGTATCTATTTGCAATTTGTTTGTGTTTTTATTTTTTTCTAAAAAAATCCAAAATGTGATGGCGGTGTGTGTAGGCTTGCGCTTGGCTGTTGGTGTGTGTGGACTGGCACTTGGTTGGTGGTGTGCGTGGAATGGTGCTTGGCTGACGGTGTGCGTGGACTGGCGGTGTGCATGGACTGGCGGTGTGCGTGGACTGGTGCGTGGCTGGTGGTGTGCGTGGAATGGTGCTTGGCTGGCGGTGTGCGTGGACTGGTGCGTGGCTGGTGGTGTGCGTGGAATGGTGCTTGGCTGGCGGTGTGCGTGGAATGGTGCTTGGCTGGTGGTGTGCGTGGAATGGTGCTTGGCTGGCGCTGTGCGTGGACTGGTACTTGGCTGGCAGTGTGTGTGGACTGGTGGTGTGTGCGGACTGGTGTTTGGCTGGTGGTGTCCGTGGACTGGAGCTTGGCTGGTGGTGTCCGTGGACTGGAGCTTGTCTGGTGGTGTGTGTGGACTGGAGCTTGGCTGGCGGTGTGCGTGGAATGGTGCTTGTCTGGTGGTGTCCGTGGACTGGAGCTTGGCTGGCGGTGTAGGTGGATTGGCGATTGGCTGCCGGTGTGCCTGGACTGGCGATTGGATGGCGGTGTGCCTGGACTGGCGCTTGGCTAGCGGTGTGCGTGGACTGGCGTTTGGCTAGCGGTGTGTGTCGACTGGTGCTTGGCTGGCTGTGTGTGAGTAGTGACTTTCTGCTGGTCACTACACACACTGCTAGCTGAGTGCCACTCCACGCAATCCTTCAGCCTGTGTAGTTGCTGTGTCTGGATTGTGGGCGTGTGAAAGTGATGGGCCCTTGAATGGCGCTGTGTGCTGGTGTGAGTTTTGTTATGTGATGGGCCCGCGGCTGGCGGTGTGAATGGTTTTGTATGTCTCACACGTATGAAAGGTGTATGAATGGCCTGTAAAGAGGTTGGTGCCTTGTCGTGGCTTTACAGCTCACGAGCTGTGAGTCAATGGTTCAGTTTCTTGCCCTTTCAATTATTACCAGTGCATTTCATGTTTTGTGAAATCACTTGGTAATACAATTTTATCTACTGATCCATCACTCACCCTCGTGCCAAATCCAACCAGTATGTGTGTGTGCTTGCGGGTTAGATGACTGTGCAGTAATATTTGTCTTTCTGAAGCAGGGTGTACCTTGTCCCTTTTTGGTGATTTTTGTACTGTGTTGCTTTTGTACCTGGTGGTGCGAATGGTCTTGTTTGTATCACGTATGAAAGGTGTGTGAATGGCCTGTAAAGCGGTTGGTGCCTTGACGTGGCTTTACAGCTCACGAGCTGCAAGTCATTGGTTTGGTTTTTTGTGAATTTAATTATTGACAGTGCATTTCATTTTTGTGAAATCTCTTGTTAATAAAATTTAATACACTGAACCATGACTTGCCCTCGTGCCAAATCCAACCAGTATGTGTGTGTGTTTGAGGAATAGATGGTTGTGCAGGAATCTTTGTTTTTTGTTTCTCTGCCAAGGTACACTTTCCATGTAAGAATAACCCACCAACTGTAGATATTGTCGAAAACCTTTGGGAGTTCATGGTGATGTCTCTCTAGTGATTTGAAAAATATTTTTTATCCCCATTGTCCTGTAAACCTCAAATTGTCTGCCACATTTTCTTTGCAGTATTATTCCTAAATTCTCACGCTGTAGTAACAATAGGTAATCTGGTTTTGCAAGGGGGTTACTTTGGTTTTTTGCCCAGGGCTCGGCGGCCATCTAGGGAAACCTTTCCAACCCACGCATTTCTGAAAACTAGACACCCGGCGGCTTCCAGGGAGGTATGGCTTGCGTGGATCCCCCAACGTTTCCTTACCTAGAATCCCCTGCAAACCTCAATTTTTGCCCAAAAAATCACTTTTTTCACACATTTTGGGGTGGGAAAGTAGTGGCATCACCGGGCTCACACAAATTTACCACCACCCAGCGTTCCCCCAGGTCTCCCGGTAAAAATGGTGCCTCACTTGTGTGGGAGGCCCAAGTACCCGCGGCAGGCAAGGGCCCCAAACGTAGTGAGGCGACCTCAAGATGGCCTATCGCCAAACCACCTGGTTTTGCAAGGGGGGTCACTTTGGTTTTTGGCCCGGTGCGCGGCGGCCATCTAGGGAAACCTACCAAACCCAGGCATTTTTGAAAACTAGACACCCGGCGGCTTCCAGGGAGGTATGGCTTGCGTGGATCCCCCAACGTTTCCTTACCCAGAATCCCCTGCAAACCTCAAATTTTGCCCAAAAAATCACTTTTTTCACACATTTTGGGGTGGGAAAGTAGTGGCATCACCGGGCTCACACAAATTTACCACCACCCAGCGTTCCCCCAGGTCTCCCGGTAAAAATGGTGCCTCACTTGTGTGGGAGGCCCAAGTACCCGCGGCAGGCAAGGGCCCCAAACGTAGTGAGGCGACATCAAGATGGCCTATCGCCAAACCACCTGGTTTTGCAAGGGGGGTCACTTTGGTTTTTGGCCCGGTGCACGGCGGCCATCTAGGGAAACCTACCAAACCCAGGCATTTTTGAAAACTAGACACCCGGCGGCTTCCAGGGAGGTATGGCTTGCGTGGATCCCCCAACGTTTCCTTACCCAGAATCCCCTGCAAACCTCAATTTTTGCTCAAAAAATCACTTTTTTCACACATTTTGGGGTGGGAAAGTAGTGGCATCACCGGGCTCACACAAATTTACCACCACCCAGCGTTCCCCCAGGTCTCCCGGTAAAAATGGTGCCTCACTTGTGTGGGAGGCCCAAGTACCCGCGGCAGGCAAGGGCCCCAAACGTAGTGAGGCGACCTCAAGATGGCCTATCGCCAAACCACCTGGTTTTGCAAGGGGGGTCACTTTGGTTTTTGGCCCGGTGCACGGCGGCCATCTAGGGAAACCTACCAAACCCAGGCATTTTTGAAAACTAGACACCCGGCGGCTTCCAGGGAGGTATGGCTTGCGTGGATCCCCCAACGTTTCCTTACCCAGAATCCCCTGCAAACCTCAATTTTTGCTCAAAAAATCACTTTTTTCACACATTTTGGGGTGGGAAAGTAGTGGCATCACCGGGCTCACACAAATTTACCACCACCCAGCGTTCCCCCAGGTCTCCCGGTAAAAATGGTGCCTCACTTGTGTGGGAGGCCCAAGTACCCGCGGCAGGCAAGGGCCCCAAACGTAGTGAGGCGACCTCAAGATGGCCTATCGCCAAACCACCTGGTTTTGCAAGGGGGGTCACTTTGGTTTTTGGCCCGGTGCGCGGCGGCCATCTAGGGAAACCTACCAAACCCAGGCATTTTTGAAAACTAGACACCCGGCGGCTTCCAGGGAGGTATGGCTTGCATGGATCCCCCAACGTTTCCTTACCCAGAATCCCCTGCAAACCTCAATTTTTGCCCAAAAAATCACTTTTTTCACACATTTTGGGGTGGGAAAGTAGTGGCATCACCGGGCTCACACAAATTTACCACCACCCAGCATTCCCCCAGGTCTCCCGGTAAAAATGGTGCCTCACTTGTGTGGGAGGCCCAAGTACCCGCGGCAGGCAAGGGCCCCAAACGTAGTGAGGCGACCTCAAGATGGCCTATCGCCAAACCACCTGGTTTTGCAAGGGGGGTCACTTTGGTTTTTGGCCCGGTGCGCGGCGGCCATCTAGGGAAACCTACCAAACCCAGGCATTTTTGAAAACTAGACACCCGGCGGCTTCCAGGGAGGTATGGCTTGCGTGGATCCCCCAACGTTTCCTTACCCAGAATCCCCTGCAAACCTCAATTTTTGCTCAAAAAAGCACTTTTTTCACACATTTTGGGGTGGGAAAGTAGTGGCATCACCGGGCTCACACAAATTTACCACCACCCAGCGTTCCCCCAGGTCTCCCGGTAAAAATGGTGCCTCACTTGTGTGGGAGGCCCAAGTACCCGCGGCAGGCAAGGGCCCCAAACGTAGTCAGGCGACCTCAAGATGGCCTATCGCCAAACCACCTGGTTTTGCAAGGGGGGTCACTTTGGTTTTTGGCCCGGTGCACGGCGGCCATCTAGGGAAACCTACCAAACCCAGGCATTTTTGAAAACTAGACACCCGGCGGCTTCCAGGGAGGTATGGCTTGCGTGGATCCCCCAACGTTTCCTTACCCAGATTCCCCTGCAAACCTCAATTTTTGCCCAAAAAATCACTTTTTTCACACATTTTGGGGTGGGAAAGTAGTGGCATCACCGGGCTCACACAAATTTACCACCACCCAGCGTTCCCCCAGGTCTCCCGGTAAAAATGGTGCCTCACTTGTGTGGGAGGCCCAAGTACCCGCGGCAGGCAAGGGCCCCAAACGTAGTGAGGCGACCTCAAGATGGCCTATCGCCAAACCACCTGGTTTTGCAAGGGGGGTCACTTTGGTTTTTGGCCCGGTGCGCGGCGGCCATCTAGGGAAACCTACCAAACCCAGGCATTTTTGAAAACTAGACACCCGGCGGCTTCCAGGGAGGTATGGCTTGCGTGGATCCCCCAACGTTTCCTTACCCAGAATCCCCTGCAAACCTCAATTTTTGCCCAAAAAATCACTTTTTTCACACATTTTGGGGTGGGAAAGTAGTGGCATCACCGGGCTCACACAAATTTACCACCACCCAGCGTTCCCCCAGGTCTCCCGGTAAAAATGGTGCCTCACTTGTGTGGGAGGCCCAAGTACCCGCGGCAGGCAAGGGCCCCAAACGTAGTGAGGCGACCTCAAGATGGCCTATCGCCAAACCACCTGGTTTTGCAAGGGGGGTCACTTTGGTTTTTGGCCCGGTGCGCGGCGGCCATCTAGGGAAACCTACCAAACCCAGGCATTTTTGAAAACTAGACACCCGGCGGCTTCCAGGGAGGTATGGCTTGCGTGGATCCCCCAACGTTTCCTTACCCAGAATCCCCTGCAAACCTCAATTTTTGCTCATAAAAGCACTTTTTTCACACATTTTGGGGTGGGAAAGTAGTGGCATCACCGGGCTCACACAAATTTACCACCACCCAGCGTTCCCCCAGGTCTCCCGGTAAAAATGGTGCCTCACTTGTGTGGGAGGCCCAAGTACCCGCGGCAGGCAAGGGCCCCAAACGTAGTGAGGCGACCTCAAGATGGCCTATCGCCAAACCACCTGGTTTTGCAAGGGGGGTCACTTTGGTTTTTGGCCCGGTGCACGGCGGCCATCTAGGGAAACCTACCAAACCCAGGCATTTTTGAAAACTAGACACCCGGCGGCTTCCAGGGAGGTATGGCTTGCGTGGATCCCCCAACGTTTCCTTACCCAGAATCCCCTGCAAACCTCAATTTTTGCCCAAAAAATCACTTTTTTCACACATTTTGGGGTGGGAAAGTAGTGGCATCACCGGGCTCACACAAATTTACCACCACCCAGCGTTCCCCCAGGTCTCCCGGTAAAAATGGTGCCTCACTTGTGTGGGAGGCCCAAGTACCCGCGGCAGGCAAGGGCCCCAAACGTAGTGAGGCGACCTCAAGATGGCCTATCGCCAAACCACCTGGTTTTGCAAGGGGGGTCACTTTGGTTTTTGGCCCGGTGCACGGCGGCCATCTAGGGAAACCTACCAAACCCAGGCATTTTTGAAAACTAGACACCCGGCGGCTTCCAGGGAGGTATGGCTTGCGTGGATCCCCCAACGTTTCCTTACCCAGAATCCCCTGCAAACCTCAATTTTTGCCCAAAAAATCACTTTTTTCACACATTTTGGGGTGGGAAAGTAGTGGCATCACCGGGCTCACACAAATTTACCACCACCCAGCGTTCCCCCAGGTCTCCCGGTAAAAATGGTGCCTCACTTGTGTGGGAGGCCCAAGTACCCGCGGCAGGCAAGGACAACAAACGTAGTGAGGCGACCTCAAGATGGCCTATCGCCAAACCACCTGGTTTTGCAAGGGGGGTCACTTTGGTTTTTGGCCCGGTGCACGGCGGCCATCTAGGGAAACCTACCAAACCCAGGCATTTTTGAAAACTAGACACCCGGCGGCTTCCAGGGAGGTATGGCTTGCGTGGATCCCCCAACGTTTCCTTACCCAGAATCCCCTGCAAACCTCAAATTTTGCCCAAAAAATCACTTTTTTCACACATTTTGGGGTGGGAAAGTAGTGGCATCACCGGGCTCACACAAATTTACCACCACCCAGCGTTCCCCCTGGTCTCCCGGTAAAAATGGTGCCTCACTTGTGTGGGAGGCCCAAGTACCCGCGGCAGGCAAGGACAACAAACGTAGTGAGGCGACATTTGGGATAGGCAATGTTGATGTTGCCTCACTACGTTTGTTGTCCTTGCCTGCCGCGGGTACTTGGGCCTCCCACACAAGTGAGGCACCATTTTTACCGGGAGACCTGGGGGAACGCTGGGTGGTGGTAAATTTGTGTGAGCCCGGTGATGCCACTACTTTCCCACCCCAAAATGTGTGAAAAAAGAGATTTTTTGAGCAAAAATTGAGGTTTGCAGGAGATTCTGGGTAAGGAAACGTTGGGGGATCCACGCAAGCCATACCTCCCTGGAAGCCGCCGGGTGTCTAGTTTTCAAAAATGCCTGGGTTTGGTAGGTTTCCCTAGATGGCCGCCGTGCACCGGGCCAAAAACCAAAGTGACCCCCCTTGCAAAACCAGGTGGTTTGGCGATAGGCCATCTTGAGGTCGCCTCACTACGTTTGGGGCCCTTGCCTGCCGCGGGTACTTGGGCCTCCCACACAAGTGAGGCACCATTTTTACCGGGAGACCTGGGGGAACGCTGGGTGGTGGTAAATTTGTGTGAGCCCGGTGATGCCACTACTTTCCCACCCCAAAATGTGTGAAAAAAGTGATTTTTTGAGCAAAAATTGAGGTTTGCAGGGGATTCTGGGTAAGGAAACGTTGGGGGATCCACGCAAGCCATACCTCCCTGGAAGCCGCCGGGTGTCTAGTTTTCAAAAATGCCTGGGTTTGGTAGGTTTCCCTAGATGGCCGCCGTGCACCGGGCCAAAAACCAAAGTGACCCCCCTTGCAAAACCAGGTGGTTTGGCGATAGGCCATCTTGAGGTCGCCTCACTACGTTTGGGGCCCTTGCCTGCCGCGGGTACTTGGGCCTCCCACACAAGTGAGGCACCATTTTTACCGGGAGACCTGGGGGAACGCTGGGTGGTGGTAAATTTGTGTGAGCCCGGTGATGCCACTACTTTCCCACCCCAAAATGTGTGAAAAAAGTGATTTTTGGGGCAAAATTTGAGGTTTGCAGGGGATTCTGGGTAAGGAAACGTTGGGGGATCCACGCAAGCCATACCTCCCTGGAAGCCGCCGGGTGTCTAGTTTTCAAAAATGCCTGGGTTTGGTAGGTTTCCCTAGATGGCCGCCGCGCACCGGGCCAAAAACCAAAGTGACCCCCCTTGCAAAACTAGGTGGTTTGGCGATAGGCCATCTTGAGGTCGCCTCACTACGTTTGGGGCCCTTGCCTGCCGCGGGTACTTGGGCCTCCCACACAAGTGAGGCACCATTTTTACTGGGAGACCTGGGGGAATGCTGGGTGGTGGTAAATTTGTGTGAGCCCGGTGATGCCACTACTTTCCCACCCCAAAATGTGTGAAAAAAGTGATTTTTTAAGCAAAAATTGAGGTTTGCAGGGGATTCTGGGTAAGGAAACGTTGGGGGATCCACGCAAGCCATACCTCCCTGGAAGCCGCCGGGTGTCTAGTTTTCAAAAATGCCTGGGTTTGGTAGGTTTCCCTTGATGGCCGCCGCGCACCGGGCCAAAAACCAAAGTGACCCCCCTTGCAAAACCAGGTGGTTTGGCGATAGGCCATCTTGAGGTCGCCTCACTACGTTTGGGGCCCTTGCCTGCCGCGGGTACTTGGGCCTCCCACACAAGTGAGGCACCATTTTTACCGGGAGACCTGGGGGAACGCTGGGTGGTGGTAAATTTGTGTGAGCCCGGTGATGCCACTACTTTCCCACCCCAAAATGTGTGAAAAAAGTGATTTTTTTAAGCAAAAATTGAGGTTTGCAGGGGATTCTGGGTAAGGAAACGTTGGGGGATCCACGCAAGCCATACCTCCCTGGAAGCCGCCGGGTGTCTAGTTTTCAAAAATGCCTGGGTTTGGTAGGTTTCCCTAGATGGCCGCCGTGCACCGGGCCAAAAACCAAAGTGACCCCCCTTGCAAAACCAGGTGGTTTGGCGATAGGCCATCTTGAGGTCGCCTCACTACGTTTGGGGCCCTTGCCTGCCGCGGGTACTTGGGCCTCCCACACAAGTGAGGCACCATTTTTACCGGGAGACCTGGGGGAACGCTGGGTGGTGGTAAATTTGTGTGAGCCCGGTGATGCCACTACTTTCCCACCCCAAAATGTATGAAAAAAGTGATTTTTTGGGCAAAAATTGAGGTTTGCAGGGGATTCTGGGTAAGGAAACGTTGGGGGATCCACGCAAGCCATACCTCCCTGGAAGCCGCCGGATGTCTAGTTTTCAAAAATGCCTGGGTTTGGTAGGTTTCCCTAGATGGCCGCCGTGCACCGGGCCAAAAACCAAAGTGACCCCCCTTGCAAAACCAGGTGGTTTGGCGATAGGCCATCTTGAGGTCGCCTCACTACGTTTGGGGCCCTTGCCTGCCGCGGGTACTTGGGCCTCCCACACAAGTGAGGCACCATTTTTACCGGGAGACCTGGGGGAACGCTGGGTGGTGGTAAATTTGTGTGAGCCCGGTGATGCCACTACTTTCCCACCCCAAAATGTGTGAAAAAAGAGATTTTTTGAGCAAAAATTGAGGTTTGCAGGAGATTCTGGGTAAGGAAACGTTGGGGGATCCACGCAAGCCATACCTCCCTGGAAGCCGCCGGGTGTCTAGTTTTCAAAAATGCCTGGATTTGGTAGGTTTCCCTAGATGGCCGCCGTGCACCGGGCCAAAAACCAAAGTGACCCCCCTTGCAAAACCAGGTGGTTTGGCGATAGGCCATCTTGATGTCGCCTCACTACGTTTGGGGCCCTTGCCTGCCGCGGGTACTTGGGCCTCCCACACAAGTGAGGCACCATTTTTACCGGGAGACCTGGGGGAACGCTGGGTGGTGGTAAATTTGTGTGAGCCCGGTGATGCCACTACTTTCCCACCCCAAAATGTGTGAAAAAAGTGATTTCTTTAGCAAAAATTGAGGTTTGCAGGGGATTCTGGGTAAGGAAACGTTGGGGGATCCACGCAAGCCATACCTCCCTGGAAGCCGCCGGGTGTCTAGTTTTCAAAAATGCCTGGGTTTGGTAGGTTTCCCTAGATGGCCGCCGCGCACCGGGCCAAAAACCAAAGTGACCCCCCTTGCAAAACCAGGTGGTTTGGCGATAGGCCATCTTGAGGTCGCCTCACTACGTTTGGGGCCCTTGCCTGCCGCGGGTACTTGGGCCTCCCACACAAGTGAGGCACCATTTTTACCGGGAGACCTGGGGGAACGCTGGGTGGTGGTAAATTTGTGTGAGCCCGGTGATGCCACTACTTTCCCACCCCAAAATGTGTGAAAAAAGTGATTTTTTGAGCAAAAATTGAGGTTTGCAGGGGATTCTGGGTAAGGAAACGTTGGGGGATCCACGCAAGCCATACCTCCCTGGAAGCCGCCGGGTGTCTAGTTTTCAAAAATGCCTGGGTTTGGTAGGTTTCCCTAGATGGCCGCCGCGCACCGGGCCAAAAACCAAAGTGACCCCCCTTGCAAAACCAGGTGGTTTGGCGATAGGCCATCTTGAGGTCGCCTCCCTACGTTTGGGGCCCTTGCCTGCCGCGGGTACTTGGGCCTCCCACACAAGTGAGGCACCATTTTTACTGGGAGACCTGGGGGAACGCTGGGTGGTGGTAAATTTGTGTGAGCCCGGTGATGCCACTACTTTCCCACCCCAAAATGTGTGAAAAAAGTGATTTTTTGAGCAAAAATTGAGGTTTGCAGGGGATTCTGGGTAAGGAAACGTTGGGGGATCCACGCAAGCCATACCTCCCTGGAAACCGCCGGGTGTCTAGTTTTCAAAAATGCCTGGGTTTGGTAGGTTTCCCTAGATGGCCGCCGTGCACCGGGCCAAAAACCAAAGTGACCCCCCTTGCAAAACCAGGTGGTTTGGCGATAGGCCATCTTGATGTCGCCTCACTACGTTTGGGGCCCTTGCCTGCCGCGGGTACTTGGGCCTCCCACACAAGTGAGGCACCATTTTTACCGGGAGACCTGGGGGAACGCTGGGTGGTGGTAAATTTGTGTGAGCCCGGTGATGCCACTACTTTCCCACCCCAAAATGTGTGAAAAAAGTGATTTTTTGAGCAAAAATTGAGGTTTGCAGGGGATTCTGGGTAAGGAAACGTTGGGGGATCCACGCAAGCCATACCTCCCTGGAAGCCGCCGGGTGTCTAGTTTTCAAAAATGCCTGGGTTTGGTAGGTTTCCCTAGATGGCCGCCGCGCACCGGGCCAAAAACCAAAGTGACCCCCCTTGCAAAACCAGGTGGTTTGGCGATAGGCCATCTTGAGGTCGCCTCCCTACGTTTGGGGCCCTTGCCTGCCGCGGGTACTTGGGCCTCCCACACAAGTGAGGCACCATTTTTACTGGGAGACCTGGGGGAACGCTGGGTGGTGGTAAATTTGTGTGAGCCCGGTGATGCCACTACTTTCCCACCCCAAAATGTGTGAAAAAAGTGATTTTTTGAGCAAAAATTGAGGTTTGCAGGGGATTCTGGGTAAGGAAACGTTGGGGGATCCACGCAAGCCATACCTCCCTGGAAACCGCCGGGTGTCTAGTTTTCAAAAATGCCTGGGTTTGGTAGGTTTCCCTAGATGGCCGCCGTGCACCGGGCCAAAAACCAAAGTGACCCCCCTTGCAAAACCAGGTGGTTTGGCGATAGGCCATCTTGATGTCGCCTCACTACGTTTGGGGCCCTTGCCTGCCGCGGGTACTTGGGCCTCCCACACAAGTGAGGCACCATTTTTACCGGGAGACCTGGGGGAACGCTGGGTGGTGGTAAATTTGTGTGAGCCCGGTGATGCCACTACTTTCCCACCCCAAAATGTGTGAAAAAAGTGATTTTTTGAGCAAAAATTGAGGTTTGCAGGGGATTCTGGGTAAGGAAACGTTGGGGGATCCACGCAAGCCATACCTCCCTGGAAGCCGCCGGGTGTCTAGTTTTCAAAAATGCCTGGGTTTGGTAGGTTTCCCTAGATGGCCGCCGCGCACCGGGCCAAAAACCAAAGTGACCCCCCTTGCAAAACCAGGTGGTTTGGCGATAGGCCATCTTGAGGTCGCCTCACTACGTTTGGGGCCCTTGCCTGCCGCGGGTACTTGGGCCTTGTTAGAGTCGGGGATCTCCGGTTGGCGCAAGGTTGCCCTTGTGTCAAGCGGGAACCCTCTCCTCCACGTCAGGGCGCAGGATAACCCCTTGCGAATGACCCTTGCTCACCCTCTAGGTGCGTGGCGTGAGCAGCCAAGGCGATTCCTCAGGCGTTGTTGGTTAAGCACTTACAATCACACACACAGTAAATACATCAATCCCCCCAGAAACGGACACCAGACTTGGATATATATAAAAATACGATTCTTTATGTAAAAATAAGGTATATATATCTCAACAGACTTATCACAAGACCAATAACGTTTTCGCTAGGCCACCAAGTTATACAGCAGGCAAATGTTCTTGGTTCGTAGTTTCAAATGGATACTTCGTAGGTTCTTTACTTGTAGTTCCAGTACTCACAGAGATCGACTCCTGCGAACGGGGAAATAAGGCGTTGCGGGCCCCGAGCCCGATACTGGAACTTCTTTCGTGATGTGGAGAGTCGGCACAGGTCGGTGCGACTCTCAGCTTGGGAAGTGTTCTTGGGTCCTCAATCAGCAGGTGTGGGCACGTAGGCAGGCGCGGCCAGCGACCCTTTAGCACGGCGGTGCAGGAGGGTCTCCACAGCGGGGGCGGCGCGGCCTGAGATGTCCGGGGATAGCGAAGCGGGGTCGCAGGGCACGGTCGGTGCAGCTGGATGACCCGGCGTAGATCACAGTCGTCGGACGGCTTCCGGCGGGAGGGGTGATAGCGCGTTCAGCGCACTCCAATGGCAGGCGGTGACAGGGATGCAGGCGGCCTGGCCCGGGAACAGAGAGCGGCTCGGGACGGAGCGGGGCTCTCACGGGTTTGAGGCAGGCGAGCTTCTGAGTGTCACGGCCCTAGGAGGGGCGATGAGGGGCGCAGTCTCTTTTCCAGCGGGATGCACACACGGCTCGAATTGGAGGACGAGCAAGAAGCACAGAGAACCCACTGTTCCTGGGGTTCAGTTCAGGGGGCAAGCTCAGATCAAGCCCTTGGAGAATGTTCAAGCACAAAGTAGCAAAGTCTTTTCAGTAAGTCTCTTCCTCTCCTTTCTCAGCAAGGCAAGCAGCAGGCCAGCTCCTCCGGCGTCTTCTTCTCCTTCTAGTCGGGCAGAGGTTCTTTGTGGTAAACAGGATTCTGATTTCTTAGGAGCCAGGCTCCTACTTTTATACACCAATTCTTTTGTTCTTTAGCGCCAGGGGGCCTAGGCCTGGCTCAGTCCAGTTCTGGAGCACTCTGTTATGGTGACTCTGCTCTTTCCTTTCAGCAGCAGGGCAGAGACATCAGCCGCCCCACAGGGGGTGGCGCCGGCTTTGTGGTGGCAGAGCACAGGTCTATTCAAGAGTCAAGGTGTACTCCTCCCACCCATCCAGGTGTAATCTCTCTACCCACCACCTGGCAGCCAACCTGTCTCTGGGGATCCCCCCACCCTGCTCCTTACTGTTGCCAGGCAGAACACATACACACAGCAGAGGCGGACTGAGATGGTCAGGTCAGTAAATACTAACTTTCTAAAAGTAGTATTTACAAACCCAGGATATTAAAATAAACTTGACTACAAGAAGTATCTTATCATCCTGAGTTCAGGCATACCAAACTTGACACTCTACCATGCTCTCTGAGTCCCCTGGGGTCACAGCGTTGGCGTGATCCCGGCAGCCCATCCTGGCCTATGGAGAGCAGGTAGCCTTCAATAGTGAAGAACGGAAATGGCTGTAATTCACTACTAAGACATGCCACACACATCAGGGCATGTCCTACCTTATGCCTACAATGCACCCTGCCCTTGGGCCTACCATAGGGGTGACTAACATGAGGCAAAGGGAAGGTTTGGAGGCTGGCAAGTGTGTGCACTTGCCCAGCCAGCATGACAGTACCAGACTGCACGCAGGTTCTGCAGTGGCAGACCCTAGACACATTTTACTAGGCCGCTTCTGTGGGTGGCACAATCAGTGCTGCAGGCCCACCAGCAGCATTCGCATTTACAAGCCCTGGCACTCCTGGTGCACTTTACTAGGGGCTGATAGTAAACCGAATAAGCCAAACATGGACACCAATCAATGTATACATTTTACCATAGGGAGAGCATATGCACCTTAGCACTGGTCAGCAGTGGTTAGGTGCCCAGAGTCATAAAACAGCCAACAACAGGTCAGAAAAGATACAGGAGGAAGGCAAAAAGTTTAGGGATGACCCTGCAAAAAGGGCCAAGTCCAACACAACCCCCTTCCAGCCAAAACGCAGGGTAGACCAATCACCACCGTGATGGTCTTCCCTGCTTGGGGCGAGAGAACAAGGACCTGGCCCGCAACTGCAGGGGCAGACTCCATTTCTACGCCAATCTGAACCTATCGGACTCCCTCTGTCCATACTCTCAGGGCCCACCAAGCCAATCCATGGGGAACCCTTCTCCTCACCTGTGGACACCACCTGTGCAGCACCTAACCTTAACTGGCCCACAGGTGTGTCCCAACAGACAGACAGCAAAATGCTACAGTGGCCACTGAAAGTAGTCAGGGATGAGACCCAGGCCGTAGGCCTCTCAGGGCTCTCAATCCTCTGTGGCGCCAGGGAGCGGGGGGCAGTAGCCCCAGGTGCTTGGCACCCTTTGTCCATTCTCCCCCTTGTCAGGTCAGGTATGACATCCTGGCACGGACCCACCAGCCCCAGGACTGTACCCGGCGGCTGGACCCAAGACTGGGGTGGCCTCTCCCACACCCGGTCCTTCTCCTTGGGGCTCTGTACCCTCCCACCTGGAGTGGTAGCCCCTTCCAGAATTGCCAGGGCACCTGGGGCAGGTGTCCTGCGCAATTCACCCACCAGTTCAGGTGTTCTATCCTGCAACTGGGCGTCCAGGTCAGGGGACACACCCTGAACCTGGCCCTCCAACCTAGGGTCTAAACCCTTCAGTTGAGCCGGGGTCAGAGGCGAGGACTCCCTCCCTCTGCACCCCCTTCCAGAGTACTGCCCACTCCCAACTGGCGTGGTACCCCCAGAAGCAACATGGGTCAGGACACTGATTACAGTAGTCCCACCCTCCAGGTCAGACAACACCTGAACCTGGCTTCCCAACCCTGGGACCAACCCATGCGGTTGAACGCTCGCCTGGCGCACCAGGACTTCCCGGGGAGCACGCATGCCCCCCCTGAGGGTGACACATAACTCCTGTGTCATGCGACAGTCTGCCTGGCGCTGATCTCCCGACCCCTGTCCATCTGACAGTGCCTGAAGGTCCCCCAGGACAGAAGTGGTGTCACCATGGTCACTCACGGGGGACGCAGCCCTTCTGGCTGGCCCCTGACCCACTGGTTCTTCCACTGGGGACTCTTTCCCCCTCTCACCCCTCAATCTGGACCTCTGCACCCTCCCAACTGGAGCGGTACTGCCAGACACCAGAACTGATGGAGGCCTGCTTACAGACACTCCCAGCTCACCAGACACTAGGGGATCCCCCTCAACGGGCGGCCCATCAGGACAGCCTAGGCTCCCCGCCTGGTGTTCCCTTAAAGAACCATCCAGGCTCTGAGACTGGGTTTTGGGCACCTGGGGGCACGCAGCCCCACACTCACTCCTTCTCCACTGAGACAGGACGTGAGCCCCTACACCCCTCCCACTATCAGGGGACCTAGCTGGGCTACTCTGCCCCACTTCCATCATTCTGGGTTGGATGATACCTGAGCCACTCCCCACGGGGTCACTCCCCACTGCCTCTCCAGACCCTCTGGAATCCACCAAAAGGTCTTCCTCCAATGTGGGCTCTCTGCGGTCAGAGAACTCACCCTCACACAGGTGTTGGCATAGCTCTGGAAAACAGTGACTTACAATATGCTCTCCCACAATTGGATCACACAGCCCCCTAGCAGGGTTAACCAAACTATCCTTCACCTTACCATCCAGTGCCTCACACACGTACTCCACACCACTCTCCTGAGACTGGCAAGACAGTATCTGACTGTCTCTGTCCCACAACCCACACTCTTCTGGGCAGTCTTCACACTCACCCACCAGGACTTCAATGTTGGGGGAACCCCTCTCCCTGTACCTCTCAGCTAGAGTCAGTAGAGTGTCCCTCCCTCCACTAGGACTATGAACCCCTGCGCCAGTTACCCTATTCCCTTCAGGGATACTGCGCACTACTGGAGCTACCTCATGCCCTTGAACCTCCTGGTGTATGTTAACCCCCTCCTTCAAGTCAGGCGCCACATCTCTGGGTGTGCGTACTACTCTCTCAGCACTGTAAAACTCAATATTGCTGCCACCAGAGGGAGAGCGGTCTAAACTCTTGATCTTGCGATCCAACTCCCTCATTTTTAGATCATGATCCATTTGGCGTTGTTGTGCCTCCAAGGCCAACTTCTGCTTCTCCATTTCCATTTGTCTTGCCAACTTTGCCATCTCCATTGCATGCGCCCTGTCTGCTGCCCTGTCTGCCAGCTCCTCTGGCGACCGGACTCTGCTGGGCTCCTCAAGGTTGTCGGGTGGAACGATGTCCCCCGCATTCCGTAGGTCTCGTGACTCCTTCCAGGCTCTCAACGCCTTGGTGTACTGGGTCTTCCTCTTGCATCCAGCATGGGGGACTCTGAATTGTACACTGTAGCCTTTCAATTGCTCCATCGTGTAGCCTTCCAGTCTCTCCCAATCCACCTCATCGATTCCAGAAATCACAGAGAGTGCTCTCCCAGCGGAGTGTGAGCCAGGCATGGTTGCAGTAATGGCAGATGTCTCAACAAAGTTCAGAAAATGAAAACCTGTGGCTGCGTTACTTGGTCTGCTCTCACTATCTGGTGATTAATAATTCACTGTATGCAAATTACAAGTGCAAATCCGAAATCCCACCGCTGCCACCAATGTTAGAGTCGGGGATCTCCGGTTGGCGCAAGGTTGCCCTTGTGTCAAGAGGGAACCCTCTCCTCCACGTCAGGGCGCAGGATAACCCCTTGCGAATGACCCTTGCTCACCCTCTAGGTGCGTGGCGTGAGCAGCCAAGGCGATTCCTCAGGCGTTGTTGGTTAAGCACTTACAATCACACACACAGTAAATACATCAATCCCCCCAGAAACGGACACCAGACTTGGATATATATAAAAATACGATTCTTTATGTAAAAATAAGGTATATATATCTCAACAGACTTATCACAAGACCAATAACGTTTTCGCTAGGCCACCAAGTTATACAGCAGGCAAATGTTCTTGGTTCGTAGTTTCAAATGGATACTTCGTAGGTTCTTTACTTGTAGTTCCAGTACTCACAGAGATCGACTCCTGCGAACGGGGAAATAAGGCGTTGCGGGCCCCGAGCCCGATACTGGAACTTCTTTCGTGATGTGGAGAGTCGGCACAGGTCGGTGCGACTCTCAGCTTGGGAAGTGTTCTTGGGTCCTCAATCAGCAGGTGTGGGCACGTAGGCAGGCGCGGCCAGCGACCCTTTAGCACGGCGGTGCAGGAGGGTCTCCACAGCGGGGGCGGCGAGGCCTGAGATGTCCGGGGATAGCGAAGCGGGGTCGCAGGGCACGGTCGGTGCAGCTGGATGACCCGGCGTAGATCACAGTCGTCGGACGGCTTCCGGCGGGAGGGGTGATAGCGCGTTCAGCGCACTCCAATGGCAGGCGGTGACAGGGATGCAGGCGGCCTGGCCCGGGAACAGAGAGCGGCTCGGGACGGAGCGGGGCTCTCACGGGTTTGAGGCAGGCGAGCTTCTGAGTGTCACGGCCCTAGGAGGGGCGATGAGGGGCGCAGTCTCTTTTCCAGCGGGATGCACACACGGCTCGAATTGGAGGACGAGCAAGAAGCACAGAGAACCCACTGTTCCTGGGGTTCAGTTCAGGGGGCAAGCTCAGATCAAGCCCTTGGAGAATGTTCAAGCACAAAGTAGCAAAGTCTTTTCAGTAAGTCTCTTCCTCTCCTTTCTCAGCAAGGCAAGCAGCAGGCCAGCTCCTCCGGCGTCTTCTTCTCCTTCTAGTCGGGCAGAGGTTCTTTGTGGTAAACAGGATTCTGATTTCTTAGGAGCCAGGCTCCTACTTTTATACACCAATTCTTTTGTTCTTTAGCGCCAGGGGGCCTAGGCCTGGCTCAGTCCAGTTCTGGAGCACTCTGTTATGGTGACTCTGCTCTTTCCTTTCAGCAGCAGGGCAGAGACATCAGCCGCCCCACAGGGGGTGGCGCCGGCTTTGTGGTGGCAGAGCACAGGTCTATTCAAGAGTCAAGGTGTACTCCTCCCACCCATCCAGGTGTAATCTCTCTACCCACCACCTGGCAGCCAACCTGTCTCTGGGGATCCCCCCACCCTGCTCCTTACTGTTGCCAGGCAGAACACATACACACAGCAGAGGCGGACTGAGATGGTCAGGTCAGTAAATACTTACTTTCTAAAAGTAGTATTTACAAACCCAGGATATTAAAATAAACTTGACTACAAGAAGTATCTTATCATCCTGAGTTCAGGCATACCAAACTTGACACTCTACCATGCTCTCTGAGTCCCCTGGGGTCACAGCGTTGGCGTGATCCCGGCAGCCCATCCTGGCCTATGGAGAGCAGTTAGCCTTCAATAGTGAAGAACGGAAATGGCTGTAATTCACTACTAAGACATGCCACACACATCAGGGCATGTCCTACCTTATGCCTACAATGCACCCTGCCCTTGGGCCTACCATAGGGGTGACTAACATGAGGCAAAGGGAAGGTTTGGAGGCTGGCAAGTGTGTGCACTTGCCCAGCCAGCATGACAGTACCAGACTGCACGCAGGTTCTGCAGTGGCAGACCCTAGACACATTTTACTAGGCCGCTTCTGTGGGTGGCACAATCAGTGCTGCAGGCCCACCAGCAGCATTCGCATTTACAAGCCCTGGCACTCCTGGTGCACTTTACTAGGGGCTGATAGTAAACCGAATAAGCCAAACATGGACACCAATCAATGTATACATTTTACCATAGGGAGAGCATATGCACCTTAGCACTGGTCAGCAGTGGTTAGGTGCCCAGAGTCATAAAACAGCCAACAACAGGTCAGAAAAGATACAGGAGGAAGGCAAAAAGTTTAGGGATGACCCTGCAAAAAGGGCCAAGTCCAACAGGCCTCCCACACAAGTGAGGCACCATTTTTACCGGGAGACCTGGGGGAACGCTGGGTGGTGGTAAATTTGTGTGAGCCCGGTGATGCCACTACTTTCCCACCCCAAAATGAGTGAAAAAAGTGATTTTTTGAGCAAAAATTGAGGTTTGCAGGGGATTCTGGGTAAGGAAACGTTGGGGGATCCACGCAAGCCATACCTCCCTGGAAGCCGCCGGGTGTCTAGTTTTCAAAAATGCCTGGGTTTGGTAGGTTTCCCTAGATGGCCGCCGCGCACCGGGCCAAAAACCAAAGTGACCCCCCTTGCAAAACCAGGTGGTTTGGCGATAGGCCATCTTGAGGTCGCCTCCCTACGTTTGGGGCCCTTGCCTGCCGCGGGTACTTGGGCCTCCCACACAAGTGAGGCACCATTTTTACCGGGAGACCTGGGGGAACGCTGGGTGGTGGTAAATTTGTGTGAGCCCGGTGATGCCACTACTTTCCCACCCCAAAATGTGTGAAAAAAGTGATTTTTTGAGCAAAAATTGAGGTTTGCAGGGGATTCTGGGTAAGGAAACGTTGGGGGATCCACGCAAGCCATACCTCCCTGGAAACCGCCGGGTGTCTAGTTTTCAGAAATGTATAGGTTTGCTAGGTTTCCCTAGGTGCCGGCAGGGCTAGGGTACAAAATCTACAGCTAGTCACTTTGCCAAAAAAAGGGTCATTTATCACTCCAAAACCACTTTGCGTTTTGCGCCATTTCCTGTCGCGGGCACTAGGCTGACCCGCACAAGTGAGGTACCATTTTTCTCGTAGGACTTTGGGGAACGCGGGGTGGGTGGAAATTTGTGGATCCACGCAGATTCCAGAACTTTCCATCACAGAAATGTGGGGAAAATGTGTTTTTTTTGTAAATTTTTTACGTTTGCAAGGGATTCTGGGTAACAGACCATGGTGGGAGGCAGTCAAGTCACCCCATCCTGGATTCCCCTGGGTGTCTAGTTTTCAGAAATGTATAGGTTTGCTAGGTTTCCCTAGGTGCCGGCAGGGCTAGGGTACAAAATCTACAGCTAGTCACTTTGCCAAAAAAAGGGTCATTTTTCACTCCAAAACCACGTTGCGTTTTGCGCCGTTTCCTGTCGCGGGCACTAGGCCGACCCGCACAAGTGAGGTACCATTTTTCTCGTAGGACTTTGGGGAACGCGGGGTGGGTGGAAATTTGTGGATCCACGCAGATTCCAGACCTTTCCATCACAGAAATGTGGGGAAAATGTGTTTTTTTTGTCAATTTTTTACGTTTGCAAGGGATTCTGGGTAACAGACCATGGTGGGAGGCAGTCAAGTCACCCCATCTTGGATTCCCCGGGGTGTCTAGTTTTCAGAAATGTATAGGTTTGCTAGGTTTCCCTATGTGCCGGCAGGGCTAGGGTACAAAATCTACAGCTAGTCACTTTGCCAAAAAAAGGGTCATTTTTCACTCCAAAACCACGTTGCGTTTTGCGCCGTTTCCTGTCGCGGGCACTAGGCCGACCCGCACAAGTGAGGTACCATTTTTCTCGTAGGACTTTGGGGAACGCGGGGTGGGTGGAAATTTGTGGATCCACGCAGATTCCAGAACTTTCCATCACAGAAATGTGGGGAAAATGTGTTTTTTTTGTCAATTTTTTACGTTTGCAAGGGATTCTGGGTAACAGACCATGGTGGGAGGCAGTCAAGTCACCCCATCCTGGATTCCCCTGGGTGTCTAGTTTTCAAAAATGTATAGGTTTGCTAGGTTTCCCTAGGTGCCGGCAGGGCTAGGGTACAAAATCTACAGCTAGTCACTTTGCCAAAAAAAGGGTCATTTTTCACTCCAAAACCACGTTGCGTTTTGCGCCGTTTCCTGTCGCGGGCACTAGGCCGACCCGCACAAGTGAGGTACCATTTTTATCGTAGGACTTTGGGGAACGCGGGGTGGGTGGAAATTTGTGGATCCACGCAGATTCCAGAACTTTCCATCACAGAAATGTGGGGAAAATGTGTTTTTTTTGTCAATTTTTTACGTTTGCAAGGGATTCTGGGTAACAGACCATGGTGGGAGGCAGTCAAGTCACCCCATCCTGGATTCCCCTGGGTGTCTAGTTTTCAAAAATGTATAGGTTTGCTAGGTTTCCCTAGGTGCCGGCAGGGCTAGGGTACAAAATCTACAGCTAGTCACTTTGCCAAAAAAAGGGTCATTTTTCACTCCAAAACCACGTTGCGTTTTGCGCCGTTTCCTGTCGCGGGCACTAGGCCGACCCGCACAAGTGAGGTACCATTTTTATCGTAGGACTTTGGGGAACGCGGGGTGGGTGGAAATTTGTGGATCCACGCAGATTCCAGAACTTTCCATCACAGAAATGTGGGGAAAATGTGTTTTTTTTGTCAATTTTTTACGTTTGCAAGGGATTCTGGGTAACAGACCATGGTGGGAGGCAGTCAAGTCACCCCATCCTGGATTCCCCTGGGTGTCTAGTTTTCAAAAATGTATAGGTTTGCTAGGTTTCCCTAGGTGCCGGCAGGGCTAGGGTACAAAATCTACAGCTAGTCACTTTGCCAAAAAAAGGGTCATTTTTCACTCCAAAACCACGTTGCGTTTTGCGCTGTTTCCTGTCGCGGGCACTAGGCCGACCCGCACAAGTGAGGTACCATTTTTCTCGTAGGACTTTGGGGAACGCGGGGTGGGTGGAAATTTGTGGATCCACGCAGATTCCAGAACTTTCCATCACAGAAATGTGGGGAAAATGTGTTTTTTTTGTCAATTTTTTACGTTTGCAAGGGATTCTGGGTAACAGACCATGGTGGGAGGCAGTCAAGTCACCCCATCCTGGATTCCCCTGGGTGTCTAGTTTTCAGAAATGTATAGGTTTGCTAGGTTTCCCTAGCTGCTGGCAGGGCTAGGGTACAAAATCTACAGCTAGTCACTTTGCCAAAAAAAGGGTCATTTTTCACTCCAAAACCACGTTGCGTTTTGCGCCGTTTCCTGTCGCGGGCACTAGGCCGACCCGCACAAGTGAGGTACCATTTTTCTCGTAGGACTTTGGGGAACGCGGGGTGGGTGGAAATTTGTGGATCCACGCAGATTCCAGAACTTTCCATCACAGAAATGTGGGGAAAATGTGTTTTTTTTGTCAATTTTTTACGTTTGCGAGGGATTCTGGGTAACAGACCATGGTGGGAGGCAGTCAAGTCACCCCATCCTGGATTCCCCTGGGTGTCTAGTTTTCAAAAATGTATAGGTTTGCTAGGTTTCCCTAGGTGCCGGCAGGGCTAGGGTACAAAATCTACAGCTAGTCACTTTGCCAAAAAAAGGGTCATTTTTCACTCCAAAACCACGTTGCGTTTTGCGCCATTTCCTGTCGCGGGCACTAGGCCAACCCGCACAAGTGAGGTACCATTTTTCTCGTAGGACTTTGGGGAACGCGGGGTGGGTGGAAATTTGTGGATCCACGCAGATTCCAGAACTTTCCATCACAGAAATGTGGGGAAAATGTGTTTTTTTTGTCAATTTTTTACGTTTGCAAGGGATTCTGGGTAACAGACCATGGTGGGAGGCAGTCAAGTCACCCCATCCTGGATTCCCCTGGGTGTCTAGTTTTCAGAAATGTATAGGTTTGCTAGGTTTCCCTAGCTGCTGGCAGGGCTAGGGTACAAAATCTACAGCTAGTCACTTTGCCAAAAAAAGGGTCATTTTTCACTCCAAAACCACGTTGCGTTTTGCGCCGTTTCCTGTCGCGGGCACTAGGCCGACCCGCACAAGTGAGGTACCATTTTTCTCGTAGGACTTTGGGGAACGCGGGGTGGGTGGAAATTTGTGGATCCACGCAGATTCCAGAACTTTCCATCACAGAAATGTGGGGAAAATGTGTTTTTTTTGTAAATTTTTTACGTTTGCAAGGGATTCTGGGTAACAGACCATGGTGGGAGGCAGTCAAGTCACCCCATCCTGGATTCCCCTGGGTGTCTAGTTTTCAGAAATGTATAGGTTTGCTAGGTTTCCCTAGGTGCCGGCAGGGCTAGGGTACAAAATCTACAGCTAGTCACTTTGCCAAAAAAAGGGTCATTTTTCACTCCAAAACCACGTTGCGTTTTGCGCCGTTTCCTGTCGCGGGCACTAGGCCGACCCGCACAAGTGAGGTACCATTTTTCTCGTAGGACTTTGGGAAACGCGGGGTGGGTGGAAATTTGTGGATCCACGCAGATTCCAGAACTTTCCATCACAGAAATGTGGGGAAAATGTGTTTTTTTTGTCAATTTTTTACGTTTGCAAGGGATTCTGGGTAACAGACCATGGTGGGAGGCAGTCAAGTCATCCCATCCTGGATTCCCCTGGGTGTCTAGTTTTCAGAAATGTATAGGTTTGCTAGGTTTCCCTAGGTGCCGGCAGGGCTAGGGTACAAAATCTACAGCTAGTCACTTTGCCAAAAAAAGGGTCATTTTTCACTGCAAAACCACGTTGCGTTTTGCGCCGTTTCCTGCCGCGGGCACTAGGCCGACCCGCACAAGTGAGGTACCATTTTTCTCGTAGGACTTTGGGGAACGCGGGGTGGGTGGAAATTTGTGGATCCACACAGATTCCAGAACTTTCCATCACAGAAATGTGGGGAAAATGTGTTTTTTTTGTCAATTTTTTACGTTTGCAAGGGATTCTGGGTAACAGACCATGGTGGGAGGCAGTCAAGTCACCCCATCCTGGATTCCCCTGGGTGTCTAGTTTTCAAAAATGTATAGGTTTGCTAGGTTTCCCTAGGTGCCGGCAGGGCTAGGGTTCAAAAACTACAGCTAGTCACTTTGCCAAAAAAAGGGTCATTTTTCACTGCAAAACCACGTTGCGTTTTGCGCCGTTTCCTGCCGCGGGCACTAGGCCGACCCGCACAAGTGAGGTACCATTTTTCTCGTAGGACTTTGGGGAACGCGGGGTGGGTGGAAATTTGTGGATCCACGCAGATTCCAGAACTTTCCATCACAGAAATGTGGGGAAAATGTGTTTTTTTTGTCAATTTTTTACGTTTGCAAGGGATTCTGGGTAACAGACCATGGTGGGAGGCAGTCAAGTCACCCCATCCTGGATTCCCCTGGGTGTCTAGTTTTCAAAAATGTATAGGTTTGCTAGGTTTCCCTAGGTGCCGGCAGGGCTAGGGTTCAAAAACTACAGCTAGACTCTTTGCAAAAAAAGTGTAAATTTTCAGTGTGAAAATGTGGTGTGTTCACCTTAGGTTTTGAGCCACTTCCTGTCGTGGGCACTATGCCTACCCACACAAGTGAGGCACCATTTTTCTCGGGAGACTTAGGGTAGTTCAAATTTGTAAAGCAACTGTTATTACCTATTGATTTTTGATGCATTTCTCCCTTCCAAATGAAAGACATTGTGTAAAAAAAAAGTCATTTTGAAAAATGACCAATAATTGTCATGCAAATATGAGTATTCCCAATTTCGAAAATGTGCAAATATGCACTGTTTCTGAACTCTGTAATTTGTTCCCATTTCAGAAATACATAGGTGACTTTCATACCGATTTTTCCAAGTACACATTTTCCCACAATAATTGCTATATACCCGGACCAAAAAAAAAAAACATTACAAAATGCTGCTCATTTTTCTACTCTGGGTTCGTTGGGCTCTTGATGAACCTACAAGTCCTATATGTCCCCACAACCAGGAAGGTCTACCGGATGTAACGGTACATTGCTTTCAAAGAGATGTCATAATTCGAAGAAGTTACAGGTAAAAACGTTGACTCAAGAGGCTGCTTTTTTCAACAAATTTTTAATTTTTCCTATATTTGCCTGTAAATTTCTATAAAGAAACCTTGATGGATCTACGCAAATGACCCCTTGCTGAATTCAGAATTTTGTCTACTTTTCAAAAATGTATAGCTTTCCAGGATCCATTATTGTTTTGTTACCCTTTTCTACCGTTAACTGGAAGGAGGTTGAAAGCACAAAAAATAGCAAAAATAGGGTATGTCCCAGAAAAATGCCAAAACTGTGTAAAAAATGTTGGTTTTCTAACAAAAGTCTGTCATTCCCTAAAAGCTGGAGAAATTGTGATTTCAGCCCCACAAACCCTTTTTTGATACCATTTGCAGAGAAAAACCCAGAAGCTTTCATTTGCAGCCCGTTTTTCACATTTTTCACAAAAAAAAAAAAAAATTGCTGTATTTTGACTAATTTCTGGGAACCCTCTAGGAGAATCCACAAACCCTGGGTACCTTTAGAATCCCCAAGATGTTGGAAGAAAAGGACGCAAATTTGGCGTGGATACCTAATGTGGTCAAAAAGTTACAGGGGCCTAAGCGCGCACTACCTCAAATAGCCCAAAAAGGGCTTAGCACAGGAGGGGAAAAGGCCTAGCAGCGAAGGGGTTAATATTAATAAGTACAATCTGACCTTCACTTTCACTGTAAGTGCAATAAATATCATCTTTCTGGATGTAGAAGTTTTCATTCAAGGCAAACAAATCTGCACCAGAATGCACAGAAAGCCAACTGCTAGCAATAGCATTCTACATGCGAATAGTGGGCATCCACAAAATCTTAAATGGAGCATCCCCTATGGGGAAATGCTGCGGGCAAAAAGGAATTGTTCTGAACTCTCTGATCTGGATTTACAAATAAAAGAAATGAGTGAAGGTTTTCTGCAACAAGGATATCCTTTGGAGGTAATAACCACTGCAAAAATTAGAGTCACTACCAAAATAAGATCTGATCTCTTACAAACCAACCAAGAGAGCAAAAGAAAAAGTAGCAAAATGATTGAAACAACAACCAGATTAATCATTGATTTTAATAATCAGAGCAATGATCTTCAGAGGATCATACGAAAGCATTGGGGAATCTTGATGTTAGATGAGACTGTTCACAAAGTATTGTCTCCCTTACCAAAAATAACATGTAGAAAAACAGCTTCTTTGGGTGACATACTAACACAAAGTCACTTTGAGCTTAAATCAGAGACAATTCCAACTTGGCTCAACACTCCAGGATTCTGGAAATGCTCAAAGTGTAAAGCTTGTGACCATGGTAAAAACATGACTACATACCAACTGCAAAATGGCCATACTGAAAAAATTATGGATCACATAACTTGTGAATCAAAATTTGTTGTTTATATATTGGAATGCCAGTGTAAAAAGTTATACGTAGGAAGTACCATCAATAAACTCAAACTACGCATCTTACAACATCTACGTGCTATAAAAAACAAAGATTTCACATACCCAATGGGAAAACATTTTTATGAATTCCACTCCAGTGATTGTAAACAACTGAAATACTCAGGAATTAAGATCGTAAAACAAAAAGAGAGAGGAAGTAACAGAATCCTTGATCTACGAAGAACTGAGTCAAGAACAATCCTAGCCATCGGTACAGAGAATCTGTTAGGACATAATCTTGATGCTGAATTGCACGTACATTTATGATAAAGGAGGAAAAATATTGATTGTTAGAACTCTCAATGAAATTACATCATCAAACACGGGAACCTTGAACCAACATGAATCCAGAACAACAACGTAATTGCTATCCTAGACTTGCTCTCTGAGATATACACATATATATCTTCCTTTTTGGGAACTTATGGGAGAAAGATAAAAAGAAATGATGGTTTTCCCAGTATGGACTATAATTACACATGTTTCCTTCCTCTTTGCTTAGGGTATTGATTATGTACTTTACAATCAATTACGACAGCTGCACATATATACACTTGGAGTATTGAATCAAATTATTCCATGCAATAGCTGTTTTTCCCGAAAGTGGTAAGAGTGCAGATAATTGGCACAATTGAAAATAATTAATGGTCATCATCCTTATATATATACACATATAGGAGAAATCATATAAAGTACTACACTATATATACATAGACGTGCACTCTTGTCTAAGCCTTAACATCAGAAGAAAGATAATAATGTTGTTGAAGAGATATTGTATAACTCTCATTCTCCACACTGTGACATACAATCATGGGTTTAACTCATTTTCTTGAAAAGAAAGAAAGAAAAAAACATACATCACACCCATAAGCCATATTAGTACGTTACTATGGTTGTTACTGTGTCCCACTTCGAAAATATGGATCAATATGAAAAACAAAAAAAATTTAATTTTGAAATTTATTGATGCACTTTATGTCTAGTCTGTCTTCACAGTTTTTTTGAATAGTATTTGCACTGGCACTTTAAAAATGACATTCTGGGCTCCAGGACTCTATGGACTCTATGGTCCAGTAGAAGGCTGGGAGCCAAAACGCGTAGACCGTCCTTACCGTCTATGATACCTTGTGACATCTTGTGAGAAATAAAGCATTCTTTTTGAATTGCCAATCGTGGTGCTGTGATCCTTTGCCGAGGATTTTCGGGAGACTGAGGAAGTGGTGGAAGGAATTCTGACATATAGATATATATATATATATATATATATATTCACTGAAAAAACCATAGGTTTCAGGGGTGTTATAGTTAGCTGGACTTTTCACTTGTACAAAACCATTGAAATTCCCCCGTTATAGTTAGTTCAGCTAACTATAACTCGCGCGCCCGCAATGCACTGCTGATGACGTCACAGATTACATCACTCATGACATGGTCAGTGACATCACTCATGACATCACTGATGACATCTCAAATGACATCACTGATGACATCACTGATGACATCATCCAGTGAATGTGTGTTTTTCTGAAAATTAAATATGTTTTATATATGTATATCTCAAGGTCGATGGAAGAATAAATGGGTATATAAGTGTCTAAATGGATGATTTGTTTTTGAAAAATTGATTGTGTAACTGACTGATTAAGTGTATCATAGTGAATACATGGCTTAGTGAGTAATGTTTAAATATGTAAATATCTGTATCAGTCTCTCACTTTGTGTATAAGTGGCTGCATGGGTTGGTGAGTAGCTACATGGGTGTCTATATAGGTTATTAGTTGGTTTTTTGAGTATCAGTCTGAGTGTCTGCATGGTTCGGTGGGGGGTATTACGTAGTGCATAGGTGCATGAATGAGTGACTCACTGTTTGTATGTGTTGAACACAGCATGTGTGCAGGACTGTATGGGTGGATGAGTGTGTGTATGGGTGTGTTAGTGAGTGAATGACTGTCTCAATAGTGTCTTTATGAGTAACTACATATGTTTTAAACTAGTATATGTGACTATTGGTGTATATATGTGAGTATATGTGAGAGTGAGAGATTGAAAGAGTTCCTGTATGAATAAGTATGTGTTTCTATAAGTGATTGTTTAAAAGACTAAGTATGTGTAAGTTTCCGTAGAAGTAAGTATGGTGGTGTGTGTATAACTGTATATGCAAGTAAATGTATGTTTGATTCTTTATTAGCATGAGTGACTATGTGTGTGAGTAACTCTATGGATGAGTGGCATTGTGTAACAGGATGTATAGGTGTATGAGTACATATGATGAGTGAGTACATGTATGAGTGACTGTATAGGACTGTTGGTGAATGAGTGGATGTGTATGTGGATCTTAGAATTACTGAAGAGGTTGTTGTAACTGGTATTGGTATGTCCATTGTTTTGAAAATTTTAGTCTCTATTTTTGAATGTGTGTATCAAAGGTTATATTAGGGTGAGAGGAGGTCTGCCACTCTATCACAAGGATGATGTCATCAGTGATGTCATCAGTGATGTCATTTGAGATGTCATCAGTGATGTCATGAGTGATGTCACTGACCATGTCATGAGTGATGTAATATGTGACGTCATCAGCAGTGCATTGCGGGCGCGCGAGTTATAGTTAGCTGAACTAACTATAACGGGGGAATTTCAATGGTTTTGTACAAGTGAAAAGTCCAGCTAACTATAACACCCCTGAAACCTATGGTTTTTTCAGTGAATTTCGGAGGTTTTTTAAATGCTAATTCCTAACTATAACGTGCCTGAAACCTATGGTTTTTTCTGTGAATTTCAAAGGTTTTTTAAATGCTAATTTCTAACTATGCCTACAGAGATAGGACATGTGAAGAAAGAAGAAAAAATGCACAGAAAGAAACAAAAGAAGTGCAGAAAGAAGCAACAGAAGTCCTCAAATACGAAGATAAGTGCAGGAAGAAGGATAACGTGCAGAAAGAACAAAAAGAAGAGCAGAAAGAAGCCTTGTTGCAAAATCATCCTGTACCCTCAACTTTTTCAGACGGATACTGGTGGTAACTGAGTCTGACTAACCAGTCCTAGAGCCAGTGCTATGTTAAAAGAATACAGTGAAAACACCTACATACACTAGGGAACATTATGCGTTGGGGTCCCCCTGTGATTAGCATGACCTCCTCTGTAAGCCCCTAGTGTATAATAGGGCATGGGGATTAAAACTACCTCTTAAAACAGGCCACAGAGCGTTTTGCACACGTTAACTCAGGCCCCGTCCCCTCCCTTCACCACTGTGTAAACACGCCCTGTGTCCATTTTTAGTTGGGAGATTAAGTTCATTTGAATCCTGAGGGTCCCTAGGGTCCAACTAGCCCACTAGGTACCTCCAGTAAGTGCCACAGAGCTGCGTTGCAGAGAGGTGTAAAAAGTGGCACGGCCTGGACCACCTCTCTGCAATGCAGCTCAGTGGCGCTTACTGGAAGCACTTGGTGGGCTAGTTAGCCCCCAGGGGCCCTCAGTATTGAAGGGAAATTATATCCCCAATTTAAAACATGCCATAGTGCGTGTTTGCACACGTCACCTCAGGCCCCGTCCCCTCCCTTCACCACTGTGTAAACGCGCCCTGTGGCTGTTCTAAGTTGAGAGATTAAGTCCCCCTGAATCCTAAGGGTCCCTAGGGTCAAACTAGACCACTAGGTACCTCCAGTAAGCGCCACAGAGCTGCGTTGCAGAGAGGTGTAAAAAGGGGCTTGGCCTCAGAACACCTGGCTGCAGCGCAGCTCCCTGGCGCATACTGGAGATGCCTGTTGGGGGCGCGTTTGCAGAGTGCTGCACGGAGGGGGCATGGCCTCCGGCACGATGCCAGTCTTTTATTTATTTTAGTTTTTTAAGAAGGGGGGCTGTTTGGTTCCCCTTCTTATTCTAATTTATTGGCCCTGATGACCCCATCCCCCAGGGCCAGTCTCCTAATTATATTTTTTTGACCCCAATCCTCAGGGCCGGCCACTGTTTTTTATTATTTTTAAGAAATATATATTTATAGACACACCTAGGACATGCTGGACAAACCGTATGTACCTATCACCATGACGATTTGCGTGATATTCATTAAAAGGCGACTATGCATGCAATGAATCCACGTGGAATGTATTTACACCACTAGTGAAGCTCTGACATGTCTGATGCCCTACCGTGCCTAATCCTGGTAGACACCCTTGTCGTTTATTTATACAAACATGGGTAGCTATTGACGGGCACATTTAATACACATGCACACCAAGCCATTCAAAGGGGATTCGACAAAAATTCGACCAAAACTATGCAAGAAACCCCCCTCACGGTTAATAAAACACACATCCACTGCCGGATGTGTAATACTTTTTATTTTACTCTCTGGAAAGGGGACGAACATCACTTGAGAGTCACAGCGTGCTCCTGACAGAGCCCAATGCTGTGTTACACCCACCATTGCCTGCCGAGTGCCACACACCTCTGTGTTGTATTCCACTAGCTAGTGCATATGCTATGACACTCTCTAGCCCATGTGCACTGTAACACCACCCCGTGAATATGTCATGCCACACTTGTCTTCGCACGGGTTATATTGCCCCATCTAACGTGCCTTTCTCGATGCCTATGTTATAACGCACAGTGCTATGCCATACATATTACAATCTGGGATCCATATATTTGTCACAGTGCATATGCAACGTTACACTCCCCAGCACATATTTTATATTACAACTTTAGAGACTAGTTAGGTTACACAACACTGCCCTGTGCATATTACACTCCAAGGCGCATATCGCATAGCACGCGCTAGTGCCTGTGCTATCTCGCGCTCTCCAATGAATCTGTCATTGCCCACAATGTATTGCATATTATATTTCACGCCCGGTTCATCTTATATCACACTTTTTGGTGCATAGTTTATACCATACACTATATCTAGTTTTCATTTTCAATCGTGCTCTCAGGACTATGTTCTATATAACACTGTGTTCACCTACCCTTTTCACGGGCATTACATTTTGCGATAGGGGGTGGAGGGTCAGGGGGTGTTTCTGCCAAGTGAGCCCGGAGTCACAGTCACAAACGTCCTCTTCTTCCTGAATAAAAGTGAGATTATGCTGCATACTTGTTCATATTTTAAGTAGTTCGCACAGACACAATGTTTTAAAAACAATAAAGTTCCTAATACCCGCCTTCTCTGAACAGTTAGCTTGCTGCCCCATCCCCTTCCTCCCTATCCTCTGTTGTGTGAATCCATGGACTAGCCTCCTCCCTCCTGCCATGCATGGTCTGATGTGCTGCCACTGCCCTCAATTTAGTATGATGTACCAGTCCACTCCTCCTGCCCTCCATTGCCCAATTCTATGCCCCATCATTGACCTCCTGCTTAAACTCTGTGCTTAGCTTGCTGCCCCTATTCTCCTTCCCCCTGCCCTCCGATGTCTTTGTGCATGCCCCTGCTCCATCCTTTTTGCCCACCATGTCCCATGGACCTGCCACTCCTATCTACTCTGAGTGTTCTGTTGAGCTGCCACTCCCCTCCCACCTGCCTAGCATTGTCAGATGACTGTAACCTGTCCCTGCCACCTCCACCCTGCCTGTCCACATGCCATGCCCCTATCCTCTTCCTCCTGTCCTACATGGTCCATTGTACTGCCACACCCTTCTGCCCTCCCTGGTCTGTTGTGCTGCAACTGCTCCTCCTGCCTGCCCCGTGTGGTCTGTTGTGAGGTCCCTTCCCCTGAACTTTCTTGTCTGTGCACAGGTCCTGACCCTCCCTTCTATCCTCCATTGTCCTTTGTGCATGCCCCTCCACCCTCCTTCTTGCCCATCATAGCCATTGTGCTGCCACTAACCCTCCCACTTGCCATGCATGGTCTTCTGTGCTGCCATGGCCCCTCCCACCTTCCCTGTGTGGTCAGTTAGCTGCCCCTGACCCCCTCCCACCTTCCCTCCATGGTCTGTGTGTATGCCATCACAGTCTCACTGTTGCTCTTCATGGTGTGTCTTGCTTCTAGTGCCCATCCTGCCTGACCTCCATGGCTATCTTGCTGCTCCTGCCCTGCCCCCTTGCCCCCAGCCCTACTCCCTCCCTCCTGGCTTGTCTGTTCCATTGTAATGCCCCTGATCCGTCCCTCCTGCCCTTTATGGTCTGTTATGCTGCAGCTTTCTCTCCTGTCTGTCCATTATGGCCAGCTAGCTACCATTGCCTCTTGCCCCTCTGTTCTCTGTTGTCCATGTGCATGGTCCTGTCCCCTCCCTCTTGCTTTCTGTGGATTGTTGTGCTGCACTCCCGTCCTGCATGCCCTGTGTGGTGTATTGTGCTGCTGCAAACCCTGATGCCTGCCCTGCAGGGTCAGTTTGGTGCACCTCTCCATGTCCCTCCTGTCCTCTGTTATCCAAGTCCATGTCCCTATCCCATTTCCTTCCATGATCCAATGTACCATACTTGCGAACATTTTGAACTTGGTAAGAGGGAGATTTTGAAAAAAAACTGGGGTATTGATTTTCCCCTTTGAGTTACATTGAAAAAGAGGATATTGTAGACAGGAGACAGATCAAATAAAGCCCATTTGAGCTTAAAAACATTGGACGTTTCCTGGCTGAATCGGGTCTGTTGGCATGTATGGTTGTACTACCATTGCCTCTTCCTTCTGCCCACAATGGTCTATTACATTGCCACAGCCTTGAAGGAGGGTAGATTTTGTATCACAGGGGGCCCCTGGCCCGTTCTGTCCACACCTGAAGTATGAGACCCTAGTCCATTCCCTGCCAGCTGCATTTGTAGGCCGTATTAAATTGACCAGCGGGTCCTGTGTTGCTATATATTTATCCTGAGACATCCTTACCACTCAGCCAGCATAAAACCCCTGTGTAGGCCCTTCTGTTCAATATGTAGGCCTCTTTGTTAAATTGACCATAGCTCTGCAATTTTAGTGTATAGCAGTCTGAAGGCAGGTCTGCGAGGCCTTCTGATCCAAACTAGTAGCCCCCACCCTACCCGAGTGCTCCGTGCTCGGTATCAAAGTTCAACATCCCCCTGAAGCTGTCGACATACAGTAGGCTGCATCCTGGACTGGTACTTGCTTCCTGGGCAGGTTTCCCGCTTTTAAGGAAGTGGCAACCGCAGAGCGTCAAGTTAGGAGAACTGAGGAGATTTTATACATAAATATATTGAATTCCCGTACAATACCCATTATTTTCTGCTTGCTCTATGGAACTTACGATAAGCGATTGGCCTGAGAGACTGACCTTTTCACCCAGTCCATTGTCAGCATTAAGTGGGTAAATGACGAAATGTCTGGTAAAATCTGCAGACGAAGCTTTTGGGTAGCATACGTAGGTAGATGTAGCGTGCAAAGGAGCCCACAAAATGATATAAAAAGGGAGCACCCACAGATATCGACGGACTACCTCGCCGTCGGTATGTAGGTTAACAGGCAGTGCAGGTTTTCCCCAAGAGCTGGGAGCTCTTGTCTTCCTTTGCTTAAAATGTCTTGCTCTGCTTTGCTTGAAGTATCTTATTCTATTTTACCTATATGAAATGTCATGTTATGTTTAACCATTGTTCTCTTTACTTTTGCATTTAAAAGATTTTGTATTGTAATTGCAGGAATGCTTGCTCTAAGAGTAAACGTGAGTGTTCCTAGGTAACATTTTCCTTGGTGTAACTTGTTTCTCATGATGCATTTATAGATGTGTTTTCTCTCTCTCTCTGTCAGTACATTAATTGAGATACAGAGAATATTATGACAGCTGTATGATTATCTGGATTCTGTATTTTGTACTTTATGTCTCTATTCTGCGGTTTCTTTGAAGTTGCATCTTCTCATTAAACTGCCATTGTATTCTGCCTCCAATTCCATGTCTCATATGTCTGTTTTCTTCATTTTTGGAGCAAGCGTTCCTAGGCACCCCGGCTCAAATTAAGGTGCCCCTTTTGTCCCTGACTCACTCTCCTGCTCAGTTCTGTGGTGGCTCCCGGGGATCTGGGGACCGCCCCTAGCTTCCTTGACCCGTAATAGATCTTCCCTCCAACAGCCTCTCTTGCAAGTCCTGTATTGTTGGTTTGTTGCCCCTGCCCCCCTTTCCACTGCCCTCCATAGTCTGTTGTGCTTCCACGGCCCTTCCTGCCTGCTCAGTGTGGTTAAATTGTTGCCTTTGCACCCTCCTACCTGCCTTCAATTTTCAGAGTCCGTGCCCCTGGCCTCTGCCTCTCAACAGTATCCTAATGAACAACTAGATTGCTAACATTCTATATTGATTACAAAAGTGTGGAACGCCTGACATCATCTTGATGTAATCAAAACTGTAATACCTAGAGCATTTCCTTTAGAAATTACATATATGAGAGGGTCTTATTGGCATCAAAATTATGGTTAGTGCTCTAAAAGACTAAAATAAGGACATATTTTCTGAGTTTTCAAATAGCGACAAAGCACTTTTAAATTATTTGTTATCTTTATGTTTTTTTATCCAGTTGACCACTTGATTAAATGTTGCACTTAGGGGAGAGGATGTGGTGTTACTTCCAGAACTGCAGACTTTGCAACTGGGGAACCAGGTTGAAGTTTCTGCTTCAGCTCGACATTCTGTGATTCTGGTCAAATCACTTAGTCTCCCCATGTCTACAACCAAAATGAATTTGTTCTTGTGTGATGTAACCAATGCTCATGTAAAGCACTCCAATACCTGACAAGTCTGCACTATATAACACTGCAAAAACACAAAATAATAAGTGTTTTGCACACTTCTGTCATTGGGCTATATTTGGGCTACATCTGGTTGATTTTGGGCTACATTTGGGCTCTTTTGTCTCCGGTGGCCATCTTGGGAGATTTATTTGTTATGAAGTTTCCTAATTTCCTCATGTACTGCAGTCTCCTCAGTAGGAAATGCTTTCAGTTTTTTACTTTGATTCCATCATGAAGGTATTCAGATATGTCACACATTTGCCATAAATTCTGAATGTTAGCACTCTAGTTGCTCATTAGATCACTGTAGTAAAACTACTCCACCATGGAAGTCTGCTCCTGGTATTAAAGTGCATGTTTCAGTCTGCATGTCAGAATTTTTTAATGAAATAGAAGAGGATTTGAGAAGTCACTCAAAATGTGCCCTCATTTTCTTTCTTCAGCATTAATCATAATTTCTATGGCAAAATGAACCTCCTCATTGTGTTCCTTTTTAAATTAAATGTTTTAAGTGTTACCAGTTTATTCCAATCAAGATGGCTTCAGGTGTGCCATACTTTTGTCATAATGAAGACAGTAAGCGCTCTAGTTGTTTTTAAGAACATTCTGGGACATTCTGTCATTGGGCTATACTTGGGCTACATCTGGGTGATATTTGGGCTACATTTGGGCTCTTTTGTCTCTGGTGGCCATCTTGGGAGACTTATTTGTTATGAAGTTTCCTAATTTCCTCATTTACTGCAGTCTCCTCAGTAGGAAATACTTTCAGTTTTTTACTTTGATTCCATCAAGAAGGCATTCAGATGTGTCACACATTTGCCATAAATTCAGAATGTTAGCACTCTTTTTGCTCATTAGATCACTGTAGTAAAGCAACTGCTCACCAGGGAAAACTGCTGCTGGTATTGAAAGTGCATGTTTCAGTCTGCATGTCAGAATTTTTTAATGAAATAGAAGAGGATTTGAGAAGTCACTCAAAATGTGCCCTAATTTTTCTTTCTGCAGCACTAATCATACTTTTTATGGAAAAATGAACCCCCTCATTTTGTTCCTTTTTAAATTAAATGTTTTAAGAGTTACCACTTTAATCCAAGCAAGATGGCTTCAGGTGTGCCATACGTTTATCATAAGTAGGACTGTTAGCGCTCTAGTAGTTCTTTGGAACACTCTGGGAAGCTGCAGTAGAACACAAAGGAATCAACTGACAGTCTCTGCCCTTGTTGGATGTACATGTTTTACTGAGAATGTCAGACTTCATTCTCACATGACTGAGAAAGATAATGTGAATTTACAGAAAATAAGCTCTCAGTTTAGCCTATAGATCACCTTCCAAACCTCTGTGGTAAAAGCATGAGAAAATATTTTTCTCTCAATCATGATATCCCAGCAGAAGGCTTTTTCACATGGTGAAATCACCTTAGAACATACCACAATTCCTAAAATGAGTATGGTACCATCAACAAATGATTTATAATGTAACTAAAGTCTTAAAACCTTCTATTAACTGCAATGCTTTTTAATGAGGTGCTATCATGTATATTGGTCCCAAGATGGCTGCCAACACTTCTTGGATGAAGTGCTGACAGCCAATCAGATCTCAGGATGAGATGTGTGGTTAGGCTCCGCCCACATATATATATGCTTTTAAATGCTATTTTCTCAGGAACTACTGAACAGATTTACACCAGACCTGCAAAAGGCACTTCCTTGACCTTATGGCTACCTCTCTGCCAAATTTCAAGTAATTCTGTTCAGCCGTTCGGGCTGTAGCTGTGTCTAAAGGTCCTATGGAAAAATGCATGGGAAAAACGCGTTTTGGGACCCCCCTTTTATCTCGGCCCCTGCTTGACGAATACCCCCGAGACTTTCAGGGTAGGAGCGGAGCGTAGCGCCCCACCTATTTTGAAAATTTCGCGAGGATTCGTCGACCGGCGCCAAAGTTATTCCAAATAGAATGTTGCGGATTTCCTATGGAAACAGGGTCCTAACTATAACTACCTACTGGCGACCGCCAGTAGGTAATATTCAGGCGAAACGCGTCTAGCATTTTCAGCTGATATTAAATTCATTCTTTGCACAGACACGGCGTCGACTGCTTTTCTTGGAGAAGTTTTGCTGAATATATATATATGTAGCATATCATATCAGTAGATAGTTATAGTTAGGACCGTGTTTCCATAGGAAATCTGAAAATTCTATTTTGAATAACTTTGGCGCCGGTTGACGAATCCTCGCGAAATTTTCAAAACTAATGGGGCGCTCTGCTTAGCTCCGTTTTCCCCATGCATTTTTCCATAGGACTTTTAGTCGAAGGTACAGCCCGAACGGCTGAACAGAATTACTTGAAATTTGGCAGAGAGGTAGTCCTCAGGTCAGGGAAGTGCCTTTTGCAGGTCTGGTGTCAATCTGTTCAGTATTTCCTGAGAAAATAGCATTTAAAAGCATATAAATATCTATACGCGCGCAGGGGCGCGCACGGTACCGTGCGCGAGCGAAATTCTGATTGGTTGATAGATGTCAGTAAACATTCGAATCGGTCGAAATCAGGAAGTGTCGGCCGCCATTTTGTCTGTCGCACTGAAAAGGAAAGGTGGAAAAAAGGTGGAAAATGTGAAAAGGGGGCAGGGAAGAGAGTTCCTGACCCCCTAGCGGTTGTCAGGGGGTCACAGAAGGACCCCCAAGGGTGAATTTTTAAAAAAATATTTTTGAAAAAAATTGCGGGGTGCGCCCAAAGCGCGCGCATGGCGTGTGCAGCACACGGTGCGCGCACGGTGAAAAACCTTGAAAAAAATAAAAATAAATAATAAATACATAACTTAGCATTTAAAAAAACGTACAAATTCACTTTAAAAACCATAGGTTTCACACACGTTATAGTTAGGAATTAGCATTTAAAAAACCTTGCAAATTCACTTAAAAAACCATAGGTTTCACACAGGTTATAGTTAGGTGGACATTTCACTCGTAAAAAAACAATGAAATTCCCCCGTTATAGTTAGTTCAGATAACTATAACTCGCGCGACCGCCACTCTATCACAAGGATGATCTCATCAGTGATGTCATGAGTGATGCCATTGACCATGTCATGAGTGATGTAATGTGTGATGTCATGAGCAGTGGATTGCGGGCGTGCGAGTTATAGTTATCTGAACTAACTATAACGGGGGAATTTCATTGTTTTTTTATGAGTGAAATGTCCACCTAATTATAACCTGTGTGAAACCTATGGTTTTTTAAGTGACTATATATATATATATAGAAATTGACGAAGGCTGAGTGCCGAAACGCGTCTTTGCCCAGGGTTCAAATAATAAATTCCTTTTTGAACTCTCCCCCGTGAGTGCTGTCGTCCGTGATGGGTACGATTACCTAATGGAATTGGGAGCTTGATATATATATATATATATATATATATATGTATATATATATATATATATATATATATATGTATATGTATGTATATATATATTTTATTTTGCAGAGCCAGTGATCAAGGGCAGCACGCCCGAAACGCGTATGGCGCCTTGCTGATGGTGTGAGCATCATTGTATTGCAGTCCGCAATAAAGAAGGTTTGAACTCCTAAGTGTGTGGCGTCTTCACAAAGGCAACTTTGGTATGTGAAAATTTGAATGCGGCGTGCCTCGTCGCGAAGATGCCCCGCTGCAAATGCGGCTCCGTAGCGCCTACATTGTTGGGCTTTTGAAGGACTTGGGAGACCGAATTTTGTGGAGAATTATTGGCAGTGCAACTAACTGCTTCGCCGGAGGCAAACCCACCATGGATGTTACAATATGCAAATGAATCCTGACAGCACCCACTGTGGATACATTACCAGAACTTCCAAGACCAGAAGGCATTGGGGCACACAGCTCATCTGGGCGGGCCCACAGGATACTTACATGTTCTGAAAAGGCTGCTGGGACTTTATTTTGCAGAGCCAGTGATCAAGGGCAGCACGCCCGAAACGCGTATGGCGCCTTGCTGATGGTGTGAGCATCATTGTATTGCAGTCCGCAATAAAGAAGGTTTGAACTCCTAAGTGTGTGGCGTCTTCACAAAGGCAACTTTGGTATGTGAAAATTTGAATGCGGCGTGCCTCGTCGCGAAGATGCCCCGCTGCAAATGCGGCTCCGTAGCGCCTACATTGTTGGGCTTTTGAAGGACTTGGGAGACCGAATTTTGTGGAGAATTATTGGCAGTGCAACTAACTGCTTCGCCGGAGGCAAACCCACCATGGATGTTACAATATGCAAATGAATCCTGACAGCACCCACTGTGGATACATTACCAGAACTTCCAAGACCAGAAGGCATTGGGGCACACAGCTCATCTGGGCGGGCCCACAGGATACTTACATGTTCTGAAAAGGCTGCTGGGACTTTATTTTGCAGAGCCAGTGATCAAGGGCAGCACGCCCGAAACGCGTATGGCGCCTTGCTGATGGTGTGAGCATCATTGTATTGCAGTCCGCAATAAAGAAGGTTTGAACTCCTAAGTGTGTGGCGTCTTCACAAAGGCAACTTTGGTATGTGAATATATATATATATATATATATATATATATATATATATATATATATATATATATATATATATATATCCGGAAACACTCCTTCTCGTTTCGCCTTCTCCTCCATGCGAAAGTAAGAGCACGGACCACAGGAATTTCGTTCCTTTGCTATTTTATCACTGCTCCTCATGGACAGCAGTAGCCATGACGCGTTTCGACCCTCACAGGGGACTTGATCACATGACGCGCATTTAGCTAGACCAGTTATTTAAATACCATTTTTTTCAAACTTTTTGCCGCGTGATTTACTTAAAGTGACCAGTGCATTATAACAACAGGGTTAATCATAGACATAGAAATGGTAACGCTCCAGTGGTTTTCAATTGTATGGCATACATTGTGAGCAGTTGCAAGTTTGTGACAATTTCAGTTGCGACGTGTGCATAAATTTATAATTGAATAAATACATAAATAACACTGTTTGTTAAATATATAAATAATAAATAAATAAATAATTAATTAATAGCAGACATTCACGTACTGAATAGTTTTTTGTGAATTTGTGGTACCAATACCTAGAATCGCACTTAAAAACATCTGTTTCATTGCCATTAAAACCACAGATCAAGGCAACATTACCATGTACCATTTTTCATTGGGTTTTGCCTGGTATTACATTTTGAAACCTTTGTGTACAACTTGGAGAAGCTAATCAGTACTCACAAGTTGGAAATTCTATTCGTTAGACTCAATCTAGGTACAAAAACCTTATTGCAATATTGTCAGACTTTCTGTAGAGTATAATAAAATGTAATAACCCTCCCTGTTTATGATAAAGTGCTCCTATGTGCAAATAATGTGTCAAAAAGTGTCTTGTGCTAATTAATTAAAACCCTATGTGCAAAAATATATATATTCACTGAAAAAACCATAGGTTTCAGGCCTGATATAGTTAGGAATTAACCTTTGAAATTCACTGAAAAAACCATAGGTTTCAGGCCTGATACAGTTAGGAATTAGAATTTAAAAAACCTTAGAAATTCACTGAAAAAACAATAGGTTTTAGCTGGACATTTCACTCGAACAAAACCATTGAAATTCCTGCGATATAGTTAGTTGTACTAACTACATCTCGCGCGCCCACAATCCACTGCTGATGATGTCACATATTACATCATTCATGACATGGTCAGTGACATCAATGATGACATCTCAAATGACATCACTGATGACATCACTGATGACATCATCCAGTGAATGTGGTTTGGTTCGTTATTTAAATATGTATTATATATATATATATATATATATAGCAATTTGCATTGAAGAATGAGTGGATATATAAATATAAATATCTGGATGGAGGATTTAGTAGCAGTGTGATTGACTGTTTACTTGACTAATTTATAGTGTCTCACTAAATATATTGGATAGTGACTAAACTGTGTGAATATCTGTATCACTTTGTAAGTTGTTGTGTAAACTGCTGCACCAGTTGGTTACTAGCTACGTGAAAGTCTATAATATTGATTGATTAGTTAACTGAGTATTTGTATGGGAGAGTGAATGTGTGTGTGGTTTGGTGGGGGGTGTGTGACTGCGCAAAGATGTGTGAATAGTTGATTCAGTAGGTATATGAAGTTAAAACTACATGTTATGGGCGTGGTCTGGCCACGCAAGAAGATGGCCGCTTAGAACCGGAGCTCCGGCTGTGGGGAGACCCGGACCGGCAGCTGCAGCTCTTCGGTGGTGCAGAGATGATTTATAAACTGCTTCTGTGACAGCGGAGAGAGAGCAGATGAGACAGTGTTTTTTTTTTTTTTTCAAATGAAGGCACCTGCTGCTTGTCACAGCCCTCGTAAATGATTTCTCCAATGCTGACAGGAAATTCACCTCATGGACTACGGAGCTGAGGGACCGGAAGGTGAGGCAGTGGCTTCTCTTTCCTTACGAAGAGCTCTCTGAACTTAAATTAAACTATTTGAACTTAAATTAAAGCTACTAAAATTCACGCGCTGTGTGTGGGGCTGCCTTGTGAAGCCCGGGAACTGTGCTAATGAGGTGATTTACTCAGTTCAAGGGTTCACGTCAGCTGAGGAAAATCTGGAGAGCTTCTGCTTAAATTGCAACATTGTATGCCAGTGACTTGTATTTGACCCTTTTGTGCAGTGAAGGGTTTCAATTGAAGACAGGAATTCTCTGGCAGCTTTTACCATAATTTATTAACAGTGGAGACTTTCAGAGTAAAAGATAGTTTCTTCCATTCTATATAATGGTGGAAGTCTACAGTTTAAAAATAAATAGACTGTGTATTGATGATTTAACACCTCATAAAACACAGAGGCTATGTTGATGAGGTAATTTATGTGAAACCACTTATAACAACTTTTGACTTTCTGCTCTACAACACTGGCCCTTCAGTCATTTGCAACAGCAATATTGCAAAGGAAGGTTATTGATCACTGACTTCCTCAGACAGAAATTCACTCTTTGGAAACACTTGCCTGCTACCCTGAACACCTGGTATGTCCCATCTCTGAAATTAAAGGTGATGCTTTTACACTTGTTGGAAACAGCTGAGCTTGCACCTCTTCTAAATATACTACATAGCATTGCCATTTTCGCTACCAACTGCAACACTTCGGTTCTTAACAGAAGGCAGCTGTCTGGACTTGTGCCTCTTGGAATACAGGTACAGTGTTGCACTACAAATTTTATAATTATTCTGCCCAAGCCCAGCTTCATTTGAAAGATTGGCAGAACGTGGTCCTGTCTGATGTATTTATGGACAGGCAACCTGTTATGGTGTTCTGGCAGTTAATGGAAGCAAACTACAATTGGAGTGCCTTTGAAATGCATGGAACACAATAGAACTGTTTAATAAAGCGCGTCTTTTTCCTGTCGGTCTGCGTGTTTCATGATTCGGACCATGAGGTGAGCTGGAACCTCATTATTTCCCGGTTCTGAGGCATTTCCTGCATGCCGCTCGGCAGTAGCAGCTCTGGCTCCTGCGCAATTACCCACCATTTTCTCCGCTGGCTGTGTCTCCTCACGGCGGCCGGCTGAAGAGCCTCGCATTTGCTTTTATGGAGTCTGCTGCCCTGAAGTTGGACATTTACAATGGAGGTCGCTAACAGGACTTGCTAACCCTGGAGATGTCTTACAGGACCACAACTGTGTTTCCTCTCACACATTTGTTATTTCATTCTACTTCTGCATGACCATGCTTGCTTTCGCTTCGACTCAGCATTGCTTCGCCTTGTGGTGACCTCAGCCTGTCTTTCATGTTTGCCTGTCTTCCTTGGTCTCAGGTTTCCTGTATTTTCATCATTAACCTATTGCTTTCGTTCAACTGACTCTTAGACTCTTCATGGGCAAACTCCGGAATTTAAAGCTGGCTACTTCTTCTCAATTACCTGTGGACTCAGATTCGGATTCTCCTCCTCAGGACATGGAAGACTCCATGGCACCAAAATCAGATTTAATTCGAGGAGCCATCCCAAAAGCGCGCAACAAAGGAAAACTGGCGTCCTCTCTAGCTTCCTCTAAGCGCCTGAAGAAGGATCCACCATCCCCAGGGAGTAACTCCTCATCCTCTTCCATGGATCTCATTTTGGAAGAACTTCGTGCATTCAAACCCTTTATGGAAGCTACCACAAAGAACATGCAGGCTATGCAGGAAAAATGGTCGTCTCTGGAGTCCCGTGTTCAAACTTTGGAAACGTCCACAGACTCTTTGCAATCCTCTTGTTCCCATATTCTGTCAATGGAGGCGGAGATACTTCTACTTAAACGTCAGACGGAGGATTTGGAAAATAGGAATCGTAGGAACAATCTACGCCTTTATGGTCTTCCAGAACTTACAGAGGGGTCAAACCCCACCGTCTTCTTCCAATCCTTTCTTGCCAAGATCTTAGATGCTCCGGCCTTAACTTCCATTAACATCCAAAGGGCTCATCGCCTTGGACCGAAGGTCGCTAGTAAGCCTAGAGGTGTCATTATGTTATTCCTGCAATTCACTGACCTCCTGCAGGTCCTTTCAGCTGCCAAGCTCAAGAAGCAAATTATGTGGGAAGGTCATCGCCTCTATCTTTCACAAGATGTCTCCAAGGCCACTGCAGATCGAAGGAAGAAGTTCTTGGACATGCGACCTCAACTACGGGCCCTGAATGCTAGATATGGACTACTACATCCTTGTCTCTTCAAGGTCACATATAAAGATAGAACAACCACATATGAAGACCCTGCAGCCTTGCAGGCGTTTCTCCAACGGCAAGGCCCAGATGTTATGGATGTATCCAGACCTGGTTGACAAGATCTGCTACTTCTTCTTGGAACTCATTGTGTTATGATTCTGTTGTCTCTCCATTATCGCTGATGTTGTGATTCCCCTACTGTCTCTTCTTCCGATAGTCGTTTCACTCTCATGTGTCCCCTATGTAGTTCAATTGTTTCCTGTTCCCCTGTGACACGTCTTTCCCTTCAATTGTATATCTCTCTTGTTTCTACAGACATCTCCTTCCTCCCTCCTACCCTGATATGCCATGCTACTTTCTATATGCTGCATTTTTGGATCCATGGTAGTTGAGGTTTGATATCTGCTCTGGATGTTGTCGTCGTCGTTGTCTCCCGGCGCCATCACCCCATCCTCGTTCTTGAGTTTTTCGTTCTGTAAGTATGTTTTTCAGTCGTTCGTTTCGAACGTGTACTGTCTTCTTGTTGTTTTTTGTTTCTGTCCTTTTTCCTACACTTGATCTCTTACCTTTTGCTCTTTCCTCTTTCTTTTCACTTTCTTTCACCTCCCATCTCCCCTTCTTGCTCCTTCCTTTCCTTGGATTCAGTATTATATTCATAGTGGTTCCTCCCTTTATTTTCCTTTCCTTTTATTCTTCTTTGCTTTCTCTCCTTCTGCCCTCTCTCCTTCATCAATTCGTTACAATTCTCTCAGTTTTCTCAAGTTATTTTTATTTTATTTTTTTCTGCAGTAATAAGCATGTTGCTGTTAGCTGTTTTTCTTTGCTGTTCCATTCCGAGTTACATCGTGGAACGTTAAGGGTTTAAACAATCCCATTAAAAGGCAAAGGGTTTTATCACATTTAGCGAGACTTAAGTCTGATGTTGCCCTCCTTCAGGAGACTCATCTCTCTGAAAACGAGGCTCTAAAACTCAAGCGTTGTTGGGTGGGTCATGTTTTTTGCTCCCCCACAGTTTCCAAGAAAAATGGTGTTGTGATTTTATTACATAAAAAGTTAAATGTTTCCTCAATTTCTCACGAATGTGATGTTGATGGTCGATGGGTTATTGTTACACTGCTTATAGATAATATTCCTATCACTCTTTTTAATGTGTATGCCCCAACTGGGATTGACAGATTATTTTGGCCCTCTATTTCAACTAAGCTGTCCTCCCTTTCTGGAGATTACATACTTCTAGGGGGAGATTGTAACCAAGTTGTTGATCCCTTCCTCGATCGTCATTCCAATGTTAAATTTGTCCCCTCTAGGATGCACTCTCAATTTGTTAACACCTTTCAAAATAATGCCTTGGTGGATATCTGGAGATTGTGTAATCCTGATCTTAGAGAATACAGTTTTTACTCCCCTCCACATCAATCACAATCCCGCATTGATCATATCTTCCTTAGTAAATCCCTATCCCAGCACGCTATACGCTCTGACATTGGTTCCATCCTAATCTCGGACCATGCTCCGGTTCATGTGGACCTTGACCTACTTCCTTTTTCCCCTCACTCTGGCAGATGGCGTTTCAACAATGCTTTGCTTTTGGAACCTACTTTTTGTTCCGAATTTACTGCCTTTGCCACTGAATTTTTCCTTTTCAATCATACCCCTGATTCCTCTTTTGTTACTGTTTGGGATTCTTTTAAAGCAGCCTCTAGGGGTTTTATTATTAATTTTGTAGCCCGACGAAAGAAACTTCGAGAAGCCAAATCCGAACGCATTTTAGCTAATATTAAGACTTTAGAGCTTGATTATCATGCTTCTAAATCTGAGATTTCTCTTAAAAAGCTTATTGATGCGAAAATTTCCTTCAATAAGTTTACAACTGATGCTGCCTCTAACCTTTTGCTAAAATTTAATTCCAGGTATTATGGAGGTAAGAACAAAATGGGAAAACTTTTGGCCAATTACTTAAAGATAAGAAAGGAGCGTACAAAGATTGAGTCCATTAATACTTCCACTGGGAACTCTTGCTTTAAAGATAAAGACATTCTCTCTGAGTTTGTGAAATTTTATGACAATCTTTATACCCCCGAACACATCCCGGAGACTACGGATCTTCTTTCATATTTTCATTCGCTTCCCTCCCCCCCGGCTTCTCAAGTTGATTTTTTTTGCCCTAGAACAAGACATTTCGCTTTCTGAAATCTCTCATGCTGTTTCTAAATTGCGGCACGGTAAGTCTCCAGGCCCTGATGGTTTCACTATTGAATTTTACAGCCACTTCGCCTCTCTACTTCTCCCTAAACTATTATTATTATTCCGATCCTTCCTTGCAGCGGGTTCTTCCAGCGGCTCCTTCCAACAGGCTTTAATCTGTTTAATTCCCAAAGAAGATAAGGACCACTCATTATGCAAAAATTACAGACCAATTTCACTGGTCAATACGGATTATAAAATTTTGGCCAAAATTTTGGCATTGCGCATGGATCCCCTTTTACCCGATCTCATTGGCCCTGAACAATCAGGCTTTGTCAAGGGCCGTCTCTCATCTGACAATGCCCGTGTTTTTCTTAATATACTTAGCAAGGCTTCCTCTTTGTCACTTCCCTTCGCGGCTATTTCTTTAGACGCGGAGAAAGCCTTTGACAGGATTGGATGGGATTTTATGTTTCAGGCCTTGCGCTGGATCGGCTTTTCTTCCAAATTCATCTCTATTATTTCTTTACTCTATTCTAATCCCCAGGCTTCCATTTTTGTCAACGGGATGACCTCGGATTATTTCTCGTTACACAGGGGAGTGCGACAAGGCTGTCCTCTATCCCCCCTACTTTTTGTTTTAGCCTTGGAACCCTTTCTTACTAAAATTCGTCTAGACAACAGTATTTCTGGTTTTAAATTTGGTTCGCGTCAAGTTAAACTCTCGGTCTATGCTGATGATATTCTTTTTTACTGCTCTGATCCTGTTTCCTCTATTCCCTCTTTTCTCCAGCAGGTGTCTTCCTTCTCCGCGGTCTCTGGTTATCGCCTAAATGCTGATAAGTGCGAGATTCTACCTTTAAACCCTATTTGTCAAAAGCATCTTTTTTCCCAAACGAGTTTCTCCTGGCAACCATCTAGGATCAAATATCTGGGTGTTTGGTTCGCTCCTCTCTTGTCTGATACACTCAAATTTAATTTTGATTATGTCTTCAAGAAAATGGACACGGCTATTCAACGCTGGAACCCGCTCTTTCTGTCTTGGTGGGGTCGGCTCAATTCTATAAAAATGATGTTATCCCCTCTTCTTCTTTATACCATTTCCATGCTGCCAGTACACATTCCAGTTTCCTTCTTTAAACGGATTGATTCCTTGTTGCTGAAATTCTTATGGAATGGCAAGCGGTCTCGGATAGCTTTGGCTTCATTGCGCAAGGATAAGGCTCAGTCTGGTGTGCGCTTTCCGAATTTCAGAGAATATCATCGAGCTTTCTCTTTGAAACAATCGACCCGTTGGTTCTCTTCTGATCTTCCGCACTATCCGCCCGTCTGGTTAAGTATGGAATCTTCCTTTCTATCCCCCTTTACCTTTCGCGAGTTTTTATCCTTCACGTCTTCTTTAGTTCGCTTTCGTACGCCTGTTATTTCTCATTGCCGCACTCTCCTTCTCCCTTACATAATATCATCTTATCCCTCCCTCCTTTCCATTCACGATCAACCGATATGGCACAACTCTCTTTTCAAAATTCGTAATCGCACCATCTTTTGGAAGACATGGCATTCTCGAGGATTGTGTTGGATCTCTCAATTAATTTCCCAAGATACCCCTCTCTCATTCCAGGAACTTCAATCCTCTTTCTCACTGCCCTCTTCTGCTCGTTCACAATACAATGCCCTTCTCCCAGTCCTGATCTTATATCTTCGCTCTTTGGCGCCATCTACTGATATTCCTTTGGACCGCAAAGCTACTTCTTTATTATTGGAGACGTCTCCCTCAGCCTCTGCTATTTATAACTCTTTCCGGTACTCCACTGACAGACTAAAATCTAAAATCGAGAATGCATGGGAATTGGATCTTTCTCAGGGTTGGCCAATACCTTTTTGGGACAAAATATGGGCTAAGCTTCATAAAGCCTCTAGAGCTGCTAATACTACCCAAACCTTATATTTCATTTATAACAGAACTTTATGTACTCCACAAGCTTTATCCCGTTTTTCACCTGACACATCCCCTATTTGTTGGTCCTGTTCCTGTCCCGTCGCAGATCTCAAACACATGTTGTTTGAATGCCCTCCTATCTCCAAGTTCTGGCACCTAGTATGGACGCAAATACAAAAGATATTTCAACTTCAAATTCCCTTTTCCCCTTCACAAGTTTTTCTAGGTTCCCTATCACCGTCACTCCCACAATCTCCTTCCCATTATCTACTACTTGACCTTCTAGTTGCTGTGGCTTTCCATACCATTACTTCTAATTGGAAACAGGCTGCAAATGTCTCCTACCAATCTTGGTGGAATGCAGTTTGCTTCCATCATCGCCTAGATACTAATTACGTATCTCCCATTTCCCTGGCAATTAAACGCGACCTGATTTGGCTTCCTTTGGTATCCTATCTCTCCTCCTTTGCTCCGGTGCACGCCTCTCCAGATCCTAACACAGTTGAGGTGCGTAAGCCACCATGATTTTCTTCTTTCTTTAATGCCTTTTTTGTTATGATATCACGTTCTACTATACTATATGGTATTTTTCATTCCTATACGTAGGCTCTGTTCATGTAAGCTTCATGCTTGTTATAATTGCTTTTAATGAGAGTTTCTATTGAATTGCTTATTTTTTGTATATGTTTATCATGATGATTATACCCCGTTCCCCTCCCTTCTCCTTCCCTTCTTTATTTCTTCAATAAACTCAAACTTAAAAAAAAAAAAAAAAAAAAAAAAAACTACATGTTATAACAGTTGTTTGGGTGAGTGAATATCTTTATGGGTGTGGTGATGAGCCAATACATGTCTCAATGGTACATGTCCAACAAACTAGGAAAATAAAAGCCAGTGTATGTGTCAGTTGTTGTATATAAATAAGCATATATATGACTCAGTGATTGTATGAGTGAGTGTATGGATAACTGTATACTTGTAATAGTGTTTTTATAACACATTAAGTATGATTTATTATCTATATGAATAGATGAAGTGGTGTTTTTATAAGTGTATAGGTAAGTAAAAGTAAGTATGATCCATTGTTTGCATAAGTGAGTAGGATGACTTCATAATTGATTAGGATGTGTGCTGGTGTGTAATGTCGATATAGATGTATAAGTGATAGTGTTCTATTGATCATTGACAGCATGTATGAGTGAATCTATAGGTAAGTGATTAGATGTGTATAGATCTAGGAATCACTGAGTGGGTGTTTAGAAATTGTATTGGTGTGTCAATGGTTTTAAATCTGGCACTCTGTATTTTACAGTGAGTGATGAAAGGTTATACTAGTGTATGATGAGGTGTATCTGATTGTCACGTGGATGATGCCATCAGTGATGTCATCAGGGTGTCATTTGAGATGTCATCAGTGATGTCACTGACCATGTCATAAATGATGTAATATGTGACATCATCAGCAGTGGATTGCGGGCGTGCGAGATGTAGTTAGTACAACTAACTATATCGGAGGAATTTCAATGGTTTTGTTCGAGTGAAATGTCCAGCTAACTATAACACCCCTAACACCTATTGTTTTTTCAGGGAATTTCTAAGGTTTTTTAAATGCTAATTCCTAACTATATCAGGCCTGAAACCTATGGTTTTTTCAGTGAATTTCAAAGGTTTTGTAAATGACAATTTTTAATGTATTCATTGTTATACTGATTTTTTTGATACTGATTTACTACATTTTTTAAACTATTTATTTTTAGATATTTTTTTTCATTACATTATAATTACATTATAAATTACAATACAAAATATACTTTCTCAGAATGAATTACTTTAGTTTAAATACTTGGCAAATAGGCAACAGACTTTTAAGTACAGTAGTTACAGTTGTTGCAATGGGCAACACAATTTCAAACACAAAGCAACATTGAACTCAATGTGAATTTCTAGTTAAATGCAATTAGTTACTTTATGGATTACTTTTCTAACCACAGGACTGGATCCTAGATTCAGTCCTTGGACATATCCTGTAAAGAGTTGAGTAAAAGCGTTTTGGTTACAGTAGTAATTTTTAAGGAATATTATTGTATTTTAAAAGTTGACACTTAGAAAATTTTTCACATAGAATCACCAATGTTATCCTATGACAGAAAATTCACTTAGCAGGTAAGTAGTGTTATCGTTACTTTTTCTTACTCAGTGGTGGATCCTGGACCCAGCACTGGCCAACCTGCTGTAAACAGTTGAAAGAATGTGTTTAAGTCATACAGACGATTTTTTAGGAATATTTTTAGTTTGTGAAAATAGACACTTAGAAACTTTTCTGCTGAAAACCACACAATGGATTCATATGGAAGGAAATACAAGTAACTGGTAAGTATGCTTAGAATTACTTTTCAGGGTCAGTGCTTTTCTAAAAGATGCAGCACTGGGTTCTCTCCTCATTACAGGTGAGTAAATTGGAATTCGTAGTTCGGCTGATTTTAGAGGAATATTTGTACGTTTCAAAAATGGACACTAAAAATTTTCTGCTGAAAACCACACAATGGATTCCTATGGAAGGAAATACAAGTTACTGGTATGTACGCTTAGAATTACTTTTCAGGGTCAGTGCTGGGCTAAAAGATGCAGCACTGGGTTCTCTCCTGATTACAGGTAAGTAAATCAGAATTCGTAGTTCGGCTGATTTTAGAGAAATATTTGTTTGTTTCAAAAATGGACACTGAAAATGTTCTGCTGAAAACCACACAATCGATTCCTATGGGAGGAAATATAAGTTACTGGTAAGTACGCTTAGAATTACTTTTCAGGGTCAGTGCTGGTCTAAAAGATGCAGCCCCGGGTTCTCTCCTGATAACAGGTGAGTAAATCGGAATTCGTAGTTCGGCTGATTTTAGAGGAATATTTGTACGTTTCAAAAATGGACACTGAAAATTTTGTGCTGAAAACCACACAATGGATTCCTATGGAAGGAAATACAAGTTACTGGTAAGTATGCTTAGAATTACTTTTCAGGGTCAGTGCTGGGCTAAAAGATGCAGCACTGGTTTCTCTCCTGATTACAGGTGAGTAAATCGGAATTCGTAGTTCGGCTGATTTTAGAGGAATATTTGTACGTGTCAAAAATGGACACTGAAATTGTTCTGCTGAAAACCACACAATCGATTCCTATGGAAGGAAATTTAAGTTACTGGTAAGTACGCTTAGAATTACTTTTAAGGGGCAGTGCTGGTCTAAAAGATGCAGCTCCGGGTTCTCTCCTGATAACAGGTGAGTAAATCGGAATTCGTAGTTCGGCTGATTTTAGAGGAATATTTGTACGTTTCAAAAATGGACACTGAAAATTTTGTGCTCAAAACCACACAATGGATTCCTATGGAAGGAAATACAAATTATTGGTAAGTATGCTTAGAATTTCTTTTCAGGGTCAGTGCTGGGCTAAAAGATGCAGCACTGGGTTCTCTCCTGATTACAGGTGAGTAAATCGGAATTCGTAGTTCGGCTGATTTTAGAGGAATATTTGTACGTGTCAAAAATGGACACTGAAAATTTTCTGCTGAAAACCAGCTGAAAACCACACAATGGATTCCTATGGATGGAAATACAAGTTACTGGTAAGTACGCTTAGAATTACTTTTAATGGCCTCAACGAAATAGCTGAGATATATAGACCGATTACAACTTGATTATGCCTTTATCATCGTCCTAACAGTAATGGACATAATAGCGCTTTAACAATTGCGCGGCTTCGCATTATTCGTTTCAACAAGTTTACCGTTATTTTCAATAAATTTTAAGTCGGCATCATTCCGGCAGAAAACTACATTTCCCACTTCCCTGTTAGAAATTACTACAACTCCCATGAGTCTAGGGCAACACTTCGACCCGGTTATATCCATCGCATTCACTTCCTGAATAGACGAGGAGTCCCTGATGCGGATGCACGGGCTCGCGGTACGCCGTCAATTGTGAGAAATCAGGTAAGCGAAGGATTAACAACCCCCTCCTACTCGTCTTTTAATCACAAACGTCGTCAGTATTTACTGAATACTCGTAATGACGCCGCCCTTTATTTTGATTTCAGTCCCTGTTGGAAGCAAAAGATAAGGGACACGACCAAATACAGCCAAAACCACGTGAGAACGTTTGTTACACCAACTCCTTTGATGAATCAGACTACAAATTGCAGGGTGAGCGATAACTGTAGCAGCTGTTGTTGTGTCCGCGTTTGTATGTCATGTTTTAAAGTGAATAATAATATGAGTGGGTACATTTTTACATTTTGGTTGTTTACAGCTCCGGCTCTAGCTGGTTGAATCGTTTGCAGACCAAAGCAGGTCAAGGTTCCATGCTGACACTTGTTCACAAGGTGGGTGTGCCAGGCCGTTGGTGGGGGCTGGCTTAAGTTCTTAAACTGTTTATCGGGTTTTGTATTCATCTTTATATTTATTTTTATTTGTATTGCAGAAATTAATTGGTCCTGAGGAGAACCTCATAAAGATAGAGGTTCGAAACACGTCGACCAGTCGGTCCTCCACACACTCTATATAAAAGCTCTGCCCTAAATGCTTCTGTGGGTCTTTAAGTGTACATTAAGGAAGAAAATGTCTTAATACGCACAAAATGCGGACAACAATGTGTGTCTAAAAGGGAGAGGTGGCAAAAGGACCGTGTAGTTTAGTGTATGTCAGTTTCCGGTATGAATGGATTGGCCAAGAATGTTTGATGATTGAATGTATAAATCCGTTAGGGTGCTGTTTAGTATATTGTTATTGGTTTTGAATATATTTGTATGTGCAATGTACAGTTTTTTGTCAATTAATTTTGCCATTCACACAAAAAATAAGAATGTGAAATAAACAAAAGTGTTTTGAATAACAGGCAATTTGTAAAGCCATCCTTCCGTGTTTCATTTCATGATAGGTTTTGAAAATAGTTTGTTGTTTAACTGATTTCAGTTGGGACAAGGTGTTCTGTTTCTTGGGCTAAAAGATGCAGCCCTGGGTTCTCTCCTGATAACAGGTGAGTGAATCGGAATTCGTAGTTCGGCTGATTTTAGAGGAATATTTGTACGTGTCAAAAATGGGCACTGAAAATGTTCTGCTGAAAACCACACAATGGATTCCTATGGAAGGAAATACAAGTTACTGGTAAGTACGCTCAGAATTACTTTTCAGGGTAAGTGCTGGTCTAAAAGAAGCAGCCCTGGGTTCTCTCCTGATAACAAGTGAGTAAATCGGAGTTCATAGTTCGGCTGATTTTAGAGGAATATTTGTACAATGGTAAAGGAAGGGGGCGGGGCCTGAGGTGACGTGTGCAAACACGCCCTGTGGCGCGTTTTAAGTTGGGGAATTAATTCCTCTTCAATCCTGCGGTTCCCTGGGGGCCAACTAGCCCACCAGGTACCTCCAGTATGCGTCAGGGAGCTGCGTTGCAGAGAGGTGTTCAGAGGCCACGCCCCTTTTTACGACACTCTGCAGAGCAGCTCCGTGGCGCTTCCTGGAGGTACCTGGTGGGCTATTTGGCCCCTAGGGGACCTCTGGATTGAAGAGGAATTAATTCCCCAACTGAAAACGCGCCAGAGGGCGTGTTTGCACACATATCACCTCAGGCCCCGCCCCCTACCTTCACCACTGTGCAAACGTGCCCTGTGGCGTGTTTTAAGTTTGGAGATTAAGTCCCCTTGAATCCTGAGGTCCACTGGCGGCCAACCTGCCCACCAGATACCTCCAGTATGCGCCAGGGAGCTGCGTTGCAGAGAGGTGTTTAGAGGCCACGCCCCTTTTTACAACACTCTGCAACGCAGCTCTGTGGCGCTTACTGGAGGTACCTGGTGGGCTAGTTGGCCCCTAGGGGACCTCTGGATTGAAGAGGAATGAATTCCCCAACTTAAAACGCGCCACAGGGCGTGTTTGCACAGTATCACCTCAGGCCTCGCCCCCTATCTTCACCACTGTGCAAATGCGCCCTGTGGCGCGTTTTAAGTTGGGGGATTAAGTCCCCTTGAATCCTGAGGTCCCCTAGCGGCCAACTAGGCCACCAGGTACCTCCAGTAAGCGCCACAGAGCTGCATTGCAAAGAGGTGTAAAAAGGGGCATGGCCTCATTACACCTCTCTGCAACGCAGCCCCCTGGCACATACTGGAGGTTCCTGGTGGGCTAGTTGGCCCCCAGGGACCTCCAGTATTCAAGTATTCAAGGGGAATTAGTTCCCCCTCTGCAAACGTTCCTTCTTGTTTTTTAGAAGGGGGCTGTGTAGCCCTCCTTCTTTTTCTATTTTTTTGGCCCTGGGGACCCCATCCCACAGGGCCTGACGCCAATTTTTATTTTTGAAAAAAAGAAATCGGGAAGGGGGCCGCGTGGCCCCCTTCCCGAGGCCATAATTTGCCCCAGGGACCCCATCCCCCAGGGCATGGGCCTTTTTTTTTAAATTTGTTATGGAGGGTGGCTGCATAGCTCCCCTCCTCTGGCCACTTTAAGGCCCCGGGGACCCCATCCCCCGGGGCTGACCGTTGTTTTTTAAATTTTTTAAATTTGCATAGCCCCCCTCTGGCCACTTCTGGCCACTTCTGGCCCCGGGGACCCCATCCCCCGGGGCCTGGCCTCTCGTTGGAGACCATGGGGGGGTCCCCAATTCCCCCACGGTCCCAGTCGGCTCCCCGCCTCCTGCGGGAGCCGGCATTGCTTTTCCACATGGGGAGCAGCTAACATGCTGCTCCCCATGTGGAAAAGCAATCTGCTTTGCTTCATTGAAGCCAGAGCAGGTTTCCCTGCTCTTGCTTCAATGAAGCAAAGCAGTTTGCAATGGCAGGGTGGGAGCCGCGAGGCTCCCGCCCTGCCATTACAAACAGCAGTGTCCCGGGAGTGGGCACCCCAGGACACTGCAGGAGCCGGCCCTGGGAGGTTGCGGTCCCCAGGGCCAATACAAGGCTCCAGGAGGGTGGCCGCATGGCCCCCCTCCAACATGTATAAATTGCCCCGGGGGTGGCGGTCCCCGGGGCTGGGGGGCCTGAGAGCCCCCCCGTATCACATAGTTTTAATCCCCGGGGGTGGCGGTCCCCGGGGCTGGGGAGGCTGCGAGCCCCCCACCTATGATAGCGAAGCCCTGGGGGGTGGCGGTCCCCGGGGCTGCGGAGGGCCGTTAGCCCCCCGCATATACAATCTCGGAGCCCCGGGGGGTGGCGGTCCCCGGGGCAGTGTGGGGGGGATTGGGACCCCCCACACTTTTTTTTTAATTAAGCCCCCGGGATTTGGCCCCCGGGGGCAAATTAGAATATTCAGCGCGGTAGTCCGCGCTGAAATTATTTATTTTTTTTCGGCCGAAATTCGCGCTGGGTGCGCGAATCTCGCCGATTTAAAAAATAAATACATCTTTTTTAGGCCCTGGGGGTCCTTGTGGGACCCCCTGATCAGGCCTAGGGGGTCAGGGTGTTTCTACCCTGACCCCTTGTCGCGTTTTGCGCCTTTTTTTCGGTTTTCTTGTGCCTCGGTTCTACCGAGGCACAAGATGGCTGCCAACACTTCCTGATTCAGAGTGTTGGCAGCCAATTAGCATTCAGCTCGTGCTCGGGAGGGTTCGGGGAGGGTGCGCGGATCCTCCGAGGCCATAGATATATATGTATTTCTAACTCTAATTTTCTCAGGAACTACTGAACGGATTTACACCATTTAAGCAAAAGGCATGAGTCTGAACTGAGGACTACCTCTTTGCCAAATTTGGTGTAATTCCGTTCAGCAGTTCGGGCTGTAGCTGCGTCAACAGGTCCTACGGGAAAATGCATGGGGAAAACGCGTTTTGGGACCCCCCTTTTTTCTCGGCCCCCGCTTGACGAATCACCGTGAAATTTTCA